>NC_067400.1:387147033-387830158 GCF_016432865.1 Antechinus flavipes | reverse complement strand
ATGAGTGAGTACTGGTACATAGGTTCAATATTAGCTAAATCTGCTATTGAGAAAAACAGGATTGACGAATGAACAGCGATGGGATGGTATTCCAACCGGGTGTCATCAATCTTTTTCTCTGTGTCTTCAGCTATTGCCTGTTTCTCAGAAATCTCATTAGCTAAAGCCTTGGAGGAAGATAATATCTTAATAGCAGTTTCGTCTTCTAATATATTGCCTTCTGAAGATGAAAGAACTTCTAAAATCTTGTCTTCTATTTCCTTTAACTGCCTAAAATAAAATACAGGGGTTTCATTGAAAAAAAGTAGTTTACATGTGTATGTGCTTAAAACTATAATTCTTTTGTAACAAAGGATGTAATTTGTCACATAAAGATTGATATTACATTCTGATATCCACTTATGTTGAAAAATATGACAATAAGAAGCCACTCTACTCCATATAGATAGATCATTTAAATAATAGCTGAAGTGATAATGATAATAATAGCAGCTCATATTTATATATTACTTTAAAGTTTATAAAAAGTATTTTCCTCTCATCATTACTGTGAGTTAGTCAGGAAGAAATTTTATTAGCACTATCTAACTGATGAAGAAAATAAAGCTCAACAAGTTAAAGGACTTGCTCGCAAAGTAAATCAATCATGTTGCTTCATTTGCTTCTCTTACATTTTACTTGATGGTCTAATGCATATTTGTATACTCTAAAATCTGGCATAGCTGTTTGGGGGCAAAGTAGTTTGAATTAAAATATTAATTTCTTATATAACAGTAAAATTAAATAATTTTAGATGAATAAAAACTAAATTGTGAAAAACAAAAATTGTGTGATGAATAATTAAACTTTTATACTAACTAGATTGTTTATATATCTGAAAATGTGCTTGTCTCGAAATTTGAGCAAATGTTTCCAATCATTCAGATAAAAGTATTGACACATGAAACTCTTTTACAATACATTTTTAGATGATTATTTAAAAATCAGAATACTCTAATAAATTATTTCCTGTTACAATTTCCCATACATTTAAAAAGATCTTATCTTTAATGTGTGCTTTAAAAACTTTAACTCTTTACATTAAAAGATAAACAAATCTCATAGTTAACAAAATGTGAAACCTTTTGTTTTCAGCGCCTTGTAATATCAAGGCTTGCTTTTCTTCTTCAAGATCTGGTCTCTCACGTGCAACTACAATTCCAAGAAGCTGATCTTGCATTCCTTCAGGAGTTATCATAAAGTTCAGTAAAGTGACCTATTAAGTGAAAGTTTTAAACAAAAACACAATCATTAACGTTATTTACAATTTAAAATCCCCTACATTATCTATTGACCAAGTCCCTGCATTAAACACTTTTAAGATCTTCCCCACAGCACATTTTATTTAGTCTAGAAATTTATGTAAGGATGGGAATATAACATTATTTAGAAGAACTGTAATTACAGATTTTAGGAGACACGATTGCATTGTAAAAACTTGTAATCTTATTCCCAAATAAGACAGTGTGAAGGTGCTTGTTAAAAATTATTCATTGCTGGCAAATCTTTCAATGATAGATGCAAAATAATTAGATTGAGAAAATTCCTCATAATTGAATATATTAGCTAATTTTCATTTTAAAGTTATTAACAGTGATAAGAGGAAAAAAAATAGAGCACTTATGTTAGTTTTTTTTAAAGTATTTTTATTATATAAACTCTCCTGAATTATAGTGACAGACTTGTTGATAAAGAAATGAACTAAGAAATCTACATTTTTCCAGTATTGTTTGATAAAGTTTCTCAGTATCTAGTGGTTTAGTTTTGCTTTTTTTCATTCTATTCATTACTACTGTCACATTATCTACTTTAGTAATGACATTCTCATTCTGTGTTATTCAAATTTCCTACTCATAAATCTTTATTCTCTTATTTCTAAAGATTTCTTATGGCTGTTGATTTTTCCCCAAGGTGATGGCCATCAGGAACCAGTGCAATGTATGTGTTTCCTTCATTTTTCTATAGGTGCAAAATTTACATTGGAGCATTGGTCCCCTTCAGAAATAAGGTTTAAGACAAGTATTTTCTAATTCTTGGACTTGTACTGTGATCCATAGTTAAACACATAAAGGCCTTCACAAACAATGTTCTCCTTGGGAATATCTAGGCCAGTCATTTCTCCTTCAAATTGCTTCTACAATTATTCTGCTCACAATTATCTCTGGGACCCATTAATGCAAAATATCTATATTGCTGTGGCCTTCTCAATATTGGTTCAAAGGCCAATTTCTCACTTTTATTAAAAGATACAAAAAACTCATCTCTCAATAATTACTACAAAATAGCAGAAATGTGTTTTTTTGACATGTTTTTTACTCACAAATATGAAGTTTTAAAAAAACAGTTTAATATTGGGGCACTGAATGCCTTTTCAGAGGCATTTGTTTTAAAAAAAATTATACATTTTTGCTATTTTTTTGGACAACATATAAGTATTATTACCAATTTCCTAATTTCTGGTAGAAACAGATTTCAATAATTTTATATATCAATTTTTTTTAGTACATTTGTGGAGTCCATTTGGTTTTCCAAATTAATTAGAAAGAAAGACTTTTTCCACAGGTAAAATCAAAACATAACTCTTGAGTGATCTGATTTAAAATATGGAAGCATAGCTTACTACTATTGTTCTCAAAAATGAGCATAAGGGAGTGGGAAAGGGAATATTCTGGAATGTTCATCAATTGAGTTAGGAGTATTTGAGGAAGAGTTTCACTAGAATAAATGTAAGTAGGTAGATGAAGTCTAGCTAGGGAAAGGAACAACCATTTACTTTGTACATATTTCAAAAAATTTGTTTAGCTGTGTACATAGTACTTCCCCCATACACCTAATCCCAGTTAGAATATAAACTCCTTGAAGTCAAGTGCCATTTAGCTTTGGTTTTATCTTCTCAGGGCCCAGTACATGTGCCTTGCACATAGTAATAAATGCTTATCACAGGAATTGAATAAATGAATGAGATGGGAAGTGAAAAGACAAAATTCTAATTAAAGCCAAAATGAAAGAAATAGCACTGTTTTAACTAAACAAACATAACAACAATCGTTGAACAAGGGGTGAGTAAGTTATATATTTTAAGATGACAAATGGATAATCAGACCCAAACACTAATACCTTTAACATATAAATTAAGAATTAAGAATTGTGGTGAAAATTATTTAAGTATCTATATGAGTAAAATTCTAGAATCCCCATGAAAATTTTTAAATTAAGTTTAAAATGGCAATATAGAGAGCCAACAAGACAATGGTAGGTAATAAAAGAATAAAGGAATTAAAAAACAAATGGCTTTAAGAAAATGTATAATCTAAACTTTAAATTATATAATTAAAAAATTCTTAAAATTTTGCCTTTATATTGATAACAATAATTTTGTTTTGTACATCAGCATTCAGACATGGGAGCAATATGTTGAAAGATTTGAGAATATTATAGTTGGTATAAAGAATAGAGTAGAAGGTAGGTTACATTATTAAGAAACATATACTGCTAGCAAAAATGCATGTTTTATAAGCATTCTATAATTTCATACAAATGAAAGAAAGAATTTACTTCATATTCTTTTTATGTTGAACATTTTAAAGCAAAGTTTTAAAAAATTAATCTTTTGTTTCATATATGTTTAGAATGAAAAAAATATATAATTTCATCAATGTATTTTATTTAGATCTAAATGAATACATTTCAGCATAATGTCTATCACCCCTTTGGTGCCTTTTCAAAGGAAGTATACAATTCTTTGTATAGAATTTTAAGAAAGGATCCTAATTTGTAAATGAAAGCAAGTAAGTGCCTCACAATGTTTTTTAAATCCCTACTTAATCAATCCAAGCAATTAAAAATAATGAAGCAATAAAATACTCTAGGGATCTTGAGGATTTCAATAGTGACTCATAGATTATTTTCTTCTCTGGAGTCTTGTAATATTACAATATGTTAGTGATGAACTTAAGATTTTTCATTTTCTGCATGTTTTATTTCATATTTAATTTTTTCTTATGTTCTTTATTTCTAGAAATTTTGGTAATTCATTATAGTTTGCTTGGGATTTTAAATTTAATGTTTTATATTTCATTTTGTTTCACTTGCAAGTCACATTTCTAAGTTAATATATTTCTTAATTTAATTGATAAAATATAAATAAAAAATAAAAATTGTGTGGTGTCATCAATCTCTTATCTGTTAAATTCTACCCATACTAGGCTATGAACTCCTTAAAACCAAAAGTTTAAATCCAACTTTCTAGATAGTACCTAGCACAATACCATGTATACAGTAGTCACTAATCCAATACTTATTGAATGCTTCATTCATAACAAACTAAAGATGTGATTAAAAATTAATTTTTTCCCAAAAAAATTCTCACCAAATTAAATTTATCAGACTTTTCATATATTTAGGAGTGTTCATATTTTAGAAC
Organism: Antechinus flavipes; assembly: GCF_016432865.1. Lineage (NCBI taxonomy): Eukaryota > Metazoa > Chordata > Mammalia > Dasyuromorphia > Dasyuridae > Antechinus > Antechinus flavipes. The sequence continues at coordinate 387,825,696 of NC_067400.1, read as the reverse complement.
ACAATTCCATTTTCAAGTATTTAAAGATACATATTAGTCTCATCTTTGCACACAATTAAAAATCATTGGTGATGACTGCTAACCTAAATTATTTGCTTCTTTTATTTTTAGAAAATATTCCCTATTTCCTAAATTAAAATGTAGCAATTTCAAATATTACAACATTTAGAATTACATGAACATAGATGATTTTCAGCTTTATATTACTAAGCATGATCTTGTTAAGTCTCATATTTCATAATGGGAAAAAAACTTTGTCTTTTCCCCATAGCTTTATTTTATTGTCATCATTAGAAATATTTCCATTATCTCCTGGAATCATGACTTCAGAAATTAATCTAATTTTTTCCTCTGCCTCTGGAGGTCTATATTTTTAGGGGGTTATTCATCTTACCTTCACTATATCCAGAGAAGATCTTACAACCACCATTTACAAAAACTCCCTTTATTTAGCTAAAGCCATCTTTTCCTCCCCCTAGTTCTGAAACATTGCCACTGTCTTAATGCTTTCTTCATGTTAGTCATCAAATTCGTGATCCATTTTGTTATTTCCTGGTTTCAGTATGAGTCATGGATATCTGATTAAGGTCTAATGTTTTTTAGTCTCTGATGTTCAAAAGTATCCTTTATCACTTAAAGAACCTTTTAGTATCTTCAAAGTATCACTGGGGGAAAAAATCTCTTTCAAATAGTGAAGAATAAAACAGAAGCATCTTATGTTGAGAAACAAAAGATGCAAAATCTTAATGTGCAAGAAAGAATGCAGTTAGTATATTATCATTCGATGATACAGATTAGCTTTCAAAGAATATGTAGGAAATATGCTTTACTTAAGCACTGTCAAAAGCAACATTTACAAATCATAATATTTTCAGGAATTGTTGAAAATGAAAAAAATGCTACTAGAAAGGAAAAAATGGTTAGCTGTAAAAACAGATTACAAACATTTATTTTGAAGTACTAACCTTAACAGATGTTTCAGGAAGATAATGTGGATTTCTAAGCTTAGTTGTGATATAAAAGCGGAAGTCAGGTGCATATTCAATTGTAGAGTCACCAAGTCGGATACATATACTCCCACTTTGTTTAAATGTTTGCTTTAATAGAAGAGGCTCTAGGATAGGATCCAGTTCTTCCCCGACATTTTCCAGCAATACTTGAACAAATTCATAATAGGATTTCATGTTATTTAAATTACTGGTTGTACTCATTGCATTTATACAGACAAAAGATAACATTACAACAAGATCAACCATCCAAAATTCTTTGCTTTGTTGACTTTATGAGGAACTTTCTGTAAAAGATGATCAAAAATTATTAACCCTTTACACAAGGAAAGTTGTCTATGTATATAGGGATATTGAGAACATACTAGAGAATGGTAGTTTTATGTGTAAGTATTAAATGAAGTTTTCCAATGTTTCTTCCCCTAGAAATTTTCTCAGTTTTAAACTGGAAAAAAAAAGCAAAACAAATTTTTATATACTGAAAGCCATTAATAGTTTTAAGCAAGACTGATAATCTCAAACTAAACTTATTGTTAATCCTAATGACAGAAATACGTATATAAAATGCTAGGTAATTAGCTCCTTGTTCTTTCTTAATATTAAGTATGATATAATATATTATTCTGTAGCCAGGATTCAAAACTATAAAAATGTAAGAGATTTTGAACGCAAGTTGACAGTCATTTGTCAATATTATATGTATTATTCACTTTCTATGTTCATTTCCTCTTTTTAAATGAGCTAAAATATATGTGCTTTTACTAGCATTATAGCCTTCTAGAATTTTCCAATATTTAAAGACAGGTGCTCAGATGGAAGAGGACTCAATTGCATCTGCTTTTTAAAAACTGTAACAGTGAGATTCATTTGCTTGAAGGTTAAATGCAAAAATAGCTGTACCAGCCGCCATCTGTTTCACTCTTTATAAAACTAAAAATGGATTTAAGATATTTGTCCCTTCTCTTTGATGAATTAAAAAAAATAACAATTATTAACCATGTTTAAAAACTTACCTTTTTAGTCAGATGAGAGACCTGGGATAATGGAAAGAACTCTAGATTAGCAGCCAGGAGAACAAGGCCACAGCTTTTAGCCTCAGACAAATCTTTAATCTAACCTTAGGCAAATCACTGTCTCTCATTCCCTCTCTCTTTGCATCCCCAGGACCTGACATAGAGTTTGGCACATAGGAGGCACTTAATGAATGCTTGTTGATTGAATGTTTTTCATTGACTTCTTCATCTTGAAAATGAGAGAATTGAACAATTTGATCAATTTGAACTGAGTAATTTGATAAGATCTAAAATTCTGATTTTAATATTAATAGGTAAGAAATTACCTCTGATTTCTCTTTTAAACTTCCATAGTATGTTACATTAGCATCATCTCATTTTACATAGTATTTTCTTATGTTCAAACATATTTATTCACCAATTCCATTGAATTGTCAACTTCTTAAGGGCATAAAGCAGCACTTTGGTATTGCCTTGCTCAGAAAATGATTGTTGAATGTATAAACACCCTATTGCAAATTTTCTTTTGGACTACACCTGTGATTTAATTGGTATGGGTTACTCCAAGTGAGAAATCCCTTTCCTTTAATAGAGACTGGCCAACTGCTGTGCAACTTATGGTCTTGAGAGAGTAGTTTGGGATAATGAGAATTTAAGTGACTTGCCCAGAGTCACATGACCTCTATCTATTAGAGACAGGCCTTGAACTCAAATTATTAACACTCGTAAGCTGGCCATCTAAGCACTTATAACATACTGTCTATAAAAAATGTATATACTTACACAATTTTATTATTTGTTGAATGAATTAATATAGTTTTGTGTATGTTAACATATGTGTATATATATGTATATGTGTATCTATCTATATATATATATATATTCATTTCTGGTTATTTCCCATAGCTTAGTATTTTTAAATATATTTTTATTATAAAAATTGATATAAAATTATGAAACTATTTACAATACTTTTGTTATGCAATACTATCTCAAATAGAAAATAAAATTTCCAAGTCTTTTAGGGTAGCTTAAATTTAAAATATGATTACTGAAACAATAAAATATTTAATCTGACAATTAAATTGAAGCTGATATATTTAAAGCTCACATGAGATTTTTCCTGAAAAGTAATTATGAGATTTTTGATGCCTTTGTTATGAGAAAGGAACAATGACACAATGTCACAGATGTCATAAAGTCCTTAATACTCATATCATATATAGATAAAGGGGGGAAAATTTGCAATAGAATAGATGGTCTTGTAAGCAAGTTTTGGTATATAGCTTATAGACTTCTAAAAAGAAAATCAGAATCATAATGAAAATTAAAGTGTGTCCAACTTCAGGCAACAATTAAAATAGCTAAATTAGAGAAATCATTGCAAACAAATTTTTAGGCATGGAAAATTTCCTAACCTGCTGTGATTACAATTATCCAAGTTTAATTTGATTATCAAATAATGAATGGAAGAATAAAATCACTATTTTTGTATGAAGTTGATGTTTGTCCTTTTTTGCATCTTAAACAATTTTTGAGTTAATTGTGCCCTCTCTAGGCATTTTGGTAATATACAGTTTTGTTACTTAGTTACTTACTAGGTGTTCCAAACTGAATGCAATTTTCCAGGGTCCTTACATAGTCTGCATCACTTAGTTTGATTATGTGAAGGCTATTGGCTTTTTCCATATTCTTTACCCATTTATTAGCTTGACCCTGAGGATCTATCATTAGAGGCCATCTTCTTGCATTCCTAGAAGGGAAAAAAAAAAAAAAAGAAAATGGTCCAAAAATGAAATTGCCTGTATTTCATTTAGCAACTTAATCTAATTTCATCACAATGTATATTAGAGTATCTAAGAAAGATAAGATATAACTTTAAGAATTATGGTTTTAATGTCCTAATTGAGAAAAAAATAGAGTAAGTTAAATTGGATGACAAAATTATATCTCATTTTCTCATATTAATTGGGTCAAAATCTGAAAATATTCATTATTTTAAAATTCAAATTTAATTTGTATTTAGTTCTTTGTTTCTTCATTTCACAGGAAAGTTTATAACATTGTATATGAATATTAATTATGTCACTTATCAAGTAAATGTTTCTATTTTCTCATTGTTTATTTTTTCAATTCCCAAAGAAAATTATGTTCTTAGACCACCACTGTTTTATTGAAATTATTTAACTAAAAGGAAAACAGTAAAAAAAAAAAATCTGGTCAAATATAGATTGTTTTTTCTGTTTGAAACTGAAAATTCTATAAATTTTAAACTACACTTTTAAAATTATTTGCTATTCTTGCTGGTCACATCAGTGTCAATTAATGATATCTTTGGAATAGCTATCACCACAAATTATAGGAAAACAAAAGCCAGAAAAGTAATTTTGAGTCATCTAAATTCAAAATACTCAGGGTATTCAAAATTGATTTTTCATCTTATCACCAAAATAGCCCATTCCTCTATCTCAAATTTTCTTCCTTTTTTTTCTTTTTACAAATTTTAAAGTTTTCATTATAAATGTAATAATTAACAACAAATACAGCAAAATTTTTTTGAAGGAACAAAACTTAATGAATTAAAGTGAAATCACCAGACAATAGATAACAAATGATTCTTCCATATCATATTCCTTTTTGACTGTGCCTGAAATTTTATTACTTTCAGCTTTTTCATATATCCTTGTAAGTTAACATGTATATAATTCACTTTTTGCTTATTTTACTTTCCATACTTTCTCATAGTCACACTTATTGTTTTTGTGATACATTTTTTTTTAAAAAATCAATTAAATGTGTCATAAGTCTGAGGTAGTAATTAAGACAATATGAGTTCACGCTGCACCTTTTGTGTACATTGATTGTGCATATGGGCAAGTCATTTAACTCCTCAGTGTAGCAGGTCCCTCTCAAAGACTACCGAGTTGTACAGCAGTTAATGATCTTCATTGGTAGGAAGTTTCTTTGCAAGGTACTCCTTGAATTGATGAGATCACAGATATGGACCAAAAAAATAATCCTACAATATTTCATTTCACTAATAGATGCTGATGTATTAATGGATCTATAATCTCATCAATGTAAATTCTTCCTTTGATTTCATTGCAGACAACAAAGCATCCACACTATCTCATCTTGTGAGTAGGAGATAAAGACACTGAATGAGAATTCCTAATATTTCAGTTGTCTGATAATATTCCATGACTTTTTTTTAACCTTGTATGTTGCTTCTTTTTATCTTGTGAGTTCAGCTTTCATTACTTTATCTCTTAGTACTTAATTCTTTTCTATGAGACACTAGAGAAAAATAACTAATGATCCTTAAGCAATGTTTTTTTAAAAATAGATTTCAATATTTTTATATTAGTGTCTTTACCATGTGTGACTGAGCAGTAACTATTAGACTCCCACGAATACCTTTAACCAAACATTGATACTTGTTATTTGATATATTCATCTTCTAAAGAAATCCCAAATCCATGACTGCCTACCTAAATTGTTTCTTTCTTTTCCACTTAGTAAGACACTGGCTAACTGAGTCTTTTTTTTTTTTAATGGGAATTTGTAGTTTTAATTGTAATTTGTATTTTTGTCTTATAAAATTATATGAGCCATTCAGTTCCTTGCATTTGATCTATTGGTCAAAATAAATTCAATTAAATTTCATTATTATTCTAAGTATGAGATACTGTTTGTTGCATCATCTCATTCAAATGTGTGAACTAATGTGATGATCTTAAATTTTTATGATATATAGATTTTAAGCTGATTTTTACATATTTTAGAGTACATGCCAAAAATTTTAAATATTTTTTTCAGTTGACCATACAGAATAAATAAATCAAATCTTTTCACTAAATACTAAATATTTCACTAAACATTACATACTTTTCACTAAATATTCTAAGCAGAAATTATTTCTTTTTTTTTTTTTTGTTCAGTCATTTTAGTAGTGTCCAATTCTTCATTTAGGGTTTTCTTGGTAAAGGCACTGGAGTGGTTTGCTATTTCTGTCTCCATGTCTATCATACTAAAACAGCTAATCATTTCAATGACCAAATCTACAAAGTTTAATTTGAATTTTATTCCAAGTATATAATTTGGTGGACTTATTTTGCTGACAATTCATATGAGTAGTTGAAATTATATTACTGATTTTTATTATAGAAAGTGATTAATGTATCAGTATTCTGTTGAATCTATAGTTTCATCAATGTGACTGTTCCCTCCAACACTACAGATTCCAACTTATTTTGTTTCCTTACTGTGTATTACTCTAGTCCACATCCTCCCACAAATTCACCACAGAAGGAGTTCATCCCCAAAACTGAATGAATAGAATTAGTTGTCCAAATATTCATTACAACTTAAGAAGTTTAAATAAGATTTGAAAATGCTTTCTTGAACTTATAATAATGGCATCAGACTATTGTTGAGAAATTTGTGTTAATTAGAATGAATTTTTTTAATCAAAAACTTAAAATTCAGATAATGAAAAATCAAGAACATCGCCTTTAAATTTTAATTCTTGGGTAATATACACTTAAAGCTGAAAAAATGGAAAGAAAAACTCACAGTGTTTTCACTATGAATATTGTTACTCATAATTAAGTCAAGCAAAGTAAATGTGCATCCATTAAAATATATTTATTAAATGTTTCAAAAGATGTTATTTTATTTTATACTACAAACAGTTGTCTAAATAAAGACTGAATAGAGTAGATTTGTTAGGATAGCACATGTTGGAGGGGATATTCCTTTTGGTTCTTCCCTTTCCCTGGGAATTTTCCTCAAGCATGTCAACACAGCCAAACTTAATGCACAATCTATAGTTAAAATATATGATTTTCATGAGTTTTTCAGAAATATTAACAACAGCCCTCATGGCGATTACTATGCTAGTGATAAGCCTCTCTACTAAGCTTTGTTGTTCAATTGTTTTTCAGTTGTGCCCAACTCTGTGACTCATTTGGGGTTTTCTTGGTAGAGATGCCATTTTGCCATTTTCTTCTCCAGCTCATTTTACAGATGAGGAATTGAGACAAATAGGGTTAAGTGATTTGCCCAGAGCCACACAACTAGTTAGTATTTGAGACTGGCTTTGAACTCATAAAGATGAGTCTCCCTAACTACAGACCTGGAATTCTCTCTACTAGCTCTACTAGCTAGCTCATCTAGCTGTTCTGTCTAGATAAAGCATTCTGATTCTCAAATGGCAAAAATAGGGCTTTCAATCTAATGGGGCTTGCCAGAATTTATGCTCTGCTGACTTGGACCTAGAAAATTTGTGTAAAATCATACCATGCTAAGGTACAATGACAAGATATTATTGGATGTACAAATCAAAAACTAAGCAGCTATATTAGTCAACTTGAGAAGAAAACATTTTCCTTACATAATGATGATCCCATTATCGACTGAAAAAGAATCTGATGGCAAACCAGCAATGTTCCAAGCGCGGATTTTCACAGGTTCTCCTAAAGAGCTTGTAAGAGAATAATCATCTGAGCAAGGAATGCCTCTTTCTCTGCATGAAAATGTCCATTCATCAGTTTGGTTCTTTTAAGAACAAAACAAAGGGCAAAAAAAAAAAAATTGGATATTAGAAAATTTATAGTTTTTATTTGACAACAGATTTTTTTTGCATTAAACAGCTCAAAAATTAGAATTTTCTTATATTTTCAAATATAATGTTTTAGTTTTCATTATAATGAAGGCATAAAAACAGAAATATATTTTATTCCTTTTTAGGACTGAAGGACTTATATGAAGCCAAAGCTACTTAATATGACAGTTAGTAGAACTTTGTGTATACTGAGTAAAAATAATTATCAACCATTATTCTAAAACCCTTATCACTTCAAATTATTATTCAAATTATAAATATATTTCCTTATGTATAATGTTTTTCAGAACGTAAGAAATGTAATTGTAATATAAGTACTAATTATTTTTTCAACTTTGTCACTGAAAGAGGAAACAATTACAAAAAAAAGTTTTTTTTTTTTTTAGCCACAAATTAGTGAAACATATCTGGCTTTTCTCGTCTATCATAGTTTTTCCTCAGCTTTAAGATTTCTGAAGAGGAAGCTTAATGCCTCCTGAAGCATACTATTTCATTTTATTGTTTTTGTTTAGTCATTTCAATCATGTCTGACACTTTGTGACCTCATTTTGGATTTTCTTAACAAAGATACTAAAGTGATTTGCCATTTCCTTCTTTGACTCATTTTATAGATGAGGAAACTGAGGCAAACTGGGTTAAGTGACTTGTTTAGTTTCATGCAGCTAGGAAGTGTCTGCGGATTGATTTGAACTCAGAAAGTCTTTCTCACTCCAGGCATGATGCTCTATCTATTGGGTACCTAGGTATCCTATTCTATTTTTTTTTGGCAGCTCTTATTTTTAAGAAGCTTCTCTTTTAGAGCAAGTGGTTTATGAATATTTATATGCTGGGTGGTTTGGTAGGGTAAAGTACTGGATATAAAAGATATAAAAGACCTAAATTCAAATCTGACTCAAGAGACTTAATAGCTCTGTGTCCTTGAGCAAGCCAATTAACTGCTTTCCATCTCTGTTTCTTCATCTATAAAATAATAATAATAATAGCACCTACCTCCTATGCTGGTTGTGGAGATCAAATGTGATCTTTGTAAAGTTCTTTGTAAAATCTTAATCTACTTTATGAATGCTAGTTATTATTAACTTAAAAAAATAATATCTAATAACTGAATTTAAATATAATTGGCTTTAACAGACAGTTAAGGATACAAAAAGAGTTAAGAATATCTGCCATAAGGGAAGTCTAACTTTGTCTTTTTGCAATTTCTACCTCTATTACAACTCCTGCTTTTGCCCTTTGGGGTCAGGAATACCCCTGAAAGTATTAAATCTCACATCCTTCTTTCTCCACGAGCCCTTTCCATTCCCCTTCTTGCTAGAAGAGTCAGCATAGTATATACAATATTATTGAATAAAGTTAAAAAAATCTTTCCTTCAAGTAATGTTTTTTTAAAAATTATTTCAACCATCACATCATCATAATTTTTGAATTCTGGACTTATATTCAGGAAAGAAAAAGAGTTTAAATCCTGTCTCTTGCTAGCTGTGTAGCTAGAACCTTTCTGAATCTCCGATTTCTGAACAGTATTTAAGGTCAAAGATGGAAAAGACTTTGTGAGTAACATGTACATAATAATACTGAAATGTAATGAGTACCAGAGAAAGATGAAGGAGTCAACTCAAGAGTCACCTTCTTCTACAGGGGCTTTTCCTAGTCTCTTCAGCTCTTAGTGGCTTACATTCTGTCTCATTTATGCATATTTTGTATATTTGTATATGTTAGAAAGAATGCTTCATTAGAATATATGCTTCTTGAGGGCAGGCACTAATTTTTATGTGTTTATATATTACTAGCTTGACACAATGCCTGGAATATAATAAGGCACAGAACAAGTGTTTATTGATTGATGATTTGTTTTAATTATGTGTTGCATTGTGGTTGCATGACTGGTAGCAAGAACAAATGACTAAAAGATTTCCAAGAGACTTAAGAAAGAAAATTGGATGATGAAATGCTATACTGATCAATAATGGATCTTATATATGGCATCAATAAAGAACAAGTACCGGTCAAGCCCTATTATTTTATGACCAGAGAATCTTAGAGCTAGAAAGGAACAATTTCTGCATTATTTATAGATCCAGATATTATTATTATTATAGGTCCAGATAAAACCATTATCAACACATGCTACATGTTTGGAGAGTGTAAGCAATAGCAAGTTTTTGAAATTTTTATATGCATTTTTTTAATCTCTGGAAGAAAATAATATCAAAAATACAATAATGACTGATATTACACAGTTACCTATTAGGAGTCCAAAAGTTTCTATAGCTATTCAAGTATTTTGGAGGAAGTATTTCTATGGCTATGAATCCCTTATTAGGATCCATTATGACCCAAGATAGAGTCTTTAAAATTAAACTATTTCAACACATGCTCAACTTGAAAGTTATCAAAAAGTCTCAAATTATATTTTACCACCCTCCAAGAAGACTCACAGTTTGAGTTTTTAGTCACAAGTTAATTAACATGCTAGAAATACTGAGATCTGACCAGAAATCTCAGTGCAACCAACATGCAGCATTCCTAGTGCACTGTGTACACTTTCTGTGGGATGATGCTTAACATCATCAATTACATCAATTACTGAGGGTTAGTTGAGAACCACACTTATCTATTAATTTATGCTTTGTAGTCTCAGAAAATGGAGAGATAAAAATGTATGATCACTACCTTGGCTGAGAGATCAGGTAAAGTAAACCTGCTAATTAATCATTTCAGCTTAAAAGAAATAAAAAAAAAAATCTCAAAAATGAAATTCCTGATTCAAAGATTCTGATGATAAATAAAAGAGGGAGATTATTTGATAGTATCTATTTTTTTTCTCTTGTTCCATTCTGACAATTTCATTGCTGCAAGAAATTGCTTTTTTAAACAAATTATCAATACTTATTTTATTTTTAATAACAATTTTTTAATTAAAACTTTTTTATTTTCAAAACATCTGCATGGATAAATTTTCCACATTGACCTTTGTAAAATCTTGTATTCCAATTCCTACCTTCCTTTCCCCACTGCCTCCTCTAGATAGCAAATAATCTAATATATGTTAAACATGGTAAAAATACATGTTAAATCTAATATATGCATACATATTTATACAATTTCCTTGCTGCACAAGAAAAATCAGATCAAAAAGGAAAAAAATGAGAAAGAAAATAAAATGCAAGCAAACAACAACAAAAGGAGTGAAAATGCTTTGTTGTGATCCATACTCAATTCCCACAGTTCTCTCTCTGGGTATAGATGGCTCTCTTCATCATAAGATCATTGGAATTGGCCTCAATCATCTCATTGTTGGAAAGAACCATTTCCATCAGAATTGATCATTGTATAATCTTGCTGTTGCCGTGTACAATAATCTTCTGGTTCTGCTCCCTTCACTTAGCATCAGTTCATTTAAGTCTCTCCAGGACTCTCTGAAATCAGTTTCTTTTAATCGTTTCTTATAAAACAATAATATTTCATAACATTCATGTACCATAATTTATTCAGCCATTCTCCAATTGATGGGCATCCACTCAGTTTCCATTTTCTTGCCACTACAAAAAGGGCTGCCACAAACATTTTTGCACATGTGGGTCCCTTTCCCTCCTTTAAGTTCTCTTTGGGGTATAAGCCCCGTAGAAATACTGCCGGATCAAAGGGGATGCACATTTTAATAGCCCTTTAGGCATAGTTCCAAATTGCTCTCCATAATGATTGGATTAGTTCACAACTCCATCAACATTGTATTAGTGTCCCCTCTAACATTTGTCATTATCTTTTCCTGTCACCTTAGCCAATCTGAGAAGTGTGTAGTGGTATCTCAGAGTTGTCTTAATTTGCATTTCTCTGATCAATAGTGATTTAGAGTACTTTATAATATGACTAGAAATGGTTTCAATTTATTCATCTGAAAATTGTCTGTCCAAATACTTTGACCATTTATGAATTGGAGAAAGGTTTAAATTCTTATAAATCTGAGTCAGTTCTCTATATATTTTTAAAATGAGGCCTTTATCAGAACCCTTGAATGTAAAAATGTTTTCCCAGTTTATTGCTTCCCTTCTAATCTTGTCTGCATTAGTTTTGTTTGTACAAAAACTTTTAAACTTAATAATCAAAGTTATCTATTTTGTGTTCTATAATAAATTCCAGTTCTTTTTTGGCCACAAATTCCTTTTTTTCTTCACAGATCTGAGAGGTAAACTATCCTTTGTTCTTCTCTAATTTGCTTATAATATCACTTTTTATGTTTAGATCATGAACCTATTTTGACCTTATCTAGGTATACAGTATTAGGTATGGGCCAATGCCTAGTTTCTGTCATACTAGTTTCCAATTTTCCCAGCAGTTTTTGTCAAATAGTGAGTTCTTATAATCACTAAATTACTATAGTCATTGACTATTTTGTCCTGTGAACCTAACCTATTCCACTGATTAACTATTTTATTTCTTAGCAAGTACCAAATGGTTTATTTGACTGCTATTTTATAATATAGTTTTAGGTCTGGCACATGTAGGCCACCTTCATTTGCATTTTTATTAATTCCTTTGAAATTCTTGACCTTTTGTTCTTCCAAATGAATTTTGTTATTATTTTTCCTAGATTTATAAAATGATTTCTTGGGAAAATTGATTGATATGATTGATATGATATTGATAGGCAATGAATAGATTAATTTAGGTAGTATTGTCATTTTTATTATATTCACTTGGCCTACCTATGAGTACTTGATATTTTTCCAATTGATTAGATCTGACTTTATTTGTGTGCAAAGTATTTTGTAGTTGTGTTTATATAATTCCTGATTTTGCCTTGGCAGATAGACTCCCAAATATTTTATATTATTGACAGTTATTTTAAATGGAATTCTCTTTGTATTTCTTGCTATTGGACTTTATTGGTAATATATAAAAATGCTTATGATTTATGTGGATTTATTTTGTATTCTGCAACTTTGCTAAAGTTGTGTATTGTTTCTAGTAGTTTTTTAATTGATTCTCTAAGTATACTATCATATTATCTGCAAAGAGTAATAATTTGATTTCCTCATTACCTACTCTAATTCCTTTCTTTTTTCCTTTCCTTATTGCCAAAGCTAACATTTCTAATAAAATAATGAATAGTAATGGTGATAGTGGACAATCTTGTTTTAGACAATCCCCTAATCTTATTGGCAATGATTCTACTTTGTCCCCATTACATATGATGCTTGATGATGGTTTTAAATAGATGCTACTAATCATTTTAAGAAAACTCCATTTGTTCATATACTCTCTAGTGTTCTTAATAGGAATGGATGTTGGATTTTACTAAATGCTTTTTCTGCATCTATTGAAATAATTATATGGTTTTTTTGTTAGTTTGGTTATTGATATAGTCAATTATGCTAATAGTACATAGTATAATACAATTAATAGTGCTAATAATGCATTCCTGGTATAAATTCCTCTTGGTCATGGAGTATTATCCTGGAGATGACTTTCTATAATCTCTATGCTAATATCTTTTTTAAGATTTTTGCATCATTATTCATTAGTGAAATTGGTTTATAATTTTCTTTCTCAGTTTTCACTCTATTGGTTTAGGTATCAGCACCATACCTGTGTCATAAAAGGAATGTGGTAAGACTCCTATTTTTTTCAAATTGTTTGTATAGTATTGGAATTAATTGTTTTTTAAATGTTTGGAAGAATTCACATATAAATCCATCTGGCCCTGGAGATTTCTTAGGTAGATGATTAATAGTTTATTCTATTTCTTTTTCTAAAATGAGACTAAGTATTATTTCCTCTTCTGTTAATCTGGGTAATCTATATTTTTTATAGGTATTCCTCTATTTGACTTAAGATGATCAAATTTATTGACATATAGTTGGGCAAAATAATTCCTAATTATTGTTCTAATTTTCTTTTTATTGGTGGAAAGTTCTCCTTTTTCATTTTTGAAACTAAAAATTGTATTTTCTTCTTTCTTTTTTCTAATCAATTAACTAAAGGTTTATCTGGTTTGTTGATTTTTTCCTTAAATCAACTCTTAGTTTTATTTATTATTCAATAGTTTTCTTACTTTAAATTTTATTAATCTCTCTTTTTATTTGCAGAATTTCAAATTTGGTATTTAATTGGGGGGCTTTAATTTGTTCTTTTTTCTAGCTTTTTTTTTAGTTGCAAGCCCAATTAATTGATCTTCTCTTCTCTATTTTATGCAAATAAGCATCTAGAGATAAAATTTCCCCTTATAACTTCTTTAGTGCTGCAAGAAATTCCTAATGAGAAAACTTTCTTTACCAATGAAGAGTAGGCAGATTGTCCCTTGCATCTTACAAAGCACCTGGGGCACTGAGAAGTTAAATGACTTTCCGGGGTCGGAGGTCCAGTAGGAATCAGATTTCTCAGGGCTTTCTGACTCCAGTGTTGTCTCTTCATTATGATAGGCTACCTCAGTAATAGTATAAAAGAAATGAACCAGAATGGGAACTGAGGCTTGGAAAATGATTGATGTATGAACAGTTAAAAAAAAAAAAAAGAATGGGGAGTGAACAGCAAGAAATTTTGGCATTTGTTTTGTGGTGTGTGTGTGTGTTTTTTTTTTTTAATGTGAAAATCCATTTATTTAGTCAAGCAATTGGCAGAGACATACCCTATTATTTTTTAGACTTTAAGGCTCTATAGTACTACAAAGGAGCTGTCAGGATTCTATCAAGACTGGGGGGTACTTGTCAATGATTTAGAGAGCTAAAGAATGCACGGTATGTATAGTACTTTTATTGCATCCAATTAGGAAAGCCAGACCAATTAATAAGTTGCATTTTGAATGTAAAGTAGATATTTTTGCAGTTACATAGACCTATTCAAAGAATGAATACATGATCACTAGGACAATATAGTGGAATGAATAGATCTGGAGTCTTATTGATGTGAATGTCCTCTGCAACAATGTAAATCATAACCCAACTATGGCTGTTCATCCTGCATGACTCACGTTCATGTCCCAGTCCACCACAGGGGTTTAATCAACATGCTGAGGGCCTTTCTTTTCTCTTGACATGATGACAATGCCAGTGGAGCACAGGAGCTCTCTAATAGTTTTTGTCATATGAGCTTTTCCCCAAAACATACATGTCCTTTGATGCTATCTTTTATTGTGGTTCTTTTTATAATCCCTTACTTGTGTTACAGCTTGCTCAGAATTATCATGTGCCTTTCCATTGCACTCAAAGCCATATCTGATTTTATTTCTTTAGAGACTCTATATCTTTCAGTCAGTTATATGAGAGTAAAGATGAAGGAATACATGTTTGGAAAGCCTGTCCACTTCCTATTAATACATTCATCAAAGATGATCTCCTTACACATTTAAATTAAAATAATGTTTTTATACATAAAGAAAAGCATCAACATACATCAGTAACTGCTGATGTGCTCTTGGTTACCTTTTTTAAAAAAAATTAATAAGATCTGAAATATTTTCCAAGCCTTTTGTATCTTCTCTTCCCTCACATACCTTGTAAACTGGTCCTTCAGGGGTCCTCATAATTGGTCTCCAGCATGGATCTGCTCTTTACATTTTTAAAACTTGGTCCCAATCCAACTGTTTTTCTAAATCTCTTTATTGCTTTTCCTACCTCATCTGTAAGCACTATGATATTAGGATCTAAGGGTGATGATTCTACCATCCTTGGTGGTAAAAAGGGGTTGTTATTAAGAATTTGACCATCTCTTCCAACTTTAATGCTTTTAGTCCTTCTGGTTTCATCCTTAAATGCCATTAGGATGACTTTGCTTAATGTGGTCTCTCAATAAACTTTCTTTAAATTTAGGTTTTACTATCTGCTTCTCTTCTGTGTTAAGACATGATACAACTTATAATCTTCACTACTCGTCTGTAAGATTCTAGCAATGAGTTTATATTCTAAACCAGTTTTGTGCTTGGTTACCATATTTTACTCACTGGCAAGTAAAGTCAAATGTCTCTTGACACACTTTTTAAGTTCTTTTGTGTTAGAATTCTTACAAGGTCCTCAGTTCAGTGGAACTGAGGAGACAATGGTCAAATCTAATTTAGCACTGATTTAATCCTACAACAAATAATGTTTTCCTAATGATGTAATGATTGGAGTACACTCAGTGTGCAGCATATAAGCAAGAAGCTCTCAGGCCAAGGAGCACTTTGGGAGATTGAGAAGCCAGGATTCACTTGGGCAGAATGAAGGAAGACAGAGAAGTGGTGGAAGGCTGTCCTGTGAAGAACACTGAAAGCAAGATCTGGAAGGCTAAAGGATTTGGACTTTAATAGCTGGCTCCTTTGGGATTATTACTCAGAACTGAAAGGAAGGCTGCTTCCAGAAGCTCCCTAAGAAATCTGTTCCCAGAGAAAACATTATATTTTAGAGAACATTACATTTGCAGAAGCCCACTCTCGGAGGCAGAGTCAGATTCATTCCAACTTCGACCTTTATGTTGGCTGGAGACATTCAGAAGAAGAGCGGCAAGAAGCTGGAAGAGGCAAAGGACTAGCAACAGGAGCTATTGGAACCAAGGAGATAGGCCTCTAAGAAAGCTAACTGGGCTATTTTGGAAGAGACAATAAAGGACTGGACTTTAACTCCTCGCTGCATTCGGGATGACTATTGAACTGAACTGAAACTAAGGCTGCCCTCAGAAGCTCCCCAAGAAACCTGCTCTCAGAGAACATTATATTTTAAAGAAGAGAACATTATACTTTTGCTCTTACCATGGCAATCAATTTACATTGGCTGAACTTCTGCATGAAATTGTTATCAGATTTTTATCAATAACTTGTTCAAATAGATCAGGTTGGAGTTGTTTTAACTGATTATCATATCTTTTTTTTATATTCTTATTGTTTCTTTTAGCTTTGTATTAATTTTGACCTTTGTTCTAACAAGTTAATAGTCTATTTGTACAGAGACATTGAGTTCAGGAATGACTCCCATACATCAGTAATAAGTTATTTTCTAAATGTTAAGATATAATCAATTTTCCTTTTTTCTGTGATGTTATTTGATATTATTGAACATAATGTCAAATTTCCCTTATTTTTTCTTTTAAGAAAGAATTTTTGATGTGGAGGTGTGAGAACTTTGTATTGTTGCTCATTCATTTTTGAAGAGAACCAGTGACATTATGGCATGATGTCCTGACTAGAAAGTAAATTGGAGTTAAGTGGCACAGTCTTTTGACTCATTCCTTATTTTTGATCCATGTTTTCCAATATTATTGTTCCAACCTTTACACTGAAGTTAGTGAATGCTGAAATTAGATTTTATCTTTTCTTTCTTTTCTTTTCTTTTTTCTTTCTTTTTTCTTTCTTTCTTTCTTACTTTCTTTCTTTCTTTTTTTTTTTTTTTACAATTTCTCTCTCTCTTTATCCTAAGCAAGAGATGATTGATGAATAAGCAGAAACTATTTTCAAGGCAGACTTTTAAAAAATACTTACCATGAACATTGCAAAACAATATGAAAAAATTATCCTGTTAAATGGTATTGTTTCCTTTGGCTACACCATGAAAACCAACTCTGTCATCTCCTTTATTTGTCCTTAAAAGGGAACTTGAGAACCATCCTCCTATTTAGATGCAATATACTTTTATCTTATATTTTCAATTACAGTGAAAATACCAAGAAATAATCCAATTCAGTTTCTCCAGTTGATATTGGTCACTTTGCAAAGATCACCTATTTAGAATTAGCCCAAGATTTCATCATCAAGTGGCCAGTTTACTAGTGATGAGCTTCTCTATATTTAGCTAAGCTGGTCCTCAGAAACAAAACTCACTGTTTTCAGGTTCATTCCTTTCCAGCATGGTGGAACTTGCTAGTGTATGTGTTCTGCTAGCATAATCTTTGAAAGTTATTATGCCACACTAAATAATCAAGACTTTGAAGAGAAAATTATAGAAAACATTTTTCTCATGATTTAAAAATGTTTGTGCTTAACCCAAAGTGCCTGATATGCTGAAGACTTACTTTACTACAGAATTAAGCTCAGTAATTTAAGTTGTGTACAAGTCAAAAGGATGAGTACAGAGCACTTGTTATAGGGATTTTTTTCTATATTAAAATATCAGAATAGTTATTTTTCAGCTAAAATTACTAGGCTTTTAAAGTCAACACCTACATATAGTATCCTAAGGACTACCAGATTGTGACATTTGTGATTTGGTAGGCAGAACTTTTTAATATAAAAACATGTTTTCTAGGATTATAAAGGGAAAATCAGCAGATGGTTTAACAATTTATAAAGATAATTTATTTTAGGTTACTTTGGAAGCTGAGGAAGAGAAAAATAAAGTAATGCTGCTATTTTATATCTTCAATACTTCAGTGGATCTGATGTCATCAATGAAGATATTCCTTTTCTTGGTACAGGATGAGCTTCTACTACTGTCTATACATTTACCTATTCATTCATTCACTGATTTATTTAAACCTGAGTTGTGATTTCAAATACAAAAATAACTCTTAGTGAAGAAACTCCTTCTACCAAAGCAGATGGGCAGGTGATGTACAACCTGAACCTTTGGAATTTGAACCCAGGTTGTACTAGCTAAGAAGCCAGACTTCCCTCCATTATAATAACAGCTATTATTTATATGGTGCTTAGAGTGTGTCAGGCTCTGTGCTGCATGCTTTACAATCATTATCTTATTTGATCCTCAAAATAACCCTAAAATCCATTTTACAACTGAGGAAACAAATGCAAGTTAAGTGAATTGCTTTAATCTTAAATCACTATCCTGCTATTAATCTTTCATATTTAATATTCTATATAATCTTGAATAGGTGGATAACTGAATGCTTTTTTTGCATATGAGTAATAAATAACATACAGTAATCTAATTTGTAGACTGACTGAAAGTATCTTGGAATTAATTACATAAGCAAAACAGGAAGATGGTGTGATATGTATTTTATCCTATTTACATAGTTTTAATTTCTCTCATCATTTCTCTATTTAAAAAAAACTTTACATTCTGCATGATTTTAAATTATTTGGCATAATTGCCATGAAAAATATTACTTATTTTTTACATTTAAGTAATATGAATTGATGATTGTGGATGTTAGATCTCTCTAGAGGGACACTTTGATGCTAGAACAGTTTATTGAATTTCTCAAGGATATTTTGAAGTTTATATCTATTTGTTGTATTGGGAAGGAATTGGTTTATGTAATGAGAATAACAAGTTTCTTGAATATAATTATAGCTACTTAACATTTCTTTCTAGGAATTTAGGAAAGGCTACATTTTTAAACTTATAATAATATGTAATATAGTTTCCTTTATTTCATCACATAATCTGCATCAATCAATAAGTTTGGGCTTCTTAAATATAACCTTCCTATAATTTATAGGGCAGTGACCTTCTCCTGAATTTCTATCAAAAATTTGTGTTTCCAAAAAAATCTGCATGACTTACACAGTTGTTGAACATTTTTTTGTTGACAGTGTTTGAATTGATGAGTATGCAACATGTACTTTATAAGTATCTGTCAAAAATGTACTAATTTATTTTTCTCCCTGTTTTGGCTTTTAACTATAGATAAAGTCTTTAACTGACTTATATACTACATTATAAATAAGGAAATTTCTTCCCATGAAATATTGGATCTTAAATGCTCCCTGGGTTCTATTCAAAAACATTTTTTTTAGTTATATTCAACAAGTTTAATGGAGTAATTCTGAGTTTATCCTTCACTAGTACTAAATGAAATGAGGTATTTTTTTCAAAAGTATTTCTACTTTTAGCCTGCTGATCATGTGCACTGAGGATATTTATTAATTTTCGTTTTCAAGTCCTCTTCCTTTTGATGAGAAAGCATTAGTTTTTCTTTAGTTGATTTGGGGTAATAATCCTTATGTTTAATTAATACTGTATGGATTATGTTTAGATACCATTGTATAAATTGATGCCAAAATATATATTGATAGTGGAATTATATAAGTATTAATGATCAAAATGAATTCTTCCCATTATATATTGACTTTGGGTTTTTTAAAAACACAAAATGTTATGCTAGATGATTTTTCTCCTTGACAGAAAAATGTTTGATTTTTTTCTTGACTTGACTATTCATAAGTATCACCTTCATCCAATAGTTCAGTTTGATCTCTGGATCCAAGCTTAAAGCTTTCAGTTTCCAAGCATTCATGAATAAAATTCCCACAAATTCAAAGAGGTATTAATGAGTTTTTCTATGGAGGTATATAGCTTGATATTATAATGTGATTCATGTCATAACTTTCTATTGTACCAAAAGCCATATTCTATTCTTTTTAGGAGTGATGACAATGGCTTGAAGGATAGCAGAATCATGGTAGACTTAAATTGTTTTCCTAGAAAATGTATTGTTTTATACTAACTGTTCTTGACCTCAATGAGCTCAGAGTGTGTGTTTAAACAGGAAACAGTTTTTCACGCAGACATCAAATATTCTACCATTCTTTAATGTTTAGATTCATTTTATTATTTGCAATATGTGATAAAGCCTAGAATGCAGAACTGAGTCAAAAGCTTTGACATAATCAATAAAGAAAGCATAAGTGTTACATCCCTTTACTTTTTGGTTAACATTAAGACCATGACTTGTTCAGTAATAACTACAGAAAGTTAAATTGCTCTTCAAATCTCTGGAGAAATTTTGGCACACCATTTTTGCTTTTCAGCCAATTTTTTAAAAGTATTTATATATATTTGAGCAACATAAGTATTACTTTACATAAGTGCATAAACATGCACTTTATATGATCAGTCTTTGAAGGATTCACTACAGTTCTCATCTTTAAAAAAAAAATTCTTTTTTAAAAACACCACCTCATAAATGTGATGTCTTTTGTTAAGAAATTTGAGATAAGGTTTGCATCCAAGAAGAATCTTGGTAAAATGCTTCACTAATAATTCACACACCACTGTGAAGTGTTTGAAACAATATTTATCAGATCCACTGCTTCTATATTTTTTTCCAGAGAAAGCAGAGGTTCATACCTCTTCCTTGAGTTACTGTCATTTCATTGATCATATACAAAGCTCATTTTCCTTTGCTCCAACTTACATTTTTTGTTATGCTGAATTTCTTTCAACAATTTAAATCACCTGAAATATTCTACATTCTTCCCTTTTCAAGACCTCTCTTCTAGTTCTTTTGTTTCTCAAGTTTTTTGTAGTATTTTTTATTGATATTGAATTGTTTACTTTTATCGTTGAGTTTCTTTTATGCCTTATATTGCCTTAATCTTTAGACTTTTATTTTCAATTGTTGATTAAGAGTTATCAAGGATTTCAGATATACTTTCGTTTTCTGGATTTCATTATACATTTTGCTTTTTTGATTGTCTTCAATTGAGTAATATGGTTAAGGTTTTTGTATGTACCAGCTGAATTTTGATTCAATCTTTCAATGTCTTTTCACAGGTCTTTAATACTGACAAAGGCTATAACATATATCATGATAAGGAGATTCTGAAATTTTTTATACTGTCAAATATAGGAACATGAACTTATTCATCATGGTTAAAGAAGATAATATTTTAAAATTATTTTGTTTGTTCTGCTCTGTTATTTGGATTTCCACCATCAAACTCAAAAGGGCTTTTAGAAATTCCATCCTAAGTATGTCTATATCCTCTTCAAAATAATTTGAGAGATTAGAATGATTTTTGCCATTCTTTCATTATTCAGTAGCAATTCTATAATTTTTTTTAAGTATAGATTTTTCAAATTCTTTAGGTTTAACAGTTTTCTTCTTCAGAAAAGTAACTCCTCTATTACTATTATCACTTCATCTCTTCTGGATTTAAGAATATAGTCATTTACTAGGATTGTCCTGCATTGATTTACACAGAAAATTATAATAATGATTTTAAGCCATTCCATATGTTCTTATCCTGAGAATCTTGTGCATTTTCTATCATATATCCTTTACAGAGGAATTGCTCAATGTTCTGGAAGCCTCCCTCTAGGTCTCTCTACATTTTGCTACATTTTACATCTGTGTAACACCTTTCCACTCCCCAGTCTCCACCCTCTTGCCCCACCCCTAAATGGCAGAGAAAAAAAATGTTCTTTAAATGCTGTGTAAAATGTGAAACAAAGAAAACTTCATGTGAGCAGCATATGCTTGGTCTTGACCTGACAACTCTTTATTTACTACTAAAAAGAATGGACCATGGGAAGAGTTCTGCATTTTGTAAAAAGAAAAGGAAACATCTATGTCTTATATTTCCTTTTAACCTCAAAGTTCAAACATTCCATGTATTGGCAAACTTGTGACAAATTTATTGGTACATAATTATATATTGGATTACTGGGGGTATAGAGAATGCTGTTAGCACGTATTTATTATTAAATAAAACACCAATATAAATAACAATTTTATAAATTGACAATTTTCCTTGAAAACTGCTTATATTTTCAAATATCTATACTACAGTTACCTGTCGATAACTTGATGTAAAGGCTCCCAGGTAAGCTACAATTCCTGATGAAATGAGCATATTGCCAGTTAAATTAATATACAAATGCCCCAAGTCCAAAGCACTTAAACTCCATCGAGTTTTCTCCCCTCCAAGGCCTCCAATCAGTTGCTCAGCTCGCTCTAGTTTTTTGCTGCATAAGTCAACCTTAAAAAATAAAGTAATCTCTTCTTAGTGTCCAGAAATAGACTGAGTTGAAATTGGCAAAAGTTTGTATTCACATGTTAAATTATTCATGCTAAAATATTCACATAATAATTTGGCTTTTCTGAACAGGAGAAAAACTATTTGACAATATGTTTTTAAATCATAGAATGACAAAATCTTTAGACCTAGGAGGGACTTGAGAGATATTTGTATTAAACTGTGATACCATGTAAATGTAAACAGAGATAAGCCCATAACACATATACAAATATATGACATTACTGCATATGAAAAATATCAATGCTGAAGGAAGTGATCAATAACTCAAAATAAATGAAATATCAATTAAGTTATACACAGGTACTGATTTTATATAAATATTTTCAAATTTTCAAAAGCTTCTAAGAATATTACAGTAATCAATAAACATAATTTCCATATACCCATCAGATCAGAAAAAGAAAGCTAGTCAGTAAGCTACAATCTAATGAGTTTTTATTTAAGTATATATAAAATTTTGTATAATAGTATTAGCATTAACCTCCTTAAACCTTTTATTCATTTTAAAATAATACTTTTGGAAGTAGTGAATTTGGTTAACTTGTTTAGGTATTTATGATTAGCAAAACATATTTTCACTTTAGTCAATAAGAAAAAGCATACTACATGTCAAGATATTGTATATATTCAAAAGGTGAATGATTTCCCCCAAATTCATAATTTGGCCACAAGAATGAACATATAGACCACCATACAGGCCTAAATAGTCAATGTTCCCTTCCCAAGTTCTGAATGTAGGCCATAGTTAGGTTCTATGCAAACCAATATGGGTGAGGAAGTAGAGAAAGAAGGGACACGTGGCATACATTTGGGCCATTATGCAATGATTATACAATTGAAAACTATCCATAGCTGTAACATACCTGATTTTCTAGGTCAGCCTTTTTTTGTTTGTTTAATTCAAGTGTTTCTTGAAGTTTGGCTAATTTATCTTGAACCTCTTTAAGTGCTGCTTGTTTCTTCTTAAGACCATCCATGGCAATTTTAAGTTCACCTTCAGCCTGGGCCAGCTTGATCTTTTTTGGGGCTACAACCTTTGCCACTCTAAAAAAAGCAACATAAGTAATTGGAATATGCATCTAACATTTTGTAATGAATCTTTATACTTAAATATGCATTTCTAGTTTCTTTAGTACTAATTACAAACTGATAATACAATTGGTTTTTCTAATATGACCTCAAACATCAATGAAAAATGTATGAAAAGAAAACCACCAAATTATAAAACATCTAAAAAGTATTAAGCTAAGCATAGCAGGTATTTTCAAATTTACTTGTTCTCATGTTTCAAAATAAAATGCCAAACTATTTCTATAACTGACTTATCACCACAGTATTTAACTTAATGTTCTATATATGTTAGTATACAAAATAAGAATGAAAGAGGAATGTGCTTACTATTCCAACTATATTATTACCATGTATGTTGATTAAAGAAGGAATGGTGCTGATAAAGCCAATGTCATGGCTTTGCCCAATTGTGTTTTCTCTTTTACATTCATGGACTGCATCCTTAGCCTCAGTCTACCATATTACAGTCTATATATATTACAAATATAAGTTGTCAGTCAAATGAGGGATTGGGTGAGACAATGGGCTGGACCATACTCAATTTCTCAGCAATATTTTAACACAATTTTAACACAATATGCATAATAAATTAGAAAAGCCACTTTATTAGCTAAGGATAGAATGTGACATATTTTATCTTATTGTCAAAATAATTTTCACAAATGTTCATTAAATAATGGCATTTTTTTTTTTTTTAGCTGGAAGAGATCTTAGAGACAAGCAATCTAGTCCAACTCTCTCATTTTTCTTATGAGTTGGCCAGAATGAAGAGCGGTGGAGGAGAAACAGTGAAAAACAAATCTGTTATTACATTCAACCCTTAGATTCATTATTTGGGGGCATATTGTGAAATTATACCAAAAAATTTACAATTAGCATGTAACAAGTTATCAAGTTGTCATATTCCTGATCCTCACCTATTATGCATTTTTTTTTTTAATGGGTAAGTAACCAATGAACCTGAGTAAAGCAGTGGATAAAAAAAATAACTATTGGATGGAATTATATTGATCAACATAAATAAACACAGATATATAGCTTCAAATTACCACATACAACAGGCTAAACAGGTTTGCCATGGCCAACATATGGCCAAAAAACCAGTTCTTATTGAAATAACAATAAAGAGGAGGAAGGAAGAAGTTCTCTATAAGAGATTAGAGTAAGAAAAAAATTAAAACTCAGATATCTGAAACCTCAAAGAGAAAGAAGAAATTCAATAAATATTTTCTGAAAAGGCCTATCCTTTGATAATGAAATTTATACTTTTGCTTTTCTGGAGAAATGATTTTAAGAGTTCTTGCTATATTTTGTGATGTGTTTCTCAACATAGTAACTAAAATTATTTTTACACATTTTCTGTATGTGCTACACTATTTATGGTTTATATGTAAAAACTCGTTTTCTATTTTAAAATTTAAGATCACAAAATATTAAGCATAGAAGACACTCTAATGAACCTAAAATATTTACAATCTTTAACATTGTAATCAATCTGAAAGAAAAAAAAAGACCTAGAAATAACATGACAATAAGTTTTCATATTAGAACTTACTTATCATAGGAATCCATTGCTATTACCCATTTGCATAAACCTTCTGCTGCCGTAGAAGCATTTCTAATCTTTTCTGGAACAAAGTCAGGATTTGGCAGATAATTTTTCCTAATGATATTCATATATGCTGGAGGTATGTTGTCCTTATCGTATTCATGAAGTGACTGCAGAAATCTAATATCACCAAGAAGTCTTTTAGCTGGACCCCAGAAGTCCTCTATTTTTTTCCCTGAGCCAGATGGGTCAGGAATTTTATCTGATTTGATCCCTTTCAAGATACATATAGCTTCCATAACAATCTTGACTCCAGCAGGTGGACTCTTCATAGATTTTACCACTGTAATATCCTTTAAACAAAATATTCCAATTAGTACCGAAGAAACAGTTTGATTAAAAACTACCTACAACTTTACTCTTATTTTCAGATTATACAAAAACAGAAACTGTGCTTCTCCTATAATCTAAAATAAAAGTTGGTTTTAAATTGCATATCTACTTTTAAATTCTATCTTCTCTTATCTACTTGGTTTGCAAATGGATTACTCTAGATAACCTATTTCTTTGCTAAACATATTTCTCAGTAATTAAATGTGAGGCTAGCAGTATGAATTTCTTATTCATAGTGTTAGCCTACAAATAAGTCATGGCCATTAAGATAGAGTGTTACACAAAAAGATTTATCTGTGAGTTTTAAGTTCTAATCCTACTTATCCATCTGTACAACAATTTATATATATTGATTTTTTTAAATCAACAAATGCATAAAAATCCATTTGAAAATTTTTGCAAGTTATCAGAAATATGTGGATATAAACTGATGTAATGATGTTTTTATTGAGGACTTGTTACTATTTTAATAGCAAACTAATGAGTATCAGGCATCATAATTAGCATGATAATTAAGGAAGACATTTTAGGAACAGTGGAGAAGAATGAAATGGTCAATCATAGATAGAAGAAATCAGACAAAATAAGGATTCTCAATGAGTAAAGAACTGAATTCCTACAGCAAGAGGAGAGAATTAAAACTACAGAAGAGTTAACAAGGATTATAATATGAAATTGAACTAAGAAGAAATAGAAATTAGTTATTTAATAACTAAATTTGTAGTGAACAAACTAACAGGAGATGATGAGTAGTACAGAATGATCTTATCCTAACCTAAGCCACAGTCCTGAATCCATGGGACAGCTTTACTTTCACCTTCTAGTTTGCATGCCTGAGGGTCAGATATAAAAGGAAACCGGATCTTGAGAAAAGGACATCTTACCCAAATATTATTTTTTTGATAATGATCCTATCTTTTGGGAAAGAGGAACATTTCCCCTTATCCCAACTTTTGATTGACCCATTCAACTAAGGTAAAAGGATCAAAATCAGAGAGGTAGAGAAAAAAAGATAAATATAGAAACTAGAAGTCTCATCCTTATTTTTCTCTGGCGCTCAAATTTCAAAGGCTACATTCCTAGTCTTGGGTGGAAGCAAAAGGTTTGAGTAGAAAATGAATGAAGCTAAAAAAGCACAAATAAATAATAGGCAATGGGGACAATGGAAGATATGAAAGAAAGGACAGAATCTGTACACATTCTGACAAATTTGAGTGACAAAGCTGCAGGGGAAATGAAAATTGGTCAACTAGTGAAGCTGATAATCTCAACTTAATCTCAGAATTGTAAGAGTCCAAGAGCAGGTGGTAGACAAAGGTGGTAGACAAAGAACTAAAGATGTTCTTCCAGTAGAATATAAGCTCCTTGAAGCAGGGACTATTTCAGGTTTTTTGTCTTTGTACCTCAATGCCTAGCACAAAGCCTGGAAGATAGTAAGTGCTTAATAAATGCTTGTTTAATTATTATAAATATCTACCCATTCTGTTTTGGTAAATTCTCTCTGTCTCTCTCTCTCTCTCTCTCTCTCTCTCTCTCTCTCTCTCTCTCTGTCTCTCTGTCTCTCTGTCTCTCTCTCTCTGTCTCTCTCTCTCTGTCTCTCTCTCTCTCTCTCTCTCTGTCTCTGTCTCTGTCTCTCTCTCTCTCTCTGTCTCTCTCTCTCTCTCTCTCTCTCTCTGTCTCTCTCTCTCTCTCTCACACACACACACACACACACACACACACACACACACACACACACATCCAAGGGATCCCTCTCCTGGACCTGAAGCAGCAGCTGGGACATATGAACTTGTTGAAATGAGTCAGGAACAAGTCAGTTCATAATAAAACAGAAATACACATAGTGATGACATACTCAGTCCAGCCTGACAATAAGTCCAAATAAAAGTCTATTTTCAAATATAGGACAAACAAAATAGAACTATCCAAGAACCAACCAAAATTCGGGGAAACAAATTTTAAATTATTTTATCTGCTTATTGAGATTCATTTTCACTAAGGCAAGTGCATCCATACGACACTGTTAGCTTTACCTGGGCTGTCAGAGTGTCAAGTGCAGCCAGAGCAGATTCCAAGATGGGCAGGGCTTCTGCCAGATCTGCATCACATTCATCCTTGATTGCCTTTGCAGCCATTGCTTGTTCATTTGCTACAGCTTCATCAGCTTTCACTATTTTTTCAGTTTTGGCCACTTCCATGGACTCTTTCTCGATGATCGCCATCATCTCATCAACTTGCTTGCTTGCCACTTTCAACTGAGGCTGCAGAGCTTCCAGCTCACACTGCATTGTGGCTACTTGTGAGGCAGCAGAATCCAATTTCTCTAAGCCCACCTCATACCGCTTTTTCATTTTCATTACCTCACTAAAAGCAACCAGAAGAAAACAACTTTCTGCAAATATCATTCATCACTCCCATTGTCAATTTATATGCACTAAATATCATTCAGTTACTGAATTTCTCAGTTTGTTTTTTTTTTTTTTTTAAGATCACAGGATTTTATATTTAGGGCTGGGCATTAAATACTTTCCCCTCATTTTACATAAAAAGGAAACTGGGGCCAAAAGAGCTAAGTGTGGTTTGATCAGGGTCCCATAGCTAATGTGACTGAGGAAGGTTCTAAAGCCATGCATTTTCTGATTTCAAGTCTAGCACTCTAACCATTGCACCATGCTGCCTCTCACAACACAGTCTTTTTCCATGGTAGCACATGATGGGCAATCTTTGAGATTTTTATCAATGTTTATATATATTTTTTAATTGTGTTAAGTTTATTTTTAATACACATTGCTTTACGAATCATTTTAGGAGAGAAAAATCAGACAAAAGGGAAAAACCATGGAAGAGATAAAAAAAAAAAGTGAACATAGCACGTACTAATAATTTATATTCAGTCTCCTTAGTTCTTTTTCTGGATGCAGATGGCATTTCCTGTCCAAAGTCTATTGGAACTGCTTTGGATACCTAATTATTTTTCAAGAAAGAAATTCTTTTCCATGATGTTATCTTCACTCTTTCTGTCCCTCTTTCTGGTTTGTTGCTCCTAAACCTCTTCTTGTTTGTTCTCTTCAGGACCTCCATCTAAAACTGCCTTTTTTCTACTCTTCATGATTTTGATCAGTTTAACACAGCACTGCCTTTTACCCTTCCTTGACTTACTCCTCTGTTTCTCACTCACTTATCCCTTTCAGGGGTCTTCAAACTACAGACCGCAGGCCAGGGCTATGAAGTTTCTTCATTTAAAGGCCCACAAAACAAAGTTTTTGTTTTTACTATAGTCCGGCTCTCCAACAGTCTGAGGGACAGTGAACTGGCCCCCTATTTAAAAAGTTTGAGGACCCCTGCTAATTCAGTACAATTTATTATTGTACCCACAAGGCTGGTCATGCTTTAGATCTCATCATCCTCTCAAAATAAACCATGCTCAAGATCTTGGATTCTGAAAAGCTTCTCTCTGATCACAATATGCTGCACTTCTATTTCTCCCTCTGTCTCATTTCTAAATTTGTCATTCATCTTTATTTCAAAATAAATAATTGATATTTATTGAATTTTTCATTTAACTCACCTAACAATTTGTAAAATTTTAAATCAAAGCAGCATGATGGAAGTAACACAGAGGAGGGTAAATATCACATTATGATTTATGATTTTAATAGTTGTTTATAGTAAATTTATATTTATAGCTACACATATACATACCAGTTTAGATTATTTAACAAAATGAAATTTTATTCTTACCTCCTTTTCTTTTCCAATAAGGTTTTAAATGTGGAGATTAATTCAAGGTAAGAAGTAGGAGTTACATAGTTGTGCCTTTGAAGTTCAGCATGGAAGGATTCGGATAAGATAATAGTGGAAGTATGGAAACTTTTACACATCTCAATACAGCCATTTCGAGTTTCCTCAGACATTTCAATATCTTGTAAGAAGCGTGAGGCAACTGCTTGTAGTGCATCCTCAGGCCATGTCTAATTTTAAGACAAAAATTTTAGTACTTACTTCATCTAACTTGAAAAAATCTTAACCAAATTCTCAATATTTTCTTGCATAGAAAAAAAAATTAACATTAACCATACTTGAATTCCTGAATAATAGTTATGTTATTTTTTTAAACCAAAAATTTCAACAAAAACTTTTATCAACAAAATTGGGGCAGCCAGATGGCACAGGAGATAGAGTGCTGAGCCTAAAATCAAGACTCACTTTCCTGGCCCTCAGACAATTTTTTGCTATGTGATCCTGGAGCAAGTCACTTAACCCTCTTTGCCTCAGTTTCTCATCTATAAAATGAATTGAACAAGGAAATGGCAAACCACTTCAGTGTCTTTGCCACAAAAACCCCAAAATGGGATCAGGAAGAGTCACACACAACTAAACAACAATAACTTTATCTAATTTAAGAAAATCTTAACAAAATTCTCAATTTTTTATAGAACAAAATTCAATTTTATTAGAACTAACGACATTTGAGTTTTTAAAAATATAGTTATGATTTTTTTTTTACTGAAAATCAAATTTAACATATCAACAAAATTAGTAATAACTTTATGGATAAATATATCTCAATTTTGAATGAAAAGCTAAATGTAAGTTTACTTTTATTAGTAAAATTTTTATTATGCTGCTTTCTATGTAGCAATAAATATATTATTGTTACAGAAAGGCTGGATCCCTATGAGTCTACTATAAAGGAGAAAACCCTGATGAAATCATTTGGACATGATATTTGAAACAATTCTTAGTGGGGGAAGTGAAATGGGGAATGGATAAAAAGGAATGAAACTGAATCTTAGTTTCTATCACGGAGGTCCATTTTTAGCAATAGGATGACTCAGTGGAAGACTGCTGTTCATGGAAAACTTGAAAACATAGAAAACATTCAAGAGACCAAAAAGGATGAAACACAAAGGAACACACATGCACACACACGCACACACACACACACACACACACACACACTTATCCATCTCTCATTTTTTAAAAGATGCTTCAAATATAAAGTAATATGTGTACCAGTAAACCTGACAAATTAAATGAGCTGAATGGAGGGTGTAAAAGAGATTAGCTAAAAGAACTGACATCAAATATGATATTAATGTCAGAAGACAAGGTATCTAAGTATGCAGAATCCAGGCATAATTAGGGAATAAGAATATAGCTATCTATTTCTTTTTTATGTAATTTTTGGGGTGTTTTGTTTCATTTATTTATTTTATTTTGGGTGTAGCAACTGGGTTAAGTGATTTGCCCAAGGGCATACAGCTAGCCTCTGTCTGAGGCCAGATTTAACTAGGTTCAATCTAGTGATTTGAACTAGGACTTTGAACTCAGGCTATCTTTATTCCAAGGTTAGTGCTCTGTCCATTGTGCTATCTAGTTGCCCCAGAGATCTATTTCTAGGACTTTGAACTCAGGCTATCTTTATTCCAAGGTTAGTGCTCTGTCCATTGTGCTATCTAGTTGCCCCAGAGATCTATTTCTAAGCAGATCAAGGTCACTGTTGGATATTCAGGGAATGGATGGTAAACCAGCAAGCTGTCCAATAAGCAGATAAGGCAGCAAGGAGCTGACATTGAAGTAAATGGGGAGAATAAGACTGTCAAGGGGCCAAAAGGACTGACTTGGGCAGGATTAGTGTGTTACTAGTAGAGGTAAGGACACCTTCCTTACAGGAGGTGGTGGGTCATGATAACTGATGTTTTGCTATTAGGGATTTAGAAGCCTATATTAACGGAGTTTTCATATTAAGGAATTATAGTAAAACTAAGCTGAATTCTATAGCTATTTTAAATGCCTACAATTATTTACTGGACATAGTTAATCCAAAATTGAATGGTATCTAGCATATAGCAGCTTGTTTTGCACATAAGAAGATAGCTTGAATGTACTGCTATTATTACAACAATATCACAAGGAATGTAGGAAATTGTAGTGGAGGAAATATGGAACAATTACATTCCTGAGGATATGTGTACAAGAAAAAAAAAAAAGAAAGTACCAAGTTTCTGAGTGGTGATAAGGTCATGAAACCAAGGGGATAACTGTAAACAGACTTTATAAGATTATTTAGGAATTGGAGATTATATTCTCCATCTTTACATATAAAGACCCAATGGAAAATTTTCTTCATTTTGGATTCTTGGAAAATTACACAGCTAAGACAAAAATAAGAATTAGGGAAATTATTTTTGCATATTTATACCCACTGAAGTTTTCAGTAATATGGTAAATTCTGATTTAAAAGGGATTTTTGGATACTTGACTTATTATCTTGGTATCTCAAATGAGAATCTGAGAAAATACATTTTACTTTTGACTTTACCTAATCAGACATTTTGCTAAAATGACTTTTATGAAATAGAAAAATTTAATATTAGGAAAACTTGAATTCCTACAGCTCAACATGCAAATTTAAAATTTATAAAACAATACCTGAAACCAGTCAATGGTGCAGCAATTAACAAGAGCTGGAAATTTTCGAAGACGATTTCGGAATGCATCTCCAATTGGACTCATGGCCAATACCACATGGAGTTGATCTCGACAGCGATCAATGAACATGTTAAAAAGAGCTATGGGACTACCATCTGTTTGTTTTGTTCTATCACGCTGGCGATCTATCTGACGCATTTTTTCACATATTTCTTGCTTTTCATCCACGGCAAAAAGATTTGGAACTTCTCCTGCATTTAGCAAATTATTAATATCTTCTAGAAATGATTCTTTTTTAATTTGTGTATCTGTAAACAAGAAAACACCTTGCATCTCTCCTTCAGATGATTTCCTTAAGATAAGTTTTAAATCTTCATGCCATTCATAAGGACCATAACTTTTGGATATTTCAACCTGGAAAATTGTATAATCAGCCATATGGGCAGCTAATCGGGTGACTGACTGTCTACCACTGCCTCCAACACCAACTAGAAGAGCATGACTTCGAGGTTGCTTAAGGATCCTGGAAATTCTGCTTATGTGTTCTATGGCAAACCGGAACAACACAAGCTGCATGGTTTTTTTAGTCATATTATTATATTCTTCAAGTTGACTTTCAACAACTACTCGTAGATTGTCCACATTACTGATTTCCCTGTAGTTAGTGTCTTCTCTTGTAGAATCATGGAAATCACAAAACATTAAACTACGCAAATCATCTTCTTCTACCACTCCATCATCATCAAAGTCCAAAGCTTTAAAAAGCTCATGAAAATTTTCTCCCATGTTATTTTCCATCACTTCCTTAATAAAACCCACAAGCCAACTTCTATCTGAATTATCCAGTAGACGATCATAATATACTCTAAGTACCTAAATAATAAAAAAGAAACCATTCAGTGTCAAATGTTGTTATTTTGTTTCATTGGTACTTTGATAAGGTTAATCTTTTTAAAAAGATCATGGAAAAATTTAAGAAAATGACCATAGATTTAAACATACATTTCCCCCATTAGATTTCTATTTTCATACCTCATTTTGATTTGGGAGTGACCTTGGGTTCCTTAAGGATATTTCAACTGAATGTAAGATCCAGTAGGTCTAATCAAACTTTAGAAAAGTTAGTTAGTAGAGGTCTAGTGACAAACCTGTGTTTGCCATTCAACAGCCAGACTAATAATATAGAAAGAATGGCTCATTACCAGAAGGTTGACCAATAAGTGATGAATTTTTCAATTCATGAAATCTTTGTTAAAAAAAGAGGGACACATTGATGAAACCACAGATCTCCAAAGTGCTAACTTGGTATTTAATTTAAAGTATACACAAACATATTTAAGCATTTGACAATTATCTCAAAATATAGAATTTGTAAGTGTACATTCAGGAATGCCAAAAATAGAATCATTAATCCTTTGGTTAATATGTAGTTATACCTGTATGGGTCCTAGGAGATCATATTTAAAGACCTTTATTTGAACAGATTTGGAAACTGAGGTCTAGGGAAGACATGCTCTAAGCCAAATATTGATTAGCACAGTTGGAACTAGAATTCAAATTTTCTATCAGGAGCTAAGATTTAAAGGAAATTAAAAATTTTAAAGGTATTTAATCATAACCCTTATACTATAAGTAAAAATTGAAATAAAAGATAGATTATGCTATGCTTGGTCAATCTGACAACCAAAAGAAAGGAATGCTCTCATTAACTGGCAATGACTTAAAGTCTCTGTTCTTAAGTACTATGAAAGTTATAACAGATAAAAGATATAGAAGAGGAGGAGAAAACAAAGTTTTAGCACCATAAGCAGAGATCAGAATTGATCCTAATAGGAGCATCAAACATAAGACATTGAGAGTAAAAGAAAGAAGCAATGATGAAGAGTCAAAGAACAATGCTATAGTGCCAAGGAGCAAAAGCTCACTTAGGTATCAGTATCCACTAAATGGATCATCATATGCTAAAAGTAAGTCAACCCCAGGATACATGTGCACATGTGTGTGTGAGATGAGGGAAAGGGGATAGTTATTGTCATCATCATCATCATCATCATCATCATTTTTCTTATCTCATTTTCATCATGTTCAATGAAGTTCAGAGAGGATAGTGCTGGGACAAATTGCTCTCTTGCTTTAAAAAAAAATATTTAATGTTCCCTGGATTACTGTACAGATCCCCATAGGTTCACTAAAAGTATCCTCAGTACAACTCCAGTAACAGAGATGACAAGAAGAACAATATATAACTCATTCTGTTCCCATATTATTTTGATTTCACTTGGTATTTTAAAGGATTTTTGTTCCATATTACATAAGGATTATGGCTCCTTAGCATGTTGACATCTAAAAGAAATCTCATTCTTAAATTTTTATACGTTAATGTTAGAACCATGCAATCATGAACAATGGTTTAATGTAAGTAGGGTTTGGTTCCAGTACAGTTCATTGGTTGAGTCCTTCAGAATAAATACAAATATATACAAGGTAATTAATCCACAGTTAAAAAAAAAAAAGCACTAGTGGTTGGAGGGATAAGGAAGGGCTTTATGTAGGAGATGGTTTCTAAGCAGCATTATCTTAAAGGAAGAGGAGTTTAATAAGAAAATTGTGCATTCTAGGCAAAAGGGACTTTAGGAGATGGTGCTGTGTTGTAATGAACATTGTGATTAAGGAAAAACTTACAAAGGCCAGTTTGGCTAGATAACAGAGTGTAGAAGGAATAGTACCAACAGGACCAGAATGACAGATGGGGGCTACACCATGTGGACTTGTAAAAGATAAACAGGAAATTTTAATTATAGAATAGAGGGCACTGAATTTGACTGAGTAGAAGAATCATATGGTCAAATCTGTGCTTAAACACAATTACTATGGCAGCAATGTGTAGTATATATCGGAGTGGGGAGAGATTTAAGGAGGAGAGACCAATTATGGAGCTGTAACAATAACATACAGCCATAGAGAATCAAAGATTCTCTCCATACTTACATATACCCACCCATGAATACATGAAGGTATCTGCCATTTTATTAGAACACCCTTTCCAAAAGAAAGATCACAATCACCTGTATGATTTAACACACCAATTCCAGGGAGCTACCTGAGGAATATATTATATATATATATATATACACACACACACACACACACACACACACACACACATATTTGCCCAGGATCTCAAGCAAGTGTGAACACAGGTCTTTCTGATTCCAAGCCCAGTATTCTACACACTGTCATGCTACCTCTTTCTCCTGCTTTTCCTCTATTGTTATTTCATATTAGCTAACATTTATTTAGAGCTTTAAGATTCACAGAGCACTTTACATGTTATCTTAGTGAATCTTTACAATAATCCTCCAAGCAAGGTCCTATTTTATCTTTCTATTGTTGAGGAAACTGAGTCTGAGAGAAGTTAAGTGGTGTGGCCAAAATTACACAACTAAGTATCTGAGAGATTTGAATTTGGAACTTTTTGACTCTACATCCAGCATTCTGTCCACTATGCCACCTAATTGCTTCTATTTATTTGAGACTAGAATGGTTATTTGATTAGTGTAAGAAATTCCAGGAGAGGAACTGATACCTATTACTCTGCTCTTCAGACTTGGAGAGTTGCCTTGGGCATATTATGTGAGTTACTCAGGGTCACACAGACAATATTTTGAAAGCAGGACTTGAATCAGGCAGCTTTCCAAACACTAGATATCCCCCTCCCCTCCTGCTCTTTCTCTGTATACAAACAATAGGATACACCATCTGGGTTCATGTCATAATCTGGCCAAAATTAATTTCATTACTTTGTTTTTCCGGTATGGATGGTTTGATCAATTTCCTTTGTATTCCTGCATATTTAATGGAGAATCTCTATAGGATTCCAATTAATAGGAATGAAGCATCTGCAAACAGAAGCGTTTGAAGAATTCCAGCACTGATGCATATATACTTTTATAAACATTTCTAGAGATTAGAAAGAAGGAACATGAGTCAGTAGATACTGCTAGCTTTATAGTCATTTTTTTTTTTTTGGTGGAAGTACCACTTGTGATTTTTTTCTTATCCTTTTGAAATCTTCTCTTCTTTGAGATTTCTTTAAAATTGATTTCATGATGGAATACTATAAGAAATGATGAGCTTGTTTACTTAAGAAAAACATGGAAAA
Organism: Antechinus flavipes; assembly: GCF_016432865.1. Classification (NCBI taxonomy): domain Eukaryota; kingdom Metazoa; phylum Chordata; class Mammalia; order Dasyuromorphia; family Dasyuridae; genus Antechinus; species Antechinus flavipes. Next base: position 387,789,748 of record NC_067400.1, on the reverse strand, counting down.
ACTTGCATAAAATAATGAAGAGAAAAACGAACAGAACCAAGAGAATGCTGTAAATAGTAACAGCAGTATTGACTACTAACTACAATAGACACTTACATCATTTTGCCTATTATAAATATCCAAATTAACTACAAAGAACCTGTGGAGGAAGATGCTATCTGCAGCTACAGAAAGAACTGATAAATAGAAATATGTGTACAATGATTTTACACATGTGTACAAATTTTGCCTAATGGTAACCATCTCTAGAGAGGAGATTAAAAAGGAAAAATAATTTACAAGGTAACTATTTTATATTTAAAAAGAATAACAATTTACATATTATAAACTTGCAGTTTCATGTACAGTCATCTTTATTCTACTGTTATGAAAATGTTTTATTTCATAAGTTAAAATAAAATATAAAAAATCAATCTCTGAGTATCTTAAAAATGTGTGTACTCAATAACTTATTTGCTCTAGGTCTAACTTCTCTTCCCACTTTTCTCTCAATTGCCATTGATCCCACTTCAAATAGTACATTGGTGCTGAGGTAGCAGAGTCTAATTATGATTGTTCCACTTATTGCAAATGAAAATAGATCACTATGGAAACATGATAGACCTACTGTATTTCATGTGTTTATTATACACCTTTCAGTTTTATAAATGATCTTCAAATAATCTGGATGACCAATATCTCACATCAAGCTCTCTACAAGTTACTTTCTTCTTTACTTCTTTTTACTTTGGCAGATGATACTGCTCAAACATTACAAATGTGTTTGTATTTTCTACTGGTGTTTCCCGTGGATGTCATTTCTCTGATTGGAAAGATGCTTAAATCTGATGTCTGAGGTTTCTTCAATTTTTCATTGTTTTAGATTCATAAAACAAGTCTTCTAAGAAACTGACCAGCAGATTTAATGTCTGAATTTTGTCTCACTTTTTTTCAGCTCAATATTTTTTTCTGGGTTAATAGCTTGTTTAACCAGGTCAGGCTGAAGTCGCTGTAATATCACAGTTCATTTTCATCTCCATCCTTATATCCTCCCCCTAATTTGTTTTTTTTTAACCTTTATTGTCATCAATTAATAATCCAACTCTTCAGAATAATTGATATATTGACTGTGTCTATAACCATTTATTTCATTTATGCTAAGAAAGTGTTAATTTCATTTCTTCAAATATTGCTAGAATACCGTAACCAATGTCTTCTGATTCTTTTCTTCAATAAAGGTGCTGTGCAGTAGATACATAACACTTTGACAAGGTATGAGTAGTCTCTAAATTGTTAATCTCTTATTTACTTTTCCTTACTCATAGACTCACAATTTATCCAATGTCTTTCTTTTTTAAAAAAATGCAAGTCTTCGTGTAATTATTTGAGAAATGTTTCTCTTAAAAATTCTCTCAAAAAAAAAAAGATTAAATGTTATCTATTTGGGAAATTCATTTATTCAAAACACCTCATTTAATTGATTAAGCACTTATCATGTGCTGAGAACTCAGCTAAGTACAAAGTATACAAAACCAAAGGCAAACAGTAGTGCCAGATCTTAAGGGACTTACTCTTACATGTGTAAAAAATGTAAACTTCATGCTAGCAGAGATTTAGTTACTAATCTTTTTATCTTTTCCAGCACTAGCATAATGCTCTATAACCTAGTAAGTACTTCATAATGACTTTTCATTTAGTCATAATCTTGCTAGATTATTTGCTAGATGAGTTATTTCATCAATTATCTAGGCAGATACTTAGCAAGTCCATGATAGAATGAGACAACTGAAAGGGAAAAATTTATTGAAAGAGGGAAGAAGGAAGAGAAAGGGAGATATGGAGAATGAAGTGGTATTCAAGAAGAATGAAACAGAATGAAACTATAGAAGGGACATTCCTGGGGAGTTAGGAAAAATGCATGGGTAGGATATCTTGGAGAAAACTAATAAAAAAGTTGAAATGTAAAAATAAATATCCTGATGGGCAAAACAGAAGAGCAGAGGCAAGAATCAAGAAAGGTGTGGCTAGTTTTATCAGCAAAAAATCACTGGCCTTTCTATACATTCCAAAGCCATATGCACCTAACATATTGTCAATATTCTGTTAGTAGCATTTTCAAGTCCTTACTGTATGTCAGGCACTGTGCTAAAGCAATACTTTATAGTATTATAAAGAACTGTTAAAATCAGAGTCTCTGCTCCCAGTGAGCTCACATTCTAAGGGAGGATATAGCATGTAAATGAATGTGTATATACAAGATACATATAATGCAATTAGAAGGTAAAGTCCTATAGAAATGGTGAGTTAGATAGTAGGATAGGTAGTAGAATGGAGGACCAAGAGAAATGTCTTGAAGAAAATAGGAATTATGCCAAATCTTGAAGGAAGCTAGGGAAAGTAGGAATTGGAGGTAAAGAAATAAAACAATCCAGTCATGGGGGCAGCCAATGTAAATATAAAGTAGAAAAAAATGAAGAATCACACATAAGTAGTGAGTAGACAGTGAAACTAGATCAAAGAAGGTATAGAAAGGAGCAATATAATCAAAAAGATTTAATCAAGAGAGATTAAAATAATGCTATTGCTAAATAATACTTGAGATAAGAATCTTTACAATATGAGAAAAATCAGTTCAACATCTCATGAGCAGAACAAAAGCAAGTCAGACTTTCATAGCATGTCTTATGCTGCTCTTGCACTCCTTTCTTCCAGAAAGAAAAACACATATTCCATATGTTGTCTCTTGGTTTCTCTCATGCATCTGCAACTAGACCTACAAAATTGCAACAAGGACCGGGTATATTAAGCACTAAAAGGAGGCTGACTAGTGAATATTGCATATCTGCTCTGAGCTTTCTGAGGTTATTTCTTATAAGAGTTTTTTTTTTTTAATAGGCAATAGTATGTGACTTGATTTACTTTGAAATATTATCAAGGGCTTTGCCTCTAGATCCTTTCCAAAAACTGTTGAAGATCAAAAATATATTCAACCAACAGGTTTTTGTCTACATAATAATTACCACTGAATTAACCAGTTAACTATGATTAATAATTAATAGTTAGCTATTAATGTCCCAGTTAACTATTTTGAAATCTTACATATAAAAATCTGAATATCAATCAACTGGGAAGTAAAATATTGCAAGAATTTGAATCCCTATAAATACCTCAATTTCCTAAAATAAAAGACTTTAATAAAATCATGAGAGCTAATCTAAGTTTTTAACATGTACAAGTAGGAAAAGAGTTTCTAAATAAAATTAAGCCAAAATTATAATGTGTACTTATATTTTTCACTTTGCATTTAAATAGTATGATTATGATTTATAAAATTAATTCAAAAATATTTACTGAAAACTTAATTCAAGGAAACATGAGACATTATTTTAAAAAAGAATAAAATGTGCTCCCAATTCTCAAAGAGCTTACAACTTTCTCCTCTCTGAGATATCTGTAAAGCAATTCCTCATTGTTTCCAAGATTATTATCACTTCCAGTACAGATTTTCTCCATTCTCTCTTTGTTTTATACAGCTACCTTTCCCTAAATGTCATTTCTACTTTTCTATATAGCACACTGAAGACTGGAATGTAAGGGTCCAAGTGTGGTGGGTGGTTCCCTTGTTAATTCTAATGAAAATAGATTATCAAATAAATATTGACCTATTTGTCCCATTTTACAAATTTTTGTTGTCCTTGGGCTAGTTTTTTTGCATGTTTGCTCTTGGGATAATGTGGCTCATTGAGCATTAAATGAGACAATGAATGCAAATTTAACACTGCTCAGAGTAATATGTAAATGTGAATTGTTATTGAAATTATTTCTCTCACTACAAATTTTCTGTGTATTTTTTTCCCTTTGGTTGCTTTTTGCTGTTGCAAAAGAAATACTACTCATAATATATCACCATCTTCCTCAGTAGTATTTTATAAGTTGTCTTCTAAAATGTTATTGTCTTAGGCTTCAATCTTTTTTGTCTTGCCAAGAAGACTGTTATTTGTTGGTAAAGCTTGTATCTGGACTATTTTCATCCTCCTTGATGTTAGGTAATTGTACATTGAGTAAGATTTTTAAAAGAAATGATGAAGGGATATCTTGACTTTTTTCTATTTCTCCCATTTTCAGTATCAATGGCTCATTTCAGTAGGGTCAGGCTGAGGTTATTGCTTCATGTTGTTTTATAATCTGAGGATGATTTTGATCTTCCTTCTAATTATTTACTGGTTTGACAGTAACATAGGCAGCAAATTCTATCACAATCAGGATGTTGTATCTCTGGAGTGAGGGCTGCCAGGCCTTTAGAGGACTAATTTCCATCTTTGGTGTCTACCTGATCCACCTAACTTTCACCTGTGACTCTAAGAAGCTGTAAGAGGCACAGAGGCCACACACCAATAAACTGTTTTGGCAGATAGGGTAAATCAGGAGATGGGTATATAAGAGTTCTCAAACTTTATGGTGAGTTAGGGAGGATGTCTACACCAAGATGGGCAGATGAGAACAATGTGTTTCAATGGCTATGAAGGCAGGTAAGGCAGGTAAAACAGGTGTTGTGGAGTGCTTTGAGACTCATCCACTGAGTCTTGGATCATTGCTATTTGTCTTGACTATGTCCTGCCACTTGTCAGTGGTGACTCTGGAAGAGGGAGTGAGACTGATGACTTTGTGCAACTGCCTCACTTAAATGCAATTTAGGTGCAAATCAAAAGACATCATCATACCATATTATCATTTCTACTCTCAATGTCTTATGGTGATGAGTGAGTGATGAAGCTGCAGGTATAGATACACTGGGAGCTAGAGTCACAATCCTGCACGTGGGTGGCCCAGAACTGAAGGCAACAGTGGGATTCGGCAGTCCCCCGAATTTCTGAGCTACCTTTTAAGGACTGCACCGATCACCTCCATGTGTGAGGAAGGGGTTAGAAAAGGTGTCCTAAAAATTATCGGCTTACCCAAGCCCAGTCTGATTACCTTGACTAGAGGGAATCCCACCCTGTGGTAAAGACATTAAAAATATATATAAAAACTTTTAGAAAGGTGATTTGGCTCATCACCAATCCATGGAATGTGCGCGCACTATAGACAACACAGAATCCAGTAGACCTGAAAGAAGAAAAGCTGTTGTGAGAGAACTCAACCGGTATCCCATCCAAATAGCAGCCCTGAGTGAAACAAGGCTGGCAAAGGGAAGCCAGGTTACTGAAGTAGGAGTTAGATATGTGGTTTTAGGGGGTAGCCCTAGTGAAAAGAAGCATTGTAAAGCTGGTGTAGATTTTGCAGTCAAAACTAATCAAATAAACAAGCTCACATACTTTCCAAAAGGAGTAAATGAAAGACTCGTGATTGCCTGTGTATGATTGCCATTTACAGGAAAACAGGACACCATTATTAGTGCCTATGCTCCTACCATGATGAACTCCGAAGATGTCAAAGAAAATGTTATTAAGAACTTTATCATCTGTATTCTGATGGAAGTGGATTTCTTTGACAAAGAGACCTGAGTTTCAATTGATAAATGATGGACAGAAGCAGCCACATTCAAAGAAAGAACACTGGGAAACGAATGTGAACTATTTGCATTTTTGTTTTTCTTCCTGGGTTATTTTTACCTTCTGAATTCAATTCTCCCTGTGCAACAAGAGAACTGTTCGGTTCTGCAAACATATATTGTATCTAGGATATACTGCAACATATCTAACATATATAGGACTGCTTGCCATCTAGGGGAGGGGGGGTAGGGAGGGAGGGGAAAAATTGGAACAGAAGCGAGTACAAGGAATAATGTTGTAAAAAAATTACCCTGGCATGGATTCTGTCAATATAAAGTTATTATAAAATAAAATAAAATAAATTTTTTAAAAAAAGAACTTTATCATCAATGTTCCAAAAGAGGACAAGCTTATAATTCTGGGTGACTTTAATGCTAGAGTGGGCTCAAACCACCAGACATGGCAAGGGGTCTTTGGAACGAATGGAGTTGGAAACAGCAACAGCAACAATCATTTATTATTGAATACTTGTGTACCTCATGATCTTCTCATCATCGACACTGTATTCTGCTTTAACTAAATGCAATAAAACCTCACAGCAAACATTGGCATTAAATAAACTATGTGATTGTAAGAAGAAGAGACAGACAGGATGAGAGAGTGATAAAGGCAACATGTGGTGCAGTGTGCTGAACTGATCATAGATCTTATCCTTTCCAAGGTGAATATTAGCATTCAACAAAAGTGGTGGCTCCAAGGCAAAAAGATTACTAGAAGAATTAATATCAACAGATTAAAGCACTTCTCTGAAAGGAAATATTTTGTTGCCAATTTGGAGAGTAAGACCAGCCAACATCATAGGTGATAACAATGGAGCAGAAAAGGAGTGAACAGCTTTCAGAGACTTGGTGTACTATGCTACATTTGCTCATCTGAGTCAGAATCCTTGCAAACATCAAGATTGATTTGGTGAAAATGATGGGAAAATTCAGAAGCTGCTAAATGAAAAATGAGAACTCAACAGGGTATACTAATAGGATAGTTCATGCATCTCTAAGAAGGGAGCATTCAATTCCATCAAAAGTAAAGTATAATTGAAACTTAAAGAAATGCAGTATTCTTAGCTCAATAAGAAGGAAGATAAAATTCATTTTTATGCTGATAGTAACAACCCCAAGTATTTTTATGATGCACTGAAGGCTTTTTATGGGCCAAAGACCTATGGTGCATCTCAACTACATAGCAATGATGGTGCCATACTGATTATTGATAAGGACAAGATCCTAGTGAGTTAAGGTAAACTCTTCCATAGTGTTCTCAATAGGTAGTCATCAATCAATGCTTAAGCTATTGACTACTTACTTCAAGTTAAAATCAATCACTCCTTAGCTGAAATTCCAACTGAAAAGAAGCTTTGAATGTCATTAGGCTACTTTATTGTGACAAAACACCTAGTGCTGATTCTGTTCCAGCTGAGATCAAGGATGCCTCCATTGTTCATCTTTAAAATGGTCAAAGGAATAGATTATATTGTGATCATTAGAGGAGGGTATCTCTCAAAAGGATTATTTTATGAACAACTTGCAGCAGGCAAGTGCTCACAAGGTGGTCAGAAAAAGCAACATAAAGACACTCTCAAGGTCTCTATTTAAGAACTTTTTAATTGATTTGATGGCAAGGGAGATATTGGCACAAGACCATCTAGCATGGTGTGTCCTCATCAGAGAAGGAGCTGTGCTCTATGAGCAAATAAAAATTGAATTAGCTCAGAAGAAACATGAGATGTGCAAAGTTAGAAAGTCCATCTCAAATGTTCATAGGGACTCCTTGTTTCCAACCTGTGACAAAATGTTCCGAGCTCATATTGGTGATGTCATTTTAGTCCTCTTCAAGAACAAAGGACAATAACTAACCAATCAGCTAACAAGCCATTTATTAATAGGGAGTCAATTTCATTGTTTTGAATTTTATATGGCGACTCGGTGCTTGATCAAATGAGATAGACTGGTAACACAACAGACATTTAATAAATGCTTATTCACTTGCCTTCCCTTGCCATGTCCAGAATCTGAAATAGTTTTCTGGAAAGAAAATTCTAGAAAGTGTTATGCCACAGTTCTCTTTAATTGTCCTGACTCAGTTTCCCTGTACTAGTTTCCCTGCACTAGTTTCTGTCTCAGTTTCCTTAACTGTTCTGCCTCAATCCTCTTAGTTGTAAAAACCCCCTCTGGTCCATTACCATTTGCTCTAAGGTTGTAAATTGTCAATGTAAGCAAGATAAGGGGGAATTCAGACTTCCTGACTCTTTCTGCCCTCAAGAATTTACCTCTGTTTATTCAGACATCCTGACTCTGGCTTTTAGTAGGAATTTATGGCCTCCCTCATCCTGACAGAACCAAATGGGTGTGTGAAAAAATTTCCCACTTCTTTTCCCCTCTTCTTTGTTTGTAAAAAAGTATTTAAGGGGTTGGGATTCTCCCATACATCGCTGGATTCTTTGAGATGACAGTCTCATCCAGCCCTGGGACCAACATGGATCCATTGGTCCCAGTATATCTCTCCATTTAATAAACTATTGAATTGGTCTTTAATCTCTGTCTAACTGGATAATATGAGATGAGAGTCCTGTCCAGTCAATTATGTTCTCCAATTAATAACATATTAAAAACTCTCTAATCTCTCTCCTGCCTCAGTTTCTCCAGCATTACAAAAGAACTAAAGGTAATTAGATATGAGACTTCTAATAAACCTTTAGCTTCTTTTGTTTCTTAAACCTGAGCCATATTTTCCAACAAATATCTTTTTTTGCCATCTTATTTTACCCAGCTTTTCATTGAAATAATCAAGTGTCAAATTATAAATTGATTTCATTTAGAGTATTTGGCAAAATCATGATAAAATTTAACTTCCTATCCTCAGTAGTAGATGTTGCCACATAAGCAACATTATCTTCATGAATATCTTTCTACTTAGACTAATCACAAAAACTCTGAGACAAAAAGAGCAAGAATCTCATGAATTGATATTTCTTGAAACAAACTTAACATTGGAGCCATCCTTCCATATAGCTACAACTTTTTTTTTTCTGCTTTTGTTTATCATAAGAAAATCTACTGATTTTTTTTTTTTTTTTTCTGTTTGGCTCAGTTCTTTGGTTAAGATGTTAGTATGTTGGTCACTGAAGAAAATCAAGATATTTAGCATGCTGCCAATTAAGTTGCTATTTATAGACAGCCTAAAAATAGTGAAATTTTTTCCCATTGACATTTTTTCTGTCACTTCACCACTGTCACCATGGTAGGAGAAGGAGAATGCACAGGGAAAGCTATTTTAAGATTTTTCTTTGTTTTCTAGATTTGGTCACAGCAAAATATCTTGTCAGCTAGTGGCTGACTCTCTATTTGTTAGCTAGCTTGTTATAGGCAGGGCAGATAATGGTTGGTCATTGGGACAATACTTGAATCCTCAGCAGCAAAGGAATATTTTCCAGGGCTTATACTCCACTGAAATAGGATTCAAAGGTTACCTCCATATCTCAACGAGGTATAAGAACAAAACTTTTCTCCATTGAATTATAAGATCTGAAAATTCAGTTCAATAACAAATATTCATCAGGTACATATATACAAGGCACTGTGCATTAATGAATAGAAGGTTGCTTTGCAATTCTATTAGCACCCATTTCTACACTTCACCAGTGAGATAAGTACATTAGTTAAAATAAAAGCACCTTTTATAATAAGATTGTTCTTTTTCCAGAGCTTAAGTTAATTAGAAATGAAAGCAAAAGAAATAATGTATTTAAAGAGACTGTCAGAAGCATCACTCACATTCTAAGATTCAATAGGTAGAAAGGAAAAAAGTTCAAAGAGAAAACAGTAATTTTCAGACATCTATTATACGCATACAACACCAAAACATTACAGTGAGAAAGGAAAACTGTTAGCATTCTGAATGTTTTGTTTTCATGATGACAACTACACATTTCATCCTGGTGTCCCCACAGTCCCTAGCACAATACTTTGCAAATAGTTATTAAGGCATTTTTGTTGAATGGGTGAAGCAGAATGACTGAATTTTTCATCTCAATGTTTTGGCATAAAATGCTCTTTTCCTAGTATAATGAAGCTTTTGTCATGTTAAAAGTTTACCTCATGTACCCAAAGGCGCTTAATTACACTTTGGTTTTCTGCACTTTCAGGTCTTGACAAACAAACTCCCTGAATGACACGAGAGAAATCACGGAGGTTGAACAGGTAGTGTGATTTAGCTGGAGTTGGTAAAAGATTCTTCATTGCTTCCTTATACACAATCATAGTGCTCTTGACAATTTGGTCAGTCAATTCTGAAAACTCCAGTGGGAAAGCATAGCTATATAACATAAGAAAAAATATAAGAAAAGCACAGGGTACATTGCATTGTTAAAACAAAAATGGAGATACTTTGTTGATAGTGATGATATATTATATTTCTTTCTGAGAATCTTTGCTTCCCAAACTAATAGCATCAGTAACAATAATAATGATAATATACTTTGTTTCTTTCAAACCTATTTCAGTTTTGTAGTCTTAATTCTGTACTTGTGGCAATCATAGAAAATCAGTAAAGCATGCTTTATTTTCATTTTGCATAACTTACTCAAGGCCACTAAAATAGTGAGTTGTAGAACTAATAAATAAGAAACAAGATTTTGCCTGATTTTGTAATCAGTTTTTCCCAATTATGCAACAGACTTCCTTTTATGGTACAGTTATAGCTAATTCCCTGTGATGAAAATCAGTCAGAAGGTAGGTTTGCTTTAAAAAAAAAAGAAAAAAGGAAGAAGGATGATAGGATTTAATGCTGGGAGAGATTTTATAGATGATTTTGAATAGTCTTCCTGATTTTACAAATGATATTAAAGGACTACCTAAACTTATTCATATCATCAATAGAACTAGGCTTGGAAGCGAAGTAAAGCAACTGAGAGAAAGAAAAAGATGAGAGACAGAGACAGAGACAGAAACAGACATATACAGAGAGAGAAACAGAGAAAGAGAGAGAGAGGGAAAGAGAGAAAAAAAAGAGAAAGAGAAGTAGGAGAAAGACTAGTGGTTAAGGACTGACTCTTTATTCCTATTTGTATCCCTACTAGGAGCCAGTGTTGCTTCCTTTTCTTTCTCCATTATATCTGAGTTAATCTGAGAGATGACCATGGAATTATGGACCACTAGGGTAGCCCAACTTAACATGCATTTTTGTTTAAGGTGTCTTTGATGATGAATTCTGTGGCACTTATTTTAGAACTCCAGGAAATTGGTTTTATGGGTGTACCCATGAATTTTACAATTCTCCATAGGAAGAAATCTACTTACCAAATGTTGAAATGCCAGTCTAAGATTCTAGAGAAAATCGTATACATAGCATCATCATTAAATTCATTAATGGTGACAGTATTAAAATGCCGCATAAATCGAGGAGTAACTGGGTTTCTCCCACCACCTAAATATTAGAAAGTCTAATGTTAATAATAAAGTAAAACTTCTAAGTGCTCATTTAATTTGTAAGGTTTTACATGATGAAGAAACTTGCCAGATGGTAAAATTTACACAGCATAGACTGAAGCAAAGGATAAACACCCATCTAATCAAATTTAGCAGAGTTGTCTGGATAACTTTGGACCATGGGGTTGTTTTCACTTTATGAGAATAATTGGCATCTGCAGTTATGTGGACTTTGTCTTAGGTTAGGTTGAAATCTCCAGGGGAAATCAGAGCTGACAGACAAATTCAGTGGTTTTATTTTTCATAGTACATTTACATGCCTAATCCCTGCATTAGAGACCAGAAGCATCAGATTATCCTTTAAACCTGCTAATGAATACGACATTTAAAATCCAATTTATCTATATTTATATAGTCAGAAACAGCATAATACTCTCATTTTCCAAATTCTCTATAAAATGAATGTCCTTGAGATTTGATTAAGTAGTTTGGATGGTTAATTAATTTTACTTCCTATAGGATTATATCATCAAATGTTATAAAGAGAATAAAATATCAAAATGTGAGGCCTTGGCATCTACCTCAGATATTTATAATAAATACATTATACCTTATTGTATATAATGGATACATATTTATTTTACAGGATATTTTTTAATTATATTATATTTTGTACACTAGAGAAATTTGTTAAAGTAATCCTTTGGCAAATCTATTTATAAAGGATTTTTAAAATATCTTAATATATCTTTTTGCATAAATGCAAATTTACAACTATCAGGTTTGTATAAAGAATCGTATACTTTTATTTGTACAGCTGATCCGTGAGTATCCTGGGAGTTATGCTCCAGAAAATATGAAAAAACAAAATCATATAACTGGAAGAAGATAAATAACTTGGGAGCTCAAAGGGACCTTCCTCATGCCTTTCCTACAACTCGTACTCCATTTTATAGATGAGGAAATTTAAATTCAAAAATTCGATGCCCATTGTGCAAGTTGTCACAGTCAGTGACAGAGTAAAATTTACTCCAAATTCAATTCTTGTTTCACTGTATTATACTTACTTTGGGTAGTCATGTGTATGGGTACCTTATAGAAACACAGGTTGGTGTTTAGCTATATAGAGGACATTTTCTAGATTTGGCTTTATCCTCTTATCTTCTCAGAGACAAGATAGGAAGAAGATTTTCTCTTCAGAAAATATAGCTTTAGATGTTGCAGAATGCTGTGACCTCAATCTGACAATATTATTCTGCTCCAAAGGAACATGGAACAGCATAGAAAAGGAGATGGATGCTTAGAGGGAAATGATGAAACTGGGAATGTATCTTGCACATACATTCCACCAATTAGATACATATTTGCGTTAACAAGCTTCTATTTGAAAATATCCTATAGTGAGTGAAGCCCAAATTTACCTATGTAAATATATCTATCATTCATGCTGTTGATCACTTACTTTGAATTACCTTACCCAGACTGACTAATACTTAACTGAGCTTAAAAAAAAAAAAAAAAAAAAAAAAAAAAAAGGTAAACTGAACTCTGTGAAATGTTATTATTTTTATTGGAAAGGAAGAAAACAGAAGGATAATTGTGAAGAATGAGTTACTCCAGGCAAGAGCAGGTTTTAGAGAAGCCACAACAATGAGCTTTGGACAGGCTTAGGAGGTAGTATGAGAGCTGGGTGCCTAAAAATGATGGAAGAATATCAGATGGTGGGAAAAAGGTAAAGATTATAAAAAGTAACCTTGGTCAACTTTGTAATTTTGCCTAGTGATGTCAGCAGAACTCCTGAAAATCATTTACAGATTGCTAATGTCTAGCATATCACATAAATATAAAATATTATACTATGTAAATTAAAATATTAACCATTTTGGGAAGTAGTGATTGGGAGCTAAAGGGTAATAACAGATGAAAAAGAAAAAAAGAGCACCAGTGAAGCATTAAAAAATATTTTAAACTACATGATAGAAATTCACAGTCTCAGATATAATTCTTTTGTATTGTCTTCTGGATATTGAAATGTTAGTGTTAGTTCATTTTTGTTAAATTATAATTTAAAAATTAAAGATTATATATATGTATATACATATATAGAGGTAGGCAGGAATGCTCATATATGACTAATGTACAAATGAATCAATGAAATTCTAACCTGTTCAATGTAGGAAGAGGGGCAGATTGGGGGAAATCAGGATATGATATTTGTTTTTTAAATTGCAAATTCAGAAAAGACTTACCCGGAGGTCCCATAGCACACATGATTTGAGCATCCACTAGTTTAATCATGGAACAGTCTTTCAGATCATACCAGTTCCAGTGATCTAACCACTGGCGAAGTAATTCAACTGGTGGTTGAGCACCATATACTTCCCGAGCTGGCATGTTTACATCATCTACAAAGACAACCTAAAAATTATAATTAGAATTATGAGAATCCTAGATTATACTCCAAATTTCAGAATTAATGTGCTATTTATAGACAAATATTTCTCTTTTTTTGAGGCGCATGAAATATGCCATTCCTCTACTCAAAAACCTTCAGTGAATCCCTATTAATATGGGACAAAACAATTATTTTTAATTTGGCATGTAAGCTGACCAAAACCTGCCATCATAATCTTGTTTTATAGAATTCCTTTTCACACGTTCTCTATTTCATTCAAATTCAACTTTTAGCTTCCCCAAACTCGACAGCCCCTTTCCCTGCCTACCTATTCATACAAGTTGCTCAACGCCCCTATTTCATTGCCTTCCACCTCTTGCCTCATCTGTACTTCTTTCCACTGTATTGTGTTGCTTCTAAGAAACTTATTTAAAAATAGAGGAAAAAAGTGAAGCTCTACAAATATTCCTATTTGTAAATTTCTCATTCTATGCAGTGACTGCTTCAAATCTTTCTCTCTCTCAAAAGCCCATCTATACTTCATTACCACACTTAAAGCAGATGAAGAAGTCAACCATTTCATGGGGGAAAGCTGGAATAACTCTCTTAACCCTCCTTCTCAATACATACTCGGAATTTCTCAGTGTCTTCACTTTTTCTCTCTGCCAATCCTATCTCGGAGGATGAAGGATCCCTACTCCTTCTAAAGACCAGCCCTTTTGTCTGTTCTTTCCCTCCTTTTCTAGCACCTCACTCCATTAATTATCATGTCTCTCTCATGATTTTTTTTTTTTATTTTTCTTGCTCCAGTGACAGCTTTTCATCAGCTTATAGAGTTACATTCGTTCCTTTCCAATCCTAAAAAAAGCTTTCCACCCCATCTGTCACTGTCATATATTTAGAAATGGAGACTATACCTAATGTTCTCAATATCTCTCTAGCCAATTTTCAACCATTTGCTGTCTGATGTCCATCCCAACTACTCTAGTGAAACTATTTTCTCAAAAATAATGAAGAGATAGAAAGATGGACACACACACACACACACACACACACACACACACACACACACAGAAACTCTATTAAATTACAATGTATTTGGTACTTTGCCAAACTTATATCATCATTGAATCTAGTTAGTTTTTCTGAATTTTCATCCTCCTTGACCTATATCTAGCTTTTGACACTACTGACTGCTAGGGACTGTTTAATAAAATGGATGAAGCTGTATTATATGTCAAACTGATGCTTGTGCTTATTTGATAGGAATTTCTACAAGAAAGCAGACTAACAGGCTGAATCTTGTCTTGCATGCATTTTCAGTGTCAGTCAGGACAAGAGATATATAAACCTGGCCACAGGATGATTTCAGGACTTTGAGCCCTATATAAGCCACTGGATTTGTGTACACAGGTCTTGACAGTCAACATAAAATGCAAATTTCAACTAAAAATTTGGCATTCCTCCCCTGAAGAAATTATGGGATTTATTAGAAAAAAAGGAACAAAGCAACCATTAGGAGATGATAGCTGTAAACAGGGGGAAGATATAAGGGAAGATTCAGGAACAAGTGGGAGGGATGTAAAAGGTCATATGAGATTTCTATTCACTGAAGTAACTTGTATTATGTCTATTTTATACAAGACACAGCAGAGGAAAGGCCAAGTTTAAAATATGACTTTAATGGCTGCTCTGACTACCCTTCTTTGACAGACTGTCTTCTCCCTTGGCTTCAGAGATGCCACGCTCTCCTGGTTCCTTTTTTTCTGCTTCCTTTGCTAACTCTTCTTTCTCTCTCCAGATCCTAAATATTAATATTCTACAAAGTTTTTCTTTGGCCTTTTTCTTTCTATATATTTCCCCCCTTAGCAACTTAAATCTCCTACAGAGCCACCTCTATAAATATGATTCCCAAATTTTTATTTTCAGCCAGCACTAGAAATTCCAAGAAAGTATAGTCCATGTCTTATCTAAATATTTCTTTCCCTCAGTACCACGCAGAAGTCTATACAAAATAGGTATTTAATAAGTGTTTGATAAATGAATATTAAATCAAATTTGAAGTGGAAAAGAGAACATTTCTGTTTATGAATAGGTTCTATAGCTAGAACTAGATGCCTATCACAGAGTAGTTAACAATGTTGGCTGAATTATATCAATTTCTATTACACAAGGGTCTTGGTAATATGAGAAAAAATCATTCTTACCAATTGGGTTTTATTATCTTGTGATTTAAAACAAGTTAAAGAAATCTATAAGAAGAATAAACAAGCAGTCATTTATAGAAAAAAAAATCTATTTGTTTTACTGAAGAGAAGCAAGTGGGTTTCCTAAGTGGGTAAAGTCAAATAAATAATAAAAATAATTATGCAGATAATTGTGTTAAATATTTTACTTTTGAGGAAGGAACATTTTTTTGTTTGAACTATGTTATTTTTTATGCATATATTTTAATTCTTAATTATGATAGATCTCAATATTCAACCTTAAGTTTTAAATGCATCAAAAGGATGGTTAATTCTGATTTTTTACTACAAAATAAATAGAGAAATTAACTTGATCACTTAAATATGAATTAGATGGTGCTTTTTTATTCTATCTTAAAAATTAAATCAAATTAATTATTCAATAATTTAACTAACTGACATGGTCAATAAGGTTAACTTCAAAAGTGACCATGTATAAGATTGTGAGGTTCAAAAGCAGAGATTTTTTTTCAAATTTTTACAACTAAAAGAAGTACTCAATCCAAAGTTATTGTAATCCATTCCCAATATAAACTAGCTTCATTTATTGAATCATAGTATAAATTAAACTTTCCTGCTACCTATTAAGGCATCCTAACAACAACGTAGATTTTGAACAAGCAATCACAATATTGCATATAATAAGAATATCTAGCATTTATATAACTCTTAATATATGCTAGATATAGTGAGAAGTGTTTTGCAAATATCTCATCTGATCCTCACAATAACCTTTGTTCATTTTACTCTTTGGGAACCTAAATAAACCAAACCAAATAAGATATTATTCTTAGCTACTTTCCATAGAACACTGTGCCCACTAGTCTATTTCCTTAGACTCTTTTCAAGAATCTTGCAAGAAGAGTAGCTAGATGCTCAGTGGATAGAGCACTGGCCCTGAAGTCAGAAAGACCTGAATTCAAAATTGGTTTCAAACACTTAACACTTAAGAGTTGTGTTACCCTGAGCAAGTTACTTAACTCTAATTGCCCTATCCCATCCTCGGACCCCAAAGAATCTTGCAAGAATCCACAAATTAGCTTAAACCCAGCTATAATATAGTGTCATACATGAACAATACTAAAGCTGAATGTACAATACATAGGAAAAATTATCACAAAAATAATCACAGGATTTAGAGCTGCTCAGGACCATACAGATTCTTTACTTCTCTTCCCTTATTTTACAGATAAGAAATCCTTTATCAAGATCTGTTTTAAGATGTAAAAAAATCACAGACTAGGTATTGTAAAAAAAGAAAATTCATTCTGTGGAATTTAATGAAATTGTGTATGACATATGACATAATGAATAAAAAATGAGTCAAAATGGGAAAATGCAAATGAGCATAGATGGGTCATTTTATTCAGATGATAATGAGACAGTTCTGATGCTTCAATGGCCAGTGAATCAGTAATCTAGCATTTATTAAGCATTTATTCTGTACCAGACACTGAGATAAGTGCTGGAGATATAATGAGAGATAAAAAATAATACTCACTTAAAAAAAAAATCACATATTTGAATGGAAGAAACAACACATAAATATCTAAGTATGCATGTATACATGCAAACATACATACATATGCGTATATATTACATCAGGTGTGATGAATCCATATGTGTTCATGTGTATATACACACATGTATATATAGACATACATATATAATATATAAAGGTAATCTGAAAGGAAAAGGAATTATGTGAGCAAAATAAGCAAATGAAAATAAGGGGACACAAAAGGGAATTAGAAAATTAATTTTATTTTAATTAGAACAGATACACTTTTTTTTTTTTTTTTTTTTTTTTTTTGGTGAGGCAATTGAGGTTAAGTGATTTGCTGGGCACACAGCTAAAAAAGACACAGGTGTCTGAGGCCAGATTTGAACTCAAGTAACTGACTCCAGGATTGGTGTTCTATCCACTGAGCTAGCTGCTCCCAGATACATTTTCTATTGACAAATAATCCTAATCATCATAATAATTTCCATTATCATAATTTTCAGATCAGTGCAATTTTTTTTTTGCCATTTTTCTCATTAAAAACAAAATATAAGATATAAAACCTGTGTAGAAGTCCTTTAAACTTGTTCTGATGATAACTGAGTATACAAATAGTAATTTAATAATGTACAAGTAGGAAAAGGAATTCATTACCATTTTCTTGCCCAGAGGAGGACCAAAAACTCCCTTTCGCCTTTTGTCTAATTTTGACATGATAATGTTCTGAGTTTGAGCTGCGGTAGTCTGTGCTGAGAAGTTAATTAGCAGAGGTTTATAGATGTCTTTGTTCAGCTTATTTAAAAGAAAATTCTGTGAAATGAAAAAAATATATCATATTTATAATTTATAAATTTAAGCATTTTCAAACAAGATTAAATATCATTACCATGGCCTGAAATTCAACTGATAAGAGATTTCATAATGACTTTTAGCAAGATTTAATTATATTATAAATTATATGGTAATAAATTGACTTCTAAAATGTTGACCTTAAATTGGATTTTCTTTTTAAAAAAATCAAATTCAAAACATACAGATCCAATTCTTTAGGAAATCAGTTACATCACCTATAGATTATGCTGATATGTGTACATATATATATATGTGTGTGTGTATGTCCATATATAACATATATAAATATGTATATATATTATTTTTACTTTTCTACAAATACTCACTAGTTTAAAATATTTATGACCTCAACACTTTCATAAAAATTCAGAAGATACATGAAAATTAGCCTAAAATGGCAGAGTAAAAACTACTGACTTCCTGGACTTCTCTACAATCCAGTTCCCTTTTATGTGTTCTCCTGTTGGAATGTAAACTCCTTGAGGTAAGGTTCTTTCTTTTTACTTTTCTTTGTAATTCCAGTGCTTAGCACAGTTCTTGGAACACAATAAACACTTAATAAATACTTCATCTATATTTTTCTAATAAAAGAGCACCAGTTATTTGTAGGCTGCTTTTGTAGGCTGCTTTAACAGATGTGGGTTGGGAAATCAGTTTGCTCAGGGCTAAACAATTCAGTAAGTCTCTTTTGCAATGGAAAAAAAAGTGGTTTAATAATTTGCGATTGTGAAATACAATTTTTGTAATTGGCAATGAACTATGTTTGGTTTACGTTATTCCAAGAAGAATGATTTCTAAAAGCAGAACACCTCTGAGTAAAATGTGGTAAAGAGAAGGCCTACACACATAAAATAAAGTGACAAGTTTTGAGGAGATTTTTTAAAAAATTCAAGTTAACACTAAATATTTTTAACTGAAATATTTAAATAATGTTAATTGAACAAATTAAGGGAAAGATAGAGAATGGACTTGAGTTACCTTTTGCAAATATGATAATGTTTACAAATAGCTAAAATTCTTTAAATACTTTAAATATATTTTAAAAATTTTTATTCTAAACTTAAAACAATCAGAATAGGCATATATGTGTGTATGCATACATATACATTCACATATATGTATATGAGTACATATATGTAAATGGTGTGTATGTCATTTATAATCTAGTTTTTTTTTTTTTTTTTTTTTTTTTTTAAGAATATAAGAAGAAAAACCTATAGCTTCAAGACTGCCTGCTTATTTGGTCTAATATCTAACATTTTTTCTGTTCTCTTTACATAAAAAAAAAATTTCTTTCTTTTCTTTCTTTGGTTTTAATTTTATTATCCTTTCCCTGTCTTTCTTTGCCCTTTCACTTCAATCCCAACTCTTCATTAAAGAAAACAATAGGAAAAACAAAGCCAAAAATATTATATGATTCACATAATTTAGCCAATCACTTAAATGTTCTACATGAATACTTTTCACATTTGAAAAACACCTCAAAAATTGTATTAATAAAAGTAAAAAAGTCTACTTGTCAGTTAATAAAAAAAATTTTAAGCGCCTACTATGTGCTAAGTGGGCCAGTGAGATGGCAAAGTAGATAGAACTCCAGACCTGGCATCAGAAAGTCTCACCTTCCTGAGTTCAGATCTGGTCCCAGACACTTAGCAGCTGTATGACCTAAGGCAGTTGTCTCATGATATGGAGAAAGAAATGTCAAGATTTATTTTCAAACCACTTCTTTGTCAAGAAAACTCTGAATGGAGTCTCAAAAAGTCAGACAGGACTGAAAAATATGTTAAGCAATCTGATAAAGCAGTGAGGCTGCAAAGAAAAGCATAAGGCAGTCCTCAAGAAGCTCACAATAGAAGGGAGATAATAGGCAAATAATATGTAAATAAGCTAAAAACAGAATAAAAGGATAATAACCAAGAGAAGATAGGAACTAAGAATTAAAAGAGGATTCCTTTAATGTATTATTGCTAAATTTATTTTTTTAAATGACTGATTTATACTTCGTTTCTTTTTGCTTTCCATAATACAATAGCATTCTCTCAAATATTATTTCTAACCTTTAAACTAACAAATCTGAAATAGCTATAGTTTGATTAGTTTTACAGTTAACTAAGGACATTCTCACCCCCCCACTCACTCCCCCCTCACTCCCGCTGAGGTAATTGTGGTTAAGTGACTTGCCCCAGGGTCACACAGCTAGGCAGTAGTAAATAAGGAAGTGAGGATAGATTTGAACTCAAATCCTCCTGCCTTCAAGGCTGGTGCTCTATCCACTGCACCACCAAGCTGCCCCCAACAATATTCTTTTTCTCTTTTTTCCCCTTTTCTTTCTTTCTTTTTTATTTTGTTTTTCTTCTTCTTTTGTATTTAAGTTTTAGGTAAATAAAAATTTAAAAATTATTGATCTTTAACTGGCATAAATATAATTTATATTTCATCATATTATGTCCTGCCATCTCATATTGTATGCATTATGTCATACACACACACACACACACACGCACACGAAACATACCAGGAATCGAAATAATAAACAATACTATCTGAGAACACAGTAGAATGTGTTTAAAATATTATTAAAACATTATTCCATAATGAAGTTTGAACTTAAGTGAACTTAAAATTCAGGTCTATGAGATTTATTTTAAGTAGCATGATTCTATAAGTATCCTGCTGATCCTCTCTCAGGATATGTGTTTAGCTATAGTCAAATAAAGAGGTAGTATCCAAATAACATATAGTACTTAATTTACATGTATTTCAAATATAGCTTTTCCCAGTGATCACAGCACTAAAAAGTTATTCGAAGCCTATTTATTTGGCCACTAAACAGAAATGCCTTTATTTATTTAGGGAAATTAAATTAACAGTCAAATAAAAGGACTTCTCTTACTGAAAAAGGAACAATGAAGACATATAGCAGATTAGTACCTTTTTTACAATTTAATAAATTAGAAAATTTCCTAAAGCACTGAGAAATCAACTCTCTTGCCCATGCTGAAAGAATTAATATGTGTCCGAGTTGGAATCTGAAGCCAGATCTTTCTAGCTTTCAGATCAACTCTGTTGATCTCCTCTATAATATAGAGACTTCCAGATTTGGAATTTTTTATTTTTGATCAGTATTATTATTACTGAATAGATTATAATTAGCACATGATACTGTCCTCAAACTCCCATGCTCAAAAACTTTTATTTGATCCACACAACCCCTACAAACCATCATCCCATATCTCTCATGTTATTTGTGGCCTAACTGCTTGTAAAGACTATAATATGTGCTGCTATTTCCTTTTCTCTCATTCTCTTCACTTGGCTTCCAAACTCATCATCAAACAGAAATTGCTCTCTCCAAATTTACCAATGATTTCTTAATTGCCAAATCAAATGACCTTTTCTCAGGTCCCATTATTCTTGATTTCTCTGTATATTCTAACAAGGGTGATAACTGTTCTCCTTGATACTCTCTTCCTCTAAGTTTTTGGCTCTCCACTTACCTATCTGATGACTCACCTTTTCAGACTCCTTTGCTGGATTTTCATCTTCCCCTGGAGTTTATCACAGGCCCCTATTTTCTTCTTCCTCTCCATTCTTTCAATAGTGATCTCATCTCCCATGGCTTCATTTAACTTCTCTTTGCTGATTATTCTCCAATCTACTTATTCAATCCTAACTTTTCTGCTTACCCCAAGTGTTGTACCTTCAATTGTCTCTTGGACATCCCAAATTGGAAATCTCACAGACATCTTAGACTCACTATGTCCAAAATGAAATCATTATTAGCTTTCCCCCCAAATACTCCCCTCCTTCCCAACTTCCCTATTGCCGTCAAAGGCATCAGCACTTTCACAGACTTGTCCTCTAAATGTCATCCTTGACTTCTCATTCTTTCTTTCCAATCTTAACCAATCTTGCTATGGTCTGATTTTACCTTCACATTCCCCTTTCTTTCCTTTGATACTGTCACTGGTAAAGTAAAACTGAAGTAAGACACTAGATGGGTAGAGTAGAGGCTGATGAGAATGAGAGAATAAGAAGCTTGAGTTGGAAGCAGGGAGATTAGGTAGCTGCAGATTCACTATCACTGGGACTGGGAGAATAAATAAGGTAAGAGTTTGCTATCCAGAAGGGATGAGTTTGGACAAAGTAATAATATATGGTAATAGCTTCATTGATGATGAAAGGAAATAAAATGTCCCCTATCTTGCCTCCTACTCAATCTCAGTTACATATAATTCAATCCAACAAATGTTCGCTGAATATCTATCTTGTGTACTACTGCTGTGGGAGACACAAAGAAGAATAAAATACAATCACTACTTTTACAGGATATAAGCTAAATTATGAAGATATAATAAGTACCTAAATAGCCATAATATAAAAGAGAGCTTGATGATTACTCCTATAAAATACTAGAGGATTAGAGTTCTTAACCTTTTCTTCTTAAGTCACAGATGCCTTTGATAATCCTTCTAAGAATAATATTTTCAAATGCATAAAATAAAATGCATAGAATTATAAAGGTTACTAATTAGATTGAGATAAAAATGTAATTTTTTTTCCATTCAAGTTCACAGAGCCTCTGAAATTTATTCATATGCCCTGTGGGGTCTGTGGATGCCAAGTTAAGAATTCCTGCTCTAGAACTTTAAGAATAGGAAGGATTCATTTGAAAGATGTAACATTTGAAGGATAAAATTGATATAAAAAAGAAAGGAAGAGGGCATTCTAGGTGAACAGGGATATGAAATGAGCAAATATGTAGAGATAAGAGAGCATGGAAGCAGGTTTTGAATCACAAGATCATAACTGTAGGGAAGCAACTATAAAGCATCTAGACCAACTCTCATTTTACCCAAAAGGGACAAGTGACTTGATCAAAATCAATAAGGTAGAAAGTAGCAGAGCAATGATTTGATCTCAAGTCCAATGACTTCCATTGTACCATACTGTTAAAAACTAGGCCATTTTTTTTGGCAGTTATGTGGGGTATCTGTAAGAAGTAGAAATAGCAGGAAAAGTGAATGGAAGCTAAAATAATTAAGTATTACAGAGGGTTTTGAATGACAAATAAAGAAGTTTGAACTTAATTTGATAAGCAATAGATAGTCAAGGAAAAGAGAATGGCCAGATCAAAATAAGCTGATAAATGATAATAAATAAAATAATCAATAAAGTTGATAAATTAATAACACTGTCAAGACAGCTTTAAGACAGAAGAGAAATTAATTGTAGGTAGAATAATCCCTTTGGAAACTACAGTAAAACCAATGAAGGTTTATGGTAGTAGCAGTTTTAACAGAAATTTTAAGTTTTGAAACTAGATGAAAGGGTGAATGATGCAATTGTCATTGAAAACAGGACAGTTAGGAGAAGAAGTGAGATAATAAGGTAGTTCAGCTATTAAGAGGCAGTTTGGAGGAGCACTGAATTACTTGACCTGGAATTAGGAAGAACTAAATTCAAATCTAGCCTCAAGATACTTGGTAACTATTGTTAATATAGAATCACAACTTCATGAAAGTTATGTGAAAATTGGGTTATTACAAGAGAAATGAACATGCACGTGAAATCCAAAGAATTCACAATCCATGAAGAAGTGTTCATATTTATGACAATAGGATAAAGGAAGAAGGAAGAAACACAAATCTTTATCTAAAAGAGTATGACATTAGGCGGGGACTGGGGAGAAAGGTGCAACAAAGATAGGAAAAGGAACAAAAGTCACATTCTTTTTTTGGGGAACTGCTATGAATATAGGATGGTATGCTTATTTGTAAATAAGGGTCCCATCTGCACTGATTAGCATCTGTCTTGACTGCCAAAGACACACAGGGAGTCCCACTTAGGATACAAACAGCACATTATGTCAAGTCAAGGTGGACCATCATCCTTTACACATTTATAATTTCTTATATACTCTGATTCAGTGTTTTCAGGAAAATATAACAACTAAAAAAAAAAAAAAAAAACCAAGTTCAGGGAACCAATTAACCTTCCTTAATACTATGTAACCCTGGTCAAGTTACTTAACTTCAGTTTATTGGAGTTTCTTTCTCTGTAAAATGGAGGTTATAAGAACACCTACGTCTCAGAGTTGTGAAGAACATATAAGATGTTTGTAAAATGCTTAGCACAGTGCTTGACACATAATAGGTGCTACATAAATGTTACCTATTATTATTTCTACAAAAAACTCATAAAATTTGTTTGCATTACATTATCGTCACATCTTGTACATAATAAAATTGACACAAAATATCAATTAATTTAAAAAAACAGTTCAAGAGGGATATACTCTGATGTAATTGAGGTTATTGATTAGAAATAACTCAATCAATTAGTTAATAATAGATCACCAACTTTTTAGTAGTTATCAAAATTTACAACTACTTCCAAACATTCTCCTTGGTAAAAGCACAAAAATACTTCATGTCCATTGATACATACACACATATCTAATTCATTCAGGTAGCTTTTGTTATTATTTTGAAGATCAGACTATTAATTTTAAAGTAAAAACTTCTCTAATACAATGATGTAGACACTTACAATGATGTAGATACTCTTCCCAGTTCCTGTTGGTCCCACAAATACTGAAGGTTTCTGATGTGTGGTCAATAATTCCATTAGTGTAGTATATCTAACCGTGTCCAGAGTAGGCACAATGATTTCATTAAACAGCATATCTCGAGAAATAGGAGGAGCTGATTCTAGTCTCTCTACCCATGCTTCCCATCGTCCTATTCCCTGTTTTTCACAAATAGCCAAATATTGCATGTTAGGAAAATATTTTTTAAAGAGAGGTTCTGCTCAATATTATAAAGGAAAAAGGATCAGATGTTTTCACATTTACTTGATCCTTAAAATAAGCAGATTTTAAATTTTAAAAATTCAATGAAGAAAAACAAACAATAGTTTTATATAAAGAGGAAAAAAAAGCTAAAAAAAGCTAGAAAATCACTTAAAATATCAGGAAATTCCTAATCTTAGCCAAATCCATCTAACTGAGAAATATGGATTTACCAGTTGGTTAAGCAGATATGGAATTTCATTAAGTAGGTATGGGCCAATCATATAATTTTCCATTTACATACTTTAAGGACAGTATAATGGTACAAATTATGTTGCTTTTGAAATTAGCTTTATTATCAGCTCTGATTATCTGAGCAACAGAGATTAATCACAAGGTTTTATTATGCCAGTTTAGTTGGAGTCAGATCAATGAGCCTCAAGACTGAAAATTTATTGTATGAAAGTATACTTATAAACTTAAAATTCATAGAAATAAAAGTTTCTAGCAGTATTCTATTATTAAATCAAAACTTGCCTACAAACAGTAACATAAAGGAGTTCAAAAATAGGAAATTTTAACTTGAAATGTGGTCCCAATAATCAGATTAAATGAGGTTCAGGCTCTGGCTTATTTTTAACTCCTAAAGATATAAAGAAATGAGCAAAGACCTTATGAATAGTTGCCTTATCATTTTAAAACATGTGTATGTCCCAATAAAAAAATATCACTATGATTTTAAGTGAAAATCTCTGATTAAGTAACATTATATTAGTGCATTTTACTTGCTTTAGTGAGATGTCTTTTGGGGCAGATTCAGAAAATAATAATAATAGTCATGTTTTCTTTTATTTTTCTCAATACTTTTTTTGGTCATTATATAAATAGATTTGTAAGAAGTAGCATGGCACAGCAGATAAGAGTGCTAGATTTGGGGCCAGGAGGACCAGGGTTCAAATCCCAAGATTTTTTACTAAATAATAATCAACTTGTCTTTTGTTCACAGGAAAGAGAATTTCTATGTAAAAAAAGTTGCAAAATTTTCTTATTGATATATATAAATAGGCACTATGGCATAGTGGAAAGAATACTAGATTGCAAGTCAGAAGATCTGAATGCCAGACCCATCTTTATCATATATTATCTTTATGACTTCCAATAAAACATTTAATCTCTCCTTATTTGTGAAATGAGAATAATAACTGTCCTGATAATCTCATAAAGTTATAAGAATCAAATGAAAATACATTTGAAAGTGTTTTGTAAATTATGAAATACCATTGAAGGCAAAATGATGTTGATGGTTATATAACTAAAAGAAAATAGCTAACATAGTTTTTGCCTATGGCCACCTTTTGGCCAAGGTGCCAACACTCTTATAAAATTATAATTATTACATTGCATTTTTTTTAATTTTGAAAATTGTACAAGATGCAATACATCTGATAAAGTTAAATATATTAAATATGCAAACCTTGACAGAAGTGTTTAACATGGTCATTATCATACTATATCATTTTCAGAAAAATAAGTTAACATTTCTTTCAGAAATCTCACCTGACTGATGAATTGATATTCATAAATTGTTCCTTCATCAGGAAATGGTACAGTTATGGGCTTTACAATGATCTTTTCGGTACCACTCAGCAAATTGTATCTGTTTCTAGTCTCATCTGAAATTGGGCCATCCATTAATTCTCTAACAATTTTATCAAATCTCAACCGATCTTCCTCTTTACAACTAGCTCCAACAGACCAGGTCAATGAAAACAGAAACATACCCTATATTGGTAAAAAATAAATTTAGAGAAATACTTTAAATGTTTCATTAATACTACAAATATTATTTTTAAAATATTTATCATTTAAGTAAAAAAAACCATAAAGGAAGAGTATAAACTATTGTAACAATAGAAGCACTTTGGTATGCTGTTGTTTCTAGTCTTCACCTCTTATGCTCTTCATGATCATTCAACTTCAATAGCTATCCTATCATTCACTTTCAACATTCAGAAGAAAGCAGACTGTTAGATGGATAAATTAAAAAGATATAGAATTTCATTTTTTAATTGATAGGTTGCTAAAAATAATTGCCCTTACCTCAAGCAAAGAATAAACTTCACTATCACCTTTGCCCTTAACTTTGGCTTCATCTGCAAAGTCATCCAACAGGCAATCCATTAGATTCATTAAAGACTTAACTAAATTTGTATCTGATGTAGGAGTTAATTCCTTAAAATCAAAAAGACAAAATCAACAAAAGTATTTAATTTGGCATCAAACATGCACTATATTCAGTTTAAGTAGTAATCCAATATAACATTCATTTCAATTTTATTTTGCAAGAAAACAAACCACACTCCCCAACCCAACCATTATACACTTAAAGTCTTCAGGGAAAGCAATTATATTTTAAAATATAAAATCTTGCTGTTAAGATTATGTCAATATAATAAATTAATTAGAACCTACTGTTAGGAAATTTAAAGCTACATTCACATCCATATTCATACATTCACAACAGATAGGGAATGCATTCTCTTTATTTTTCCTCAAGAGTATTTTATTTTTCCATATACACATAAAGATAGTTTCCAATATTCATTTTATGTTCCAAATTTTTCTACTTCCTTTCCTTCTCCCTTCCTGAGTCATTAAGCAATCTGATATAGGTGAAATATGTACAATCCTTTTAAAACATATTTTAGGGAAGGTATTCTTAACCAAATCAAAAACTGAGGTAATTACAAAAAAATAATTTTGATTACATGAAATTGAAAATGTTTTTGCATATTTACCCAGGGCAGGGAGGGAAACTGCTAACTGCGAAAAATGTTTTTTAGATTAACTTCAATTTTTCCTTCAAAAAATTCTTAGAAATTCCCATTTTCTTACCTTTGTATGTTTTCTAACAAATTCAACAGCAACTGGGATTATTCTATCAAATAAGCCTATTAAAAATTCTTTCTGAATAGCAGTAATCCCAGAAGGTAAAACATTTAACCAAGATAACATCAATGGTCTCCAGCCTAACATGTGAGGCTCCATATAAATCATGCCACATCTGGAAACCTATTAGGGAAGATAGAGAGAAAATATTATCTTCAAGATGATATTTATGAAAGAAATGAGTTCATATGCATATTACGTAACACACATTATCTGACACATAAAACATTTAAAAAATATTCTAAAGACAATTTTAGTCTGAATTTTTAATGTATGACTTTCAACATGATTAAAAGTAGGTGAGAAGGAAATAATTTTTGTCTTTGATTATTTTTTGTTCATTTTAATATAGTCTTTGTCAAGAAAAAATTTCCTTACAGGAAATAATTTGTTGGTTACACTATTATTTTATATTTAAAAGACATTACTGAATTATCACATTAAATTGAAAATTTCATACTCTATAAACATGTTTTAAAAATTGAAGAACTTACTGTAGCAGGTGAAGCCACTTCCAAATCCATTGGTTCAAAAATTAGGCTCATTTGTGGTGACATTTGGATGATCTCTCCACTCATAAGACAAAGTTTTTTATTATCATCCAAAACAGTATTCATATTCTCAATCCAAACTGCATCTACAGGCCCATCAAAAATCAACCATTTCCTATCTGGAGACTATATTACAAATTTGGGATAAAGGGAAAGAAAAAACATAACACTTTTAATATTAGACCAACAATTAAGAAAAGTTATAAACTCGTTCACGACAATCAAAAGCAACATTATCTTGAAAGTTAATTTCATAGAAAATTGTCTGTGTACCCTCTTACCCAATTTACAATAGATATAATTATACTTATAACAGAAACCTATTTGTGGTATTAATCTATCAAGATGAATAGCATCTTCTCTCAAATTAAAGTTGCTAAAATTTAATTCATTGCCAATATTCTCTTGATCTCATATCTATAGAGTTCTTTATGATGCTTTAAGATTAGAAGAATAAATCTGGTACTAAAGCCAAACAGTAAGGGAATTCTCATTTGCATGGTTTACCAGTTCATGTATCAATAGTTCTCTATTAAAACCATTTTTCCTTTTTTCCTTTAAGCATGTGAATATTCAGACAAATATGCATAGAGTGAACTGTTCTCTATTATCTTTGCAAAAATGACCCTAGAAAGTAAGGTATTATAAAAGACAAGATCATTAGGCTGTTAATTTTTTTTTAAAGATAGAGGAATACTTCCTAAAATTAGAATGATCAGAACTCTAGGGGTCAAGAGAGTCAATAATAGCAGAAATTTTGCCATTTGATCCTAGTGATGCTGACTTTGCATATGAAGCATGTCATCAACCAGTATGGATTTTTCGTTCTAGAGGTGATGAACCAACATTGTTGCAGCCATTCTATCTCTTTCTTATCTGTCCTTCTTCCTAATATTCACCTTCAAACACAATGCTATGCATTCCAGCCAAAGTGGATTGAACAACTCCTGTTTCTGATCTATACAATCCCATCTTCACACATTCAAATAGGCAATTCTCAATTCCTGGGACATCTTCTTCACACCTCCAAATCTGCTAAAATCTTTCTCATTCAAAGTTCAATTCAGAGATCATCTCCTCCATAAAGTCTTTTCTGATACCTGCAGCTTAAAGCCAGTCAATAAACCAGCATTTATTTAATGTATACTATGTTCTTTACACTATCCAAGCACTGGGTATACAAAGAAAAGCAAAAAACAAACAAACAAACAAACAAAAAAAAAACACTCTTTGCCCTGCCCTCAAGACAATTTAATGAAGGAGACATGTAAAAACTAGATACATACAAAATATATGTAGAGTAAATATAAGGTAATTTCAAAGGAAAAGACATAAGCTTCTGAGCAGGGCAGTAGAAAGTCTTTCTATAGAAATTATGTGTATTTAAGCCCTCAGTTACCTGTTACTCAGATAGTTCCTTAATCCTTTCATTGATAGTTTCTGGCATTATCAATGCTAAAATCCATGTTTTCTCCACTTTATGCTTCTTACAGAGCACTCTCCTGACACCTAAAGAAACCCAACTTCTAAATTTAGCCTCATGAAAAGTCCTAGATTAATAGAATGTTAGAAACCCCTGTATTCTTTCAGAAAAAGATGAATCTGCTAGGGAATTGGTGAGGAGGAGGGAAAAATGATTGAGAGGAAGTCCTTGCTATGGTTGTGGGAGGGGGTCCCACTGATGAATATGCCTATGGGTTGTGAGAGACACTCTGTAAAAGGATATAGGCATATTGTACTGAGTGTAATTTTTGAAAAAAAAAATCTCACTGATTACATACACTATGGCAGTTCCCCCAACAGCCTGAAAGGTGCTCATTTCTGTGACTTATGCTCAGAAAATTTAGGCTCTGAATTGCCAATCTGTTCTAAAGGTACATTACAAATTATACATGCAAGTTTTTAAAATGACTGGAAAATTGAAAAAATCACACAAGAAATAGTTTTTCAAAACAATGTCATGCCCTTAATTGTATTACAAAGGTCAAATATATATATATATATACTTACCTGTGAAGAAGCAAATGCTCTAAAGCTAACTGCTAGGATGCCATCTGACCATTCATGAGATACTAAGTCAAACTGTCCATATAATTGACCCATAGTTATTGCCTTGGGATTTATTACAGTAATTTGAACTTTGTTTTCTTCCATCAAGCCCTTAATGGAAAAAAAAAAAGCTTGTTATGTATAGACTATATGGGAATAACTCTATACTGTATTTTCCTCAAGTGATAGAAAGTAGTCCATTAAACTAAAAATGGTAGTATGTTAAGACTTATGAAAACTGGCATTTATGGCTTATACTTTTCCTTCTACAGGATTATCATATCTCAGAAAGGAGTATAAGGAGTGACTTGTTCATGAACCAGAGTTCATTCTAAACCACCAACTCTCTGGTGACAACTAATTAGGTGCTAATTTCCTCCAGTCCCCCAGGATTAATTGAGACCCATGAAGGGATCCTGCCCAAAGTATATATATCCCTTGGGTCAATGGCAGCTGGCTCAGTTATGGAGCAGGAAAAAAATCTCTCAACATCAGGAGTGAAGGACCATATGGTCAGACACTGTTGAGATAGCATTACTTAGGATGCTGAGTCTTACAATGAGCTGCCCTCCAAAAAATGCATTCATCCATATGTTCTGAAATAACAGTCTGCATGCTCAGACTGGAGTGGCATAAATAACCAGAAAAGAGTGGGTTTTTCCCATTGTAGATTAGAGCCATGGGAAGTAAGATAAAATTTAATAAAAGGCAAATATAAATTTCTATACTTGAGTTTTTTTTTTAATCAGCTTTACAAGTATAAAATTAAAGAGGTATAACAAGGTTACAATTCCAATTTAAAAGATCTAATAAACTACACAATGAAATATAAGTTTGAATGAATAGAATAGCATGACAGTTAAAAATACTGCTAATGCCTTTTTGTAGATTCCTCCCATCTGACCATCCCTGACCACTCATTTAATACATAAGTGTCCAAGAAGCTTTTTAAGGGTATCAAGTTAGGTCAACATAAAACAGGAAACAAA
This sequence comes from Antechinus flavipes, assembly GCF_016432865.1. Taxonomy (NCBI): domain Eukaryota; kingdom Metazoa; phylum Chordata; class Mammalia; order Dasyuromorphia; family Dasyuridae; genus Antechinus; species Antechinus flavipes. The sequence goes on along the minus strand of NC_067400.1, from coordinate 387,758,466 downwards.
AATAAAATATACAAATACAGAAAAACAGTGTTTTCCAAATATTATGTTCTAAGAATATATTAACAATTATCTCAAGGCCTCAGGCTATCATGCCTTATGGTAAATCTTCTTTTCTTCCAATTTAATTTGAAGTACCTAATCAATAGAGCTATACCCACAGGAATTTTCACCTCCCAGACTGTAAGGAGTCAGGGATCTGGGTAGGGGAAAACTAAGAGTCTCTTTGCTGATTAGGAATGTCAGAACCAGTGGTGCTGCAGAGACATGGCTTTAGGAGGGAAGGAATCAGCATACCTGGTGAGGGCAGAAGCAGTGGGACAAGGACATTGCTGGCTACAGGCACTTGAAGGAGTGAGGAGCTCTTGGTTTGGGTTCCAGATCAAAAGGGAGAGCTGAAGTGAAGCTAGAAGCACTCCTCCACTCCATGATTAGAGGTGTTTACACTAATACTTCTCATTAAAAAAAAATAATAAATGGGCAAAGAAAGAATCCAACCATAGAACTTATTATAGGAATAGGGAAGACCAGGGTTCATTTTTAGAGGAGACCACTGAAAGAAAAAAAAGTTTCTTATACTCCAATAAGTAACATTAAATGGCTCCCTGCCCAGAGAGAATTTACATTAGAACTCAAAAAAGAATTTTAAAAGCAAATGAAAGACAATGCAGAAAAACAAACAAACAAAAAATCTAAAAAACTAGAAGTCATCCAAGAAAAACATTATGAAAAAAAAATTTAACCAACTAGAAAAGGAGATACAGAGTCTTAAAGACAAAATAACAATTTGAAAATTGAAAAGGGGAAGCCAGGAAAGCTATAAGAGACCAAGAAATAACAAAAAATATTAAAAAATGAAAAAATAGAATAGAATGCGAAATATCTTATAAGAAAAGCAACAGATCTGAAGAACATATCAAGAAGAGAAAATATAAGGATAATTGGACTACATGAAAGCTGTGACCAAAAAAAAAGAATCTTGATACAACAATGCAAGAAATAAAACAAGACAACTATCTTGGAGTGATAGAACATGTGGGAAAAGTGGAAATAGAAAAAAATTCACCAATTACCACGTTAAAGAGATCCTTTGTGGAAAATACATAGGAATATTATTGTCAAATTTCAAAATCCCCAAATCAAAAATAAAATCTTGCAAAAAACAAGAAAAAAACAATTCAAATATGAGGCTACAATTAAAATTGTACTGGACTTATCAGCAACCACAATTAAAAAGCCATAGGTCCTGGAATAATATATACCAGTAATCAAAAGAATTAGGCCTGTTGCCAAAAATATCATATCCAGAAAATTTATCTATAATACTGAATAAAAAAAAAAAAACGAACATTCAGCGAACTTGCAGATTTTCAGGACTTTCAACTAAACCAAACTCAATAGAAAATTTAACATATAACAGCCAATTTCAAAGATCATGGACAAATTTTTTTTTACATATATACCATATGTTTAAGATTGACACCAGCAGCTGAGTAGCTCAAAAGAAAGATTAGGGCAGAGTTAAGGTAAAAATAGTAATTATGCTATAAAAATGAGGTACAGAGGAAAAATAGACACAGAGGCTGTAGAGAGTGGAGGCTCGTAGTTCTAAAAACCTATTCACATTGAGAATGGTGACATTCTTACATTGTTGGTGACAACATTACATATATACTATAAAGGGTATAATATCCTCTGAAATCCATAAAGAAATAAGTGGGGGGAGGGTTGGACTGAGGGGAAAGCAAAGAATGAGGGAAGAAAACAAGGGAAAGAATCCATGGGTGGGGGGAAGTTAAGTAATAGCAAGGCAAGTTAAGGAGCAGAATTAAAGCAAAGTGTTAGCAAGAGAGGAAACATATGTGTGTATGTGTGCATATGGGGGGAGCAAGTGCATATGTATGTGTGTGTGTGTGTATTTATATATGTATAAATAAATATAGCCTTGTTTAACTATAGCCAGCTTGAGGAAGGCAGGGATGGATAATGAAAGAGAGACAAAAGAATAAAGTAAAAAAAAAAAAGTGTGCAGAACAAGTAAAGAAAGTAAAGAAGTAAAGTAAAGATAGATGCTCAAAAAAATTAAAAAACAAAACAAAACAAAAAAATAAAAAAATTAATTTAAAAAAATTTTTAAAAAGAAAAGAGACACTCATGAATATAATTTCTTCTATTATATATCCTTATTTGATCTGGTAATTTATTATAATATATTTTGAATCCTCTCTGATGTTTGCCAGAAAATGTTCTGGGTTTTTTTGTTTTGTATTCCTTTTCTATTTTTTATGTTTTTTTCCCCTCCTGAGGGAATTGGAATTAAGTTATTTGCCCAGGGTCTCACAGCTAGGAAGTGTTAAGTGTCTGAGATCAGATCTGAACTCAGGTCCTCCTGACTTCAGGGCAAGTGCTCTATCCACTGTGCTACCTAGCTGTCCCCTTTTTTAATTCTGTTTTTTATAAAATAAATTTTAAAAAGAAAAGAAAAAATAAACTATTACATATTAATCAGTTATTAGAATTATTGTCTCATTATACTCATCTTCTTATTCAATAATTCAAATTGTACCACCCTTAAGAACTTATTTCAAGTTTTGTTCTGTCATCATTACAATGCCTTTCTTGCATTGATTTTCTTCTTACATATATTTCCATAGAATTTAATTGCCCATATGATTTATTTGGGGCAGCTAATAAACAGATTGCTGGGCCGGGAATTTGAAAGACTTATTTATGAGGCAGAGAGGAAAAATAGATACAAAGTTCAACTCAATAATAAAAGGAGAAGAAATGGCAATCCTCTTTGCCAAGAAAAACTCAAGGGGTCATGAGTCAGACACAACTGAATAACTTAACAACAATAATCACATTTGACCCTTGCATGTGAGTCTAGTATTAGCCTTGTATTTGTGTGTCTTGTATCCCTAAACTACATTATAAGGTTTAGAGAAATGCATCTTATCTTCTATACTAAATTAATACATACTGAAGGAATGAAATACTGACTGAAGTACTGAACATAAAGAGATTCTATCAAAATTTGCAATGTCATCTTTTTTTCACTAATACATGTTTATATTGCAACACTTGCATTAAAAAAAATCTCATGAACTGCTTACCTTTTCACATATGTCACTCAAGGCACCAGCTAAAACTCGATATGCACTTGTCTTTCCTCCAAATGGCTCTCCAACAATCATAAAACCATGGCGTACAATCATCATTTCAAATACTTGTAGAATCTTCTCATAAAAGAATTTGGTCATTTGCAAATTCATATCTTCACAATTAACTTTAATAGCTGCCATTAAATCATTGTAATCTGGTTTAGGCAACTTCACTCCAGGAAATAAATCTGAAGTAATCCCCTGCCATGGGAATATTTCAACGTGTATATTTATTATATTTTGTCAAACACAAAGATACTAAAATTTTGCCAATTCTAATATCTAACATAGATGAAACATTTAAACTCATGAGATATAACAGAATTTTAACAATATAACATTTAAATAATATGATAGCAGCATATTATCTAATTTAAAAGAAATACATGCAGATGTATACATGAAAACAATGGACAAGTGAAAATCTAGATGTGCTGATATATTTTTAAAAAATAATTATAATTAAAATACAACTCCCTTAGCATCATTCAGAGAACTAATCATTTTAAATCAACAAAGGTGATTTGACTAGTATTATTTAGATTTATATGCAAAATATGATTAATTTTGCCCTGAAACATTAAAAAAAATTTTTTTAGTGATCAATGCCAAAATAATATGAATCTGCATTCTAGACTTACTAGTATAACCCCTGTCCCCAAGCCTTTTGGTATGGGACTCTCTCATTAGTGGAAATGAAGGCTCTGGCTGGCCTGAGGAGGAAGGAATAGAGCTAGTGAGAAGTGACAGCTTAAGTTATCAGTTTGGGACCTCTTCAAACAGGAGTTTCCCTTCAGGAACCATGCAAATGAAAGTCTTCTTTGAGCTTCAAGGTAGAAAATGGACAATTTGCCAATACTACTTCAATAATGACTGTGGGAAGAAAGTCATGAGAGGAGCAGATAATCTCCACCATATTCCTACCCTCAAGCTTGCTACAATAGAGATTTCAGGGAACTTCCCCTTATATATTTTCAAGTACTCTCTCAGTTGAGCTAAATTATATTGCTCCCAATGAAAGAGCTTTCACTCTATGTTATCTGGTGTATATTCTGCTGTGTATACCTTCTCTGATTTCTGTTCTGCTTTGATTTGGATAAATGGGTTTCTTTGCTATTCTCTATGTTCATTATAGAACTAGTATTAGGTAGGGGAAGTATTAAGCTTGGAATCTCCCTTGTCTCCCCAAATGACAAAGCTTAAAAAGGCCAAGATTTCCCATTTCATCCAGGAACTTCTCCAGTTATCTTAATCTATATTTGGTCACTGGATCCAGATAGTTCTGGAGGACAGGGTGAGACAGGTGACCTTGTACATCCCTCCTTCACTTAATTCCAATTTACTTGCATGTCATGGTATCACCTCCCTGATGTCATGGTCTCTTGATGATCCATGAGAAAACCTATGGTTTTTGTACTTTTTGAAAGGCTAGCCAGAGATCCAGTGACAGGATTTATATAATGCCTATTATCTAGGAACTATCTAGCCAAATTTTGGGTCATTATCAGACTGACAACAAGACAAAGATTTTTCTCCTTTACAAAAATCATAAAGATCATATAGTAAATCACAGAAGGTTGCAATCTGCATCACTGGAGGGAATACCCATACCAATGAAATTATAGATCCTTGAAGTCTGAGGAAGTATCAGATACATGATGTTCTATTTAATGGCCTGATATTCCTGGGATTTGGAATCTGCAATAAACAGATGCTTGAGCCTCATTTCTACTGAGAAACTCATTGGATGCACTGTCAAGAAAAGTTCCTTTGATATGGGTTTTAAGGTGTACTTCTTGTTCTGATCCACTTCATAATGGAGATGCTCTCCCAGTTCCTCACATATTCTTTGGATAGTTCTCTACACACAGAACAGAGACTAGAATTCTAGTGTCTGAAGTTTTCAATACAGACAGTATAATGAGACAAAGTATAAGATGAGGAAAAGTAGAGACATAGGTCAAAAAGACTGAAAAGGATAAAGAATATGGAAAACAAACTGTTAAATAGGGAAAGAGATTAAGGTGGAGAGGACAAAGCCAAATAGTGAACTTACTGGGGAAGAGAAAGAGAATGACTTGGAATTTTTTCAGGGGAGAAGAAAAAGGAATAAGCATTTATTTAGTTTCTACTGTGTGTCAGGTATTCTACTAACTATTTTAAAATTATTATCTCATTCTATTCTCACAATAACCCTATAGAGTGGGTGCTACTATTACTCACATATTTTACAGCTGAGGTAACAGTAAACACAGAGTTACTACTTGTCCAGGTGACTTGTCCAGGATCACATAGCTAGTAAGTGTTTGAGATGGGCTTGAAGTGAAGTCTTCTCTTATTATATATTTTTATAAGTGAAGGTATCAAGAATCTAACCAGGAATTAACTTTTCCTTCCTTTCCTTCCTTCCTTCCTTCCTTCCTTCCTTCCTTCCTTCCTTCCTTCCTTCCTTCCTTTCCTTCCTTCCTTTCCTTCCTTCCTTTCCTTCCTTCCTTCCTTCCTTCCTTCCTTTCCTTCCTTCCTTCCTTCCTTCCTTCCTTCCTTCTTCCTTCCTTCCTTCCTCCTTCCTTCCTTCCTTCCTTCCTTCCTTCCTTCCTTCCTTCCTTTCCTTCCTTCCTTCCTTCCTTCCTTCCTTCCTTCCTTCCTTCCTTCCTTCCTTCCTTCCTTCCTTCCTTTCCTTCCTTCCTTCCTTCCTTTCCTTCCTTCCTTCCTTCCTTCCTTCCTTTCCTTCCTTCCTTCCTTCCTTTCCTTCCTTCCTTTCCTTCCTTCCTTTCCTTCCTTCCTTCCTTCCTTCCTTCCTTCCTTCCTTCCTTCCTTCCTTCCTTCCTTCTTCCTTCCTTCCTTCCTTCCTTCCTTTCCTTCCTTTCCTTCCTCCTTCCTTCCTTCCTTCCTTCCTTCCTTCCTCCTTCCTTCCTTCCTTCCTTCCTTCCTTCCTTCCTTTCCTTCCTTCCTTCCTTCCCTTCCCTTCCCCTTCCCCTTCCCCTTTCCTTTCGTTTCCTTTCGTTTCCTTTCTCCTTTCCTTTCCTTTCCTTTTCCTTTCCTTTCCTTTCCTTTTCCTTTCCTTTCCTTTCCTTTTTCCTTCCTTTTCCTTTCCTTTTCCTTTCCTTTTCCTTTCCTTTCCTTTCCTTTCCTTTCCTTTCCTTTCCTTTTCCTTTCCTTTTCCTTTCCTTTTTCTTTCCTTTCCTTTCCTTTCCTTTCCTTTCCTTTCCTTTCCTTTCCTTTCCTTTCCTTTCCTTTCCTTTCCTTTCCTTTCCTTTCCTTTCTTTCTTTCTTTCTTTCTTTCTTTCTTTCTTTCTTCTTTCTTTCTTTCTTTCTTTCTTTCTTTCTTCTTTCTTTCTTTCTTTCTTCTTTCTTTCTTTCTTTCTTTCACAATTGGGGTTAAGTCTCTTGCCCAGGATCACACAGCTAAGAAGTATTAAGTGCCTGAGGCTGGATTTCGAACTCAGGTCCTTCTGACTCCAGGACCAATGCTCTATCTATGAACTGTGTCCCTGGATGTTAACATTTAAGAATGAAAAGAAGAGGTTGCTAAGAAAGTATCTGATAGGAGGCAAGTTGTTGGCAGAGTTAATAGAGCTCTGGACCTGGAATGAGGAAGACCTGAGTTTAAATTCAGAGTCATATACTTATTAAATATATGATCCTAAACAAATCGCTTATCCTGTTTGCCTCTATTTCTTCATCTGTAAAATGTGGATAATAATAGCAACTTCCTCTCCAAAGTTGTTGTCAGGTTCAAATGAGATATCTGTTAAGTGCTTAGTTTAGTGGAGTTTGTAGGTTCTATCATTGCTATTGTGTTCCCACTCCAGCCCCCAAGCCTTGTCGTGCTGCAAGTTCTCAGGCCAGGTGTGAGGCAATTTACTCTGGTGGAAAGAAAAGTGGGATCCCAAATCTGACTATCCTATTTTAGCTTTACCTCTGCCTAAAATATAAGTATCTGGAAAAAGCTGACTCTCTCTCTCTCTCTCTTTCTATTTCTCTCTCTCTCTTTCTCTCTCTATTTCTCTGTCTGTCTGTCTGTCTCTCTCTCTATCTCTTTCTCTCTGTTTCTCTCTCTGTGTGTCTCTATTTCTCTCTCTGTCTCTCTCTGTCTCTATCTCTCTCTGTCTCTATGTCTGTCTTTCTGACTTTCTCCGTCTCTCTGTCTCTCTCTGTCTCTCCTTAATTCTTTCTAGTGAAACTGGAGGATTAGGGAAAGTAACATTTTAAAAAAACTTTTATCATTCTGACATCTTTAGTCAATTTTCCAAGGTCTAAACATCAAGACTGTTAAACCTGATTTTATCTTACACATTCTTATAAATCCCCATTACTTTTATCTAAGGAAATAAAAACAATTTAAACTTTCATTTTAGTATATTTTTCCTTTCTATTGAACTATAGCTGAATCTCAATCTTAAATAAAAAAATTTTTAAGGCTTCATTATTAAACACAGCCAAAATTATGCACCCAAAATCGGAAAATGAAATTATTAAATTCATAAATGACCTAAATTGCTGACTTTTATCTGAACCAAGTCATTAAATAAAACAGATACTTTTTTCCTAAGTGATTTTAGAGAGCAAAATTTTCATTTGTTTTGTAAAATATCTAATACAGAGTTTGACACATTGAAGTACTTGATAAATGTACTATGATAAGAATTTTGGTGTTATGTAAATTAATATTCTTACCTCAAAAAGTGGTAGATCATGGGACAAAAATTTTGGTAGATTCACATCTATGATGGATCTAAGCAGCAAAATTTCTTCATTTTCATTTGGATATTTTAGCTAAAAATGAAGTCATTATCATTTATTCAGCAAATTATTTTTTTCATTCTTTTAAGAAGAACAAATTGGAAATTAAATGCAAAATTTTAACCTTTAAAATTTTATTTTACTCTTGGATCAATTGAAGGATTACTATACATTTTCTATTTAGATATTTACATGTCAGTACAGACAAGACTTCCATAATATTTTTATTTTACTTCAATTATCTTTATCTTTTCTCTTTTTGGTTCTAAACCCACTATCTTATTTAAAGAAGTCCTGTGTAAAAACTCTCTCTGATGCAATTCAGCAACTAAGCCATGAAAGTTATCTAGCATACTGACTTTTCCAATTCTATTTCCCAGCAATTGAAAATATGGATTTATAGGAAGTTGAGTGCAGCATCTTAAATTCTAGTTTTTTTCTATTATTGAAGGCATTTCAATTGCCCTTAAAACTGTCAACTTACCAAATGATTAGGGGAAATAAAAGAATTCCATCCATTTATTATACCTTTCCAGTGATCTCTGGAAATCTAACTTTAGGTTAAGATTATTATCTTTTCAGAAAGGATAGTTTTAAACAAATGGCTAATGGATATATAATGTAGTTTTTGTGTTGCCATCTAATTCTTTGTACTTCAAAAATGACTATGAATGAGTCAATGTGCCTTATGAACAGAGTCAAAATCAGAAATGGCTGATGCTAGGTTTTCAGTACCTTCCATAGTGCCTTGCATGAAAAAGGTTCATTAACAATTTAACTCAGCCCAAAAAAAGATATTCACCTCTTCCATTCCCCGCCATAATTCATTTAATTAAAAACAACAGATAATTCTTTTTAAAGTATCTGCTTTCAAGAGGAAGCATGAGGTAAGCACATAGGCTTTAGATTTTTATGGGTTCAAATCCCGGTGCTTCAAATTACTCCTATGAGGAAGTCACAAGTGCTTGGAGCCTGAGTTGTCTTGTCTGTAAAATGAGGAGTTTGGATTAGGTGATCACTTTGATCTCAGGTCTAAAACAATTTTTTAGGTACTATCCTTTATATCTTGTGATACATTTTCAAAATACTCTGTGAAGTAGCTAAAACTCAACTGTGTTAACATCCTATCTTTCTGCCTATTCTTGATCAAATTACTCATTCTAAGAGTCTTTCTCTCTCTTACTCTGTCTCTGTCTTCTCTCTGTGTGTCTGTCTCTTTGTGTGTGCATTTCTGTCTCTCTCTTTCTCTCTCTCTCAGAGACTATTATTCTATTAATTCTAAGAATCTTCTATTGTTTGGTATCCAGCAAGCTTGACTCCTACCTTCTTTCTAAAGACCTAAAATATCTGAATGGCAGACCTTGTTATTTTTATTAGATTCCTTCATTACTTCAAAATATATGCTTGACAAAGCATATTTAATAAAATATAGCAAAAATATAACAAAATAAGGTTATACAAAACTACCCTGTTTTATTACACTTTCATACAACCATATTTATGCAAAATGTGATATTTTCTACATTTTATAACAAAATTATAAATTTTAAAATATCAGTAAGAACATGCTACATTTAGAAAGTACTTGATAATTGATTTTGACAAAGAAGTTTAGCACTTATTTATTGCTGGATATTTGGTTCAAGTACATAGCCAAGGCATATATGATAAAATATGCTATGTGCTGAATATTTCACTTTATCATACCATAATGCTATATTGTCAGAAAAGGTAAATCCAAATTATTTCTTTTATGTTGTTATTATTTACTAGAAAAAAAGCCCTTCGGTTATGAAAGACTAATAGGAAACAGAAGTTTACCATTATATGCCAAAATTCTTAGGAATATGATCATATTGGATAAAAATGAGTATAATTTCTTTTACTCTATCATTTAAGTTTACATATAGGACTTGTACCTGGAATCACTAACCAACAAGAATCATGTTAGTCAATTTTGTAACTACTATGGTTTATCCTTTTTTTCTCTCAAAAAAATCAATTAAGGAATAATTACATAATCACACAAAACAGTTTTAAGTCAAGGGGAAATAATTTAAAATCAATACAACCTCATTACCAATTTAATTATGATTAATTTCTTTTGTAAATATAATCCAAACAAAAGTTATATGATCTCCATTCCCACATTTCCAACAGTCTTATGACTTCTCCTTGTTTGGATATCCTTGTTCAAGAACCAAATTTAGCTTCTTTCCCCAAACCAGATGCTACATTTGATTCTATTTCTTTTAATAGCACTACCAGGCTTGAACTCTAAGTAACATCTTTCAGTGTTCCCTATGGTTTAGTCTATTCATACAATTACTTGCTGAATCCTATAGATTGTACTCTGAAATACCTTCCAATCCATCCATCCTTTCCATATACAATTGAAGACATATTCTGGTTTTATCTTCTAGATAAATTGATTAAGACTAATAAGTGAGCTACCGTAGACTCATCTCTCCTCCCTCTCCAATCTATTTTATGTGGAATTGCCAATTTAATATTGTCAAAACGTTCCTTTGATTATGTCATTTCCCGGCTCAAAAATGCCTTTTTGCCAGTGCCTTTTAAATTAAGTCCAAAATTATTACCTTGTTATTCAAGGCCTTCACAATTTGAACCAGATCATTTTTTTCTGGCTTATCTTCTACTATTGCCTTCGGTATTAAGCCTTTCAACCTAATTGAACTACTGTATGGTCCCTAAATCTAAACTATGTTTTATTTGCTCTGCATTTTGCTCATATTATCCTCTCTGACTGGAATGCCCTATTCCTCCCCCAAACACCATTTCCTTTTGTGGAAATCCTGCCTGCTCTGCCCAATATCTCCCCTCCCCTGGCCTCCACTGCATCATTTTGTGTTCTGTATTGGCCTTTAGTCATTTTTACACCTGATTTACCCTAAAGATCCCCATCCCTCAAGCAAATACTGTGGCAGAGACTAAATCTAGAAAGGCCCTAAAACAATACCTCAAACACAGGTAGGAACTCAATAAATATATGTTGTACAAATGAATGAAAAGACAAAATATGCTGTATAAAGATAAGTCAACTGTTAATTACATTTCTATGAATGTATAACTGGTATACTGACTATATAACCAACTAATTATTAAAAATCCTCAATAAAATGAAATACTCTCACATAAATATAAAAGGCTTCAAAGATATTTACAAGCACATTTTGCTTTTTAGCACACAATTGTGAATAAAACTATATTAATATAAGTTTTATATGGATAGAAAACTACAAACAAGTTTTTCTACAATTATGCTGATACCACTTATGTATGCAAAATCTAGAAAGTTTCCATGCAATGCAAGAACATACTGTCAATTTAGTGAAAAATGTTTAACTGATTGTTTAAAATTTTCAGATGTTTGAATGACTAACACATTGATTTTCTGATGATACTTTTATGGTCACATGATTAAGTAATGTAATAATGCTATGCAAGAAACACTAGGTTCTCATACCTTCAGATTACCAGCAGCAGTAAGCACTGACTTCACTGCTCTCATTCCATAGTCATAATGGTGTTGAGATGACAATTGTTCTGAACACAAACGATAAGTAGCTACAATCTTCACTGAAAGGGGTCGAGCAGTAACAAAACCACAGGAATAAAGAACGATTTCTGCAATCATGGCATAGTCAGGTACCATCATTGCTACTGTTCTAAAGAGAGCCTATTAGAGAGAGTAATCATGTGTTTTAAAATGGATAATCAGAAAAATAAGACTTTTAAATATTTATCAATTTAATGAATGCATCATTATGTATTTTTTGCAATAGTACCAATCTACATTAATGTTTTTTTCAGTCAAAATAGTGGCAATTTTAAGAGTTGAAAGAAAAAAAATTCTATTATGTTGTGTAACAACAATATGGCTTCATTTTTTTCTTAACATTCAAATATTTTATATATTTTAGAATAAAAATTTTGTAATTGCATTTTTGATTAGTTCATTTTGAGATTAACTTAAAGATCAACATGGTTATCAATAATGGGAGATAGGGTGAAAAGAAGAATAAAAAATGAAACTACAGCAAATACTTCTGCAAAAAGAGTTCTGCAAAAATCCAATCCTTACCTAGAAGAAAATCTGACTACACTCCTCTCTCATGACCTTACATTTATTTTACTATGTATACCTTTGCTATATAATTATATATGTACATGCTTTTTCCTTAAATAGAATACAGGCAGGATTGCTTCATTTTTGTCTTTCTATCCTCAGCATTAGTCAGCACCAAGTAATATATTTAAGGATCAGCATACAATATCCTCTGAGTTTTACCTGGGAATCCCCTATTTGGTATCAGTACATAAATAATGATGATAATAATATTTATCACTTTTATCACTTTAAGGTTTGCAGAACACTACAAATATTATCTCAGATGATCATTACTATAATCTTGAGAAGTATGTGCTATTATTATTCCCATTTTACAACTGAGGAAACTGAGGGAGAAAGACATTAAATTCCTTTCTCAGTGTCATACAGAAATATATATATATATATATATATATCTGAGGCTGTATTTTAAGTCAGGTCTTTCTGACTCTAAATTTAGAAGTTCCAGACAATGTGCCATTTAGCTGCTTTTATTTAAGATGACCATGTACATAGGGGTGTATAAGAAATTATAAATAGGAAACATACAGAGAAATATTATAAAATAAGCATGTTGAAGTCTTAGGTAGATGGCAGAGTAAGAGGCTGTTTAGGAAGAGTTTTCTATGACCACATTAAAAAATACAAGAGGAAAAAAAAAAGACAAAACACAGCATTGTCAAGAACATAGATGAAAGGACCCACCACAGATAATTTTTGGAGGAAAAAAAAAACATTAAATCACTAACCCATGGCTCTGTTACAACCCCTTCTGCTCCCCCTCATCCCATTTTATAACCTTTCCCTCGTGGTTCCTATAATTTTAGACACCCCACTTTTAAAATTAACTACTTTAACTCTCCTGGGGTAGGGGATACTCCATTAATAGGATTTAGTTGAGGATAATAAAATCAGACAATTCCTAAAGCTTGAGAAGGTAAGCATAGAAGAGTATGAATCCCAGGAAAAAAGAAAGTGTAGGAAGGAGGATACCAGAAATTCAGAGTTAAATAAAATTCATTCACAAAGAGCAGAAAAACAAACAACCACAGAAAGAGTGAAAGAAAGATGGAGAAGTCTTAGTGCTAAGGCTGCTAAAAGCACCCCACTCAGCAGTGTCCTTGAGGATCCTTTCCTGATCCATGATGACCAGCTACCTAAGACTAGTTAAGGACAACAGTAAGTCAATTGCAAAAGGGATTGTTGACAGCAGAAGACTAAAACTAATAATGATGAAGAATAGGTACAATTATAGTGCCAAGCAAAGTCTCCTAGCAGCAGTTACCCAATTGATCACCTTCACACCTTGAAGAAAACAGACCTCATTCAGTCCTAATTGTCTAAAAGTAAGTAGAATAGCAGCAAGAAAAGAGCCAGCCTTACAAGAGAAAGATAACAGCAGTTGGTCTTTTGAAGGTAAACACATTTTCAGCAAAGACATCATGGAAATAAATCACATAAAAGCTGACTGAGAAGAAATGAAAAAACTTTTGAAGAATTTTGCAACTTCTCAAAAGCCATATAGCCCATATATTTAATTCTAGGTTCAGCTAGTTATCCACTTGCAGTATATGTCAAATATTATATATATATTTGCACATATATACATGTATATACACATATATATCAATGGATGAGTTAAAAAGACTGTCCATAGAATTGTATATTATAATATATACAACAGGCATTATGTAAATACTTATTTTTCCTTTGTGGATAAATAGACCAAATTTTTGAGTTATTATAGATCTCTATTAGTATGTCCTGTGACATCCAGAAGCTTGATGAATTCAGCACAACAGAACCATCTGGAAGACCTTACCATGGGATGCAGAATGTTAATTTTAAAAGAGTTCTACATTTGAAATCAGAAGATTTAATTTCAAATCCCAGCTCTGTATTTTTTTATTCATGCTATCTTGGGCAAATTATTTAAACCTCTCTAGGCCTCATTAACATGACTGGTAAAATGAAGGGGATGGATAATATGACCACTAAGCTCTCTTTCAGCTCTAAATTACTTCTCTTATTAGAAAATCCTTCATAGACTTGGGCTTTGTTAAGGATCTCCCCAGTATTATAGAGTATACTTCTAGTTAGCATATGCCTCCCATTTCTGTTTCACTACTAATTATTAATTATCACTGGGTCTTTGAACAAAGTTATCTTTATTATATCTTCCAAGAAATGTTGTATGATTATAACACATATATGAGATACATTTTGTTGCAGGGGAATCTTTAAGGTAGCATTTTCATTTCTACTTATTCAAATGCTTTTTTGAAGTCATCAAACAATAAGCACAGTCAGGGTTCTTCTATTATTAACCATCTTTCATTTGATTATATTATGTCAGAGACATAGTCTATTATGTAATATTGCTTGTGCAAGTCTTCCCATTCTCATTTAATAGCCTTTTCAAAGATGTCCTGGATTAGTATAAGTGTATGGCTAGTAGCAAATCTTGGTTGCCCTTTTTTGGGTAATAACAAGGACTAAGGTTATTTTTTTCTATATCTTTAGCATTTTTACCCTCCCTTGCATACCTTAAAAATAAATCCCTAAACATCCTTAAACCCTCACATTCAGCATAAACCTCTTCAATAAATACTTGATTTAGTTCAAGTGCTTTTCTAATCTTTGTTTTCTTCACTGACATTTTCATTTCCTTAAGAATCTAGGACTATAGTGTTAAAAGTCCAAATGGGATAACTACACTATTCTTGTTGGTGAAAAGAAGCTATTAGAAAAAAAATTTTCATAGATGATTACCATCTTTTTTCTATTTGTTTTATCCCTAAACTTCCTGAGCATGAATTTTTGCCAAGCTTTCTTTAAACATTTTTTCCTTATTATTTTATGAGGTAGCAGAACTAATGATCTTGCTTCACTTTTCACCATAAAATTTTATACAATTTTGGCTTTTTAGTTGTTTTATTTTTTAGTTTATTATGCTAATCTATATTATGCTATATTTTGCTAATTATATCAGTTAATTTTTACAAAATAAATGTCATAATTGATGTCAATGTCCTTTTCTCCATCCATGGCCCATTTTTCAACAACAAGAACATGTTGGATAGCATTTTCACTCTTTCTGATGTTGTTTGCTTGCATTTTTGTTTTCTTCTCAGGTTTTTTTTTCTTTTTAGATACAATTTTTCTTGTGCAGCAAGATAACTGTATGGATATATATATATATATACATATATTGGATTTAACATATATTTTAACATGTATTGGAATATCTGCCATCTAGGGGAGAAGGTGAGGGGAAGGAGGGAAAATTTTGGAACAGAAGGTTTTGCAAGGGTCAGTGTTGAAAAATTACCTATGCATATGTTTTGTAAATAAAAAGCTATAATAAAAAAAAGAAAAAAAGAACATATTGGATCTATTTTCATTGCATAGCAGATAATTTTATCATTATCATTTTTTCTTTTCATCAATTTTCTATTTTTGCTATTGACATGTTTAAGGAATTGTTCCCATTATAAAAATACACAGCTTTTTATGACATTTTTTCTGTCATAAATTGTAGTGTCTGGACTAGCTTTCTTGAGGATCTCTGGATAAGCTTTAGTCTTTGGTGGAGAAGTGATGAAGGCAGGAGAGCCATCACGAGGATGGTCAAGAATGGAGTCTGGACTCTCGAGTCTGGAGTCTTCTCTTTGTCTGTGTCTGAGACTCTGAGTCTGAGATCGAGCTTGAGCACACACACTCTCACACTCCCTGTCTCCGGTCCTCTCAGCTCTTAAATACCTTAGTACAATTACATCATTACAACACACTGAGCATGTGTTAACTGGAAAATCATTACATCACCATATCACACTAAGTACTGAGTATATGTGAACTAGAGAAACATGATCTCATCAATCACACTGAGTAAACACCCTACTATAAGTATCTTTGCTTTAAATATACTTTTCTCAGAGTTCCCCAATATCTGGGGTCCTCTATAATAAGTTATTTCATGCAATGGGAAAAGAATGCTATACATATATTTTGACATGCATATAAAAACATTTTATCTTTAAAAAACATAATAAAATTAAAACAATTTCTGAGTTATATGTACTTTTTGTTTAGGAGTACCTAATTTTAAATAGCATTTCTTGTTATGAATAAGTAATATAAATCCTATATCTTTTTCTTTAAGTAAGAAAAAAAGAAAATGTTATACTTCAGACATTAAGTGACAACAATATGATTTCCCTTATTGCAATCCATTTGGTACATGTCAATCTTCTTTTAGAAATTCTATGGAAGAATTCCAAAAATGTTTAAAAAAATTTTTTTTAATATTAAACTTTTTTAAAATCAAAATTTAAAAGTGACTTTTAGGACAAGATGGAAGGAAAATATGCTGATTATACTATATAGCAGAGAGAGGACACCTTGATACAATTTCAACATGAAAAGTAAATAAAACTTGAGAAAAGCCAGTGTAAAACGATTGGCAGGTCCAACTACCAAAGTGGCCAATTCCTTTACACTTCCAATTGCTTTATGCTGGCTTTTTGTTTTTCCTTTCTGTGTTTTTCAGGTTTTTAGTCATTCAGATTGATTCCTCTTCATACTAAATTGAAAGAAAAAGGATAAACAAAGGAATAAAGGAAAATTATAATTAAATGTGTTAAGTAATTTTAATATATTCACATAAATATTTCATTTTCATTTTTTATGTGTTTTTGTTCACTAAAGCTGATTTAGAATAGAGTTTGAATTGACATATTAGAAAAGGTTAAAAAACAAGAGCAAACAACTAGCTGGAATTAAGTCACATCTAAAAGATTTACAATAGGGAAAAAATCTTTTTATACTATCTGAGAAACTGTAAGCCTAAACAAAAATGATTTTTAAAACATGAATAATGGAGTTAAATGAATACTAATAGTAACCTATGTAAAGTGTCAGATTAGAAACCACAATTTCCCATTGGAGATTCTATAAATTCTCTGGGTTTCAAATCATCTATAAAATGATGTAGTTAGATTAAGTAATCTTTAAAATTTCTTTCTGTTCTATTTGTTTAAAATTCTATGCATTTTCTAATGTATATCATTTTGATAAGCTGATATTTGCTTGTGTTATATACATTTTTCTTTCTGAAAATGATACCCTAAACTTCATTGAATTCTCTCATATGCTGACTTGTATAAATAGATGCAGAATAAAGGAAGCAGAACCAGAAATACAATTTATATAATAAAAACAAGATTATATAAAGAAACAACTTTAAAAGATTTAAGAACTCTGGTCAATGCAATAACCAATCATGATTTCAGAGGACTCGATGAAATATACTGGCTACTCAACTCCAGAGTATAGATTTGCCTTTTTTTTTTTTTTAATGCAACCACAAATATTTTGCTGTACACATATTTGTTATAAGTCCTTTGATTTTTTTTTCTTTTTCATGGGGGTTTGTGGGAAAGGAAAGTAGGTAAATTCTGGTAAACTTAAAATCTATAATTTACTCTTTACTTTTTTTGTTTTTTTTTGGCTGAAGCAATTGGGGTTAAGTGACTTGCCCAGGATCACATAGCTAGGAAGTATTAAGTGTCTGAGGCCAGTTTTGAACTCGGATCCTCTTGACTTCAGGGTCTCTATACAATGTTCCACCTAACTGCCCTTGTAATTTGATTTTTAAAAAGAAACTCTGGGTCTAAGAATTTAGACGTTTGCATTGATTTCTTACTTCTTACTTCTCTCAATTATTTATGGCCTCAGGTTATTAAATCCTGATTATTATTTTTTAATCCTCCTTTTGCTAGACATAATATTTCTACTATGCTTCTTAAATTTTTTTATTATAACTTTTTATTGACAGAACATATGCATGGGTGATTTTTTACAACATTATCCTTTGCACTCACTTCTGTTCTGACTTTTCCCTTCCCTCCCTCCACCCCCTCCCCTAGATGGCAGGCAGTCTTATACTTGTTAAATATGTTATAGTATATCCTAGATACAATATATGTGTGCAGAACCGAACAGTTCTCTTGTTGCACAAGAAGAATTGGATTCAGAAGGTAAAAATAACCTGGAAAGAAAAACAAAAATGCAAACAGTTTACATTCATTTCCCAGTGTTCCTTCTCTGGGGGTAGCTGACTCTGTCCATCACTGATCAATTGGAACTGAATTAGATCTTCTCTTTGTCGAAGAAATCCACTTCCATCAGAATACATTCTCATACAGTATCGTCGTTGAAGTGTATAATGATCTCCTGGTTCTGCTCATTTCACTTAGCATCAGTTCATGTAAGTCTCTCCAGGCCTCTCTGTATTCATCCTGCTGGTCATTTCTTACAGAACAATAATATTCCATAACATTCATATACCACAATTTACTCAGCCATTCTCCAATTGATGGGCATCCATTCAATTTCCAGTTTCTAGCCACTACAAACAGGGCTGCCACAAACATTATGGCCCATACAGGTCCCTGTCCCTTCTTTAGTATCTCTTTGGGATATAAGCCTACAAGTAACACTGCTGGATCAAAGGGTATGCACAGTTTGATAACTTTTTGGGCATAATTTCAGATTGCTCTCCAGAATGGTTGGATTCGTTCACAACTCCACCAGCAATGCATCAGTGTCCCAGTTTTCCCACATCCCTTCCAACATTCATCATTATTTTTTCCTGTCATCTTAAGCCAATCTAACAGGTGTATAGTGGTATCTCAGAGTTGTCTTAATTTGCATTTCTCTGATCAATAGTGATTTGGAACACCTTTTCATATGAGTAGAAATAATTTCAATTTCATCATCTGAAAATTGTCCTTTGACCATTTATCAACTGGAGAATGGCTTGATTTCTTATAAATTAGAGTCAATTCTCTATATATTTTGGAAATACGGCCTTTATCAGAACCTTTAACTATAAAAATGTTTTTTCCAGTTTGTTGCTTCCCTTCTAATATTGTTTGCATTAGTTTTGTTTGTCAAAGGCTTTTTAATTTGATATAATCAAAATTTTCTATTTTGTGATTAATAATGATCTTTAGCTCTTCTTTGGTCACAAATTCCTTCCTCTTCCACAAGTCTGAGAGGTAAATTATCCTATGTTCCTCTAATAATATTTATGATCTTGTTCTTTATGCCTAAATCATGGACCCATTTTGATCTTATCTTGGTGTATGGTATTAAGTGTGGGTCCATATGCTTCTTAAATTTTACTTTTAATTTCAATAAATAGCTTCATTAAATAGCTGGAGTATAAGCACAGTAAATTTCATGAAGCAAATAAAAAAATTAATATCAAATCATTATTCTGTCCATACCTTCAGATTATCTGGTAGTTCTGAACGTCCAGCATATCCTGGGTTCATAGTTATAAAAACAGCACAAGTTGGATCAAGTTTTAGTTCAGTTCCTTCAAACATTAGTATATCACAGCCTGTATTAATACCTGCAGGTAAGATAAAACAAAATAGTTTTCATGCATTAAGTTAAAATATGACTTGTATCATTAGATACTGTATACATTTATCCTACTAATTAGTAATATAAAATAGAATAATGTATTACCTCTTTGGATAGTAAGAATTTGTTGAGCAACCACAGAAAGCACTTCTAAATCAATTCTATTAAACTCATCAAAGCAAGCCCAGGCTCCACAAGATAACAGTCCCTAAAAAAACACAATAATGAAACTTTTCATTCTCATTCAAATAGAATATTACAAAGAAAAAGTTTTCTTCTACACAATATTTTCTATAGTTTAATATAATATGAAGAAAATCCCCTATTCAAAAAATAATTCATTTTTTCATTGTTTCTCTAAAATATGGTGAATTAATTAGATGATGCTAATGAAAGTTTAATCTTGGTATGAACTGGTTAGGTTTTTTCTATTTTATAGTTACAGATATCCCTAACTTCCAGCTCCCTCACAAATATTATTGTTGGTTACAGAAAGAAATAGGAAAATCTGTGTACAACACAATTATTAGCATGATATGTTAGAAATAATATTAGACAGAATCAGGAAGACCTGGATTTGAATGAAACCAGCCTCTGACCCTTTTGCTATGGGATCATGAACAAATCACTTAAAATCTAAAAGTTTCAGATTTGTAGATTTACATAAACTGATACAAGGTGCAATGAGAAGAACAGAAGGATTATTGTACACAGTAATAGCAATGTTGTAAGGATGATCAACTGAAAATCTTGGCTATTCTGATCAATATAATGATCCAGGATAATTCCAAAAGACTTATAATGAAAAATGCTATCCATCTCCAGAGAGAGAACCAAAGAACTCTGAGGGTAAATTGAAACAATTTTTTTTTGCTTTGTTTTGGAATAAGGCAAATAGGGAAATATTTTACATTATTTTACAGGTTAGATTGCCTTCTCAGTGAGTGGGAAAAGGATAGGAGGTTGAAAGAGAATCTGGAATGCAAAATTTGAAAAGAAAAGAGTATTAAAAATAAGTAATAAATGAATTTTAAAAGAGAAATGTAGGAGTGAAAGGAGCTTCAGATTCCTCATTTTTTAAATGGGAACAATACCTTTCACCATTACTGTGAGGAACAACAGAGATAATAAAATATAAAATTTTAAATTGTAAAGGGCAATATAAATTTTAGATATTATCAAAATCATAATTAAGAATCATTGTGCCTGAGGTCAGAAAAGAAAGGGTAAAATGTGAATTTGCCAGGGGAAAGAAGAATACCCTCAGACAAGGTTTGTATGATGATGGGAAAGATTTGTATCTTCTAGGAAGGGGGTAGGGACACAGACAGAGAACTGAGGGTGGAGCCATGAAAAAGAGAAAGAGCTGTTGTTATCATCATTCTCTAAAGTTTAGCATTCTGGAGAAAAGCCTCAATTGTCATACTTTAGTAATAACCGTTTAACATCGCTAAATAAAACCCAATTCAGAGCAGATCCTTTAGGGAGAACAATTTAGTATCTAAAGATAGTACATTGTCATTGCTTAGAGAAATTATTCTACCTAGCTTTAGTTGGTATAATTAAGAGATAGATATAGACTTGAAAAATACCCATTTAAGTAAAACATGAGGTTAATAAAATATATGAAATATGGGTAAATTATATGTATGTATAAAATAATCTGAAGATAATAGAAGCATCTGAAATTAAACATAAGGATCATTAGATATTAATGATTCTTTAATCAGCCAGTAGTCCAGTGACTATCCAAACTTTATTTACTTTCTTATATTAAGTATTCAGTAGACACTGTCATATACATGGCTAAACTATAGGTATGGAAATAGAGCACATAGAGTACTCAAGTACTGTTCACTAGATAAACAGCTCAGAAAGATGAAGTTTGTTTATAATATCAAAGCCACTTACATATGCAGCTGGATAGTTTGGTGAATAAAATGAACCTAGAGTCAGGAAAATCTGAGTTCAAGTGTGTCCTTGGACACTAATTAGCTCTGAGACTAGGCAAATCACTTAACCTCTGTGTTTCAGTTTCCTTATCAATAAAATGTAATAAAAAATAACAACTGTCTCTTACAGTTATTGTGAAAATAAAATGAGATATTTGTAAAGTACCTTGCAAATCTTAATGTGCTATGTAAATGCTGTCTGTTATTTTTGTTATTGTCATTGTTTAAGGATTTATAAATTAAAATTTTAGTCAATCATCCAAGTCATTTTGTTCAGTTTAAATATACAGAATTCAAACATTTTAAAAATATAAGGTTAATTTGAATGAATTTTTCACAAAAGTAAATATTTTGACAGCCTTTGTGTGCATGTCTTTCTAAAGGCAACACTTCTATTTCAGGAAAGAATGGACTGTTGAATAGGAATGTGGTTGAAATTTTCTAAATGAAAGGACTGGACTGATCATTCTACTTAATTGAATTATTATATCTGTATACAGTATAGCAAAATGTCTAATTAATTATGTATATCCAGATGACTGATTTTTTTCACTTATGTTTTATATATTTTGGTATCTTGAGAACAAAGATGGGAATCTGAATTAGAATTAAATTTGGCACAAACACTGAAAATGAATAAGGTTTATCTCCAATCTCATTAACTATTAATGAATTAGAATAATTTACTATATAAGAACCTTTAAATATTGCTTATTAAATCATACTGTCATGGTTGATACTTCTTAGAAAAAGTGTTATAAATGAAATAAATCTTTAGATACTTGTAATTTCTGTAAGATGGCTTTACATTAAAATCTGCTGTATATCTGTACATCTTACTATAAAATATTTTCCTATTTTAAAGAAACAAGGAGTCATTCAAACCTTAAAGAATTTCCCTAAAGCCAGATAATCCAGTCCATCAGAACAATTGAAAACAACACATTGTTTTGCTACAGCCTTTGCTAAATCTTTGGTGGTTTCCGTCTTCCCAGTACCAGCTGGACCTTCAGGAGCTCCTCCAAGATGAAGGTGAAGGGCTCCAAATAAAGTTCTGAAATTAATAAAATAAATATTATTTTCTTTTCTTTTATCATGCAGATATAAGAGAAAATCATTTTAAATTTAAATTGCTTGTAAATCTAGCGTTATATTCCAAAGTTGCTTTATCTCAAAGGAAATATTTAAAACTGCGTTTCTCTTTTTGCCATCGCATTTCCCAAAAAAAAATTCTATAAAGAATCAAAAAGGTTGCTTTTGAAGCTAAGTTCTTATTTTCTCTCCTTCTGCCTTTATCACCAATTAATCAAAAAATACTAATTTAGCACATAATTGTGCCCCATGAGGTATCAAGAAGACACAATGCCTAACTCCAAGGAGCTTATAATCTTGTCAGAAAGATAAGACTAATGCAATTAATTATACAACTAATTGTACATAGACTGAGCATAGTGAGCACAGTGATCTAATTCAACTTTCCCAAAGACACTAGAAAGTGGCATTATGGTATCATATTCTCCTTAATAAATAATTCTCCAAATAAACAAAAATAGTTCATCAAATAATGTATTTGAACAACTTATTTTTTTTTCTACTAAACATTCAGAAAATGGAAATGTATAATCAGGCTTTCTTCCTATTGATGGTATAAAAAGAAAAATAAATACTATAATGTTTTGATTAAAGTAATCATCTGAAATTTCTATAGCTAACCCAGCGAAGGATGTGAACATGCATTGCCTAGGATGGTCAGCTATAGACAGGTTGGGATTTACAACTTTGAAGAGAGTATCAACCTTGATGACATCATATAGCCACTGAAGGTCTGGAGTTATTTATAAACCCAGGCTCTGAAGCACCTTTTTGGATCTATTACTGAGACATCCTTACCATAATTCACTCCCAAAGTTATGAATGTACATCTAGAATCATTCAAAAACAAAAGGCAAAGTAGAGTAGGAGTAGAGAAATGAACCTTTGCCAACTACTGGCGTCAACAGAGGGAATACATCAGCATTGGTAAGCCACAGGGAACATATGAGTCAATATAAGTCCCTAAGAATTCTAAGTTATTACTTTCTTAAGGTCCAATTTTTCTCTTGCAGGTGATTGATAGATTCATTTATGGATTCAACCTTAGCTAAGACCTCAAGAAGACCTTTGAAAATAATTTCCTCCTCCTATCTTGCCCCCCTCTCCACCTCCATACCTTGCCAGAAAGTCCAAAGCCCTTAGTTCTTAGACAGAAATTCACTTTGCCTATTTCACTGCCACTCCAGAGAACAAGGAACAGAGGTAAAAATGCCAATCCCAAGATCCTACAGGTAGAGTATTCTCACTAGTCTGTCTTGTTCAGAAAATCTATCTGAAATATGAAACTAAGTCTGAGAGCATTTCTGGCCCTGATTTTGGGGCATAACTGCCTTGTTGGGAAGAGAGCTGGAAAGAACCACAGAGTCAGAGAGTTTGTACCAAATCCAAGGCCCTGGATCCTACTCAACATTGAAACAGCAACAATATAGCACAAACAGTAAGAGCAGGAATACTACAGCAACATTAGAGCAAGATCTGCACATGAAAAGCACAGGTGAAGGATGGCAACAAAGGTGGCAACAACAGGAGGCAGAAATTCCTAATCTTTCATAGAAGGTTAATGGAAAAATACACTTTAACAGACAAAATTTTTACATTTAATCTGGTAGGAACACATGTATTGTAATATCAATACCATGGCTTAATATAACACAGAATATAAATTGAATTCTCCTTTTAAAGAATATCAATATTTGAAATAAAACTCTTAATGATCTAAAACAAATCCTAAAAAGAAAAAATCAAAGATAAAGTAGCCTTAAAAAAAACCCTAATATGTAATTTTCTAAGCAATCAACAACCTAAAGAACTATCCTAAATATTTTACTGGAAAAACTTAATTATTTCAATAGTTTTATAAATTAGTAGATTTACCTGTAGCATCTATCTGTAAGTGGAGTAATAACCAAACGAGGAGTATTACCTAAGTATTCATATCCATATCGTAAACCTGCATTGATCATTTTTGTTTCCAAGTGCTGGTCCTAGAATCAAGCAAATAAACAGAAACAACAGAATTTAAAAATAGAATCTGATATGTCAAATGAAAATTCCAATCTAGACTTTCCTTTAGACTTTTCAGGAGGCAGTATGTTGAAAAGAATTTGGAGTTAGAAGAAGTCAGTTGTAATCCTGATTTGGTTATTAATTATCTGTATAGCCTTGGAAAGTCAGTTCTCTTATCTAGGCCTCATTTTCCACATCTGTAAAATGAGGGCTGGTTCCCCCTAGCTCCAAAATTTTATTATTCTGGCAATTGTTATCTACAATTCTTGGAGTTGTAAGATATAGGTAGTGGAATAAAATGAGTATCTTTAACAGGGAAGCTTTCACTGTTCCAAATGAAAAGTATGTTTATTGTGAAAACATTTTTATAATCTTATTTATCCTGTTATTTCAATCACATTCTCTTAAAATAAAGTGCAATAACCTGATGAAACAGAGTTTATTGGAAGAGAAGGGCTCATTCTTAAGCAAGAAAGGGATTAAACAGTAAATTCTTGAAGAGGACTCCAAGAGAAGGAAAAGGAAGTAGCTGAAAGGACAGGTAAGATAAGTTAAATGAGTTAAGTTAGAGCAAAGTAGTAAAGGTCATTGTAAGTCAAACAAATTGATAAGTAAAGGATTGTGAAAAAACAAAAAGGAAGTAAAATGTGGCTAAAATAGTTTAAAAAATGATAAAAGGTTGGAAAGATCTTAAGAAGGTAATTTGTGGACATTCAAGTAATTTAAGAAAATAAGGCTGAATCTTAATCAGTATAGAAGAAGAAGTAGTAGTATGGAATGGCTTTGGATGAGCCAAGTTGTCTACAATGTTCTCTTTCCACAGAAGTGAATGTGAAGAAGGGATCCCAAAACTCTCTAAAACTCATTGAAGGAGAGATTCTCCTTGAATCCTGTATCTGTGGGACCCTGCCCCACAGAGAAAACAGGATAAACATCTTCATTCTCTTATCTAGGTGAGGTTGGTTCAGTCCTGAGCTAAAAAAAAATACCAACCCTATTGAATTTAAGAGACTCATTCAATTCAGGTGGGGCCAGCCAGCTCAAAATCCAGCTTGTAGATAAAAGAGCCAACTTGGGCATCCACGGAGCAGACCTGCTTGTAGCCAATGCTCCTATTAAAAAGAGCCAATTAAAAACTCATTTCTTTGCAGAGGTTCTAAACATGTCATGCTATGCCATGCTATGCCAAGGAAGACTCTGCCCACTGGAATGATGATATTCTCTTCCAGTATTACCCTCTCTTTACTCTCACCTATTTCCCTAACAAGATTTATGCCCCTCTGTTGGGATCTCTCTACTAGTAACTTTACTTCTCTGTCAGACTTTGCTTTTAGGGAATTCAACCTTTCTATTCTTGCATAGTAAAGACTGACTTCCAATGCCAGTAACAAAGCTCTTTTTATCAATCTAGCTTTTTGGGGGTTTATAAATTCCTTTACAGAGACTGCCCCACCAGAAGAGGGTTCCCCAAAACTCCCTATCCTTGCGCCAAATCCCAAAGGAGTGTAAGGGAGCCAAACTTCTCCATTTGGTTCCCTGAACCCTGAACCTGCCACTAGATCTTATCATTTAACTCCCTGACCACTAGAAACCCTAATCTATTTTAGTTCCCTAATTCTAGATCTCATCATTTGGTTTCCTGACAAAAGGGATGCCCAAAACTTAAACCTCATCAAAAGGACTCAAGGAATAACTCTCAACTTCAAAGGATCCAGAACAAGGGGAAAAAACACTGCAAATAGGAAAAACAGAACAGAACCAGGAGCAGAGCTTGGTTGGAAGAAAATAAATCAAGAAATTTGAAGAAGATTGAAAATCTAAATCTGGCCAAGAATGGGAAAATATCTTAGAAAGTATGAAGGGAGAGAAGAGGATAACTACAATTGAAACAAAAAATAAATTTTGGGATCTTCCTGAAGAGAACTGTTGCTCTAAGAAGACAGGACCTGCTGGTTTTTCAAGGAATAATAAAGAAGAACCAAGAAATGTGTCAGGTAAGAGGTCACCCTTCTAGGAAAGGTCAGAGGAAAAAAGGAGGAGAATGATGTTTAATGCTTTTTTGCTGAAAGGGTAGAAAAACAACTACTGATTGACTTGATAATAACTTTAGGCACTGTTTTCATCAGACATATATTTGATACATAACAAAGACGTTCTACAGACATATTTGAACAAAGGACTATGAGTCACTTTTGTGATTCACATATGTATGCACTAAAAATATTGTTAGAAGGGATTTAGAAAATACTGCCAGCAATTATAAAGCCTCACCCCCCAAAAATGAATAGGAACTGAGATTGTTTTTCCTCATTGTTGACCATTTAAAGCAAATGATGCAGAAGTAAAAATACTGATTTAAGAAATAAACCATTGGTTTAAAATATAAATATATATATCTAATGAGGGGATTTGGATTTCTGAACCACAACTTAAAATTTATAAATGATAAACTTCTGTGTAGAGGATGGTATTGGAATGCATCTAACAAAGCCTGGTGTATTTGTGAATATAATCAGGAAGGTTTTAGACTAAAAAAGCCTGGAGAAAGAAAAACACTGTGATACTATAGAAACTAAATACAGTAAGGGAAAAACTAAATAATTTAGGTACCCTGAACCACACAGGAAACAAAATCCAAATAAGGCACTAGTGCCTTAAATGTCTATAACCAGATCCCCAAAATTTAGGCAGCATGCAAGAGGAAGAAGAGGTCCTAATGTAAGGAATTAAATAAGACTTCATATGTATCACTGAGACTTAGTGGGATAAAAGGTATGAATGGAATAAGTATCTGGATGGATCTACTGAATATAAAAGGGATAGGAAAGATGAAGGAGGTGAAAGATAGCACTATATATTAGGAAATTATATTAATATGAAGAAACCTAAATTAGTAAGGAATGTGGACTAAAGAGTATTTGGATGACCATTAAAAGTATAAACATCAGTGATTTTGCCATGTGAGCCTACTACTAGTTACTTGGAAAGATAAACATGTGAAGAGTTCAGGAAATATCACAACTCTGACAGGTATAATATAGCAGTGATGGAGGATATCTATTAAATCAGTAGTATCCCATTCCTGGCTTTGACCTTAGTTTGTTCTATAACTATGAGAAAGTTTATTAACTGTAATGTTCTCTTCTCTCAAGTATATTGTTCTTTGGGAGCAGGTTTCTTGGGGGGGCTTCTGGAGGCAGTCTTCCTTTCAGTTCAGTGTAAGAATTCTGGAACACTCTTCCTTTCCAAAAGCAGACTATCTAGCTTCTTGACTTGTCAAAAGATGATAGAAATAAGGGGAAATTCTACATAACATACAATTCTTATCAATAGGCAAGGACTAAGAAATTATAAAAACTTTAAGAGGAAGTGATCACTTCTTTTTAAAATTTGTGATAGAAAAAAGGAAAGCTGAGTTTAGATTGATATGCACCCTAGATATTAGAAGGACAAATATCAAAGGATTCAAAAGGGAATGTAAATTTTCATGGACTAAAATTCAACAAGGTAAGATAGCCAGGAAAGATGAAAATCTATCAATATTGAAATTTGGGAGACATAAAGGTAATAGAGGATGGATTATAAAAACACACCATAATACTAGTGCTAGAAATTCAAAAAGTTATAGTGTGTTAAAACTAATGAAAAACAGTAGTATTTAAAGATGTGGCACCAAGATGGCAGAGAAAAGGCAGGAATTTCCCCAAGTTCTGTTAAAAACCTCTCCAAACAACTTTAATTGCTGTCTCCAAGCACATTCTGGAATGGCAGAATCCACAAAATATTAGGGAGAAGCAATTTTTCCAGCCAAAGGCAACTTAGAAGGATGGCAGGAAAGGTCTGTTGTACTATATTGAGAATCCAGCCCAAGCCACATCCCAGCAAACCAGCAATGGGCCTTGGGAAGAGATCAACTGAACTAGTGGCATCAGGGGTGGTTTCTGAACCTCTCATCTCACAATTAGTGGGTCAGAAAACTGGTCAGAAGATGATTATATGGGTCCCTTTCTGGTATCAGGGCCAACACTCTGATGCACTGTCCATCCAGGATCTGGATCAGTCCTGGGTCTCAGTCCCAGAGCAAAGAGAGACAATAGAGCACCAGCGCTTGCAGCCAAAGGGAAGATGGGACCCTTGTCAGAGTTCCAGGGCAGAAAAAAAAGTGTTTCTGATCCCTCACAGACTAGAAGACAGTAGAGGAGAGTAATAGACACACCTAATCCTTGATCGTAATACCCTGGAAGAATTGAAAACTTATAGATCTCCAGAATCACCTCTGAAAAGAGCTGCAATTAAAATTGAAGAGCCAATTAAAAAATTGGCTGGAAAAAATAAGCAAACAGCAAAAAAAATATCCAGACTATATAGAAAGTTATTATGGTGATAGAGAAGATCAAAACACAAACTCAGGAGAAGATAACAAAATCAAAAACTGTTACATTCTCAAAGAAAAAAATATGAATTGGCCTCAAGTCATGGAAGAGTTCAAAAAGGATTTTAAGAATCAAGTAAGAGAGGTAGAGGAAAAATTGAGAAGAGAAATGAGAGTGAGGCAAGAAAGTCACAAAACTATAATCAACAGTGGGAAAAGGAGACATTGAAAAAATACTGAATAAATAAATATTGAATATTAAAGAAAATTAGATTTTAAAAATAGAAAAAACAAAATGGTAAAAGAAGCACAAAATTCAGTGAAGAAAAAAATTCCTTAAAAAGTAGAATTGGACAAGTAAAAGCTAATGACTTTATGACAAAATTAAAAGAATGAAAAAATAAAAGAACATGAGAAATAGCTCACTGTACAAAAAAATCAACAACTTGGAAAATAGATTCAAGACTGATAATTTAAGAATTATTGGATAGGTCAAAGGATATGAACAGACAATTTTCAGAGGATGAGATTGAAACTATTACCACTCATATGAAAGAGTGTTCCAAATCATTATTGATCAGAGAAATGCAAATTAAGACAACTCTGAGATACCACTACACACCTGTCAGATTGGCTAAGATGACAGGAAAAAATAATGATGAATGTTGGAGGGGATGCGGGAAAACTGGGACACTAATACATTGTTGGTGGAGTTGTGAACGAATCCAACCATTCTGGAGAGCAATCTGGAATTATGCCCAAAAAATTATCAAAATGTGCATATCCTTTGATCCAGCAGTGTTTCTATTGGGCTTATATCCCAAAGAAATACTAAAGAAGGGAAAGGGACCTGTATGTGCCAAAATGTTTGTGGCAGCCCTGTTTGTAGTGGCTAGAAACTGGAAAATGAATGGATGCCCATCAATTGGAGAATGGCTGGGTAAATTGTGGTATATGAATGTTATGGAATATTATTGTTCTGTAAGAAATGACCAGCAGGATGAATACAGAGAGGCTTGGAGAGACCTACATGAACTGATGCTAAGTGAAATGAGCAGAACCAGGAGATCATTATACACTTCGACAACGATATTGTATGAGGACATATTTTGATGGAAGTGGATTTCTTTGACAAAGAGACCTGAGTTTCATTTGATAAATGACGGACAAAAGCAGCTACACCCAAAGAAAGAACACTGGGAAACGAATGTGAACTATCTGCATTTTTGTTTTTCTTCCCGGATTATTTATACCTTCTGAATCCAATTCTCCCTACGCAACAAGAGAACTGTTCGGTTCTGCAAACATATATTGTATCTAGGATATACTGCAACATATCCAACATATAAAGGACTGCTTGCCATCTAGGGGAGGGGGTGGAGGGAGGGAGGGGAAAAAAAAATCGGAACAGAAATGAGTGTCAATATAATGTAATTATTAAATAAAAAATTAAAAAAAAAAAAAAAGAATTATTGGATAGCTTGAAAATCATGATCAAAAAATGAACCTAGAAAGATGTTTCAAGAAATTAGCAAGGAAAACCTGCTTTGATATTTTAACCTTAGGGCAACTTAGGGCACTGCTTGCCTTCTGAAATAAATCCTAAAATGAAAACTCCCAGAAATATTATGACCAAATTGCAGAGCATTAAGGTCAAGAAGAAACTATTGCAAAGAGTCAAAATGAAGCAATTCAAATATCATGGAGCCAGTAGTCAGGATACAACAAAATTTTAGTGATTTCCATATTAAAAGATCAGAGGGCTGGTAATATGCTATTCTGGAGTGCAAAAAGACCTAAGGTTACAATCAAGAATCATCTACTCAGCAAAACTGAATATCTTCTATCAGGGAAAAAAATGGAGATTTAATGAAATAGAGGACTTTCAAGCAGTCCTGATGGAAAGACCAGAACTGAATATAAAATCTGACTTTCAAATACAACATTCATGAGAAGCATAAGAAATTCAATAAGGTTAAACTATTGACATCCCTGCATGGGAAATTGATACTTGTAATTACCAAAAACTTTCTCATTATTAGGGCTGTTAGAAGGATATATAGATAGAAGGCATGAATGTGAGTAAGTATGATGAGATTAATCTAGCAAAAAAAATTAAATTAAGGGATGAGAAATAGGAATGCATTGTGAAAGAGGGAAAGAGAGAAGTATAGCATAAATTATCTAACATAAAAGAGGCAGGAAAGAGCTTTCACAAAAGGGACTATGGGGAGAGGGGAGTACGTGAACTTTACTCTTATCAAAATTGGCTCAAAAAGGGAATAATATGCACATTCAGTTGAGTTCAGAAATCTATTTTACTATACAAGAAAGTGGAAGGGAAAAGGGATTAAGTAATGGGGAAGGGTGATACTGAGATAAAGGAAAACAAATTGGGGAAGTTAAAGTCAGAAGTAAAACATTTTTTGAGAACAAACAGGTTTAAAGAAGAGAGAATAGGAAAAATAGGAGGAAACTCATTTTTTTTTCAAATGAATGCTAAAAATTGTTTTGATATGTATTTGAGGAAAAATAAAATATCAGTTTTTTTTTAAAGTATACCTGAGCCCCTAAAGAATGTTTTCTATTTCAACAAAGGGAACTGTTTTCTGTAATGTAGAAGGTGGTCAGTGGAACAAAAATTCTCAGACAAGTAGAATATGAAGAAGGCCCCTTTCAATCATAGAAATGAAAAGTTTCTGGGAGATAAAGTCCTTAAATAGTTTTCACTGGACCAAAAACCCTAGGAAGTAGTCTGAATACAGGGTGAAAATTTTCTTCTACACTCTTAGGGGCTAGAGGAGCTGCCTCCTTCTTCTTTTCTCACTTTTATGTACTTCTGAAGGGCTTTGATAATTCTCTATTAGTTGGGTGTTGTGTTGTTTATGTCCAAAATCCCTGCTATTGGGGAGACTATGAGCCTAAAGAGCTCTTGAACTCAAGAGTTCTGAGTTGCAATGGATGATACTTAAAATCAAAACCCTCCATTCTAGTATCCAAATCTGGAAAGCCTAAAATATAGCAAAAGTTTCCTGCACTGATTGAGGGATAAAGGAAGAGTTATTTTATTATATGGTAATGTCACCAACCTTTGTCTGTGATTACAAGTAATTAACAGGTTGAAAAGGAGAGAAAGAAAAATAACCAGAGAGCTATATTGATTATGGCCAATATTCATCAATACAAACAAAATTAGGGGAGAAATGGGCAGGAGAAGCCAATGCAGTAGTTAAGCAAAGACTGGGGTGGTGGAGAGGGTAGAGAAGGTGGGAGGGTTCACTATAGTGTTGGCCCAGTGAAAACATTACAATTGACAAATAAGTCTGTCTCACATAATGCCATCAGAACAATGACAGCTTTTTTTCTATTTGACCTTCACAACAATTTTACTACTCCACTATAGCTTTTCCTTCCTCCCTTCACTGGGGGAGCAGGTAGTTATTCAAAGATAAATTGCACAGTGATGGCAATGAATGGTTTTTTGATGGCCTGGCACAGCCTGGGCAACTATGTACCATCTGGTTTTTAAAACTGTTGATCTCTGTTGGATCCTAGTAGTTGGTCAAGATCTAGTGCCAGAGGTGTTTTGCTTTTTGTTTTTTCACAGAATCAATGCTTTTTAGAACTGCAAGAGATTTTTAGCAATGATTTAGTATAAGAGTTCTTAGACTAATTTTTATGTCATGGTAGTCTGCTGGCATCTATGGACCTTTTCTCAGAATAATGTTTTTAAATACATATAACAAGCTTAACT
Organism: Antechinus flavipes; assembly: GCF_016432865.1. Lineage (NCBI taxonomy): Eukaryota > Metazoa > Chordata > Mammalia > Dasyuromorphia > Dasyuridae > Antechinus > Antechinus flavipes. The sequence continues at coordinate 387,725,819 of NC_067400.1, read as the reverse complement.
ATATTGAAATACAAATCTTCAAAATAATTTCAAGTTTATGAATCCCAGATTAAGAACCTTTGGTCTAATCCACCATTCTTATTCTCATTCTAAAAATTAGAAAATTATTTAAACACATAAAGGGATGGAAAATGGCTGGGTCAGAAAAAAACCTGGGTGTCTCGGCTTTTAATTATATTTTTAAACTTTTATAACTCATATTTTACTTTGTCCTTTAAAAATTCTTTTTCTTCTTTATACTTTTTAAGTCTCTGAATTTCAGTACCATTTTCACTGTGCCATAGTTATTGTCATTCTCATATATCTATTTCAGCATGCACAGATATTGTTTCTGTACTAGAGCATAATCACACCTGAGCCCCATAAAGACAGATTCTGTCATACCACTTACATACATAAACGTATGTATTTATGTCTATATCATATATATAGCAATTTACTGACTATAATATATGCATAATACATACACATTACACATATATGTTTTTCATATATCCATATGAATGTGTGTACATTTATATATATATATATATACATATATATATATATATATATATATATAGAGAGAGAGAGAGAGAGAGAGAGAGAGAGAGAGACATTCATATCTATGTGGCAAGAAATAATTACTTTTGTTCCCAATTCTGCAATGATAAAATTTCTTTTTATGACATTTAAATAGTTTTCCATAATATAATCTTTATAAATCATTGGAAATAAAGGCTTTGAACTAGGCCTATCAAAACTCAGTAACTTAAATAGAAAACATGAAATCTATAACTATGCAGAGTGTAATTGCACTCATTGCTCAGAACCTGGGCAGACATCTTGATCTATGATAAATCTCATCACTGTGCAATATAAGTGTCATTTGAAAACACTTCTGGATATGTTCAATATGTCATTACATGTTTATAGCAAAAGAATGTACCAACATATATAGTAACTACTTATAAAGCTAATGATTCTCAATGTGGAAAATCTTCCCCTAATAAGCATTACAGATAAATGAATGATAATTTGAATATAATTTCTAAAAAAACTATGACTATAAATGTTATTCAGGGAATTTTCTTTAAGGAATAACTAAGTAGTAACACTATGAGAACAAATGAGCTATGTGGTGTGAGAAAGAATAAACTATAAAACTGCATAAATATAAGGTTTTTTTTAATTCTTTTTGTTATAACCCATGCTTACATTACATAATGGAGGACATATCAAGCAGCTTTTTTGCTAAACACACATACATTTTAAAGGAAGAAACCAGAAAAAAGAATTGATAAAGAGATGAGGGGACATCATATTTTTTGTTGTGGTTCTCACCTAATAATGTCCCTTTCATTTGAATAGAAAATAAATAGATCTTGGGAAGTGAGAAAAATTCAGGGAATTTCAAACCAACTTCTCATGAAATTTTGTAGAAAGGTCGCACTTTAAAATGATTTTGTAGGTGCATACTCAGTAATTGATGAAACTTTAAAGTGTCTGTCTAAATCTAAATCTGACAACAGCTTGAAAAAGAACACTGCTCCTAAACTGGAAGAGGAAGAAAATGAAATAGATTCAAAGGCTAAAAATATAGTCACCTTCCCTCACTAAAAGAACTGAAGCTTAAACTTAATTCTAGATTTTAAGCTAAAAGAGAAATGGTAGAGCCCATTCTTACTTTCATGAATTTAAGACAGTGCCTAAACTAAGAACTTTCAACTGCAATCCAAAAACTTCACTACTTTATGCCCAGGGAAGCAATACCTTAGCAGCAATTAAATGACTAATGAAGCAGCACCTAGCAATGACCACAAAAACTCAAGAACATGATAGAGAATATGCACCTATATGAGAATAAAACAGAACAAGCTCAGTAGGAACAGCTTGATGATGTCCCCAAATAGTGTACCCTAGGCTTTTGAGAAAAAAATGTTCTATTGGTTTCCCACTCTTAAAAAAAGACTGAGTTTCCCATCTTGCCCATACTACTGGTGGGCAATTGCATTACTGATAAGCACAACAACTCCGATTTGTTCCATTTTCAAACTGGACCAGATTTTCACTCCTTCTTAGGAAGCCTTATAACCTTCTTCTCCCAGGACTTCCTCATACTGATGCTGAAACTATTATGTACACCTCAAGGGCATAACCCACTAATGATAAGATTCTCTGTGCTCAAGAGATGTGCCAATCTTGACCTCCCTAATAGCTGGGATCACAGCTACTCCACTTGATTATTATCATTTTTTTTTACTATACTTTTTTCATTAAATACCTTTGCATTAACTAATTATGCCTTCGGATGCAGACTCAGATATTACCTAGAACTTAGGATACTATACACTGTCTAGGCTTCTGTGGTGATCTTCTTTTAAAATAAGTAGAATAGTTCTCTCTAGGGGAGAGAGCAGGTTTCTCAAGGAGAGGTTTTCTTGGAGGCAGCTTTAGTATCAGTTCGGATCAATAATTATCCCAAATGCAGCCAGCTGGTAAAAATACAAACGTTTATTTCTCCTTCCAAGTCTTGTCTCTTTCCTTGGGCCCCAATAGCTAGATTCTTATCTCTCTGCTTGGTTCCAAGAGCTCCCTCCGAATGTCTCCAAATCCAAAGGTTTTGTCCTTCAGCCTCTGCCTCTGCTTTCTTCAGCCTCCAGCCAGCACAAAGATGGAATGAATCTCTTGTCTCCTTCACTTGGGGGTCGGCTAGCTTTCTGAAGAGTCTTTCAGACCAGCTTGGTCTCAGTGGGGGAAGTGTAGGAGCCCAGCCACCACAGAGAGCCTTCTCAATCTCCCACTCAACTCTCGACTCATAGCTTCTTCCTTTCAAAACTCTTCTTCCGCTACCAGCCAGCCAAGTGGAAAATATTCAAATGAATCACTCTTCACTAGCTTATATATGACTCTTCTGAGAGAATGGGATTATGGGTTTTCTCCCATAGTGCTCTCTGGCCCTAAGAGCTTCAAGGGAGGTGTGAATTCAGATATCTCATACTAAACCCTGAAATGTCCCAAACCTGTGAACTCCAATGAGTAAAGGTGCAAACACAAGCATTGCATCAATTAATTCTACTTAGTACCTTGTTTCAGGTTCTGGCCCAAAACATCTTCTTGTAAGAGCAGATCAATAATCTATCAACTCAAATGAGTTAGCAGTTTGTAAAGATTCCATCAGGCTTCTCATCTGTGAGAAGAAGGATGCTCCAGATGCCACGTAAATATAGGCTGTTTTAAAAAGTTTAAAACTGCACTTAAGACCATTGGGATTACCGGTATATTAGAACTTGCAAAAACCAATTTCAGGTTGGACTAATTTTAACTCTAGATTCAGCAAGCACAAATGGCAGATAACAGCAATTAAAAGAACAATTTTTATCTTAAAACTATATATTATATATAACTCTTAGTTACTTTAATCTGCAATCTGCCAAATGATAGGTTGGGTGTATTCTATCATCAGCAAAAATATCTGCATTAGTAAGATTATTCTCTATGTCAGCAGGCAAGTATAAATTAAAAAGCTATGAACTAAAATTACTTTATAATGAGATTCATTGATATTACTTACAATCCAGTAGTACCTAAGCTGACTTAACCATTCGAAGTCACTATCATCACTGACTTTCTTTTTCACAAGAGTTGCAAGAACATCTCTAGCATGGACATCCAGCACCACTAATGCTCCAAGAGTCACTCGATTCTGCTTAGATAGTTTTCCACGAACTAAGGTAACAATGTCATCAATTTGCCTAGAGCACTGCATGAGGTATTCATTAAGAGCCTGAAAGATAAAGAAAATAAGAAAATAGTTATTCACTATAATATGACACTCCTTGAACTTAATAACAATGATAACTATTTAATGACATGCTATAGTGCCTTATATATTGAGATAAATGCTACTACCACCATTTTACAGATAAGGAAACTGAGTTTGAGAGCAGATATAAATGGCTTGATCATGAGAAAGAGCAAGCAGCTAAAGCAGGATTCAAATTCAAGTCTTCCAAGCTCAAAGTTCAGTGCCTCAGCTACCATGCCACCAATATACCAATTCTGTTCACTTATGCTATTAAGTAAACATTCTATTTATTTATGCTTATCATTATAATTATTATTCTAAATAATGCAAAAACATAAATTATTTTTATTACATTGGTCTTGTAGTAATACTCAACAAAGTGAAGATGGAAAGGTTCCAAGCTTCCTATATTTTCTTGGGCTTAATAAAAACTTAGGAAATAATTTCTCAGTTATATTGATCCAAATCTTAATGATAAGCTAATTCAAGAATCAATCCTTGGGAAAAAATGGCTCATGGCACTCAAACTCACTAAAATGGTTTGTACCAGAATACTAGTTTATTATAGTATTACAGGTGCGAAGTATCCTTATGTGAAACCAAAATATGTATCTTATATGAAAAGTTTGTTTTGTGAATATAGAATTAAGGAATTTAACTATTCTTAAAAGGCATTTAAAATTATTATAATAAGCACAGCAAGTCATGGAGTCATCAGCAGTTATAAGCAAAAAAGAAAAAAGCTCTAAAACACCCTGCACATGATATGGCAGGGTGGTATACTACTGTTATCCATAAAGAAGAGAACAAAATTAGCATGTAGCAATAAAAATTGAAGACACTCTCTAAGCAAAAGCATCATAGATCAGAATCACAGAACATTAGGGTTGGAAGGAACCTGAGAGAACATTTAGTCCAAAACTTTCACTTTATAGATAAAGCAACTAAAAAGCTCTCAGAGGTGACTTGTCTAAAGTTATACCAATAACAAGTGTCAGAAACCTATTCAGACCCAAGTTTTCTGAGTCCAGAGCTTTTCCTTCTACCCACATCATATTTCCAGAACCTAAATCTGGGGAACAGAATCATAAACACCACACCATCAGTGCTTAGCACAATGCCTGGCACAAAGTAGGTGCTTAATTAATGCCTCTTGACTTGACTTGAACATCAAGTCTCCAATATTTGTTCTTCTGAGGTACAGAGAGGTAAAAGGACACAAATCAAAGGGCAGTTTTTACATGAATTTAACGTAGGAAGAACTGTTAGCAATTTGGGGTGGGGTTTGGCCACACCCATTTATTTAGATATGAATCCATCTCAATAAGATATTGTATGAGGGTGAGGAGAATAGGTAAAATTATTTCACTAGTGTAAGGGACTTCCAGGAGGAAAACTTACTCTACAGAATATTACTGTTGTTACTGTGTGACAATGGCCAAGTCACTCACTATTCAATCAGATCATTCTCTAGGGCTATAGATAAATAACTATATAGTTACTTACCTATATCTATATCTATATATTTATATCAATTTATTTATCTGTCCCTCACTATCCAGTTGATCAGACTACTCTCTAAGGCTGTAGATAAGTAACTGCAACTTACTTATCAATAGCTACCTATGTCTCTATCTATCTATCCATATCTTTTCTGTTCAATCAGATATTCATTCTCCAAGGCTATAGATAAGTAGAGCACTGGCTTCAGAGTCAGGAGGACCTGAGTTCAAATTCTGCCTCAGACATTTAACACTTCCTAGCTGTGTAACACTGAGCAAGTCACTTAACCCCAATTGCCTGGCCAAAAAACAAACAAAAACAAACAAAAACAAAACTTCCCTATATCTGTAAATGACAATAAAGACAATGAGATGATGATGATGATAGCTAGCATTTACATCGTTCCTGCTATTTACCAGGAACTGTAAAATGTTATTTCATTTGATACTTGAAACAACTTTGGGAAGTAGGTATTATTCTCCCCATATTATAGTTGAGGAAAGAGGCAAGTAAAAAGTTAGTAAACTCCAAGGCTGGATTTGAACTCGGGTCTTTTTGACTCAAGCACTGAACTCTCCATACTGGAACATCTCATTGATTCAGTATATATCAAAGGTAGGATTTGAACCCATGGCTTCTTGGTAACAATGACAACCTTTTATTTTATAAACACTACACTGTCTCCTAGGGGATGTATTCTTAGTTATAAATATTTGATTACATTATAGTTATTAAAGTTTCCAGTGCTTTGACACCATTATAAATTACTTTGAAACACCATGGTTTACACTTGATAATATAAATGATAGGCAATATCCAGATTTACATCACTGATCAAAAGATTAACAGCCTCTGACACAGCTAACCCAACCAGAAGGGAGACCCACCAAAGCCACCACTGGAAGCCTCCTTCCAAGCTAGCACATTCTTCTCCACATACCTCCTCCCTCCCTGACTTCTCTCCCTCCCCCCCAACTCCCCTCTCACCTCCCCACTCCTCCCCACTCCCCCTGGCACATTACTATTACTATTCATTACTGCTTATTTTTCAGAATCTGCAGATACTTTTCCACTAACTTATATCTGTTGGTACCCATAGACATGCCCATTTACCTAATTACATTTTTCACATATAATTATGAATATTTTACCTCTAGCCCTTTCTTAATAGCTGTTTGTACTTCAGATGTCCAAAAGATCTGAGATACACAAAGAACAGTTTGTCCAGGCCATTCCCTTACCCAATTAATACGTTCATTTTTGGGATAGGCAGCAATTGCTTCTCTAATTACCTGATCAAAACAGAAAATATTACAATTTAATCACATATTTTATTTGAACAAAGTTTAGTCAAAATTTATACTAAAATACTAAACAGTATGACAACTTTAAAAAAAAATCACTATTTCTGAAAGCACCATGCAATGTGATTTCACAAATAGAACTTAATTCTGTGAAGAGAGCAAGAATAAATATTAAGTATATTTATGTGTTGTTGATGGCATTATTAATTTGAATGAAATATTTTGCCCAAGTTAATTCAAACTCTCCTCTCTCCTTTTTACCTCAACCCAGTCTACAATCCAATTAAGTACCCTATGAGTGAGAAGTACATGTAAAGAAAGTTATAGGACTTTCATGAGGAGCTCCTGAAATGCAAGAGAACTTTTTTATGAGCTATTTTCACCCATTATTCTCTTTGCAGACTACTTTTATTTGGGGATTACAAGTTTGTTTTTATTAAAGAAATTGCTTATCATAATTCTTAGGCTTTAAGTTGCTCATTGTACAGATTTAAAACCATGAACCATGAACCTGATATATTTCCTAGCGAATTATAATCCTCAATTAAAAAGTGACACCAATATAATATTCTAATAATACAACCAACTTAATGTATTATAGTTATCAAAACTAGTTTTTTAATGATGCATTCCTACCGCCATTTTGGATTTCTAGGCTAAGTGGAATGTTGAGAGGGACAAATGATGGAAGGCTAAAGGACAATAAAAATGCTACAAAGGGCCAGGAGGAAGTCACAGAAGGGGCAGTATAGAATAGGAATAGGAAAAAGAAAATTGATCAAAGGATGATTTGAACTAAAGGAGCAGAATGGCACAAGAGACATGGCAAGAAGTGAGAAAAGTCAGTATTCTCGAAGGAAACTAATTTGGAGCACTGAGAGGTGCCATAGAGCACCAGCAAAGGTATAGAGGAAGTCCTAACAAGTATATTGAATTCTATTATGTAGCATTTGAAACTGAGCACTATTATTTAAATTATTTAACTTTCTAGATAGTATATTATAGTGAACTTCTTGTAATCCAGTAAGACAGTAACAGATTGATAGAGAATTCAAAAATATTAACTATACTTTAATAATAAAATATCAATTCATTTTTAATTATCTTCAGATATTATGGAGAAACACAATGAGGCATTCATACAAATAGCCTATTCACACAGGAATATATTCAGTTTTTCATATTTCATATTTTATTTCTTTGTATATTTCTCCTTTTTGTCTATTTTGCTTCTAAAATCTTTCTCCAAAGTGTAATCATAGCATAGCATAGAGGTGACGTTGGTTTCCCAGAAGATTACGTTCATAAGAACATAAACTCTGATAGGTCTTAGAAGCTGGGAAGTTTATATGTGAAGGCCCAGGAAGAGATCATTTATGTCTCAATTAATTTAGCTTATATATACACATGTGTGCAGAGAGATGTCATTAGAAAGGTGACCACCAGATGCCAAATTTGTCAGAAATGGCAATTCTTAAGAAGTTGTAATCTGAATCAGGAGAGAGAGTATTCATACATATAAAATCAAATTCCTTTAATCATCAGCATAGAATGAACACATTTTATAATATGCAAATATTTTGAGGAAAAAAAGTAAAAACTAGTACTCTTCAATAATTGTCAATAATCTTCTTCATTACTTTTTTTTTTGTTGTTCTATTTTGAAATAGCCACCAAAGACTGCAGAAGAAGTTTTTAACAAAGAATGTACTTTGAGAGGGAAAATGTTACACTGATTATAGGAATACCTGACAACTTTACCACTCCCTTTCAAAGAAAGAGGAAAGAGATAACATTCACTCATCTGTGATAGATTAGCTTCCCCAAAAAACCTCTAGTCTGGCAGAGAAGAGACTTGGGTAAAAAGGCAGAGTTACAGTAACGATCTAATTATTTTTATTCAGACTGAAGATGTTTCAAACTCAGATTGAAATGCTGAACTCTAAAGTAAATCCAAAATGTAAACATCAACTTTAAAATATTCCACTTATTCCCTTTTTTTCCTCTGTCTCTCCATTTTGCAAATATACATAGCTTTACAAACTTGAAAATATTTTCCATTCTACAGGGATTTTGAATTATCCTTAACTGGCAAAGTATCTACCTATCACTGAATAATTGAATTATTCATTTTATTATTAACTAATAATATTAAAATCGTAAATCGTATATTTCTTATTATGGAGAATCAAGAAGGAAATAGAAAATCTTACCTTATGAAGAGATTTTAGCATAGCTCTCTCTAATTCAACCAACCACTTTTCCACTTGACCTCTAGCTTTGACTGTTGAAATTGTTTCTACAAGTTCCACAACTTCTCCTTCACTGCTCTTCATGTGAGTTATATCTAAAATTTCAGTGAATTCTACCTTGGCAATTCCTTCAAAACATTTTTTCAAGTGAGGTTGTACTCTGTAAAAACAAACCAAAAAATGTGTCAAATTCAGGTAGGCCTTTAAATATTCACACACAAAACCAACATCTTCCACAGGAAAAGATGCTGGAAATAAAATAGTGTGAACTTGATCATAAACTACAAATCATTAAAATCCCTCACACTGTATTAAAAGCAGAATCAACTCTTTTTTTTTTTTGGAGGAAAGACATATATTAGTATAATGGAAACATGGTTTAATATCCCTCACTTTGATGTACAAATAAGAATTAAATGAATAATCATTTAAATCTGTAAATCCCTTTGGATTTGCCCTAATTTCCCTTTTGGAGAACTTAGAGCAGACAAATAAGAATCCCTCTTGGTTAAAAAAAAATGGGTGGCTTTGAGGTAGAACTCTCTGAAGGGAGCATCAATATTGATGAGATCACAGATGTATCAAACCATCTTTTTAGATGGCTGCACAAACATAAGTCTATATAATCAAAAAAACAAAATATAAGACTTATCTGGGAATTTGTTATTGTAGTCTTAACTGTTCCTATCCCTCCTTCAAAGTTTGAGACATAAGATACGTTTTATGATTCCATGGGAAAATATGAAAACAAAATTCTAAATTCCAAAAGTGACATCTTTTTTAGCAAAGTTAAAGACAAAAAAAGATAATCTGTATATTTCCATTATAATGATTTTTAAAGTTTAGTATCATAATGAATGATATTAAAAAAAAAACAAACAAACAAGGAAACTTGGTTTCATATGTCCTTTAAAGCCAAATTATTGTATAGCTTGAATATCAATTATCATGTGCATTGTGAAAACGACTTACCGAGTTGGATCCTTTGTCTCTGACAGAATCTCAAGAAGTTCATCATTGGATAAGAAAAAGAACCTTGGGAAGAATAGACGCTTCTTTTCCAAATATTCATTAAGTCCCTTAAGTATAAGTTCCAAAAGTTCATTGCATTTTTTCAGCTTTGGTAGCATTTTATCTATGGTCACCACTTTGAGAACTTCCTTGTCCTAATTTAAAGTTCAATCATTAAATGAAAAATAGAAAATGACTTTAGTTTCCCATTTTGTACTATTAATGAGGCCAAGTTTTTAGAAGTCAATTTATAAAATAATATACAGAAATGACTTTGTTCAAGATGGCTTAACTTAGTAGGTACATCTCTTTAATTACACTAGGCAAAAGTAATCTTTATATTTGTACTTCAATGTAGGTATCTAAACATGTGTGTGGTTTTTCTGTTTGTTTTTGCTGAGGCAATTGGGGTTAAGTGACTTGCCCAGGGTCACACATCTAGGTAGTGTTAAGTGTCTGAGATCAGATTTGAACTCAGGTCCTCTTGATTTCAGGGCTGGTGCTCAATACACTGCGCCTCCTATCTGCCCCAAATATGTGTTGTTTTAAAGAAATTAATGAACTTAAAAAATAATAAGAAGAAAGAAAAAAGGAAATAACCTGCTGTCTCATAAGGAAATTTGAAAACAAAACACAAATAAAGTATATTTGGAAAAAATATAACAAAGTTAGTCAACAAGCATTTGGGCATGGTGATAAAAAGGAAGGTATAATAATAATATTGATGATATGTATATATGTATTTATATATATATAATTTGTATTTAATTATATTTATAATTATATTATATTTAACAATCTTTATTGAGATATCTATCACTGAAAATGTTTTGTGATCTTTGCAAATTAGTATCAGAGTGCTTAACTTTCACAGTGAACTTTAGAATTTCAAGTTTAGTATTTGACTGAGGATTTTTAATTTGTTCCTTTTCTAGCATTTTACTTGCAAGCCCAATTTATTGGGCTTCTCTTTCTCTATTTTATGTAAGTAGGCTTCTAGAGATATGAAATTTCCCCTTATTACCGCTTTGGCTGCATCCCATACATTTTGGTATGATGTCTCATTATTATCGTTTTCTTGGGTGAAGTTATTAATTATTTCTATGATTTGCTGTTTCACCCAATCATTCTTTAGTATGAGATTATTTAGTTTCCAATTATTTTTTGGTCTATTTTCCCCTGGCTTTTTGTTGAATGTAATTTTCATTGCATCATGGTCTGAAAAGGATGCATTTACTATGTCTGCCTTACTGCATTTGAGTTTGAGTTTTTTATGTCCTAATATATATGGTCAATTTTTATATAGGTTCCATGAACTGCTGAGAAGAAAGTGTACTCCTTTCTGTCTCCATTTAGTTTTCTCCGAGATCTATCATATCTAACTTTTCTAGTATTCTATTTACCTCTTTGACTTCTTTCTTATTTATTTTGTGGTTTGATTTATCTAAGTCTGAGAGTGCAAGGTTGGGATCTCCCACTATATAGTTTTGCTGTCTATTTCTTCTTGCAGCTCTCTTAATTTCTCTTTTAAGAACTTAGATGCTATACCACTTGGTGCATATATGTTTAATATTGATATTGCTTCATTATGTATGCTACCCTTTAGCAAGATATAGTGCCCATCCTTAGCTCTTTTAATTAGGTCAATTTTTGCTTTTGCTTGATCTGAGATCAGGATGGCTATCCCTACTTTTCTGATTTCACCCGAAGCATAGTAGAGTCTCACAGTGAACTTTAAAGAAGCATTTATGACATATCATGAAATAATCTGAATCTCAATCTATAATATTCTTTACTATTAAGCAGAATTTGATTTAAAGTGAGTCTCAGAGACTTCTTAAGTTTATTTAATTTCATTTTCTCTCTCTCTCTCTCTCTCTCTCTCTCTCTCTCTCTCTCTCTCACACACACACACACACACACACTTTCTCTCTCTCTCTCTCTCTCTCTCTCTCTCTCTCTCTCTCTCTCTCTCTCTCTCTCTCTCACTGTCAGTCTCAGAGAAAGACTATTTGTTTTTCTCTTTGTATCACCAGTGCCAACAGAGTTCCTGGAACATTGCAAACACTAAATATTTACTTATTGAAATAACTTGCATTTAATTTAGTTCTTAAATTACTAAAATGACTTTTTTCTCACTTTATACAATAAGAACTTTTAAAGGGTAGCATTAGAGCAAAATTCTATTGTATGCTGTTTTCTTTCAAATGATTCAAATTCACTGAACCATGAGAAACTGATTTTTTTAATGTGTTGAGATTTGTGCCAAGAATAACAAATTTATGTAATATCAAGTATTTATATTCCACAACATATTATTTATTTGTCCAAATATAAACAATCTAACTTTTCTCATGACAATTTTTCAACTGCATATTAAAATGTAAAAAATGTAATATATTCATTTCAAGTAAAAGTTGTTTATAGTTTTCTTTCTTAACATGTACTCTTTATCAAGTAAAACTAAGGGCCCAAAGGATCTTGTGATTCAAAACTCAAAAGTATTTATTGCCATTTATTGAAGAGACCTTTTTCTAAATATATTTTAATTCCTTTCACTGGTAAATAAAAAGATAGTAAAGTAGATAAAATAATTTTCAATATCAATTCAAATATTAATTGATACGGAGGGAGCATATAAACATATGATCATCTAAGTATATCCTCAAGATAAGTTCCTTGATGGTTTTTGGAAAGATTATCTATATTGCAAATCTACATAAAACAAATATTGTTATGATTGAGGATTGAACAATACCCAATGCCAACATTAAACAAATAATTTGGTGTTTAGATTTTTGTGATGGTATCTCTAAGAACGATGGTTTAGATTTTAAGTAAATCAAAATAATATTTAATGCTAATATATAAATTATATCCTCTGACAAGCTTTTCTCTAATGTATGAGTCACCATATGTTGTGTAAATGTCCACAAAGAAGTTTTCTTTATTATCTAACAGTATAACTTGAGAATTTGTAATTAAAATAAAGAATATTATCATTCCATTAATATATATTTTCCTAAGACATTTCTGATTCTTTTGGAAGGTAAGCATTTAAAGAAATTATTTTGTTTCTACTTCCTGGTAGATTTTTGCTAAAAAGGCATATCAAAAAAGAATTAAACATGAGTTAATATTTAAATGGATGCATTCTTTTGGATAGGGTACTTTTAAAATCTCACAACCAAACATGAGAAAGCTGTACTTAGAGTGCCATCTTCTGGAAAATCATGTTTTGGGTTTTTTTTAAGTTAATTTTCATTGTTTATATCTTTATAAAACCTTCTTTAACAGACTTAAAAGCATTTATAACCTGAGAAAGAAAACAATATTTAACATTTATACTTTGTACCCAAAATAATAACTAGCATTTATATTGAGTTTGAAAAGTACACACATATATATGCACATACATACAAAAACACATCTACATATATAATCTCATTTGATCTATACAACTAGTGAGCAGTAAGTATGATTATCCTCTTTTTATAGATGGGGAAACAAAGCCTATGAAAGACAGCTGCTCAGGGTCACACATTAGGTAAATTCCTGAGGCAGGAATCAAATTCAGATTTTCCTAATTTTAAGTCCATTGCTCTTTCCACTGTGCCATCTAACTTATTCTATAATATAAAACCAAATTTTCAAATTTTCTGCATTAAAAGTAACAATAGAAATAAGCTTAGAATAACTCATTATTAAGATGCAAAGACCTCCAACCACTGAATAATGGATTTTGAAGAACACTGATATAGCCATACACCTGAGAAAAAGAAAAGGCTCATAAGATTTTATTGAGGTATGAGAGTCACTGACCTTGTGACAAATATGACAACTTCAAGCAAATTGCAACAGAACTCAATGCTAAGACTTTTCCCAAAGATACAGATAATATGAACACAAACACATTTGCATTAAAAAAAAAAAAAACTACACAGATAACCAGACTTTTAGGGCTGTACTAATCTGCTCTACCATAGTCTCACTAGTATTTCTTGCTTTTCCTCTTTAATGATCAACATACTCAAGTCAATAACTTTAGTGTTAACTTGGATTTGGTGTGGCTGGATATCACCTGGTTTTACATGCTGCCTACAGGCCGTCTTGGAGTAGTAAAGAAGAAAATGTTACCATTTGGGGTACTGACAGTAGTCATTTCCTTAAAGCTCTTGTAGTTCAAATGTTCTGCCTCCATGATATTAGGGATTTCATTCATTAACTAAATACGTGTTGCAAACACAAATAATCTTAGGTTAAATCTATTTCCAAGAAGAATTGATTTAGATTGCTTATAACTGAATGGCATTTATCATTATTATTATATTACATATAAATTATTATATGCTTATTTTAGATGAAGTCAGTTAATAGTCTGTACAAATTTGTCTATAGAATAAAGAAAGAGCCATAAGAAAATAATAATAGGAAGCAATGATCAATATCTGTCCAATCAGAGAAAGCAAGGATTAGAAATTACATGACTTCTACTGGGATGGTCCCTCTAAAATGAAAATAATATATGTGGACAAAATGATGTGAAAGCTGTTTGTCTTTTCTTAAGTAACTTATGATGTTAAAACAAAACAACAACAACAAAAAAAAACATAGGTCCATACATCATCTTTCATGAATACTAAGGGCTACAATAAAGCAAACCTCAATCAAAGGTAACTTCAAATGTTTTGCTTGTATTATATATACATCTTCTTTGGGTATAATTGCAGTTACTAGAATATATTCATGCAGGTATGGATTACTATGGTAAGCTTTCTATTTCATTTTAGCTATTCAAGTTTTAGGATTTTTTTTTCTTACTCACTAATGCTATACATAGATTGTATATTTCACTTGCAAGTCAAGATATCTTCCTTGTAATGTCATTGATCTTCAAGAACAAAGGACAAGGGGAGGATTGTGGAAAGATGTCAAAGTGGGTCTTAGATGCATATCTGTATATGCATATGTATATATGTGTGTGTATATATATATATGAAGACATATACACAAATACATAAAAGGTAAAATGATAAGCAAATTAGGAAAGCATGGGATAATTTATCTGTCAGATCTATGGAAAAGGGGGAAATTTAGAACCAAACAAGATATCAAGAGTATTACAAAATGTAAAATAGATTATTTTGATTATATAAAATTAAAAAGGTTTTGTATAAACAAAACCAATGCAACCAATATGAAACCAGGGGGAAATTTTTACAAGTATCTCTGATAGAGGTCTCATTTCTCAAATATATAGAAAAATGAGTCAAATTTATAAGAATACAAGGCATTATCCAACTGATGAATCCTCAAAGGATATAAACAAGCAAAAAAAATTAAAGCTATAGTCATATGAAAAAATTCTCTAATTCATTATTAATTAGAGAAATGCAAATTAGTTCATGACCTAGGCATAAAGAATGAGATGATAAATAAATTGGAAGAGCATAGGATAGTTTACCTCGCAGACCTGTGGAAGAGGGAGGAATTTATGACCAAAGAAGAACTAGAGATCACTATTGACCACAACATAGAAAATTTTGATTATATCAAATTGAAAAGTTTTTGTACAAATAAAACAAATGCAAACAAGATTAGAAGGGAAACAATAAACTGGGAAAACATTTTTACAATCAAAGGTTCTGATAAAGGCCTCATTTCCAAAATATATAGAGAATTGACTCTAATTTATAAGAAATCAAACCATTCTCCAATTGATAAATGGTCAAAGGATATGAAAAGACAATTCTCAGATGAAGAAATTGAAACTACTTATAGACATATGAAAATATGCTCCAAATCATCATTAATCAGAGAAATGCAAATTAAGACAACTCTGAGATACCACTACACACCTGTCAGATTGGCTAGAATGACAGGGAAAGATAATGGGGAATGTTGGAGGGGATGTGGGAAAACAGGGACACTGATACATTGTTGGTGGAATTGTGAACACATCCAGCCATTCTGGAGAGCAACTTGGAACTATGCTCAAAAAGTTATCAAACTGTGCATACCCTTTGATCCATCAGTGTTTCTACTGGGCTTATACCCCAAAGAGATACTAAAGAAGGGAAAGGGACCTGTATGTGCCAAAATGTTTGTGGCAGCCCTGTTTGTAGGGGCTAGAAGTTGGAAAATGAAAGGATGCCCATCAATTGGAGAATGGTTGAGTAAATTGTGGTATATGAATGTTATGGAATATTATTGTTCTGTAAGGAATGACCAGCAGGATGAATACAGAGAGGACTGGTGAGACTTACATGAACTGATGCTGAGTGAAATGAGCAGAACCAGGAGATCATTATATACCTCAACAACGATACTGTTTGAGGATGTATTCTGATGGAAGTGGATCTCTTCGATAAAGAGAGCCTTAATTGATCAAAGATGGACAGAAGCAGCTACACCCAGAGAAAGAACACTGGGAAATGAATATAAACTGCTTGCATTTTTGTTTTTCTTCCTGGTTTATTTATACCTTCTGAATCCCATTCTCCCTGTGCAACAAAAAAACTGTTCAGTTCTGCACACATATATTGTATCTAGGATATACTGCAACCCATTCAACATGTAAAGGACTGCTTGCCATCTGGGGGAGGGAGTGGAGGGAGGAAGGGGAAAAATCGGAACAGAAGTGAATGCAAGGGATAATGCTGTAAAAAATTACCCTGGCATGCGTTCTATCAATAAAAAGTTATTTAAAAAAAAAAGAGAAATGCAAATTAAATAAACTCTGAAGTACCATGCCACATCTATCTGATTAACTAATATGACAAAAAAGGGAAACAATAAATGTTGGAGAGGTTGTGGGAAAACTGGGACACATGCACTATTGGTGGAGTTATGAATTATCCAACCCCATTCTGAAGAACAATTTGGAACAATGCTCAAAGGACTATAAAACTTCATAATCTTTGGTCCAGCAATACCCAAAAGTATTTTTAAAAAGTTAAAGAAGGTTATTTGTTCAAAAATGATCATATCAACTCTTTTTGTGGTAGGTAAGAATTGGAAATTAAAGAGATGCCCATTAACTGGGGAATTGGCTGAATAAACTGTGGTTATATAATTGTCATAGAATGTTATTGTGCTATAAGAAATAACTAGCAGGATTATTTCAGATAAACGTGTAAATATTTACATAAACTGATAGAAAGTGAAGTGAACATGGAACCAGGAGAAAGTTGTACACATTAGTAGCAATGTTGAATGATGAAATGTGAATGACTTAGTTATTCTAAGCAATGTAATAAACCGACACAATTCCAAAGGATTTATGATGAAGTATGCTATCTGTCTCCAAAGAAAGCACTTATATTGTCTGAATATAGATTAAAGCATACCATTTTTCTTTTTTTCTTTCTTAGGTTCTTTTTTTCTTTCCTCCTTTCCTTCTTCCCTCCTTCCCTTCTTCTCCCTTCCTTCCCTTCTTCCCCCTTCCTTCTCTTCTTCCCTCCTTTCTTTTCTTCTTCTCTCCTTCCCTCCTTTTTTCTTCCTTCCTTCCTTCTTTTCTTCCTTCCTTCCTTGTATGAGTCTTCTTGTACAAAATGACTAATGTGGAAATGTTTTACATGATTGCACATTTATAACCTGTTTCAAATTGTTTATTGCCTCAGGGAGGAGGGAAGGGAGGAAGGGATAGAATTTGTAACTCAAAAATCTTTAATGTTAAAATATTGTTTTAACATGTAATTGGGGGAAAATAAAATATTATTTTAAAAGATGTATATAGAACATCCTGTTCTAAATGTCTAAAAGGAGATGTAAGAGTGGATGTCAGAAGAGAGGTTAGGGATGGATAAATAAACCTGAAAGTCAACTGTACAAGAGATCATCATTGAAATCATGGGAGTTGATGAGATCACTGAGTGAAATAGTACGGAGAGAGAAGATAATAGAGCCCATAACAAAGCCTGGAACACTTCTATTATTAAAAATTCACCAAACAAAAGAGGAATGGTCAGACCCATAGGATGAGAATCAGGAAGAACAACCATGACAAAAACCTAGAGAAAAGGTATGGAAGAGAAAGGGATTAGAAACTGAATCCAATGCTACACAGTGGTCAAGAAGAAGGAAGACTGAGAAAAATTCATTAGATTTGAGAATTGAGGAATTAAAAACTCTGTGGAGAAAGCTGAATGATGAGGGCAGAAACCAGATTGCAAAGTTAAGAATAAAGTGATAGGGAAATGGAGGCACTTGTAGAAAATCTTTACAAAGAATTTGGTCACAAAAAGGAAGATACAGGGCAATAGATATTGGGAATAAATGAATTAAAGGTTTTGAGGATAGGGTAAAAATTGGCATGTTTATAAGCAGTAGGGAAGCAACCAATAGACATATAGAGACTGAAAACAAATGAGAGAATGATTATAGAGAGGAAAATCTGCTGCCTTAATCACTTGCATATGCAGAGACGTTTGCTCGGGCTAGGTGAGTATGAAACCAAAGGCCCTGAAGTTTGACTCTATGACTACCTATTCAAAACCTTAATGGGTATGAATTAATTTGCTGAACTCCTTAAAATCTGCAAAAACTTTTTTGAAGTACTAATTCTCTTTCTATTTACTTCAAGATTTCAGGTTTTGTTTTGTTTTTTTAAGTTGCTCCTAATTTTTGATTTTCATAGAGTTTTAAAAGTTAACTTATTTTTGCTATAAAACTGTGACTGGTTATAATTTCATTATATATTTTGAAGTGGGAACTAAGAGGCTTCAATGGAATGAGCCAATGAATGGTTTTCAGTATACAGAGACTGAGTTTTAAACAAGTTATAGTTTTAAAACTTCAGTCCAAGATGCTAGTGTTTTGTTCTGGATAGGGCTGAGCTGATTGAATGAGAATCTTGGATTTTGGTTTTATTAACAACAGCCGAGGATATTAGCCTTATGACTAGGAACCTTTTACCTTCAGTTATAAAGAAGAGATGACTAAACAGATTTCTGTAATTTTAAGCAAGTCAGGTAAAAGCAAGACATTTTTCTCAATCAGATAGCCAAAAGCAGAATATTCTTCCCTCACTGTTAATATTTCAAAAATAGATTGTTTGTACAGGCTTAGCTAAGGGAGAGTCAACAACTAGCCGGCTAGGGGAGGAGTTGATAAAAAATGAACAAGTAGATATTTCAGGGATTATAAAGGATAGAGAGAACCTGGCAGAGAGTGAATTCTTCACTTTGCACTTAAATTTGTAAAACTTGACAGATGATGCCCTCTGCTGGTTTTACATATATTATTTTAAAACACACACACACACACACACACACACACACACACACACACACAGAGATAGCAATTAGATTTATAAGACAGATGGATTAGGTATATTCTACTGACAGAGGATACCAGAAACTCATTCAGAAACTCTATCAAATAGTTACTCAATAGATCCCTCTTATGAACAAAATGGAGAAATGTACAATCTATCTTAGCTTGGATAGAAGTAGAGAGAACTGGCAAATTTATTAATTATACAATACTAGAGGGATACTATATTTAATTATAGAATTGAGATTGATAAAGATTTGAGAATTAATACAGTAAAATGAAGCTTACCAACTGAGTCTAGTGAGAAGAGCTAAAGATAATAAAAAGGACTATTGTTTTTAAAGCTAAATTAACAGAAATATACAATATGCTTGGGTTAAAAATCAATTGCATAAAATTAAAACAACCCTGAGATACTTCTACACACCTCTCAAGTTGGCTAAGATGACAAGAAAAGATAATGATGAATTTTGGAGGGGATGCGGGAAAACTGGGACACTGATGCATTGTTGGTGGAGTTGTGAACAGATCCAACCATTCTGAAGAGAAATTTGGAACTAAGCTCAAAAAGTTATCAAACTGTGCATACCCTTTGATCCAGCAGTGTTACTACTTGGCTTATATCCCAAAGAGATATTAAAGAAGGGAAAGGGACCAAAAATGTGTGAAAATGTTTGTGGCAGCCCTTTTCATAGTAGCTTGAAACTGGAAATTGAATGGATGCCCATCAATTGGAGAATGGCTGAGTAAATTGTGGTATATGAATGTTATGGAATATTATTGTTCTGTAAGAAATGACCAGCAGGAAGACAGAGAAGCTTGGAGAGAATTACATGAACTGATATTAAGTGAAATGAGCGGGACCAGGAAATCATTATACAGTTCAACAATAATACTATATGAGGATCAATTCTGATGGGCACGGCTCTCTTCAACAATGAGAGGATCCAAATCAGTTCCAGTTGATCAGTAATGAACAGAACCAGTTACACCCAGCGAAAGAACACTGAGAAATGAGTGTGGATCACAACATAGCAATTATACTCTGTTATTGTTGGCATGCATTTTTGTTTTTCTTCCCAGGTTATTTTTACCTTCTTTCTAAATCATATTTTTTCTTGTGTAGCGAGACAACCGTTATAAATACGTATACATATGTTGTATTTAACATATACTTTAACATATTTAACATGTATGGAGCTACCTGCCATCTAGGGGAGAAGGTGGAAGGAAGGAGGGGAAAAGTTGGAACAGAAGTTTTTGCAAGGGTCAATGTTGAAAAAATTACCCATTTATATGTTTTGTCAATAAAAAGCTATAATAAAAATATCAATTGCATGAGTAAAAGATTGAAGGAAAAAGGAGAATAAAAAGGTATGTGAACAATGACTGATGTGGATGGGAAAATGATTTGAATGGCCTCAAGAGGCAGTGGATTCATCCTCACTTGTAGATCTTTCAGGCAAAGGTTAAAAACTTCCCTTTATAGGTGTAAAGGTACGTTTAGAGGAAATTCTTGTTCAGGTATAGATTGGATTAAATGGCTTCTGAATTAAACAAAAATAAGATTGTCTTTAAAGCATCCTCTTTATATCTTAATTGCACATATTTGCTTAGATTTTTACTTCTCCCACTAGATTGTGCATTCTTTGGGAGTAGGAGTGGTGGAAATGTTTTTGCCTTTCTTGATAACTTTAGTACTTAGGACAGTGCCCAACACATAAGATGCCCTTAATAAATGTTTGATGACCCAACTTAGTTAGCTTAAAAAGGCCAAGGTCTCTCATTTCATCCAGGGCCATCTTTCGTCCTTTTGATCTATATCTTGCCACTAGACCCTGATGGCTCCGGAGGAGAAGTGAGGAGGTGACCTTGCACATCCTGCTCTCGCTTAAATCCAATTCACTTTCATGTAATGGCTTCACCTCCCTGATGTCATGGTTCTCTTTCAAAATGAAGGACAAACAACTACTTCTGTGGGCCATTTAACACTAATGCTATAATACTGACTACTCCTGACTACTACACTGTTTTGCTAAACTTCAAATTTTTCAGGAACCAATTCATTATGTTAATATTCTATCTTTTAAAAATATCTTCTAAGACAACTTGTTATCTCAAAGTACAAACACAATTAAGATAAACTAGAAAGGGACTATTTCTATTACAAAATGAGATTCCAGAATATGGTTTCCATAGGGAACTCTTGTAGTACATTTAAATATGCTTTCATCTTTTAAGTTAGATTTACACATAGCTTTTTCAGGAATACATTTTTTGCAAACATGAAATATATCTTTTTTCTGGATATACTTCCATTAATTCTTATATTTTATATTAATATAGCCTTATTGACGTTAAAATTTTATTCATAAAGTATAAATAATAGAAATATCTCCAGGACTTTAGGAGCAGAGGTGTGTGTGTGGGGAATAAGGAGACAAGATACCTGCTGTCTCATAGATATTGAATCTGATTGTTTAAACCGATGGAAATTTTTTTCTACTATTAAATACTACAATTTGAAAGTCAATGTGGCATAATGGATAATCATTAGCTGGCTTCGGAATTGGGAAGGCTTGGATTCAAGAGCTATTTCTGATAACATATTGGTTGTTTAATCCTATGCAAAAAAACCTAAGAAGCTCTCAGTGCCTAAACAAATCTGAGTTTCAGAGACTAAGTTTCAGAGCAGGGATTGGTAGAAAGAATTTCCTCATTGGAACTTCCTTCAGAAACCCATTAATCTGATTTGATTTCCTATTTCCTTTCGTGTTTTCATCTCCCTTCCTGAGATGTCATGGAGGGCATGACCACCTTCTTTTTATGGTATTTTCACTCCTTTGTTGAGCAGTCAGAGAAGGTGTGAACACCTTCTTTTGGGGGTTCTCACCTCCTTGAGAAATCAGGGAGGTCATGAATATGTTCTAAATCAAAAGAAAAGGGGAGATGTTGGAATCCATACAAAGTGCTAATTTAGCATGGTACTTAGCAAATCCTCTAGCTCACCAATGTATTTAAGTACTCATTGGAGTTCACACATTTGGGAGAGTTCAGCCTTTAGTATAAGATATCCAAATTCCTATCCTATGCCAATGAAATGACAAATCTGATTTAAAAAAAGAACATGGAGGACAGTCACTATACCACCACCCAATAACACTTACATGTGAAATAAGAGTTCTATTATACTTTAGTATAGAAATAACAACAATTATTATACATAATTGCTTTGTCTTTGTATCAGTCTCTTGTTTTGCCTTGTCTAGTTCTCTCCCTCCCTCTTTCTTTTCTCCTTCCTACCCTCCCCTTCTCTTTCTTCTCCTCTCCCCTCTCTTCCTCTTCCCTCCTCCCTCCTCATTTTCTCTCTCTTTCATTGTCTCCATGTTTCCATAGCACCTTTGAGTGTTTTTATTGTATCTTTTTGTCCACTTTTCTCTATAACCTTCTTTCTCTTTATCAGGATGTCATCCTTTAAGTCTAAAAATATTTTAACTAACAACCTGTTAGTGCATAAAGATTATTGTGTGTTCTTCATTCTCGAAGAGGACCATGATATTAGGAAGGTGATACCATGACATGCAAGTGAATTGGATTGTTATGAGGGAGAGCTGAGTAGGGTCACCTGCTCACTTTCTCCCCCCCCCAACTCCCCAAAGCCATCTAGTTCCAGTGGCCAAAGATCAAGACGACTGGAAGCAGCCTCTACTGCCTCCCTAAATAGCCCGTTTCACTTTTGCACTGTCAGAACTATTAGGGTATTGTTCATTATGTCATCTCTAAACTTTCCTTCTTGCATTTCCCACTCATTGCTCCTCCCCAACACGTTTGGTTCCTGTTCCCTATAAGAGCCCTGAAGATACTTCAGAAGATCCTTCAGGCTTCACATCATCTTAGTTGTTTTCTGGATGTATCATGACTTCTCCATGGACTTCCCAAATGTGTTAACAAACTGAGAATCATCTGATCAGGGACTTGCTACTAGAATAGAACAGAACCATTAACTACCTTTCTCTGGACATAAAACATGTGAGAGTGGCTACTCTACTACAAAATTGCATCTCAGCATAGAGCACTTGGTATCCCTGCAGATTCTGTGAATCCATATATGGCTTAGACATTTTAATGGCAAAGTCTTTAAGAACACTATGGTTATAATTTTTCCTAGTATGGCATGAACTGGAGCATGTTAGGTAGTACAAAGGATAGAACCCATTGGGCCAGAAGAAAAGAAGACTCATCTTCCAGAATTCAAAACTAGCCTCAGACAGTTACTAGCTGTGTGATCCTGAGCAAGTCATTTAACACTGTTTGCCTCAATTTTTCATTTGTAAAATGGACACAGAAGGAAAAAGAAAAAACATTCCACTATCTTGCCAAGAAAACCTCAAACGGGGTCACAAAGAATCAGATATGACTGACATGACTAAACAACAAAAATGGTACAAACTAACAAGATACTAACAATATTTATTAATACCTCTTACATTTGGGCTCAAGTAAGAAGAAATAGTAACATATTTAGATTTTGTTATCATCGGAAGTCTTTAAGCTATTAGAAATACTGAATATAAGGCTTAAATGTGATATTAAGATCATAATTTCCAGGTTTATATTACAAAACAATTCATTCAGATAATTTCCTTACTTGCACAACAATTTTCATCAGTTCTCTCCATGTTTTGTCCACTGTAGTAAATCTTCTGCCTTCCTCAGGCATTTGGGACATAATGTCAGGAGAACTAAAAATTGGCTCCAAATATAGCCAAGTGGCCTGAACCTTTAGCCATTCATCCAGAATTTCCTGAAGCAGTAATAGTTTACCTTCCCATTCTCTGTGAATTATAAAGTAATAGTTCTTAATAACCTTCTAAAGAAAAGAATAAATTTTTAATATATTCTTTTAAAATAACAAAATTTCAAAGGGCTGAATTATCACTTTTTTATATGGTGGTTTCTAATCTGCACTACTATATATACATTCAAAGATTATTTATTTACCTTAAAATCTTTTAAAAGTCACACCTTTATATATGTAAATCAGTTATGATATATGTATCTATAAGAATAATTTCTCACATTTATATAGTACTCTATGTATTTTTATTTTCTCATAATAGTCCTTTAAGATAGGGAGGGCATTTGTTTCCTAATCTTATTTTCCAGTTAAATAATTTGCCTGGGGTCACAGAGTATATAGTGTTCTGGATATCATTCATAACAAAAACCCAAAGCTTCTAATTCTACAGCTAGTAATTATTGATAAAGAAGTATACTTATTTTTTTTTCCTGAGAAAATTGTATAATTATTCAGGAAAGAAACTATATCTGGATTTCATATTCTTTAACATTCAGCAATTAGACTGGAAAAGCTTAAATTCTATACGAATAGACCTCAATTCCCAAGAGGAAATTTGTGATTGATCAAAATTCCACATGATCCTATCTATCTGGGCATTATTAATAATAATAGTAAGCAGGAATATTTAAACACAGTATAATTACCATTGCATTTCTCAGTCAGTTTTGGGGAAACAAATATCATAAAACAATGTATCATGATGGCACATTTTTTAAAGTTATAATTCATCAAGAAATCTGTGATATTCTAAACTTTAAGAAGTAAATCAAATTATAGCTAGAATGATACTTATATGTATTTTACAGATACAATATTATTCCACAATTTCATGTTTCACATTCCATATGAACTATGACTAATATAATTTTGGAATCTTAAAACCAAGAGAATGGTTCTAAGACATTGATATATTTGTTATACTAATGCATTTTTTAAAATTCCTCCAAAGATTTTCCATATTTAACAATACATTTCAATGATATTTATTTTCTTCCTTTCCTTGTTGTTTTGAAAGAAAAATAAAAGTTCAAGCAGGTAATAATCATTAGTGGTTATCTAATACAACCTCTGGAAAATGAGTAGGCACAGTGAATACAGCACCAGACCTGAAGTCAGTAAGATTCATCTTTCAGAGTTCAAATCTGACCTCAGACACTTATTATCTGCATGACCCCAAACAGGTCACTTAATCCTGTTTGTCTCTGTTTCCTCATCTGTTAAATAAACTGGAAAAAGAAATGGCAAACCACTGCAGTATCTTTGCCAAGAAAACCCCAAGTGGAATCACAAAGTCTCAGACACAAATGAAGTGACTGAACAACAAAAATGTCATGATCTTACAATATATCAGAATTTACTATGTTAATTATACCCACTTCACATTGAGCAATGCAACCTCCTTCTTGAGCAGAAAAGAACTGACAGCAGTTCTTTAGGAAGTAGTATCTGGTTATATGGGTTACAAAACAATTCTGTCCCTCATGTAAATACACACAGGAATGATAAATCTCTATGAATTCTGGGAAAATCAGGCTGAGTGGGTTCATCTATTCTTCTGTTTTATAACTACTAATCAAATTCACCATACAAAAACATTAAAATAACAAACATATTTGAAGTATTAAAGATGTGAAGGCTTCATGAAGAAATAGGCAAATTTACCTCATTTCTTTTTCATAAGGCTTAATGAATGGAGAACCTCGCATAGTTTGTGTTTTAACAATATGATCATCTAATAACATCTGAATTTCATCCACTGCTGACAAAATAAATGTTCCACTTTCTCTGTAAGGCAGAATGACAAATTCCATTGTATCCCATTCACTCATCATCTTTTCCATTGACTTTTCAAGTGAATATTCTTTGCTAGCTGCTTCACTAATAGTTTCAAATTTGTCCAAGAATGGCTCAAGACCCATTTCCAGAAGTGAAGTAACAGTGGAGTCTTCTGCTGGCTTTAGGACATAACCAACAATATCAGACATGGCTTCCCAATGTCGGCTTCGCAAACCAGGATTGCAAATCACCTGAATGAGGGGAATGTGTTCCTTGAATTCTTCAACTTTTGTTTTTACCCTTTTGGTAATTCCTAATGCATTTGGAGAATCATGGAAGGTTTTTTCTAATTTATATAATCCTCTCCAGTAGCTTCCTACATCTCCTTCTACTTGGTCAGGATTCACCTTGGTATATGGTCCTTCTGTCCAAGTTCTAAATTTGTTGCTAAATTCTACAGCCATCTCATAGAGGCGAAGGTAAGGGTTAAGAGTATCTTGAATTTTTTTACGTTGTGGATATACAGATGCTGGCCAACCATATGCCTCTTCTTCTGCATTAAACTGCTCAATCTAAAAAGATAAACAAAATAGTTTCTAAAAGTTAAATTTCCCATTTACTAGTTTTTCTAACAGATAATATTTTCAAGATCAGCCTTTAAAACATACAACTTGAACTATTTTCTAAGAATGTTAATAGGAAAAAATTTTGCTATGCTTTAAAATAAATTAAACTAAAAAAAAAATTAAATAGCAAGTCTGCAGACTAGAATTAGTAGTACTAGAAATCAATTTCAAGGAAATTTCAAGGAAGTTTGTCTTCAGGTAACTGAAAGAGTGCCAAAAGAAAAAGATTAGATTTGCTCTACTCAGCCCCAGAAGGTAGATTGAGGAACAAAGGATAAAAATTATCAAAACAACAACAACAACAACAACAACAACAACAAAACTAAAGTTAATTCTGATTACAGTACAATGTCATAACAACTGAGCTATTTCAAAGTGAAATGGGCTGTTAAATTAAGTCATTCCCTCCTCAATGGAAATTTACAAAGCTAGATGACCATTTTTCTGATGGGAGATTCTGTAGGGGAGATTTCTATTCAGATATGGATCAGCTTAGGAGGACACATAGGTCCCTTCCAACTTTGAAATTCCCTAAATTCATTTTCTGAACATTAAAACATTCATACAATAAAGTTGCTTTTCTTAAATCAATTCTATCTCCTTACAATTTACACATACCTTTTCTGCTGCTAAATCCAACTTTGTATTTAGTGCTTGAGCTTTTTTGAGATATCTATTAATATCTTGAATATCACCAAATGAGTAAAATTCTTCTACTTGTTTGGCATAACTCTCGAGTTCCTCAACAAATCTTTCACATCGTAACTGGTTTAAAAAAAAAAAAAAAAGATTCGTTACCCTTTGAATGAAATAGAAACTTATATACAAATTAAGATCTTTCTAAATAGTATATATAAAGTATAACCAAAAACTGCTTCAAAAATTTCAACAAAATCCTAAGAAAGATCAAATGGAAGGGAACTGGATTCTAAAACAAAACTTTAGAAATCAAGGTCAAAAATTAGTCCAATTAAAAAGCAGTGAAATATCAATTTTATACTCCATTAACTGAGAGTATATTATTAGATAGTGGTCTAGATTGAGTTTTACATACATATTAACTGGTAAAACAACAACAACAACAAAAAAAAAACACTACTAAGAAAAATTAACATGCAAAGAAATGTTAAACCTCCTGAAAGTAAGCCATCTTTTCAAGATACTGTAAAAACACATTACGTATATATTGACTAAATAATAAAAAGTTTCTTAGTCTATTTGCTAAAATTCTTCAAGATTCTCTTCTACTCTGTCCCTCTAGTTTACTAACGTCATTTGAATTAGTTTATACATGTGTATTCTGTGATTCATACTTCCCATTGTCATAATACATGTACTTTAATTAGGAAAAAATTCAGAAGATGTGTTATATTTTAAAACAAAAAAAAATCTACTTTTGTTATAATTCTTGCCTTCCTTAAAGTTATTTACTAAGGAAATACTAAAAGGTCAATATAATGCCGATATTCTGACTTCATAATCTGCTTTGAAAACTTACCTATCAACATCCAAGAAAAAAAAATAAAAGAAAAAGATAAGCTTGCAAATATTCTTTGGGATGGTACTCTCAAATAAAAAAAGTCAGGAAAAATTAGCTTTAAATAAAATATTTTACAATTAAATCTCATGATGAAGGGAGGATTTTCTATTTTCTTGGATTCTGGTACTTTTTTTGTTATTCTCACCTTTTCATTTTTCATTACTTTGTATGCTTTGCTGCTTATTAGTATTGGTGAATAAGTAGAAAAGAGAAAATAAATGAAAAGAGTAAAAAAAAAAAAAAAACTACCCTAAAATTCCTTTATTTCAGAAGTTGATTCTAGAATAGCACATCTAAAAACCATGGTAGATTTTTCTTTATTGGTTAATAAGTAGAGCTCTACTAGTCTATAATTAAAAAAAAAACCTTATATAAGTTATATGCAATTTATTCTTATGCTATTCACCAATTGGAGGCAATACAATTTTTAAGTGATATACACAAGAATGATTTGTGCATTTTTAAATGTAGAATTTAGATAATAGTTGAAATTGGAAATGTTAATCTATACTATGAATTAATATCCTAGTAATATGGTCTATCAATTCACAGTGTTTTGAGGGATAATCCACTCTAAAGAATTTTCTCAAGTGAACTTTTTGTGCATTCATTTTCTATTCACTCATTAAGCAAAGGAGTCCATCTATGATGTATAGCATACATTACTAAACTGTATTACATATGGAATGAAAGCTTGATACCAAAGAAGTGAAAAACAGGGTACCTGCCCTTTTAGAGTTTGTGGTTTATGTTGAAATTGACATTATAAACATTTGTCTTAATAATACAATATTTTTGTTAATTTGCAAAGCAAACCTTAAGTCCATCTTGGTATTGTTCTGTTTTCTCTTTAATTATTTTTCTGTGTTCATCGAAAATCTCTCCCATTCTTGCATACCATTGAAACACATTATTATTTAGTCGAAAATCAGCTGGTGAGAAGCTGGCATGCTCTATCAGAAAAGCAAGGCAATTTTTGGCATCTACCAATTTTTGTCCCAATTCAATCATATCTGTTGTCTCCACTTTCTTTATGTATGCCTTAGGAGGAAAAGTTACAAGTTGTATTTAAATGGATAACTACTTTCATTACATAATTTTAAAAATTCTTACAAAAGTCACCTCTTGAAACAAAAAACAAAAAAGAGGAAAAAAATTTCTACAGAACTAATCAACAGACAATATAATGTTCCATACCTAGAGCACTCACTTTATAAACTTTTTATATATTTATGTATTATATAATTATATGATTATAATTACATATATTATATAATTATATATACATTTACATATTAAAGTTTATAAACATTATAAACAATTTTTAAACTTATTCTTTGAGGCCAAATTTGATCATTGTAATTATGCAGAAGATACTACATTTTAACATTTTCTATTATTTTATTGACATTTTTGCTTTTATATCACAAGTTGGTCAAATAATCAATAAGCATTTATTGAGCACTTATCAGTTACTGAGCTAGAGATACAAAAACACAAATTAAGGATTTATTGTGCTGAGGAATTTTATATTTTTTCCAAATATATTCCCTCCCTTACTAGGCAAGTCATTCCTCATAACAATGATTTTAAAATAAACATTTTAGCAAAACTAACCAACAATTGTACCAATCATTTAGCTATCTGGTCATTTAAAAAATCTGTCTTAGAAGTGTTATGTTGATATATTCTCATTCCATTTAGTAACATTAAAATATGCATATATCAAAATCTAAATAACTGAATAAAATACAGCCCTTAAAAACAAACAAACAACAAAAAAACTTCTCACCACTTCAGGACCTAACTTTTCTTCCTCAATACTATAACCAACTGAAAATGAAAAAAAAAAAATCAACTAAATAACCAGTAGAGTTAATAAGTTCAACTGTTAATGACTTCTCTTCCATTAAAGTAAATAATTTTTCATCAAATAAAAAAAAAACTGACAAATGTGATGACCACGTATTTAAAATCAGCTGGAGTCAGGAGTTCAGGTTAAGGGAAAAATCTTCAATCTTTATTGAAGTGAAGAGGTGAAGAAGGATTGCAATAGCAATATGGACAGACAGGAAGCCACCTAGCAGAGGGGGATTGGATGTAAAAGGCGGTCGTGATAGCAATGCAAGCAGCTGTGTCAAGACGACAGCCAGCAGTCTCTCCTTCTGCTTCCCTTTTCACTCCCCAGCCTCCACCCACCAAAATCATCATTTCTTATACAACACATCAGGACTTGCACAAAGAGTGGGCGGGGGCCATTCTTTCTCCAAGCTTATATATTAATAGAGTATGGTCCAATTACTATTTAGCCTCACGTGCTTGGGACCTCAGTGCATCAACTCAAGCCTCAGCCCATTACAGACAAATTGTTTTAGAAATGTATGAATGTAAACCTAGGGAAAAAAATTCAAAAACTGCATGTTTCCCAGTTCTTACAAAGTTTCTATCCATGTAAAAGAACTAAAAGCTACTCAATTGTTATTAAGGGTATTTCCAGTATTTTAGTATATTTTGGGGAGTTTAGGTCACTTAATGAGATACCTTTCCAGTCTATAATCCATTTTCCCAAAGGAAGATAGATTCCCAAGTTGTGGTTTTAAGTTACCCTCCCTCTGCAGCCACATATGTAAGTCACTATTAACTGCCAAAGCCATATGATGATGAGATATATTTTGTAGAACTAAGAAGGAGGATGAAGATGTATTAGACCAAGAAAGAGAAGAGGGAAGGGAGTTAGGTAATCCCCAAAGTGAAGTTCCTATTGTTAATAAAGGGAAATCCAAGTTAAAGAAAATAATTACAGACATATATTTGGTTTAGAATAGTTTTGATAATTTTGAGTTAATAATATAAAGAGTAAGAATTTATAAAAGTATGTTTCTTTCCAACAGAACAATTAATGTAACAACTGAAATATTAATGTTAACATGCTAAATCAGAATAGTTTAAGATAAGACTCCAATAATATCCTGTTTATCTAAAAGACAATCCAGAAAATCCAGTCTATAAGGAACCATGACATATCTTATATATTTGATAAATACACTTTAATAGAATAATGATATGAGCTATGAATCGATAGTGTTAGAAGGAAAAATACAGTCCATTAATAACATCAGAATTATGTATTGAGATGATATTATAATCATAAGAATAGTAAAAATGCTCCAAAATTGGAGGCTTTGTTAAGGCTGAGGGTACTCAAAGGCATTTTGAAAAGCAATGAAATACAATATACAATAAGGATCAAAAAACTGATTATGACTTTTGATTTACCAATCCTGTTGGTACAAATTTAACCTAAAAATTATCTTAAAAGGGGTATTCATGAGAGATATTCTAATTTGTTTATAGTTGCAAAAAATGGGAATGACCTGTACATATTAAATGTACCTATACATAATAAAGAATGGCTCAAAAAAAAAAAGAATAGCTTAATAGATTGTGGTATTTTAATGTGGGAATTTAAGAATAAATTGAGCAGCTATGTGTAACTGTAATGTTAATACAGTGAAACATTACAGTGTTATAAAGATTAAATGAAATATAGAAGCAAGCAGTGTGAGGAAGGTTTGGAGTAAAGATCCTAATTTAGACACTTATTAGCAATATGACTTTAGGTAAGCCACTTAACTACTATGTGCCTCAGTTTCCCCATTTGCACTTAACTCATTGTTATCTATGGCCTCTTTTAGCTTCAAATATATAAATCAATCATCCTATGACATATATATTGTAAAGCAAGATCAACAGAATTAGAATTACACCCATGAAACAAAAAAGAAAGAAAATCATTGTCAGAAATATTATCTTCAGGTTTTTGAAAATGTACACCAAGCAAATACACTTTTTATTAGATAATTTTATTGGATTCATCTTTGTTAAATTCTTAGTTATTACATAAAGTAACATGTCTAAAATTGAGCTCTCCTGTTTTCCTTGCATCTCTATTAAAATTCTGGGGAATGCTATCCTCTAAGTCCCTCCCTCCCCAACCATCAGTTACAATCATTATATCAACCTAAATTCTTCAAGCTCTTATTCCCCATATCCAATCAGTTTCCAAGTGCTATTGCTTCTACCTTCTCAACATCTCTCATACATGCCCCCTTCTCTGATACTCAAATCACTCTGGGGCAGGCCCTTACCACCTCACACATTTTTATTAGTCTCCTTACCTCAAGATTCCATCCTCTCAGGCTGACAAATTGATCTCCCTAAAACATCAATCTGACCATATTGTCCCTCAGCCTATGCCCAATTTAATATCCAGTGGCTCCCTATTACCTCCAGGATAAAGTACTAAATTCTCTTTTTTTGGCTTTTTAAGACCTTCACAATCTGGCTTCTTCCTCCTTTTCCATTCTCTCCCCCCTCCCCCCCCCCCCCCCACTTCCTTCCCTCCATGTTCTAGTAAAACTGACCTCCTTGCTATATCTTACACATGATATGCCCTTTTTCTATTCAGGGCATTTTTATTGGCTGGCTCCATGACTATAATTCTTTCCCTCCTTTTCTCTGACTTCTATCCTATCTGACTTTCTTCAGGCACAAACTTAAATCTCTCTTTCTATAAATTTTTTCTCAATCTCACTTTAAATTAATGTCCTCTGAGATTATTTTCAGCTTATCTTGTAGGTATCTTGCTTATACATTTTTGTTTATATTGTTGTCTCCTCATTTAGACTATGAAATCCTTGACAGTTTTTTGCCTTTTTTATACTCAGCATTTAGCACAGTGCTAAGCATGCAGAAAATACTTAATAATGCTTTTTAAATTAAAATTTAAATCCTTATTTTCTATTTCTTCTTTACTATTTGTCTCTGTTCAAAATTATTAAGTTTATAAAGAAAAAATATAAAAAGAAAGATGCCAGGTGGGTTTAAGCTGATTCCAATATATTAGCAAGAATGATTTGTTTGTAATATTATTAAAGATATGTATGAACAGGGATAGGGATAGAGACAAAACCTAGGATTTTATGAGTATACAGAATTCTTGGATGAGGAAGGTACAGGTTGGTATGTCCTCTGCAAGTTATAATCTTAGAGAAGTGCCTGTGAAACACTGAGAAGTTGTCATTTGTCCAGCATCATGAAGTCAGGGTATGTCAGGTGGAATTGGAACCCAGTTCTCCTGCTTTTCAGGCTGACTCCATACACTATGACACTTGAAAAAGAGGCGATCTTGGTATGACATAAAAATGAAAGACAACTAATATTGTACATTAGTACTAGGCTAAGGGTTAAGAGAGCAGATTAAAGGCATCTTGCATATCAGACCAATACTTGCAGTATTTTGGTGTATTTCTGGGAGTTTAGGTCACTTAATGAGACACCTTTCCAATCTCGTAATTGGATCTTGTAAGAAAAATTTATAGAAAAAATTTAGACAACAATCACACAGCAATCGTAGTTATAATGCAAGTGTGAACTGCACTGGTGGAAGAATTACTCACAATAATGAACGTTATGTTACAAAATACTAAATAAGCAAAAGCAGCCATTGCATAGAAGTCAAAATGCAACATTATTCAAAGATTGGATCTTTTCTTTAAAAGAAGCTTGTCATTTCTTTAAACACAAAAATATATAGAACATATACCTGTAATTCCATTAGTTCTGCTGTATTTGGAGGTGTACTAAGAGCCTTCTCTGCTATCATCTCAAATTCTTCACATAATCTGAAATGTAAGAAACAATAGATTTTACATATTCATCTATAAAAACATTTGAAAATAAAATATCACTATAATGATTAATATGTAAAAATACAAACATTAAACTTTAAACATAAAAAGCCATTTCTCAATTGTATATCATTTATTATATCATATCTTTTGAACAAGTGGTACATATCACAGAAAAGACACTGAATTAAATGTTAATGAGGTAGATGTTGGAATCTTTACAAACTATTAAGTCATTAGAGTTGACAGAGACATAATCTATTTATGCTCTTTCGAGAGAGACGGATTGTGGGATAGGAGAGAGAGGGATTATGGGTTTCTCCCATAGGGCTCTCTGGCCCTAAGAACTTCAAGGGAGGTGTGAATTCACAAAGTTAACTTTATGAATCTCCCATATTTGTGAATTCCAATGAGTAAAAGTGTAAACACAAGCATTGTATCAATTAGTTCTACTTAGTACCTTGTTTCTTCTGGCCCATAATATCTCCTTGTAAGATCAGATCAATCATACTAAATTAGATAATTATTGTCTCTATCAACTCTAATGACTTAACAATTTGTCAAGATTCCACCAGTAATAGTCATAGAAGAATCATCTGGATAAAACTGATATAAATTCACATTTCAATCAAGTATTTAGGTGGAAGATTAAAAAAAATTAGTTTTGTGTTTTTCAGCATGATGTCTAGAAAATGGTACATAGTCTCAAATAGGCTTCCAGCACTATATACCAATCCTTTTTTTCTAGCTTTATCAACTAACAATTAAAATAACAACTGTTTTAATTAACATTAAAATTTTTCTTAAGTATTTATTTTCATTAAACAGCAACTGTTTTAAAGCCTTGTTTCTTTTCATCTTCTAAAGCCTCTAACTCCTTAGGCAAATATCCTATCTTCCTATTCACTTACTCATCTAATTACTGTCCGTTAGCTCTGTCTAGTTTGCTGAACTTCTCAACAACATAAACTATCTGGTAACAATAGAAAAGGTAAACATTTCTCATTAAAGCTAATCTCTCTGTCTGAGGGGTTCATCAGTCTTTTTTTGTGTTATGGACCCCTTTGGCAGTCTGGTGAAACCTATGAACCCCTTCCTAGAATAGTGTTTTCAAAAGCATAAAATAAGATATAAAGAGTTACAAAAAAAAAAAAAAATTACGTTATAAAAATACTTTTTAAGTTAAACACTTCCAGGCTAAAATCTCTGTTCCAGCTATTTAATATTCTTGATTTCAGTCATTGCCTCCTCCTACAGAACCTGTTTCAAATAATCATCTTAGTTTTCTTTTACATTAAATTTGTCTCTTGAAACGTGGCATCTTTCCTCTGCTTACTGTTGAATGCAGCTACTGATCTTGTCTGATCCTAGAGCTATAAAATTGCCCGAGGGCAATCAAAGTCATTTAAAAGAAAACTATGGAAACCAGTTTTAAAAAGAATGTTGAACACAGAGATCAGAAGGAGTTACCTGACTTTGATTCAACTGACTCCATGATTGGAGTAGGTCCAAATCAGGTTTCCAGGTGGCTGTATGTGGAACCCTGCTGTTCTGATACATGTCACCCTTGCCCCACCAGCCTACCCCAGTCTTCTCTGTAAACTTTAAGTTATTATGCAAAATAACTTACTGTAATTAGCTTCTTGAGGTTGTGCTTCTCATGTGACTCCCTACTTGTTGAAATATATTTAACTCTGCTTCTCTCTGTTGTCTTGAGCACTCCAGTACTTTGGTGCTATGTGGTGGCCATTAATTGCAATTCTTTTATTTCTATTAAAGATACTAGTTTTTGCTACTTTGATAATCTTTATTTCAGGCTAACACTACAAACAAGCTTAGAACTTAATTCTAAAAAAAAAAAAAAAAAAAAGTAGAGGTGCAATGGACAGAATACCAGGTCTGGAGTCAGGATAACTCATTTTTGTGAGTTCAAATCCTCAGACACTTAATAGCTATGCAACCCTGGACAAGTCACTGAACCCTGTGCACTCAGTAAAATTAGAGGTGAAAATGACAAACCAGAGATGACTGAAATAACTGAACAATTTTCTTATCCTTCTATACCATCTATTATACTATCTTAATACTTTCACTTCCTGAACTTCTTGGCATATTTCTTATCAGTGTTATTGATACCTAATGAGTCTCCTTCCAGACTAATCACCTAGACTTCAGTCTCTTATAATACTCTACAGTCTATTAAATTTGATTTCTCTTAGTGCATTCCTAATCACCAAGTTTAATGACTATTTTTAGTTCTTATTTCCTCTGACCTCTGCAGACTTTACCATTTTGTACTAACAACTCCTTGATTTCAGAGATAGTATTACTACATTTTCCTGATTCTCTTCCCTCTTCTTTAATTCTTCCCTATATTTCCTTTACTCATTCCTCATCCTCTTTTAAACCACTTACAGTGTTTGTTTATACAAAGATTGGTCTTTGTCTATCTCCTTTTCTCTTTCTATACTCCAGTGCAATTTAATTTATTCCCAGATCTTCAGAACTTCTACACAGATAATCTTTCCATTTTATATCCATGCCTGTTTTGAATTCCAGAATCCTAGTTCTACATCACTTATTTACTGTATATCTCTCTTCCTAAAAGTCCCATAACCACCTCAAAGCAAACATGGCCAAAACAAAAAACAAGAAAAACATTTCATCTTTTCACCATACCTCCTCCTAATTTCATTATTTCATTATTTCTGTTGAGATATTAAGAATATACTCCCTCCCTCCTTCTCTCTTCTTTTCTCTCCCTTGATCACCACCTTTATCATTTCTTGCCATTGAAAAAAGCTTGCAAATTAGTCTCTTTCTCCAGTCTTTCCTCTTTAATACATTCTCCATACAGCTGCTAGGGATGTGTGTGTGTGTGTGTGTGTGTGTGTGTGTGTGTGTGTGTGTGTGTGTATTCCTAAAGCACAGAGAAGATACTATCAACTCCTTTGTTCAAAAATGTCTATTATCTCTAGGATAAAATACAAAGCCCTGTTTGACATTTAAAGCCCTTCTTAGCCATACTTCATTTCCTCTCCAGATTCAACTTACATCTTCCTATGACTACCAATCCACCTCCCAACTTCTGGCCAAACTGACCTAACTTAATGTTTCCCATACACATTCTACCCTCTGCTTTCTCCCCTTTGATCTAATGTCTTCTATTGCCTAGAATATTTTCACTCCTCACTTTCCCACCTCTTAAAATTCCTAAATTCCTCAAAGTTTACTTCAAATGCCAAGTCCTACAAGAAGTGTTTCCTCATTTTCCCAATTTTCTTCAGATGTTAGCACCCCATTCCAGTAATTGTGTTGCATTTTTTCTTTTTTTTTAACTGTATAAAATCCCAACTCTGCCCCTTCCCCAGTAAAATATGTGAAAATTCACTAGACACAAGATATATTTCATTTTTGGATTTCTAGTTAGGAGAGTGTCTGATACATGGTAGTCATTTATTTAATAATGCTTGCTGAATCAAAATACTGTAAAATCTCTTGACTGCATAGAGTTTATATGTACTTAGAATATTCCAGTGGTACCTGAAATTCAGCATCTCCAAAACTGAGTTTATTATCTTTCCCCTTACACTTTATTTCAGTATTTCTGCCTGTATCATTCATCTTTCTATACCAATTCCTAGAAGAAGGTACTATATCATCCTGGTTATATTGTTAATTATAATTCTTACTTTTAACCCACAAAAGAGTATTCTGTTTCACACAGGTTATTAGCATCCAATTAATTGTCTGAGGATCTTATGATCTCGGAGGAAATTTACAATTGGGTTTTCAGCTATGAAATGATGAGTGATCAGAAGCTGAGTGATGAGTAACCTAAAGAATCAATTACTAAAAGTTGACAGCAGAAGAAGCTACTAATGAGCACTCTTGGAAAAAAAAATCCCGAGCCAGATGTGTTCACCTGTGAATTCTATCAAACATTTAAAGAACAATTGGTTCCAATTCTATAGAAACTATTTAGGAAAATAGGCAAAGGAGGAGTCCTGCCAAACTCCTTTAATGATGCAAAAATATGGTGCTGATATCTAAACCTGAGAATGAAAATTATAGAGCAATTTTCTTAATGAATATTATTACACAAATTTTGAAGCAAGACCTGGTGAGCTTTATACTAGGAATGAAGGGTTGGTTCAGTATTAGGAAATTATCAACATAGTTGATCATATCAATAAGAATACCAACAGAAATTATATGGTTATCTCAATAGATGGTGGGAAAGCTTTTGACAAAATGTAGGACTTATTCCTATTGAAAACACTAAAGAGCTTAAAATAAAGTGAGATTTCCTAAAATTATAAGCACTAAATGTAATAAAGGTAAGTTAGAAGCCTTCCTAATAAGATCAGGGGTGAAGCAAGAATGTTCATTATCACCATTATTAAACAGTACAGTGATCGAATTATTAGCTATAACAAGAGAAGAAAAAGAAATTGAAGGAATTGAAACACTCAATGAGAAAACAAACTATCATTCTTTGCAAATAATAATAATATACTTTAAGAACCCTAGAGCATGAACTAAAAAATTACTGAAATTATTAACAACTTTAGCAAAATTGTAGAATATAAATAAACTTGCATAAATCATCAGAATTTCCTTATATGACAAACAAAGCTTAGTATTAAGAGCTAGAAAGAGAAATTCCACTTAAAATAACTAAATAATTATAAACAATATAAAACACCTAGAAGTCTACCTGCCAAGACAAACTTGAAAACTATATGAACCCAATTACAAAATACTTTTCACACCAAGTCAGACCTAAACAATTGGAAAAATATTAATTGCTTATATTTAGGCTCAGTTCAGTCATTATAATAAAAATGACAATTCTACCTAAACTAATTATTCAATGGCATACCAATCAAAGTACCAAAAATTATCTGATAGAGCTAGGAAAAAATTAACAAAATTCACCTGGAAGAACAAAAGATAACAATATCAAGAGAATTAATGAAAAAAAAGCAGGGGGTTGGGAGGGGAAGATGGCCTAGCTTTAAACCGTATTATAAAGCAGTAATCAAAACTATTTGGTGCTGGCTAAGAAATCAAATGTGGATCAGGGAATAGACTTATACACAAAACACATTAGTAAATGACCATAGGAATCTAGTGTTTGATAAACCTAAAGACCTCAGCTTTTGAGGTAAGAATTCACTATTTGACAAAAGCAGAAAGCAATAGGACACAAACTAAGTACAAACTAAAAATTCACACTATGTGAAAGATAAGGTGAAACATAAAGGATGACATCATAAATTAAGAAGAGCAAGGAATAGTCCACTTACAAGTTCTATGGGAAAGAAAAAAAATTTACAACCAAACAAGAGATAGCATTACAAAATATAAAATAGATAATTTTTATTAGATTAAATTAAAAAGCTTTTTTGCAAACAAAAATCAATGCAACCAAGACTAGAAAGGAAAGCAGAAAACTGGGAAATAATCTTTATATCGAGTATCTAATAAAGGCCTTGTTTTTCAAATATAAAGAGAACTAAGTCAAATTTATAAGAATATGAGTAATTTCTCAATTAATAAATGATCAAAGAATATGAAGAGGTAATTTTCAAAGGAAGAAATCAAAGCCATCCATGGATATATGAAGTACTTAATCACTTCTAAGAAGAGAAATGAAAAATAAAACAATTTTGAGATACTACCTCACCTATCAAATTGATTAATATGACCCCCAATTTTTTTATATAAAGTGATAAGTGTTGGAGAGATATGGAAAAACTGGGATACTGATGCAATTGTTGGTGGAGCTATGAACTGATCCAGTTATTCTGAAGAGCAATTTGGAACTACATTCAAAAGATAACCAAACTGTACATATCCCTTGTATCCCAAAGAGATCACAAAAAAGGGAAAAGGACTTATATGGGAAAAATATTTATAGCCATCTTTTTTGTGTTGGCAAAATATTGGAAATTGAGAAAACTCCCTATCAACTAGGGAGTAGCTAGACAAGCTAAGGTATATGAATATAATGGAATACTATTGTGCAATAAGAAATGAGGGACAAACAGATTTCACAAAAACCTGGAAAGACTTGTATGAACAGAAATGAACAGAACTAGGAAAAACAATGTGCACAGTATCAGCAAAATTATGTGATGATCAACGTAGCTCTTCTTAGTCATACACAAATCCAAGATAAGCACAAAGGACTCAGGAGGGAAAATACTATCCAAATGGAAATGAAGAACTAATAGATACTGAATGAAGATCAAATAATCTTTTTTCTACTTTGTTGTTTGTTTTTTCCCTTATGATCTGCTTCTTCTTTTACAACTGTGACTAATATGGAAATGTATTTTGTATCATAGTACATATATAAGCTACATCAAACTGCCTACCATCTTTGGAAGAGAGGAGAGAAAAAAGAAAGGGAACAAAAATTTGCAACTCAAAATCTTGTAAAACTAAATACCAAAAATTCTCTTGACATGTAACTGGGGAAAAAAATAAAATACTATTTTTAATAAATAAATAAAAGGTGATTGTAGTACACCACCAAATTTGAGGCTCTCTTATTATTCATACTAACTATGTATGGCTGATATAGTCTTGTTAGCTGCAAAAACTCTGAATCCCTTACAAGATTTTCCTAGAATCCAAAACCTCTGGCCAACTCTTCACATTGTTAATTGACTCAGGATGAAGAAAAAAAAAAAATAAACAAACCAGAAACTAATATTAGTGTTATTTTGAGCCAAATATAAAATGTCTCACAAAATGAGAACTTGATTATTTTGTCTTTGAGATTCTCCATGCCATTAACCTCACTCCATTACCATAAAGATGAATTGAGCTGATTATTTAATGATTATCCAATTAAAATAGAAAAAAATAACAATTTATAAGCAAATAATGCCATTCACTTACTTCATATTTAATTCCTGATGGTCCTTGAACATTTTGGCTATAAGTCTTCCAGCAATATGATCTGCTCGCTTTGCCAAAGCCCTGATTAATTCCTCACAATGCAATTCAAATATTCCTAAGCGAATGACCTAGAACATCAATATGAAAATTTCAGTGACTAAAAAATGTATCATTACATTTTTAATCAGTATTTCTCAGTGTTATCTTGTAATACCTATTCACCCTTATCTAATAATATTAGATTTTCCCTAAATATTTAAACATCCTTTTGTGTTTAGCAATTTTTTTTTTAAATCCTGACAAAGAGCTTAAGAAATTTAGGTACATTGCATTTTATACAAAGTAATTTTTCATAAGTGAAACAATTCATCAAGTACTCTGGTTCTTCAAATGCTTTGAAGAATTTAAGTTATTTTAATACATTTCTATAGAAAGCAATGAATTCTTTAAATCACTTGATTTGAGGGGTAAAGAGTGGAGAATAGGGAATGGTGGTAAATGAGGCATATCCTTTTGTCAGTAGAGGAATAATTATTTGTATTATAACATTTCCTGTCCCAAGGAAATTTAGAAGCAACAGTAGTGGAATTCTCACTACTATTTAAGATCTATCTTTAAAATTATTATTTACCTTTCTAGATGTATACTGTATCTCTTCACTTAGCTTTTGGAATTTGCGAATTTCTTCTATTGTTTCCTCATAATTATGGTCTTCTTCAAGATATTTATCAATATCATGTTCAGCTTG
This sequence comes from Antechinus flavipes, assembly GCF_016432865.1. NCBI lineage: Eukaryota > Metazoa > Chordata > Mammalia > Dasyuromorphia > Dasyuridae > Antechinus > Antechinus flavipes. Next base: position 387,684,530 of record NC_067400.1, on the reverse strand, counting down.
TTTATTAATCAAGAAATCATACTTATCATAATATTTCAGATGCTCAGTGGGTGCAACACTTTCAGCAAGAATCACATCCTTAATCTTTTGTTGGTGTGCATTTAATATTTCATCCAGAATTATGGGCTTCAAGGTAGTTGACTGGGATTTACTTTCCTGGTTGGTGGAGAACACAGACCTTAATTATACATTGTCATTTATGACTTATAGCAATTCATTCCACAAATCTCAATCTTTGTTGGAAGCAGCATATACAGCTAAAAGAATATAAGATTTGAAGTCAAAAGAGCTGCATTCAAATTCTGGTACTACTGCTTTTCTATATGGACTTTGAGAGAATCAGTTTATCTGAGCCTCAGTTTCCTCATCTTTAAAATAAGAAAACTAGATAATTTCTAAAGTTCTTTCTGATTCTAACAGTTTATGCTCAATGATCCTAAATATGTAGCATATTAAAGGCAATGAATCACAGTCTTAAAAATATAAAAAGAAAAAAATGAAATATAGTCCCAATCCTCATGATGTAATAGAACTGTGTCTCCCTGATCTTTGTGGGAGGTGGGACACATGGCCTGGGGAAATTCCTAAAAATGATCTCCATTCACCTGAATCTCCCTTGGGAAAGCTACCTGGTTCCCATGGGAAGCTCCCACCTCCAACTAATCTGGGAATCACTTTGGTCTGGGAAACAATCATAACCTCTTATTGATTTGGATATTAGCCCTTAATCACTCCCAAGACCCAAACCATAGAAGGCTAATAAAAAAACAAGGCTCTGTACCCCAAAATTTGCTATCTTCCTAATCAGGAAGCAGATCGCTGAGAGAAAGGGTTTCTCAATGAAATAAACCCATTTTTGCCAAAAACCTTGCTTGAAGATTGGGATTGTGAATTCTTTTTGCAAAACCTGCATTCTTTCACAAAACCTGCAACTCTGGCCTGGGAACCCCCATCGCTATTATGGTATCTTCATCCCTCAACATTTGGTGACCCATTATGTATCCCCAAAATTTTATATTCTCCTGACCAAGGGAAGCCTCCTCTTGCCTCTGTTGTTTCTGTTCTATAGCAAAAGACACCCAAACACCCGGGAAGGTTTGGGGATGTCAGGAACTCTACACTCAGCAGACTTCCTTGACTAGGGATGCCTGGACTTGGAATTCCTGCATCTTTTAGCAGAAGTACCCTTAACCAGGGGACTTATGTCACCTCTATCCCTCTCAAGGATGCCTGAGAGGACAGGGCATTATAGAATATGGAAAATCTAAGATTTGTGGCAAAAATGGGACAATCCACCTCTGTCACTATTCCCAAGGATTCTCCCTTAGGCTGTCTCTTAAAAAATAGAGACAAATTTGGTCTGAAAGATAAGAAAGACACAGTTGTATTACATCACTCATAACACTTTCAAGCCATATTATAAACTTTCAGGATTTCAAACTGGAAGGGATATTTAGACATCATTCAGTCTGTATTTTTTTGTATTTTGTTTTTTGTTTTCTGATATTATAATTGGGCTACCTTTTCAAGTTATACTATAGGATAATTAATTAAAATTTAAGAAAAAATTTCCTCCAGTGAATATTTTGTAATTGACTCATAACAGTTCTGGTAAAAACTTAGACTCTCACTCCAAAATAGCCAAAGCTATGATGATGACCTTGAGATCCTGGAGAGAAATGGAAGTAGGCCCATCAAATAATACCATAAAATCATGCCCACTCTGAGAAGGGACTGGCCATATTCTACTTTTGAAAATTAATATGTGCTGTGGTGACATGGCCTCACACTATCTTCAAAATAAAAGCAGAAATTCTTTGACCCTGCCCTTTAACATCCCTCCATAACTAGCTTCAAACTGTCTTCCTACTATTTCTTACTACTCTGCTATACAATCTGCTTTTACCAAAACACAGTGTTACAAAACATGTCTTTCATTTTACTGCCTTTATGATTGAGGTTTCTTCCCAACACTCATATGCACACCCAAACTACTTCAGTTATTCAAATTATGCCTATCTCAATCCATCTTAACCCATAGTGAGCATTCCTTTCTCCAAATATCTTATAGCAATTAATGTCTTCATTGTTTAATTAGTGCTTATCATTGGCCTTAGGCAATATTATCATTTCACATGTATTGTTTTTATTCCTTAATATAATGCAACCTCTTTGAGCTTAATGAATGGAGAGCTAACATGCTGTGTTTTATATAAATGAAGAGATCAATAAATATATTGGTTGCTTGCTTCCAAACTTTCATCAGATTTACTGTTTTTTGAAATTTTCAAATTGTACCTGTCTTTATTTTGCTGAAATAACTGAAATAATGGTTTTGATTGTTATTTGTTATGTTTATAATAGCTAGCCTAAAATAACAAAGGTATAAAGGTCTATTTTTAATGATAAGTAAGGGAAACAATATGCATTTTAATTTTGTGTTTAATGAATTTGAATAATGTTTTTCGATCTTCTTTTATGTTTTCAACAAGTTACAGAACATCCATTGCTTTAAAAGAGAAGATAAACTGGCAGTTATTTAAAAATTTAGTGAGTTCTGGTTCTTGATCATAATGATTTTGAATCTTCATGTTCTATTCAGAGACCCACAAATAAAACAAGACATAGATATCTTGGGCAGAGTTCAATGGAAAACAACAAATATGCTTGAGTTTAGTAAATAATTATGAGCAAAGGCATGAGGAAAAAGTCTAAGAGACAACTCAATGACTATCTTCAAACATAATAAAGTGGTTTAAACTACAATGGGAATCAAATTTATTAAAAAGAACTTTGCTTTAGCATGTGCTTTCTCAGTTTGATTTTCTAAGCATGATAAAAGTTCCAACACAGAGAATAATATATGGTTTAAATGTGTTTTACTATGTCTCTTCCTTTATAATTAGTCTCATGTACCCAGTAATTTAGCTTTTGTTATAGATTATCTTATTTTCTTATTGGTGCATGTATATAGGTCTTGTTGTTGTTTTTCCTAGAAATAGAATCTCAGTCTTATATTGCTTTTGTATCATGCATGCCAATTAAAAATATTAGATATACATACTTTACTCAATAAATATTTCACTTGATTAAATATTATTATTAGGATAAAAGAAACTACATTTTCAGAAGTAGTGCAAAACGAGACATTTCACAGTGATATACTTTCTTCCCTAACATTTCTTAAAACCAGACCATAAACTTAACTGTTTAAAAAAGGTTCCCTGCATCACAAATAAATCTATGACTTCAGAATGCAACTGTTATACTTAGTTTAAACATTAATTTTTTTATGCAAGACAAGATTGCTATGTATAAGGACCTATGGCAGTCACTGGAGATAAAAAGACAAAATTAAAAACAACCCTCATCTTCATGGAGTTGACATTCTACTGCTGGAGAAGACAACTTTTAAGGGATATAGGAAATATAAGATTATTCAAGACATGAGACCACTAAAAACTAAGGCAAGGAGGGAAAATAAATTTTCCTATGGGCAATATCACCTCGATTGTGCCTTGAGAAAAATTAAGATTCTAAGAGTCAGAAGTGAGAGCAAACACTTTATAGGCATGTAGACAGCCTTTTCAGAGGCTCAGAAATCAGAGATAGAATGTCATATGGAGAAACAACAAGGAGGCCAGTTTGAGTATGAAATATACCTAAAGGAGAGAGTCAGACTAATGGGCTCTAAATGATAAGCTCTCTATTGAACATTATTAATCAAAATTGTTAAGAGTATTTGTTAATGGTAAATTTTATATGTTAAATCCTAGAAATACATTTTTACTCCATTTCTTTTAAAATTTTTAAAATACAATTTTTTTTCTTTAAAATGACTAATGTTTACTACCTTCCTACTTCTGCTATTTATTGGTTATTTTTAAATTGATATTTACCTATAATCTAGTATCATCCTCCAACTCAGAAATTATACTTCTACTATAGGACCATGAGTTTCTGAGTGGTCCTCCATATTCACCATTTCATTTGGTTGGACTTAAATCCAACATTCTGCTTCCCACCTACGTTTAAGTTTTCACTCTTCTATACTCTAGCCTTTACTTCCAACTTATTGCTCAAGCTTCAACCCTGCAAGCCTGCTTCAGATTAATATAACATATATCAAATAGTAGCCCTCAAGTTAATAAGAAAACAAGATTTGCTTTACATGATTTACATAAATTACATAATTTACATAAATTAATTTTAAGAGAACTTTTCTAGAACATATATTCTGTAAAAATTAGGATAACTGTCATATTTCCATAATAATGATGTTATATTATTTAACTAAGTTGTATGGCATTAAATTGATTTTAAAAATCAAAATATATGAATTACTTACCCATTTGGCATATAATTTAGTCTCAACTCTTGGTATAAGACTGACAGCCTTAATCATGACCTCATAAATATTTAGAAAAATTGCTTGATAATCACTAAATTCAGGTTCAAACTTAACATCTTCATTTTCAAGGATCAGCCTTGTTATAAAACCTGGATGCTCATAAGCTCGCACAGAATCCTTTAAAAAAGTTTGAAATTTGTTCATTTTAGTGACAAATCACAAAGAAGTCAAATCACTAAGATGATAGGATACAAATTTAAATCCTTCAACACTTATTATAAATATCATATCCTATGAAAGAACAGCCTTTACATAAATAAAATGTTCAAAAACAAATGTTTTATAAGCATAATTATCATAAAATTACCATTTTGATTTTTAAGTTTTTTAAATTGTGTTAAAATGGATCAATAAAATAAGTCTTTATTTTACCAGCCATTATAAGAATCTGATTAGAATGAAAAGGATCTAAAACTACTTACATTAGTGCAGTTGTGTACATCATACCCTATTTCCAGTTCTCAATACTCTTATCAGAAAGCTGGGGTAGAAATCAGTATAAATTGTAAAAGAAAACAATTTTTATAAAATCAGCATTTTAAAGGAAAAGAAGCTCATTCTTAAATCCTATTAAGTGGCTACTCTATCACTGTTTTTCTAACTGAAAAGACCAGCATATTTTGTTCTTACTGAGAAGATATAACCAAGGATTTATGATTTTCAAAAATATTTTAAGAAGCCATTTGAAAGTTCCCAGATGCATAAGAATAATAGTATGAAGGATAATTTAAGAAAGCAAAGAAAGTAAAGAAATTTATGCCAATAGGAAAAAGATAAGGGTAGCAATGGGAAGGGGAGAGTGAATAATAAAAGAAAAAGTAGAAAGATATGAAAATATGGAAGATATGTTTTGAATGTTTTAATATGTCAGAAGCCTGACTACTAAATAAATAGGACATTACTGTAGAAATTCCAGTAGGTTTTTTGCATTTTTAAATATATGTAATGTTACATGTTTTTAAATAATTGACATAATGTCATCTATAAACTAGAACATTAAAAAGATTTCATAGTCTATAGAAGTCCCATTTGCATTTGGTCTTTGTCCAGAACATCCTTCATGACAAGAATATACACCTTAAGGAAGCTTTTAATATCTTATGTTTCAACTGATATTAACAATGAGAGGGTAATCAAAGATGTCTCTGTTGCAATGAAATGATTCAGACCCTTTCCAGTGGACTTGTGATAAAGGCATCTGCATCCAGAGAGAGGACTTTATCGCTGTTTTCTTGCTTGTTTTGTTTTGTTTTTTTCCACAGCATGATAAATGTGGAAACATGTTTAGAAGAAATGTATATGTTTAACCTATATTGGATTACTTGCTGTCTAGGGAAGGAGGAAGTGGGGAAAGAAGAAAGAAAAAATTGGAACACAAGGCTTTGTGAGAGTGAATGTTGAAAACTATCTTTGCATGTGTTTTGAAAAGTAAGCTATTATTATTTTAAAAATAAAATGAAGTTTAAGAAAACATTTCTGTTATAATTTTCAGTGAATCGTGTATGATTTTAACATCTGCCTAGAAGCTTTCTCATTGGCTAAGAACCTTTAAGGCATCATTTTGATCTACTGGATCAAATGTTTTCTTTAGCTAACAAATAAGCACAATAGAGTTTTAGACCATTTGTACTTTTAGTGCATTTTATGTGTCTACAATGATGTGGCCTGTCATGGAAAATCATTTTCAAACAATTGCCTATTTCCTTCTCATATTTTCTATGAGGAAGCCCTCAATATATGTATAGATTTTCACCAATAAGACTTTATAGAAATCAAATAGTAGGCACATGAGTTGATTGTTTATTGGTACTTTTATTCATCCTTTGAGGCAGTAATGTTTCACTTCAGGTGCTTCCCTGAACACTGGATTTTCTCGGTCACGGGGATGGGGAAAAGAGAGGAGATAAAACTCAACTCACTTAGCAGAGAGAAACAGACAAAACATAAGAGCACAAGATAAAGTCCAATTTTTATTTAATGAAATATATACACATTACTCCTTTGCAAATGTTTTCAAATGGTTCTCTGGAAGTCGGTCAACAAGTATTTTTTGTTTACCATGTTCAAGGCACTGAGAATTCAAAGAAAGGCAGAACTTTCCCTCTACTTTCCTAGACCTAATTCAAATTTAACTTTCAAGTTAGATTGTGTTCATAAAGTTTGAGAATGGGGAGGGGGTCATTAGATACTGCCTATATTACTTTTAACTATTAAATATTGATGTTTTCTCTTAGTTCTTACCTTGAAGCTGTTTTGAATGTTTTAATATGTCAGAAGCCTGACTACTAAATAAATAGGACATTACTGTAGAAATTCCAGTAGGTTTTTTGCATTTTTAAATATGCAAAGAAGTATTAATTTTCTCAGAGTTGTATATGTATCCTTGAGTACATGGGTTCCCTAAGTGCCTTATTCCCTAAGTATCTAGGACCAGAAACTCCATAACAAATAATTTTCATTGCAATGAAATATAAATAATTATTACTTCAGAAAAGTGAATGAAATTCTGGTCCTAGATACTTAGGGAATAAGGCACTTAGGGAACCCATGTACTCAAGGAACCAGGAACTAAAACATTTAGGTATCTAGATACTTAAGTACTTGGAAATCTAGGTATTTAGGGACCTGGACATTCAGAGACCCAGGCATTTCATTTAGGGACTTAGACACTTAAGGAACTGGGTATTAAGGAATCTAGGCACTTAGGGATCTAGATGCTTAGTCACATAAACATTTCCAGATTAGGTTCTTAGACAACTTCCATACTTTCATATCTTTCCACTTTTTCTTCCATAACTAGCTAGGGAGCTAGACATTTAAAAATTTAGGTACTTAGGGAATTAGACTCTAAGGTAACTAATTAACGATTTACTCACTTATGTACTGTGGAACTAAGCACTTACTAGACCTAGGCATTAAAGGCCTAAAACTAGATATTTAGGGACATAGCCACAAATCTGTTCATACCTCCAGCCATAGATACAGAGCATAATTGTCTTTTCTATCCAATTTAGACTGGTTGAATCCAGTTGAGATTGGATCTTACCAATACCAACCAGTCAGTCCAGGACTAAGCAGTCCAAACTAGTTCTAATTGGTCTAAAATACTTCTGATCAAATCATTTCAATACAGATCAAACTGGTTAAAATCAATCTAAATCACTTTAAACCAGTTCTAACTGGTTCAAACTAATTTAATTTTTTTCAAAATTAACTTAATTAATTAATTTTTTTTCATTTATTCCAATAAAGCCTAGGTCCCTAAGTGACTTATCTAGATCCCTAAATACACCTAGATTCCTAATTGCCTAGATCTCTAATTGCTTTTATGCCTCTGTCCGTAAGTTCTCAGGTCCAAATGGGCCATAACACCATATTAACCTGCCACAATACAAACCTTTCTTACCTTCAATTTTCCATCTTCTGTTCTGTGGAGAGTAAGTCAATTTTTTTTTTAAAGTCCTTTTTGCTTCCAATAAAGACATGTCCACTAGCCCTATGAATCAACATATTCCTCTGAATCCCCAAACCAAAACTTTCTTCCCAACTACCACTATTTCTATGTGTTGTTTCTCCCTACTAACTCATAAGCTACCCAGATCAGTGTCTATATCTCTTTGTTTTTATATTTCTATTACTTAACACCTTGCCTGGGTAAGGAAAACTGCTGTGGCAGGGTGGTTAATTTCCCACAAAGAGTAAGAACTTTTCCCAATCTAACTAGGGGAAGAAACATCTAATCCTTGTCTGGGTCTTGGCTGTGAGCTCATTCTTTGCGCCAATAGCATGCCAGCTGGAAAAGGAATGATTGTATTGAGAGAAATAAGGATATACCAAGAGTTCCTTGGTATCAGATAACTCCCATGTCACCCCAGTAAAGAAAGCTATGATCAGTAAAAGAAACCAGATAAGACAATATATACCCATATGTGTGTCTTACAGGACAACCTTAAATATGCCGGGTTCCACTCCCTTGCTTCTATGAGAGAATGAGCTCCCATTACCTCATTAACAATTTGTTAATTAGGAATGCTGAAGGGAAAGTGAAATAGTCATTATGGAAAAGTTCTGCAGATGTCCAGCTAGTTTAGGGCTGTGCCTCAGGTTTTCCTACAATAATAAGTGAACCTGTGACTTAAGTAAGTAGTTTGTCATTATCATCTATTTATAATAATATTCAGTTTGTGTTGACTTATGAGCAATGATTGCCCCAGTTTTACTAAACAGGAACACAGGTTAAAATTTCTTTTCAAAGACAAATCTGAGTAATGTTTTATAAAAAAACTGTGAATAAATAAGTAGGAGTATATGACCATTAGGGAAACCTACTTACCGGCCTTTGTGCAATTAAATCTGTAAAGTCCTGCATTGAATCCAAGGCTAAGTTCTGCAGCTGTATAGTCATCAAAGTTGCAGCACAGTTGAAGAAAGCTTCCAATTTTGCACTGGAACCACTAGTAGGTAACTGCTTTTTTTTATTGCCTTGATAATAAATATTTTGGACTTCTGGAAACCATCTTGAAAAAACAAAGAAATCTTTTAAAATGTCTAATATTATCCAATATTTCACCTTGTAAACCACATATCAACCATACTTATGAACAACTAAAATATTTCACAATGAGTGACACGATTAAAGAACTTTTACATCTCAGGAACCAATAAGTACTGCAAAATGTATTAGTAGTGTGGTTTATTACCATTATGAAAAGAAATGTTATAATGCTAATAGATTTCAATTCAATAACTTGTACATTTAATACACATGTCAGGCTCTTTTGGGGGGTTCTAAGGATGCTATTATCTATATAGCTAAAAACCATGGTAGTTGAAACCATTGGGAGCAAATGATACAACCTGATCTTAGGGTTCAAGTCCAAAGCTTTCATGAAATGAATTACTAGGTAATGATGATACAGAGCATCCAAAAGAGACAGTCATTTACTAAACATATATTCAATCTTAACCAATTTGTGCCAGGCATTGTGCTAATAGCATAACGTATGTTACATAAAAAGGCAAAAGATAATTCCTGCCTTCACCATAGAACTGATAAAAGAGGGGAATCCCTGTAAATATTATAACTTGAAGCTAAAATCAAAGTTGACAATTAGTTTTATATAATAGTTTACAATTTCACAAACTACATATTGAAGAAAATCAAAATGTAGATGTTTCTTTAATTTTTCATAAAATTATTAGGAATGGATGCCAAATGTTGTGATTTCTGGACCTATTAAGAGATATGAGATATAAGCAGACCACCACCAGGGTTGGTTTCTTGATATTTATAAGTATTAAGATGATTTAGAAAAAAATCCAGCCTTGGAGCCAAGATTTCTTCTAATACTAGAAATTGCAAATGTTGCCAATCTGCAAAGGTAGGAGTTATCATGTAACAAAATAAATTTCATATTTAGTATACATCAACAATCCATATATAACATACATATGTACATTCTATGGCTTTCTCTGTTATGTAATGGAAGTCATGATATCGACAAATACAGTGATCTTAACTGTAGTAATCTGTTTGAATAGATTTAACCAACAGAAGTCTTGAAACCCATTTAAAGGAGTTAAATTATTGAAGTACCAAAACAACCTCATCATGAGGTCTCATGACATAGACCCTAGGAACAAGTATTTGTTGTGAATTGAACATGAAGAACTAATACATACTATGTATAAAATAGAAATTCTATAACAAAACCTATCTACATTTTACTTAACCAGCAAGAGAAATGTAAAAAAAAAAAAAACATTAATTTGATTCTTAAATTTTAAATGGTTTTATTATTTTGAGTCAATTTTATTGCTTTTGGCTGAAGATTATTGCAAGATGTTCTATTATTCACTTTATTCCCTTGTATTTGCTGGTTGGTTGAGTGTTATCATAAAATTTTCTAAAAGTATTTTGTGAAATAATTTTAAAATGACAAAAATTACCAGAAAATTTTGGAAATTGTGAAAGCAATTATTTTAAAATACCTCATATATCAAAGGAAAAAAGAGAATATACTGTATAATTAACTACAAAATAGTAAGTAAAATATGAATTCAAGTTAAACTTGAAACTTACAAAACAAACTTACAGTTGAGAACCATAAGTAAATCCTGATTTTTCTACTAAAAACATTGAGGGGAAAGCAGATGCAAGAAAGAAATTTTGTTAACAAGGAGAAGGAAAATATATGCCTGAATTTATGCAAACTATCATTATGCAAATGTTATTCTTAAGCAGTTTTCTGGTGTTCATTGACAATGTGCTAGTATGCTTACCAGCTCATGTCAGCTGGAAAAAAAAAATCCACCAGTAATAATGATCTAAGCAGCAGCATAGTATATGGAAAGAGTTTTGAAACTAAAACCAAAAAGATGGCACCGTAGGCCAGAAAATTCCAGGAATTTCAAATTTCCCCCACAAACAGAACATTACCACAATGAAAAAGTGGCAAAAATAAAGAGATAAAATAGGTGTCCTCTGGAGACAAGAAAGATTGTCTTCTCCTCTGGAGAAGAAAGACACAAGCTCTAAGGACTGAAATTTGGTCTGAATGAAGTGTAAACCCCTCCAGGCCTACTCCAATGAATCCACAAACAACAGGTTCTGGGGGCAGTTCCTCCCGGGAAACAGATTAAATTTTGAAAACTCATGAACATTGATCTAAAGTACAGTGTCGTCTCTAAGATTTGCTAAAATGACAGGTTAATGGTACATGTTGAAGGGAAGCGGGAAAAACTGAGGCACTATTACATTATTGGTGGAGGTGTGAACTCATCCAACCATTTTGGAGAGCAATATGGAACTAAGCCTAAAGGGCTATAAAACTGTGCACATGCTTTGTGCAAAAATATTTGTAGCAGCCCTTTTTGTGGTGGCAAAGAACTGGAAGCTGAGTGTTTGCCCAACAGTTGGAGAATGGCTGGATTAGTTATGGTATAAGAATGTTATGGAATATTACTGTTCTATAACAAATGATGAGCAGACTGATTTCAGAGAGGACTGGAGACTTATATAAACTGATGTGAAGTGAAGTGAGCAGAACCAGGAGATCATTGTACATGGCAACAAGATTATACAGTGATCGATTCTAAAGGAATGTGGCTCTTTTCAACAATGAGGTGATTCAGACCAGTTTCAGTGGACTTGTGATAGAGTCATCTGCTTCCAAAGAGAGAGGACTGTGGGAATTGAATGTGGATCACAACATAATATTTTCATCTTTTGTTGTTATTGATGTTTGCTTGAGTTTTTTTTCTTTCTCATTTTGTTTTTCCTTTTTGATCTGATTTTTTGGCATCATGGTAAATGTGGAAATATGTTTAGAAGAATTTCACATGTTTAACCTATATTGGATTACTTGCTCTCTAGGGGAGGGGGTAAGGGAAAGGGAGGAAGAAAAATACAAAGTTTTTCAAGGGTGAATGTTGAAAACTATCTTTGCATGGATTTTGAAAATAACAGCTATTATTAAAAATTTTTAAATAAAGAAAACTCAAATCAATCAATAAATAAATATACTTGCATCATAAAAAAAAGTACTATGTGGGAATCAGAAGGCTGAGTGAGTAAAGAATGAAAAAAACTTCTGCTGTTTCTGTATACAGGTCTACTAGGACCAGGTAGGATTTCTGGATGAGACTGTGGGCAAGGAAAAGCACATACACAGTCTGAGTATGGTGCCCCAGAAAATAAGAGCACTTTCAGGACAGCCTGGCTAGGGGTTTTAACTATGGTGTAGGGGAATGGAGTCCCTCACATTGGGCTTCTGGATAGAATTCAGAAAATAACAGTCAGTTGGACCCAAGTATAAGGATAATCTTTTGAATAATCAAAAGAAAAAGACCCAACCATAGCTAACTACTATGATATAAAAGAAGATTTGGGTTCATATTCAGAGGAAGAAAGTGAGATTAAAAAAAAAAGGCATTTGTACCACAAAAGTAACATCAACTGATTACAAGTCTGAAAAGAGTTCTTGAAAGAACTTAAAAAGGAATTTAAAAATCAAATAAAGGAGATGAAGGAAAAAATGGGAGGAAAAAAATAGAAACAATACAAGAACATTCTGAAAAGAAAGCTAACTGGAAAAAGAGGTCCAAAATGTTAAGGGAAAAAGTAACTCCTTGAAAACTAGAATTGGGCAAGAAGAGTCAAATGACCTTATAAGACATCAAGAAATAGTAAAAATTGAAAAGAATCCAAAACATCTCATTAGAAAAACAACTTATCCAGAGAACTGATCAAAGACAGACAATGTAACAATTGCTGGACTGCCTGAACAAGTTGTAGTATATAACAGTAAAAGAATGCTCTGTTGTTCTATAAGAAATGGTGAACTCAATGATCTTAGAAAAACATGAATAGACTTGCAAGAAATAATAAATAGAAAAAAATGGATAGGATCAAGAGAAAGTGGAATACAGCAAGAGTAATATTGTTTTAAGGAGGACTTTCAGTGACTAAATCATTTTGAGTTATTATAAATACCCAAATTAACAAAAAATAACATATGAAGATGCCATCTATATCTAGAGAAAGAAATGATAAATAGAAGTATGCCTATCATGGTCTTGCATATATACAAATATTTGTGTCTAATGGTAGACATCTCTGGGGTGGGGAAGCGAATAGAAAAGAAAAAAGGGGGGAATTTGCATTAAAATTTTATTATATATTTAAAAGGAATATCAAGTTGCACATAATGGATTTGTAATTTCATGTTCAATCATCTTTTTTTTTCCTATTCCACATTATGGAAATGATACTTGTATTTCTTTGAGTTCAGAACAAAATAAATGCATTTTTTAAAGGGAAAAAAGTGGAAAATAAAAATCTGAAATGTTTAAATCTGGGGTAGAAGTTCTGGCTCCACCATTTACTGACTAGGGAACATTGGACAAACTACTTAAATCTCTCTGACCTCAGTTTTCCCACTTGCTAAATATTAATAGTAATACATGAACAATTTGTCTTATTGTCTTTGTAAGGATCAAATGGGACAAACATATGCAAAACATCTGCAACTGTAAAGCAAAAAATAAAATAATTTTAATCTTTATTATATCAAAGCCTTATATTCTCTTAGGAAAAAGCAGATATTTTAAACCTAAAATGGTAACCATTTGTTCAGACTCAAAAGGAAGATTCAGCTAATATTTAAAGATGCAAAAAATTAGAATAGGACTGTTTATTATTAAGCATAATGTTTTCTCATCTTAAAAACATTCTGCAAAATCACTATAGATATCAATACAATCAGGTGTGAATGAACCAAGTTCTTTTTACTAAATCTGTTTTCTAAGATGTCTACAATTCAAACAATTATAAAAAATAAAATATTCATTTGAGGACATAGAAAGCATTTACAAAGTTGGAATATTTTCAAGCAAACCAGTCTTTAAAATATAAATGGGGCAACTAGATAGCCCAGTAGACAGAATGCTAAGCTGAGAGTCAGGTACACATATCTCCCTCAATTAAAATCTGGTCTCAGATGCTTACTAGCTGTGTAATCCTGGACAAGTCATTTTATCCTTTTTTGCCTCAGTTTTCTCATCTGTAAAAAGAACTGAGAAAGGAAACCTACTCCAGTATCTTTGCCAAGAAAACCCTAAATGGGTTCCAAAGAGTTGAACACAACTAAATAATGCCAACAAAAAATGTTAAAAAGAAACTTAGTAAATACTTTACTAATTGTTCTTTTCTGCAGTGTATGAGTTGAAACTTAATTTTTATTGATGACATGTATTTTCTGTTTTAAATATTTTTTCAATTTACATATGACTTGACTCTAGAATAAAAGAACCTTGGAATTAGAATAAATTTTGGGTATCATCAAGCTTATTCTATTTCCATACAGGGCTGAACATAAATTACTAAGGTGACTGTTAAAGATATTTTGAAAGGTTTTCAGTACATATTGTAGAGAATTTTTGGATTTCTCATTCCACCATCCAATATTTTCATGGGATATTGGTGCTTCCTTAGATCAAATCCTTAAGCAACAATTTAGGAATATGTTTTCATGTTTTATCCTCACTAGTGATGCAGAGTAACTCCTTTATAATCAATTTACATATATTTGGAAAGATAATAATTGTTTTCTATCTTCCTTCTTGTCTATAAACTAAATAATTCTTCTCACATTCACAAAATTGTAATTTGAAACAACAATAACAACAACAAAACCTGTTTTTTTCAAGCCATGTATTAATGCTTCCTACGTAGAAAAAATAATAAACAAAGGTCTACAATTCTACAGATAAAGAGTCTATTTCTTAATAATCTTGGAAGACAATTTCCAAGAACTTTTTGAAAAATAGGTAGTGCTTGATAGTATATATCTTTCTATTACTACTGGTAAAACAACTTTTCTTTCACAAATTGATCCTCTCCATTTTTTATTTCATAGACTAGGGAGAATTTAGTCCATTACAGTGTTTGAGAACAAACTTTTTAGCATCAGCAACTTTATAAAAGTGAGGTCAGTCATAACTGACTGTTATGTTAGGAACTAACTTTTTTTAATCTTTTGTCAGCTGAATTGGAAGGACATATCTTTCATAAGGGAAGATTCTGTTTCCTATGCTGCTTTTTCACCTCAGCCTCCATTCCATTCACAAACAGCAATAGTCCAATGCCTTGCATACAGCAAGTTCCAGTAAGTTTTTATTGACTAAGGATTCCATAACTTCTTTGAATTCTTGATGCCTAGCTCATCCTGAGGAGCTACTCTTAGCAGAAGAATAAGAACAGAGAATGACAATGACATTTCAACAATTTCTAGATAGTCACAATAGCAAGGAAACATCTGGCTATCTAGAATCAGCCATAGCTATGGTGAAATAACTGGGGCACTGAATTTAGAGAGTGCTGATGACAATACTTTTAGTCATTTGACAGCATGGAAACAACCAAGCTTTACAGTTCATTAGCAATAATTATCAGTTAAAATCCGAAGCTCCTAGATCTGGTGATCCACCCAGCAGCAAGCTTGCAATGTTGTCCCAAGGTCTCTGTTTCTCCTCCTCATCAGAGCTTGGTATCCACAATCTTCCTGTCACTGCTTAACTATGAATACACCACGTTCTTACAGCTTGTTTGAAATGTAATTTAAGGTACTTATTCCAGGCATACAAATTTTTAATTTTGATGCTAAATAAAACAAGATTCTTATAGGTATCCCATTAACAAACTGTTACAAAGGTCTGACTATTTTCCTCTTAAAGCCAAGCTATCTTTCATATTCTGAGCAGAAGTGACATGAATTTTTAAAACAAGATATGTTCTGAACTGTCATTTGACTCCTTCCAGAATAATTTTTTAAAAATAAAACTAACAAATATAAATCAGTCCTTGTTCAATATGAAAATGAGTTTACATATTCAACCATACACTTTAAGTAGTGTCTCTTTGGCAGATTCCATGTGTTTCATGACGATGTTCTGGAAGACTGACAGCTCCATTGCCTCCTGGCGATTATGAAATTCTTCTACATCAATTAAACGTAATTTTCTGCAAAGAATAAAAATGAATACTAATGAGTAGTCACAACTATAACTTTGTCTTGTATTTATTAATTATCTTCCATTGCTAACAATATTTTTAGAGAGCATATTCTTAAGTTTAACCAATAAAATTATATTCTTAATCATGTGGGTTTTTTTTTTAAATCAATTTTTGTATAAACTCCAAGAGGTATTCATCACTCTGCCAAGATTTGGAGAATCCAATATTTAACAGGATAAAATATGTGGGTGATGCTTTCTCAATGGCTCTCAGTTTTCTTCTAATAAGAAGACAAAGAGAATACAAAAGTTCTACGATTGTCAATCAGAGACTAGAATCTCATCTAAAGAGAAAGGAGAATTATGATATCAAATCAGTTACTAGTGCCTCCCCATAAGACATGGAAAAAGAACTTAATTAAAATAGAGGAACCCTCTTTATTGAAGTCCAGACTCTTTCAGTGGATACCTAACTTTTAGTTCTCTTTCTGTGGCTGCACACCATCAAAGTAAGGAGTATTGAAAGTCATTTCCCGACTTATTGCAGGCATTTTGTTCTCCTACATTCCCACAACATCTTGATATCAATTCAATTCAATTTGACCAAAATATATTAAGCACTTGATATGTGCAAGGCATTATTATGCCAGGTGGGTTCTGGGCATTAAGAAAGAAAAAGAGAGAGAGAAAGAGAGAGAGAGAGAGAGAGAGAGAGAGAGAGAGAGAAAAGAGAGAGAAAGAAGAGAGAGAAAGAAAGAAAGAGAAAGAAAGAGAAAAAGAAAGAGAAAGAAAGCGAGAAAGAAAGAGAAAAAAGAGAGAGAGAGAAAAAGAAGGAAGGAAGGAAGGAAGCAAGGAAGGAAGGAAGGAAGGAAGAAAAGGAAAGAAGGAAGGAAGGAAAGGAAAAGAAGGAAGGAAGGAAAGAGGAAAGGAAGGAAAGAAGGAGAAAAAGGCAAAAACAAAAATAAACTCAGCTCAAGGAGCTTATATTCTGTTGGGACAATATAGCACATATGCAAATAAGCAAATATGCAGTATATACAGTAATACAAAGTAATTCAAAGAGAGAGAGAGAACTGATTAAAATCTATTCTAGAAGTTGTCACCTGAGCTGAAAGCATGGGATTCTAACAATCAAAGTTGAAGAATGAGTACATTCTACATGAGGAGTCATTTACTCAAAGGCACAGAAACAGGAAATGAGAAATCACATGTGATAGTTAACAGGCCAGTTTGACTAGGACACAGAAGACATGAAAAGTGAGAAAAATCATAGGAAATTATCAGAAAGGTAAATGGGAAGCATTTTTGGAAGGCTAAAAAAGCCAGGTTATATTTTGTATTTTATTCTAAAATTAGTTGGGAGCCACTGAAGATTAAGAATTGAGGAGTGATATAACTATCTATCTATCTATCTATCTATCTATCTATCTATATATGTATGTATATAAATATCAGTATAGCAAATGCATGAAGGAAGAACTGGAGATGTGGAGACCACAGTAAGTTGTCAATAAGTAAGGCACAATAATTTAGACAACAGGTGATAATGGCCTGAACCCATAAATGCTGTAAGTGAAGAAAAAATGAAAGAAAAAAATAAAAAAAGAAAGTCATGATATTCATTCAAATAAATATTATATATAGATGAAAGTATTAATTTAGAGCTTATTCTAGAGTCAGAATCAAGATGGTAGAATACAGGCAGCAATCCAGTTGAACTCTTCCACTATTCCTATATAGACAACTTTAAAATAACTCTGCAAAGCAAATTTTGGAGTAGTGGAAGCAATTAAAAAAATTAGAATGAGATATTTTTCTAGCCTAAGACATCTTAGGAGCTCCACAGGAAGGGTCTGTGACAACAGGGTAGGGGCTTGCCCAGAGTACAGAAGCAGCACCGGGGGGAGGGGAGGGAGAGAGCGAGGGGGCTTGAAGGCAACTGAAACAGCAACAGCGGCTTTGAGAGCTCTCAGCCCACACAATTGGTCATGAAGAGATTACAGGAGACTGGTGCTGATTCACAATTCTATTGCCCATAAGCAGTACTGGGTCACAATTCCAGAATGGAGAAGAATTAGTGATTATGGTTTCAGGGGAGCAGAGACCTTTTCTAGATTAAAAACCAGAGTGCAGACCAAGAGAGCAGTGATCATACCTCTCCCTGGACCATATTCCCTTGAAAGTAAAAACTTTCAGAATCCCAGAACTAGTTCTGAAAACAGTAACACGGAAAAAGGCTGAAACAGTGCCTCCATGACCAGGGTCCAACTTTAATATAAAGTTCAAAATCAAGACATAGACTGTCCCTGTGCAACAAGAAAACTGTTCGGTTCTGCACACGTATATTGTATCCAGGATATTCAACCTATTGTGTTGTAACCTATTCAACATGTAAAGGATTGCTTGCCATCTGGGGGAGGGGGTGGAGGGAGGAAGGGGAAAAATCAGAACAGAAGTGAATGCAAGGGATAATGTTGTAAAAAATTACCCTGGCATGAGTTCTATCAATAAAAAGTTATTTAAAAAAAAGAGTAACCATGGCATATGATGGCTATTTTCATAGTATAGTGAATTTTAAAATATCAACTTAGTTTCAAATATGAGTTGTGTGTTTTGACTTCTGATTTCAACTTCAGCCTTAGCCATAATTGAAGTAGCCCATAAATACTAAACATATTTGAATAGATATTTAAGTAAATTTTATAGCAAAGTATGAAAACAGTTTACAATATCAAAGGAATATGTGCTCCCAAAGGAATGTTTGAAATAGTTTTATAAGTATGATGTTTGCTTGGTTGATTTCTGCCTGGAGGGTTTAGGATTGGTGTTTGTCCATAGCATTTCCCATAAATTTAGGAGTAAACAAATGCATGTCTGGTTAAGAATGACAGAGAATAAATAACTGCAATATATTCTTTAAAGTAGCCATGGGGAACTAATAGATTCGTTATTTTAGTCATTAAACAAAATTCTGTTTGTTTCCTTTCCAAAAAAAAAAAAAAGACATAGACTGGAAAAATGATCAAACAACAACAAAAAGAACTTGACCATTAAAAAAAAGCTACTATTATAGCAGGGAAGACCAAGACAAAAAAGGAAGAAAACAATGTAAAAACAACAATAAGTAAAGATTCAAAGAAAATGCTTTTGGACCCAAGAAGAATTCCTAAAAGAATTAAAGAAAAAAATAGAATAGTAAAAGAAAAAAAACTGGGAAAAAATGAGAATGATACAAGAAAATTATGAAAAGAGAATTAACATCTTAGAAAAGGAAGCACAAAAGTACTGAAGCTAAAAAAATTTAATTAAAAGAGATAAGCAAATAAACCATATTATATTAAAAGTTATTATAGAGCATGAAGTAATGTCAATATTAAACATATATGCACCAGGCTCTAAAGCATCTAAATATATAAATTAAAAGATAAATGAATTACAAGGAGAAATAGACAATACTACCTAAACTACTGAGGAACTTTAACTTCCCCCATCAAAAGAAGACAAATATAATAAAAAATAAGTAAGAAAGAAGTCAAGAAGGTAAATAAAATCTTAGATAAACTAGAATGACAGACTTCTGGAAAGAATTGAATGGAAAGAGAAATAAAAGATACTTTTTTGTCAGTTATGCATTGTATATATACAAAACCGATCATATATTTGAACATAAAAATTTTATAGTCAAGTGCAAAAAATAGAAATGATAAATGCATTATTTTCAGATTACAATGTAATAAAAATTACATTTAATAAAGGACTACGGAAACAAATTAAAAATCAATTGAAAAAAATTAATCTTTAAAATGAGTGGGTCAAAAATAAATAATGGAAACAATAAATAGGTTTATAAAATAATAATGAGACAACATATCAAAACACGAGATACATCAAAAGCAATAATTAAAGAAAAATTTAAGTCTTTAAATTTTTATATCAATAAAACAGAGAAAGAGCAAATCAACAAATTGTTTATACAACTAAAAAAAACTAGAAAAAGAACAAATTAAAAATCCCCAAATAAATACCAAATTGGAAATCCTGAAAATCAAAAGGTTAATAAAATTGTGATTAAGAAAACTATCAAATTAATAAATAAAATTACAAGCTTATTTTATGGGGGAAAATAAAATAAACCATTGGTTAACATCAATATTTTTTTTAAAAAATCATGAGTATCAAAAATGAAAAGGTCAAATACACCACTAAGGAAGATGAAATTGAAGCAATTATTTTAAATACTAATAATTGCTTCAATTATTTGTCAAATTATTTGTCAAAAACCTAATAATCTAAATGAAATGGAAAAAATACTTAATATAAATTGCACAGATTGATTGAAGAGGAAATTGAATATCTAAATAAACCAATTTTAGAAAAAAAAATTGAACAGGCCATAAATGAACTCCTTAAAAAAAAAAAAAGTATCAGAGCCAGATGATTTACAAGTGAATTCCAACAAACATTTAAAAATAGATTAAGTCCAATATTAAATAAGTTATTTTGAATACTACACAAAGAAGTAGTCCTACCAAACTCCTTTTATGAAACAAATATGATGTTGATATCTAAAATGGGAAGAGCCAAAATTGAGAAAGAAAATTACAGAACAATTTTTCTAATGAATATTGCTGCAAAAATTCCAAATAAAAAACAAGTGAAGAGATTACAGTAATATGTTACTGCATCAACAGATGTAGAAAAAGCTTTTGCCAAAATGTAACACTCATTTCTATTTAAAAAACAAAAAAACAAACACTTGAAAGCATAGATATAAATAGTTTTTTTTTCCCCTTAAAATGATAAGAGTCATCTATCTAAAACTATCAGCAAGCATTATCTGTAATGGATGTAAGTATAAATTAAAGAATCACTGAAAATATTATTTACCAGATTTATGGATAAGAGAAATATTTATTAATAAACAAGATTAGGGAACATTGTGGGATATAAAATGATTAATTTTGAATACATTAAATTTAAAAAGTTTTGCACAAATAAAACTAAGGTAGCCAAGATTAAAAGGAAAGCAAAATACTGGACAAGAATGTGGAAGATTTTATAGCCAGTTTCTCAGAGAAAGGCTTCGTTTTTCAAATATATAGAGAATTCAGTCAAATTTAAAAGCATAAGTCAATCCTTAATTGATAAATGGTCAAAGGATACAAAAAAGGAAGTTTTTGGATGGAGAAATTAAATTATATATAGTTGAATGAAAAAAATAATGCATTGTTTTTTATTTTATTAAAAAATAGAATAGAAAAAAAAAACAGAAAAAGAAAACAGAACAGAACATTATCAAGTGTCTAGCAGAACATCAGTGAGGATTCAAATTTATAACAATAAATTACCAGTTCAAGAAAGGATATATAATATTAAAAGAAAAAAATAAATAATATTCATAAACATCCATCTTTGCTTCCTTGCAAGTTATTCTTATGTTCTCTGCTGCATACTTTTTTTTTTTTTTAACTTTTTTTCTGTTTCCTGTAAAGGGCTGAAACTCTTAAAAGGTATGCTTGAATCAGACAACCAAGCATTTAAAGCTAATTGCCTATTGGACAATGATTCTATTAGCATATATTTGGAAAAAATGGCCCTTCCCACTATTCCATGCTGGCTTGATCTTTTGGTGTATATAGATACTTTGCAGCAGGATCAGGAGAAGGGAGGTTGGTGGAGAGCTTGTGGCAGTTTTGTCCATCTCCTTCACTTCTCCCCCTAAAGACCAAGAACTTTTGCTTATCCTGACTCTGGCTGATGCTGAGGTCTCCAGGGAGCTAGCTCAGAATTTAGTTTCCCCCCACTTAAAATTTCCTCCATCTTTCCCAAGTAGGTGATCATTAAGCCCAGATGTTACCTACATATATAGAATATGTATAAAACATACACACCCATACATCCACCTCCCCCCACAATACACATACATTATACACATATACATTCATGTCCATCCATAGACCCACTCACATATACATATATCTATAAACACATAGAGCAACATGCTTATATATCTACATATACTCAGACATACATATGGGTATGTGTATATACACATACCCATATGTAAACATGCATCTAAAATATTAGTATGGTTGACATATAATGTAGATTTCTCTCTTGGCTGAATCATTGTTTGATTTCTCTCTTCTTTCCTATTCCTTAATTCTGCTCCTTAATTTGTCTTCTACTACTTAATTCCCCCCCATCTATGGATCCCTCATTTTCTTCCCTCACCCTTTGCTCCCTGCCTCTGCCTATCCTTCCCCCTTATAGATTTTGGAGGGTGCTATGCCCTTGATGGCATATATGCAAGATTGCCTATTCAACTCATTCCTGATGTGAGTTGGTTTTCAGAACCACAGTCCTCCTCTGCTACCCTACTAATGCCTCTGTGTCTGTTCTTCCTGTGTAATTCATTTGTATAATATAATTGCTATTTTCACCTTTTTCTAGAGTTTTTCTTTTTAGAGTTAGATCATACTAAACTCTGCCCTAATCTTTCTTTTGAGCTACCCAGTTGCTGATGTCAATCTTAAACATATAATATACACTTCCATGTAAAAAATAATTTGTCCATGTCAAGTTACTTGAAATTAATTTTTTAATATTGGCTCTTACATGTGAAATTTTCTATTGAGTTTAGTTTTGGTTGAAAGTCCTAAAAATCTGAAAGTTTGTTCAATGTCCTTTTTTTCTTTCAATATTATCATTTTGCAAGATGTGGTGTGTTATTTTTTGATTGCAGGTCTAGTTCTTTTAATTGCCAGTTAAAAATAATTCCAGGACATGCAGTTTTTTATTGTGGCTGATAAGTCCTATTTAATTCTAAATGTAGCTCCAGCATATTTGAATTGTTTTTTTCTTATTTCTTGTCTTTTCTCTCTTTGATGGAGGGATTTCAAAATTTGGCAATAATATTCTTATGTGTTTTCCACAAAGGATTTCTTTGAGATGGTGATCAGTGGATTTTTTTCTATTTCTACTTTCCACTCATGTTCTATTACTCCAGGACAATTTTCTTATATTACTTCTTGTATCTTGTGTCAAGGTGCTTTATTTGGTCACAGCTTTCGGGTAGTTCAATTATTCTATTTTCTCTTCTTGATCTGTTCTTCAGAACTGTTTCTTTTTATGTTTCACATTCTGTTCTAAATTCTCGTTCTTTATATTGTTTTGTAACTTCTTGGTCTCTTATGATAAGTTTCCCTGGCTTCCCCTTGCCCAATTCTAATTTTTAAAGTTATTTTTGTCTTTAAGACTCTGTATCTCCTTTTCTAGTTGGTTAATTTTTTTCATAATCTTGTTTTTTTGGATGGTTTTTATTTTTAGTTTTTAATTGTTTCTCAATGTCTCTCATTTGATTTTAAAATTCTTTTTTGAGTTCTTCTGTAAATTCATTTAATGTCACTCTTTGGGGGTAGAAGCTTTTTTTTTTTTTTTTTACTTTGGTTTCATTGGTTTCATCTTCTGAAGATGAACTTTGGTCTTTCCTGTTCCCACTTGAACTTTGTATGGTTTGTTCTTTCCTCTTTGCTGATTCATTTTTCTAATTGAGAAGTATTACTGTAAGCACCTCTAATCATGGGGTGAATGGATGCAGCCTCTAACTTCACTTCAGCTTTCCCTTCTGGCCTGAACACAAACCCAGGGCTCCATCCTCCTATAATTACCTGCATCCAGCAGCTTCCCTGCCCCACTGCTTCTTCACTCATAGGAGTACTGGTCCTTTCTCATCCAGAGCCACATCTCTACAACACAGCTGGGCCTGGCTTCCCCATCAATGGAGGTTCCTTCAGTCTTCCTACCCCTGACTTTGCACATAGTCTGGGAAGTGAAAATTTCTGTGGTTCCTGTTGGAATCCTTGCAAGCTGTTAAGTCATTAGAATTGATAGAGACAATAATTATCTAATTTAGCCTGGTTCAGTATGATTGCTCTGATCTTACAAGGAGATGTTATGGGCCAGAACTTGAAACAAGGTACTAAATGGAATTGATGGAAGCAATGCTTATGTGCTTGGGTTTGCACCTTTAAGAGTTACACATTAGAGGCCACACATTAGAGCTCACACATTGGAGTTCACAAGTACGGGAGATACACAAAGTTAACTTTGCAACTTTGTGAATTCACACCTCCCATAATCTCACTCTCAGAGTAGAAGTTAACCTTTGAGAGAGCATAAAAACAGCTGAGCTCAGTCAGCAGGATTCAGTTTAAAAGATTCAGAGTGGAGGAGCATCAGTTCAGAAGAAGCCCACTCTCGGAGGCAGAACCAGATTCATTCATCCTATTTCACACCACCGTGGTGGCAGGCTCTCCTCCTTCACTTCTCCACTGAAAGATAGGCCTTTAAGAAAGCTACCTGGGCCCAAGGAAACAGATGAGACTTGGAAGGAGAAAATAAACATTTGGATTTTATCAGCTGGCTGCGTTTGAGGTGATTATTACTTGGAACTGAAACTAAGGCTGCCTCCCGAAAACCTCCCCAAGAAACCTGCTCCGAGAATGATCATATTATACAAAAGAAGAGAACACCACACATTCCTGCAGAGGATCCTGTTAAAACCCAGCTTACCATAAGAGTCCCCATTTGGTGTTTCTGTGGAGCTAGTCTGGAGTGTTTTCACTTCACACTGGTTAATCCTAAGGTTGGCGTCTTTCTTCAGGATCTTCTGGGGTTGTACCAGGAGGATTCCTGTTCTGCCCCAAGTCTTCTTGATTTTTCACCAGTCTATGTTCACCCATGTTGTGGGGGAAATCTGGGAGAACTTGAGATTTACTGACCTACTCCACCATCTTCCCAGAATCTTCTCCCCTCTCCAAAGCATTTTTAATTAGAGAAATTCACATAAAAACAATTCTGAGATATCACCTTACACCTATCAGATTGGTAAAAATGATAAAAAAAAAATGAAAATGACAAATGCTGGAGGGAAAGTGAAAAACCTGAGACATTAACACAGTGTTGGTGGAATTGTGAAATGATCCAACCATTTTGGAGAACAATTTGGAATTATGCTCAAAGAGTTACAAAACTGTGTAGAATACCATTATTCAAATCTGTTTTTCAAGATGGTGAAAAAAAAGAAAATGTATACAATCTAAAATATTCATATCAATCCTCTTTGTATAATAATTAGAAATTGAAGGAATGCACACTAATTCGAAAAATGATTAAATAATTTGTGGCAGTAGTCATAAGTAAAACAGACTTGAGGAAGGATGAGAGAGAGATTGAGAAAGAAGGAAGAGGAGGAAAAGAAAAAGGAGGAGGGGAAGGAGGAAGAGAAGGAGGGGGAGGAAGGGGAGGAAAAGGAGAAGGAGAAGAAGAAGAAGAAAAAGGAAGAGGAGGAGGAGGAGGAGAAGGAGGAGGAGGAGGAGAAAGAGAAGGAAGAGGAGAAAGAGGAGGAGGAGAAAGAGGAGGAAGAGGAGGAGGAAGAGGAAGAGGAAGAGGAGGAGGAGGAGGAGGAAGAGGAAGAGGAGGAGGAGGAGGAGAAGGAGGAGAAACAGAACAGAGGTAAATGCAGTTAGTAATCATAATGATGAATGTGAATGATGTGAGCTCTTATAAAACAGAAGTGTATAGCAGAATGGATTAGAAACCAGCATCCAAGTTGTTTACAAATGATAGATTTGAAACAGAAAGGACACACAGTTAAAATTAAGGGCTAGAACAGAATCTAAAATGCTTTAGCTAAAGTAAAAAACTCAGGGATAATAATCATAATCTTAGACAAAACAAAAGTAAAAAGAGATAATCAACAAAATTACATTTCCTAAAAGGTGTTATAGATGATAAATTAAAAAAATTTACAGTAAGTTTCTCTGACAAAAGCCTAATTTCTTAAATATATTAGGAACTGAATCAAATTTATAAAAATAAGAGTCATTCCCCAATTGATAAATGTTCGAGGATATAAACAGGCAGTTTTCACAAAAAGAAATCAAAGCTATCTATAGTTATATGAAAAAAATGTTCTAAATTACTATTGAGTAGAAAAATGTAAATCAAAACAACTCTTGAGACACCACTTCATACTTCTTAGAAATGATACATGCTACAGGGGATGAAGGAAATATATCTACTAATGAATTGTTGATGCAGTTGCAAACTGCCTAAACATTCTGAAGAACAATTTGCCCAAAGGACTCTAAAAGTGTACATATTCTTTTAAAAAAGTCAAAGACCTCTTTGTACAAAAATATTTATAGTAGCTCTTTTTTGTAATGGCAAAGAATTGAAAACTGAGAGTATGTAATTGTAGACAAGTAGATGGATAGTGGTCTATGCTAGGGACTCTCTGAGGTATCTAAAGGATGGGAAAGTCACTTGATATTTTTTTTGCTTTATATTAATTTGCTTTTTTTAATAGTATTTTTCCAAATAATATGTAAAGACAATTTTAAGCACTTCATTTAAAAATATTTTATTTTTCCCAGTTTTATGTAAAACATTTTTTTACATTTAAAAAAATTTAAGTTACAGATTCTCTCCCTCCCTTCATGCTCCCACCCACATTGAGAAGGCACTTGTAAAGTTATGCAAAACATTTCTACAAAAGTTGTGAAAGAAAACAGATTTTCCCCTCCCACAAAAATAACCCTCAAGAAAAATAAAATTTAAAAAGAGTATGCTTTGATCTGTATTCAGAAACAAAAGGTTTTTTCCTCTGGGTATAGATAGCATTTTTTCATTATAAATCTGAAAGCTTTATTTTACATTTATTTTTAAAACTTTGAGATCCAGAATCTCTCCCTTCCTAACCATTCCTCCCCATTAAGAAGGCACTTGTGAAATTACGCAAAATATTTTCATAAAAAACCAAGTATGCTTCAATCTGTATTCAGACACAGTCAATTTTCTGATTATGGATAGTATTTTTCATCATTAGTCCTTCATAGTAGTCTTGGATCATTGTTTTTCTGAGAATAGCAAAGTTATTCCCAGCAATACAGCATTGCTATTACTTTGTAGACAGTACATTTCACTTTGCTTGCGTTCAAGGTCGTCTTTTCAGGTTTATCTGAGAGCATCCTGCTCATCATTTTGCATAGAATAATAATCTTCCATCATAATCACATATCATAATTTATTCTATCAATTCCCCAATTTGTGGGAGCTATCTAGCATTCATTTTTACAAGATTTTGAATACCAAATTTTTCTCCCTTCTTTCCCCTCCCCTCTTCCTAAAATGATAGGTGATTTGATATGAATTATGACTCAGCTAATCTGTAAAACATATTTCCATATTAGTCACAATTATGAAAGAAGAAACTCAAAAAAGAAAGGCACAGACACACAAAAGAATAAAATAAGTGAAAAATATATGCTTCAATCAGCATTCAAAATTCATCAGTTCTTTTTATTTGGATGTAGATAGTAATTTTTTCCCTGAATACTTTGTATTTGTCTTGGATATTTGTGTTGCTGAGAAGAGTGAAGTCATTCATGGTTGATTATGACACAAGGTTGCTGATGCTGTGAATAATGTATTCCTGGTTCTGCTCATTTCACTTTGTATCAGTTCATACAGACCTTTCTAGATTTTCCTGAAATCTTCTTGTTCATCATTTTAATTGCACAATACTATTCCATTATATTCATATATCACAGCTTATTTAGCCATTTTCATCTTTCACCAATTGATGGACATCCCCTCAATTTCTAATATTTTACCAAATGAAAAGGACTTCTAAAAACATTTTTGCTCATGTAGGTTCTTTTCCCTTTTTTATGGTATTTTATAGTATTTAGAATACAGATCTAGTAGTGATATTGTTGATCGAAGGCTATGCTTACTTTTACAGCCCTTTGAGTATAGTTCCAAATTGCTCTTCAGAATAGTTGAATCAGCTCACAAAGCCACAAATAGTACATTAGTGCACTCTTTTCCCACATTCCAAGATTTATCATTTTCCTTTTTGTGTGTGTGCACTGTTAGCCAATTTGGTTAGAATTGGGTTTAATTTGCATTTCTATAATCAAAAATAATTTAGAATACGTCATCTGCCCATAGTTAGTTTTGATTTTTTCAATTGAAAACTGCCTCTTCATGCCCTTTGATCATTTATTAATTGGGGAATGGTTTGTAGTCTTATAAATTTGACTCAGTTCTCTCTGTATTTGGGAAATTAGGCCTTTAGCAGAGACACTTGCAATAAAAATTGTTTCCCAATTATCTGCTTTCCTTCTAATTTTAACTACATTGGTTTTGTGTAAAAACTTGTTTTATATAATCAAAATTGTTTTACATTTCATAATGCTTTCTATCTTGTTTAGTCATCAACTTGTAGCTCCCTTTAAGAATGTGGATAACTTTTAGCAAGATATAATTTCCTTTCTTAACTTTCTTATTTAGGTTTACTGTAGCTTTTGCTTTGCCTGAAGTCAGGATTATTATTATTGCTTTTTTTTTCCCCTTAAGCTACAGTATACTAGATTCTAAGCCAGCCCCATACCTTTACTCATGTGTGTTCTCTGCTTCAAATGCTTGGAAACAGCATACTATAGGATTCTGATTTTTAATTCACTTTGTTATCCATTTCTTTTTTATGGGAGATGTCATTCGATTTACATTCATAGTCACAATTACTAAGTCGGTATTTCCCTCCAATTGATTTTTCCTCTTGTTTGTCCTCTTTCAATTTTTTCTTCCTTGACAATGTTTTTCCTCATCTACCAACTTCCCTGATCTTTTCTCCTGTCAATTCCCTATCACCAGTACCACCACTACTCCATCTAACCCCTCCCACCTTTGCTAATCTCCTTCCTTCCTACTTTCCTGTCTTGGAAAATAAATTTCTATATTCAATTGATTGTATATATCATTCCATCTTTGAACCAATATTGATGAAGGTAAAGTGCAAGCAATGCACATCTTCCCTCCTTTCTGTCTGTCCCTACCCCTCTTAAGACTCTTCCCCTTACTTCCTTGTTAGGTAAGACAGATTTCTATATACTACTGATTGTGCATATCATTTCCTCTTTGAATGAACACTGAGGAGAGTAACATTCAAGCAATACTCATCCCCACCCTCCCTTTTCCCCCCTCCACTATAATAGTGAAAGAAAGTGAAATCCAATCTTAATATGGAATAACTTTCTACCTTTTCCTTCCTTCTGCACCCAGTGTACTCCTCTTCCCTTTTTACTTGTTTATACTTCTCTTGTGTCTTGATATCGGAGGTCAAATTTTGAGTTTAATCCTTCTATTTTACTGAATGATCTTTTTTCCCCTTGATGTACTATGCTTAATCTTGGTTGTAATCCTCACTCCTTTGTCTAATGGAATATCATATTCTGTGAACTCTGATCCTTTAATATTGCAGCTGCCAAATCCTATGTAATCCTGATTGTAACTCTCTGATATTTGAATTGTTACTTTCCAACCACTTATATTTTTTGACTTGATAATTCTGAAATTTGGCTATAACATTACTTGGAATTTTTATTTTGGGATCTGTTTTCTGAGGTGATAGATGAATTACTTTCAATATCTATTTTACCCATTGGTTCTAGGACATCAGTTCAGTTTTCTTTGATAATTTCTTGAAAGATGAGGTCCAAGTTCTCCTTTTGATTATAGCTTTCAAGCAGTCCAATGATTTTTTTTCTCTCTCTACATCTATTTCCTAAGTCAATTATTTTGCCCATGAGGTATTTTACATTTTCTTCCATTTTTTTCCATTCTTTTAAATTTGATTCTTAATGTCTCATAGACATTATTGGCAAACTTCCACTTGCCTGATTCTAACTTTTAAGGTGTTGTTTCCCACAATTATCTTTTGTACTTTCTTTTCTATTTAGCTGACTATACTCTTTAAGGAATTTTTTTCTTCAGGGGACTTTTGTAGCTCTTTTTCCATTTTACCATTTCTACTTTTTAAGCAGTTTTCCAAGCTGTCGACACTTTTTTCATAATTTTCATGTAGCACTCATTTCTTTTTCCAGTTCTTCTTCTATATCTCTTATATGATTTTAAATCAACTTTTTGAGCTCTTCTATGAGTTTGGACTTCTTTGAGTTGCATGGGCTTGAGACCACTTCCCATTCTTCTATAGGGTTTTGTCCATAGGTGTTTTAACATCATTGTCTTTTTCTGGGTTTGTGTCTTGATCATCTCTGTTACTATAACAACTTTCTATGCTTAGATTCTCTTTTTTGCTCCTTTTTGAGGGGATGAGGAGGGTTTTCCTTTCTTTTAAATTTGAACTCTACTCCCAGGATGGGAAGAATACTGTCTCAGGTTTCTTTTGTCTGGCTATAGATTCTGGCTGCTTACCCGGTGTACTGATGCTGCTCTGAGGCCCAAGGAGGACCTTCATGTCTGGTGGTGTCCTGAGAGGGTGGGAGAAGAAGTAATGGAAGTTTCTGTAGAAAGTCTGGAACTCACCTGGTGCTGAGTGGTAGTGCAGCCCCTGGAGGATGCCTGCCCACCCAGGGTACAGTGGAAGCACAGAGAGGTCTGGCCACTGACACTTGCTTACCTGAGACCTTCCCAAAACACACAGAGATCCCACTGCAGGAGGATGTCTGCCCCCTCCAGGGCTATACCAAAGTCCATTGTGGCTCACCAGGCTGAAATTCCCTTGTCTCCTCACTATACCAAGCATGTAGCAGACTGGGTGTTGGCATTTGCCCATTTTACCACCCTGGGGCTCAGGATTTCCTGCTGGTTTGCTAAGATGAGACTTACTGCTGGCTTTCTGGAAGCTTCCTATCCTGGATTGCACTTACCCTTACTCAAGTGAGACAGACCTTTCCTGCCAATCCTACAAGTTTCCTGAATTAATAGATTGTTTCACTCCATTTTCTTGCTGGTTTCATTGCTCTGAGCCTATCTTGTGATACTATTTTCTGGTTGCCTGGAGGAGTTACAATGATTCATTACTTACTCTGCCATTTTGGCTCCCTTTTTAAACAATTATTCCTGTTTCAAGGAATCAGCATATCTGGAGGAGACATCTTTTTGGAAGAGAGAGTTTCATTTTCTCTTAATGAATGAAAAGACTATTTGAAATCAGTCAGTAAAAGGACTGTATATTCTCTATACTTTTCAGTCTCTGTGACTCTGAAGATAATGTCTCCCATGGATGTCATTTGTGAAAGCCTGACATTCCCTCCTCATTTTCATCAAGGACATCTTTGATTCATACATATATCATTCTTACAAATATTTTAGATTAGTGGCCTGTGAACCAGCTCATATGGCAAAATTTTCTATATTTACTCCATTTACTTTCCCAGGTCTGTCACGTGTTATCCAAATGATCTTAGACAAGTTACTAACTCCTCTAGGTCTCAGTTTCCTCAATTGTAAAATGCAGGAGATAAAATAGATAGCTAATGAGGCCTGTTTTCCAGCTCTAAATGTACTACCCCATGATCATATAGCTTTTTTTCATGGTAAACATAAGATATATATTTGATTTTTGCTTTTCTGCTTAAATTTCTGCTTCTTAAGAATCAGCTAACCTCAGCTCCAGCCTTCCTAATCCTGACTTTTGGCAAGTTCCTTTGTTCAAGGCAAAGCTTGGGAGGATTTTGTTTTGCAACAATTATAAAACCTACAGTAATATTTAAGGTTCACCCTTTGGGAATCAGTTTCTATGAAAGAAATAAACAATGAAAATGCTTTTCTAGCTAGCTCCAGAAAGATTATAAAAACCCATCTGTCTCAGAAATGTTTGAGCCAACACTCTAATATGGAAATACTATGAACCTCATCATGAATATCTTGCAATTAAGGAACACCCAAGAGAATAAGAAGGTGAGATTCAAGATCTATTGTGCTGATTCAGCAGGATAACAGACTGACTTCCATTACATCCTATGTATCTTATTACAAACTCCTCTTGTTTTATAACTTGAATCACAGAATCAAATCACAGGATTTGAGTCACAAAGGACTATAACAGCTATCCCAAACCATCAATGAAAGAAGTCTCCTATAAAGTACACTCAATAATTCATGTATATAGCCTCTGCCTGATGACTACTAAAGAGGGAGAACACAGCATCTTTCTTAGCAACCCATTCCAATTCTGAGCAGATCTAATTATTGGAAAGTTGGCTTGTTTTGTTCAACAATTAAAAGAAGGAAATTAATAGTACAGTATCCTGAAGGATTATGCAGGGTCAAGGAAAAATTTTACTATAGTTTACTTTGTTTTGGAAAGAGGAGATCCATATATGGAAAGAAGATATCAAAGACACACAAGATTGGAACAAGATTGGAACAAGATCATGGCAACCACACAATGGAAAAGTATAAAGACTGTAAATGAAAAGGAAACAGATAATTAACTAGATCCTGCCTTCAAGAAGCTTACCTTGTATGAGGGGAAAAAACATATACATCTATTTGTTGTTATTCAGTCATTAAGTCATATCCAACTCATTAGCTATTCATGAGGTTTGCTTGGCAAAGATATGAGCATGCTTCACTATTTTTTTCTCCAGTGTATTAAGACAGAGAATTTAAATGATTTACCCAGTATCACATAGCTAGTAAGTATCTGAGGCTGAATTTGAACTCAGATCTTCCTGATGTCAGCTCTAGAGCTCTATTCAATGAATCACTTACCTGTACACAAAATATATAAAAAGGTAATCTATCCAGAGAAAGATTCTAATTCAGAGAACTCTAAAATCACTCTTTATTCTTCAAAATATTTTTAGTGATGGAACCAATTAAAACAAACTTTTAAAAGGATCTAAGTTCTCTTTATAAAATATATAAGACAATTTTCTCTCTAACCTCATCAAGATAACAAGGTATGCTAACACAAAATATTGTGAATTCTTGATCTTCTTGATCAATCATAAGATTGATCTTCTTAAATCAGTAGTAATATTATTAGATCAATCTTTTAAAGAAAGACAAATTAAATGTCTTTTATTTCAATTACTAAAATGTCAGTATTCAATTGGTCTGAGGAATTGTCAAAAATTATCATCTTTGGACAATAATAGCGATGTTACTCGATTAAAATCCATTTGAACATGTGGTATTTACATGGAAATGTAGAGTTTACAAAGCATTTTACCAAAGTTATTTCATATTATCCCATTAGTCTCAGCTATGACTATTAGATAATAAGGCTAAAAAACTAATGAGAATTTAATTCATACTTTTCTTTTCTTTTTTTTTTTTGATTGATTAAAAAAAGACATTGAATGAATTTGTTTTAATACTGAAATGACTGCACTGAAAAAAAGCAATTAAATTCAACCTCTGAATTATTACTCTCATATTTGAAAAATCTGAATCTCTAAAAGTAGAGAGAACATCCTAATCAAGAGCAGCAGTAGAATAATTAGGATAATATCCTCAGTCAATAGTCAATTTTCTTCATGGCCCTTTTTGCCTCATTTGAATCTGCTACTCAAATAAAGAAAAAGAATCTCTCTTAACCAGCTTTCTTATTAAAATTACTATAGATAATTTGTTCTTTGAGATCTCTTAAATTTCTCAATGATGTTTTTAAAAGTAAATACTTATATAAAAGTCATCCTTATTCTGACCATAATTCTGCACAATTAAGTTTTATGAAGGTTGCATGAGGTTCTATTACAAAAATTTAAAAATACTAAACAAATAATACTGTATAAAATGCTTAATCTTTCAATTCACTATAATGCCATACTAAAAAATGTACAGAATTAATAAAACAATAGAAGGCATATGTTGTGTTTAAGTTTGGCAGTATAGATGTTAAACATTTTGTCATTTTTTAATGCTTAGACATGATAAATTACTTGATTTAAGTAATAACATATCTTCAAGACTTAAAATTGTTAGCAAATGTTCCATTTTTAATAGCTAATACAATTACTAATATTAATAGTATTTACTAACACCAATACTATTAGTAATATTAGTAGTATTACTAATCATACTATTTAAAAATGGAACATTAACAATTTTAACCAGGATGATACACTTAGAGCAAGAAAATCAAAATGCTATCTAAAGATACTCTATATGTAATTTTTTCAATTTCTTAAATCTCTTGCTTTTAAAAAGTACTTGTCATTTACTTCAATCCCAGAGCACAGTATTAGTATATAGAAAGGTCCAAGTTTTCTCCTCTCCATAAAGAGTCTTTGAGGTCCATTTTGTCCAAGAAATCTTCCTATTTATGCAGAAAATCTTTGTGTAAGAACTCTCCTGTACTCAGAAAGTCTAGTATTCCTGTGTTCAACCAGGTGTTTTTCTGATACTGCCAACTCAGATAATCTAAAGCAACAACATTAGCCCAGGAATGCTCCACAATTCTACCACCATCTCTGTCCATTGCCTCCTCTCTGGCAACATGGTCTCTTACCCTTGTGGGGCTATCTGATTTCTTGAAGAGGCCACTGACCTACATGTACTTCTAAGAAACCACTATCTGTAGTAATGACAGCCCAGTCCTTAAAAGCATCCTTAGCATGCTTTGACTGATATAATACTCTTCTAAAGACTTAGGAAACTAAATTACTTATATGAGCATAGAAAAAGGAGAACTCATAATAACTAAAGAAGAAATAAAGGAAATTATCAGAAAATACTTTGCCTAATTAAATGCTAATGAAACATTGAGAATAAATATTTGAATACATAGAAAACATAGGTTCAAATCATCCAGGTTAACAAAAAAAAGTAGAATACTTAAATAATCCAATAATTTAAAAAGACTATAAAAACCCATGAAGCAATTCCCAAAAGGAAAAAAAAAAACTTCAGGACATGATGGATTTATAAATGAATTCTATCAAATATTCAAAGAACCATTCATTCTAATACAACATAAATTACTTGCAACAATAAGAAGGTAGCTTTCCAGTCTCTCAGAATACAAATAAGGGATTGATACTAGAAAGAGAAAGACAGACAGAAAGTGCATGGGGAAGGAGATCAACATTTTTAATGAATACAGATGCAAAAACTTTAAATAAAATATTAGTAAGACTATAAATATAATAAGAAAAAATATAAATAGAATAAATTATTTAATTATACAGATAATAAAAATGTGATTTTTGTCAATATATGTTGAATATTCTTTTGACAAAATTTAACACCAATTTCAATAAGAAACTAGAAATTATAGGAATTAATAAACCTTTCCTTAATACAGTTAATGATATTTGCCTGTATCCAAAAGTGAACATTATATGCAATGGAGAAAAAATAGAGGACTTCCTAAAGGAAGGATGCCCATTATCATCATACTACATAATAGTGCAAAGAAAAGAATTTGAGGTAATATTTATGGTGTACATAGAGAACTTCAAATAGTCAATTAAAATTAGGTGAAGTTATGAACTTCAGTAAAGTTATAAGACAAAAGAAATCCAGGTGGATAATCATCATTCTTATAATTGACCAACAAAATCCAGTAGGAAAAGCTATAGAAGATATAAAATATGTGGAAATGTATCTACCAAAATTCATCAACTATAAAATATTCTTTGCAGAAATATAGACCCCCAAAATTGGAGAAAACATTGTTTATGGATAGATCAAGTCAATATAATAAAATGGTAGAACAGAAAGTCAAGAAACTAATGAGGAAAAACAGAAAGAAAGTGAGAAGGAAGGGAATCTACCAATACCTGATATAATCATTTATAAGCTCCTAAAGGCAATTGTGATTAAGTGACTTGACTAGAGTCACACTACTAGTAAGTGCCTAAGTCCAAATTTGAATTCAGGTCCTCCTGACTCCAGGTCTATTGCTCTATCCACTGTAGCACCCAGCTACCCCTCCATCCAATATCTTCTTAAAGGCCTTGTAAAAAGTTGAAAAGTTTGGAAGAACAGAGGTCTTCCTCTGTTTGCAGCCACGTTCGGTAAGGTACAACCTGTTTGATCCAACTAATATCAAGTCCAACAACAAGGAAGTAACTCATCCAATGGTGATACCAAATTTGGAAATGAAGTTTATGAGATAAATAATTTGTGGCAACTACTTTAAATTTTACTTTATTCTCCCCAGGGATCAAAGTGGGATGGGGAAGATGCCCAAGCTCAAGGAGATATGTTTGTTCTTCTATTCTTGCAAGATCTCTATAAATATTCCTTTTGTAAAAATTAAGTAATATAGTAATACTTAAAGGTCATTTTGTGATGCACTATTGCAAAGAAATGTTACTTTTCCTTCCAGGACAATCACATTGTGTATGCTGTGGTCAAAATTTTAAATTAAAAAAATTATTAAATTTATATCATATGCCAAATACTGTGCTAGACATGGAATCAAAACATAAGCTTAAAATGTTATAACATTTGTCATCGAGTAATTTACAATTTAATGGGCTAACTTTAACAAAAAGATGAACAGTATTATTTTCATCAGAGCATTATTTAACAAAGTTAACAAAAGGATTACTTACTTAAAAGAAGTCTGCCACAGATCTAGAACAGCAAGCATTGTAGGGTTCATTGCATTTAAATTATCTCTAATAAAACTGCAAGCTGCCAAAAAAGTCTTCCTCCAAGGTTTTGGCAGAATTTCCATTCTAAAGGCAAAGATAAAATAATTACAAATCAAAAGGAAATACTTTAAAAAATTCAATGTTCTTCTCAGGAACAATGACTTCCTAACATTTTAAATACAATTTAACTTAAATATATATTAAGCACTTATGTGCACAACAGTGAGTAGAAGCTAAATGAGATTAAAGAAAAATAAAATGCAACAGTAAAATCAAAAGTTTAACATTTATTAGAAAAATAATAAAGATTCACAAACAGTTACAATATAGATATAGAGCTTAAATTTATAAGAAAAGGACAAAGTGCTGAGGAAGGAAAATCAGTTTTAGCTAGAGGAGAGAAAATCACATTTAGCTAGAGTGTATCACTAAAGTATTAATTAAAGAATTTGTATTTAAGTTGGGGCTTAAAGGATGAGTAGGATCTTAATAAATATAAATGACTGGAAAATCAAATACAATGTTATCTTTTTATAATAAAAATGGAAAACATATTGCTATTTTTATATGATTTAAAAATGGAGTACAAGAACATTTATCTGTTGGTTGTGATCATAGCAAATATGTGGTTGCCATCCTCTGCAATGCAGTGAGGAGAGTTATCAAATAGGAAAAAACAGGGAAGCAATTATTTGGAGAAAACCTCACTTTACATACAGGAAGCTCAATGTGAAAGTTTACGCTAGACCGCATGAACAAAGAAAAAGCTTCCCCTCTCAAGTAAAATGTGCAATAACTGGTTGTAAAAATATTGTATCCAAAGGAAAACATGAATGCGGACAGAGTCAGCAGAAATGTGGCAAGAGGATAAATAGTGGTCACACAGCTCAAACAAGACAGACAGTGACCCTCTGGTTTGCCCTATCAGCATCAAGTGGGGTGACTGCTCAGGAATTGTGAACTGGTTTTATCATTTATCCTAATTATTGCACGGTCCTTTCTGTACTCTGACCTAGTCAGTTCCCATCTAGAGAAAAGCAGAATTAGTGTGGCTGTCTTCAAGTATCTGAAGAACTCTTATGTGGGACTTATAGGGCACTTAAGTAAATAACCATGAGCAATGGATGGGAATAAGAGAGATTATTTTAGTCCAATGGAAAAATAAATTTCCAAACAGAATTATCCAAAACTAAAATGGAGTGTTTCAGGAGGTAATGGACTACTAATTTAAAGGAGCACCTTCAAATGAAGGCTACTTATGGGACACTATGGAGGGAATTCAAAAATTCTTAATTCAATTGATTGTCCTAGATGGCCTCTGAGATACCTTCTAATTCTGAGATTCTATGATGTTACAGCTTGAGAGTAATGCACACAGGGCAGTATAAACCTGAAACCCATAAGCAGTTTGCGAAAATGCTTTTGCTTTTAAATGGTAGATGTATTCACAAAAATCGCCTAATCTTTTATGGGGGCAGCAGCAGGAGGAGGCTACAACCAGAAGAACTAGACACTGAGACAGGAAAAGATCTGTTCAGAAGATCTGATCCTCTGGCTCTCTCTTTTTCTTCCTCCCTCCAGAATAAGCCATTGATAGGTCATTCTAAAGTGTCAAGTCTTTCTAGTACATTTGGCTCAGTGCAAAGGGCTAAGTAAATGTGTCACTGGAAGGATCCCAGGTCCAAGAACAGTACAAGTGACATGTAATAGGAAGAGGCTCAGCCAGGATGTGCATTGTAGCAGGAACTAATCACGGTGGGGGTAAGAAGATTCCCCTGATTAAACCATTACATGTTTATTTACAGGAATCAAAGTTACTCTCTTGGAATGTGTCCTTTTAAATTTTGGTGCCAAGAGCAGTCTCATCTCTAATTTTATAGGAGACCAGGTAGATCTTATTTCTCTAGATGGAAGAAAATGGAGAGATAGTATTTAATCAAATTCAGAGGGATAGTCACAGTTGATGAAACATGGCACTGGTCCAAGCTGATAGGCTTCATGTCTTAGTGTACAACTCTAAGGTAATCTCTATCTACTCTGTTAATTTAGCATCTGGAGAAGAAACAAGCATCTTGATATTTAGTTAAAAGTATGTATTTATAATTAAAACTATGTAATTTGTGTTTAATTAGATCAAACTAAATATAATACATAACACAAACTCATATTAAACATAAATTAATATTTTCTACAAATTCTCAACCTTTTCCCTAAACATCATAATGAATTATGAAAATCTAAAAAGAAAAATTCAATTATCTATGCTACTTCATAACTATTTTTTCAGATTTCCTATTCATTTCAGAATACAATTAAATTATTTCCTTTATTCTAAACTTTCTTTTCATGGATCTATTGCAGCTTGCATTTGGAAATTCCCTAAATTTTTTTTCTCATTTAAAATTCTCTCTGGGTTAGTATAGCCTAACTTGCATATTCTTATTTGAAAATCCATTCCTTCATCATTCAGGTCCTATTAGCTAAATCAGTAGTCTTTAGACACTGGGTACCATGGCATGACTTTCAAAGGGATTGTAGTTTGAATAGGAAGATGGGAAGATGGATTACATTCTCACCTAACCTGGAAGCTTGTTTTCTCTGCAAACTCCCAATCACTCTCCCTCTCCCTCTCCCTCTTCCTCTTCTTCTCCCTCTCTCTTCCTTGCTTCCTCCCTCCCTCCCTCCTTCTCTCCCTCTTTTCCCCTCTTTCCTTCCTTCCTCCTTCCTTCCTTCCCTCCCTCCCCCCCTTTCTCTCTCACACACACACTCTTCTAATACAAAGTATCCATTTTTCAGAAAAGTTATAAACCATCTAATGTGGGAACAGCAGCAACATAGGTGTCATTTTCCCCAATCCTACAAACATAACTTATAGTTTAAATTTTTACTGATGTGTAATTTTAAAAATGTGAAGCTCACTGATCTAAATCATCATTCCTTACTTTCTAAAGGTCCCTATTTCTCTTTATATTTTTCTTTTTACATAACTTAAAAACCCATTTTATCTCTTTACTCTCTCACTATTGTATTTTTCAAATGACATTTAACTTTGACTTATTATCACTAGTTATTCCTATTGATGCCAATCAAATTACACATCTGGATCTCATCAACTTCTTAGGTGTTCCTCAAATATGCCTTCCCTAATCTCATTCTAGCATTTTTTTTATAATCACAGAAAACAATTCAGAGTATATTTTTTTATGAAAGAAAACTAACTAAATAGACCCTGAGCCAGTTACTTGGAAAAATGAAGCTGGTTCCAATTATGAATGCTATTTGAGGAATGCATTACTAAATGTTAGTTATTTTTATTAAGGAATGGGTCAAAGTTCATAACAACTGATTTATATAAGAGGCAAATTACTACAGTGGAGAGAGCACAGCAATCCAGACAGCTGGGTTTAATTCCATTTCTGAGTTATTATCTATGTATCAATGAGCAAGTCATTTTAATTTTCTGGATCTCAGTTTTCATCTCTGTAAAATGAAGGAATTAGACAAGGTAATACTATTTTGGAACCCATAATCCTAAAATGCTTTTTTATAAATGTATATGAATACATATTCAAAACCCAGTATTTCTTATATACTCTAAACATAACCTTATATGGGCAAGAGATACCCATAAAAATTCATTAAGAAAAATACCCTTGATAAATAACCATATAGCTATCCATATGCATCATTTTCTATGTAATTCACATTTATGAAGTATGTTTTCTTACTCTAAACGATGGGGAGGAAGCTCTTCTTTCTTTTTGTCTTCTTCTTTTTCTCTAGGATCTCTTAAAACAAAGTCAACTAAAAAATACAAGAAATTTTGTTAAACAACCTTGTTTATACAAACTGCATTTAAACACAAATATGAAACTTAAATGGTCTTTAAAAGCAAATATTTACCTTAAAGAATGTTCTATTGGGAAACAATATAGTCTTTATAAATTTATTGATAAAGACTATATCTAGTCTATATACTCAAATATTGGTCTTTAGCTCAAAAGAAAGATCCCCATTATTCATTTTCTGTTGTGATGTCACTTAAATTATTATTTTTATTGTCACTTAATATTTCATGTTTGTACTTATCACACCAACTACATAGTGAGTTCTTTGAAGGGAATAGGTTGTTCATAACAGGTTCTCAAGATCATTTGACAATTTAATAGCTTTTTTTTTTCCAATTATATCTTGAATTCTAATGCTCTATCCATTACCAAAACAAATACCCACCAATGACACATCAGTTTAACTTTTCACTTTTGTTTCTGCTTTCCTGGTCCTGATGAGATCTGCCCATGACTTATAATTTTTCTAAAAGCAGTTTTAAGACATACCACACATGGATAGAAGATTCACAAATGTGTCAAACTGATGGAATTGTTTTTAAAAGCAGCTCTTTAATGAAGACATTGAGATTTCAATATTTTAATACTTCAAAGATCCATGACTACATCAGTACTTCTTTCATTCACATATTGTACTCTTTAAATCTTTAGAAGATAGTTTTTCAAAAAAAATTTTTTTTCAGAGAAAAAGAAATGTTTACAGATACACACACATACATACACACCTATACATATTACACACACACACACACACACAGGGATTGTGATTTTCTCACTGCAAGGAATACTTGGTGTTAAAACAAAGATTGACAGATCTGGAGTCGGTTGGAATTCCACTTTAGACCCTTACCAAGTTGTGTGACTGACACTGGGAAAATCACTTTAACCTCTCTAGGACTCTGTTTCCTTACCTATAAAATGAGAAGTTTAGATTGTTGACCTCTAAAGTACTTTCCAACTCTCAATCTATGACCTTATGATAATATGATCTTTGCGAGTTGCTTGAAACTTCAAAGAGATGAAATGAATGTTTTTCCCAGGATCACTTCTTTCTGATACTAAGTCCACTACTCTTTCTACTAGAGTATTCTTTTAAAATGCCATACAAATTCTAGTTACCTTTTTTCTCAATTGGTAATATAATAATAAAACAATTGTAAAAAATGAAAAAAAATTACCGATGGATTTCTTTACACTGAGAAGATAATCTTCTCTCATTTCATCCGAAAGTACAAGTATTCTGTCAGTGAGTACTTTCAGGTGTTTGGGGACTAAGTCCAAGACATGGTCTAGCCAAGAATCTTCCATTGGAGCTACATGTTCTGTATCAATTCCATGGTGGATATAATAGTAGTACCGCTACAAGAGATAAGAGAGTCTAGATGAGTTTAGCACTATCTATCCTAAAATAATTGGATCATCCTTACCGGGTAAATATTTTTACTGAACAAGAGTTAATTTTCAGAAAATAAGGTATAGTTCACAGATTTTAAAAATTCATGTAATTTTCATTCTTATCTTAATATTGTCATGTTTGTTTTTTTAATTTAAAGTTCTATAGAAATCAAAACTGCTTGCCTCAAGCAATAAGTATGCTATTAAAAAAAAAAAAAACCCAAGATGCAGAACTGGTATTTAACACAGCACAAGCTGAATTTAGTGTAGAAAGATATATGAAAAATCAGTTTATAGGATACTATCCCTTTAGCATGCAAATTCCGAGGTAAATTTTAAAAATATTTTTATTTATTTCATTAAATATTTCCTAGTTACATGTAAATACATTTTTAAAAATAACTTTTAAAAAATTTGACTTGTAAATCAGATCCTCCTGATTTAGATGCTGTGCTCTACGGCGCCATCTAGCTGCCCCCCCACCATTTCTTATAGCACAATAGTATCCCGTCATAACCAATGATTCAGCCATTTTCCAGAGGATGGGCATTCATTGGATTTCCAATTCTTTGCCACCACTAAAAGTGGTGTTATAAATATTTTTGTACAAATAAGCCATGCTCTCTTTTCCTTGATCTTTTTTTCTTTTTTAATTTCATGCATTTTTAAAATTTCTTGTTTTTTTAAATTTTTTTATGCAGCTAAATGCAAAATAAGAAAACAAAACAAATATTAAAAAAAAAGAGGGAAAAGAAATAAAAAATTAAAATTAAAAACACCATGTTTGCTATGTGCCCAGCAGAACATCAGGGAGGATTCAAAATACATAGCAATAAGTTTCCCTTTCAAGATAGCACATACAATAATAGAAGAAATATATTCATGAATGTCCATCTTTGCTTCCTTGTAAGTTATTCTTTTGTTCTCTTTCCCCCTCCATCTCCTCTAAGCAGGTTACAGCTAAACACAGATGTATATGTGTGTGTGTGTATATCTGTATATGTATGTGCATATACATATACATACACATGCAATTCATACCCACCCACAGACCCAGACCCATCCACATATACATATATTTATATACACACACATACATAGACCTACATGTATACACATCCACATATACTCACATACATATATGATATAAAATATGCATTTACCCATATGTAAACATGTATCTAAAACAGTATTAATATGGCCTACATATAATATAGATTTCTCTCTTGTTTGAATATTTGACTTTGTTTAAAATCAATGATTACTAGTCCTCTTTTTTTTTCCAAAAAATTTTACTCCTGATCCTTATTGTAGTATTTCTGTATATCTTCTATTTCCTATCCCTGATAACTTTTCTACTTTAATTCTGCTCCTTAACCTGCCTTGCTGTTACTTAATGCCCACCCTCACCCTATCCATGGATTCTTCCCTTATCTTCTCCTCCCCACTTTATCTCATTCCCATCTTATCCAATTCCTGTTAATCTAAATACCCTTCTGTACCTCTCCATATCCTATACTACCTTTTCCCTTCCTCTTTATCTCTTTCTCATTAATCTACAAATCTTATTCCACTACTATTTTTCTACATAGGCTTCTGTACTCCACCTGATCCTTTATCCCTAGATCATTAATCTACACACCTTGTCCCACTGCCATAAATCAATATATATCTTTTTATACTCTACTTTATTCTATTTCTTCCCCTCTTAACTCCTTCCTTACTTTTTTTTATAGACTTTGGAATGTGCTGTATCCTTCATGATATATTTTCTCTTTGATCTGGGAGTTTCAAAATTTGGCAATAATATTCCTATGTGTTTTCCACAAAGGATCTCCTTAAGTGGGGATGAGTGAATCTCTTCTATTTCTACTTTCCCCTCATGTTCTAACACTCCAGAGCAGTTTTCTTGTATTATTTCTTGCATTATTGTATCGAGGTGATTCTTCTTTTTCTTTCTTTCTTTTTTTTTTTTTTGGTCACAGCTTTCAGGCAATCCAATTATTTTTATATTTTCTCTTCTTGATCTGTTCTCCAAATGTGTTGCTTTTCTTATGTTTCACATTCTATTCTATTTTTTTTATTCTTAATACTGTTTTGTTACTGA
Organism: Antechinus flavipes; assembly: GCF_016432865.1. Taxonomy (NCBI): domain Eukaryota; kingdom Metazoa; phylum Chordata; class Mammalia; order Dasyuromorphia; family Dasyuridae; genus Antechinus; species Antechinus flavipes. Next base: position 387,640,829 of record NC_067400.1, on the reverse strand, counting down.
GTCTCTTACAGCTTCAATGGTTTCTTACTCAATTCGAGTTCTCATGTTTAAGATTCTGTGTCTCCTCTTCTAGTTAACTTTTTTTTTGTAATTTTCCTATTTTTCTGAAATGGTTTTAGGTATTTTTTTAAAGTTTTTTCTCAGTCTCTCTCATTTTACTTTTAAAGTCTTTTGAATTCTATAAATTCTCTCTGGGCAGGGAGCCATTTAACGTTGTTCTTTGGGTAGAACCAGTTCTTATTCCAGTAACTGATGACTTTTGAAAAATGCCTGTTTTGGCCTCTCTCCTCTTCCCTCTTGCCTCCAATTTATTTTATTCCCAAGTCACAAGGAACACCTGCATTAGTAAAGGCTGCTTTGCAATTCCTTCCAAGTGTTATGATTCACAACTGTGGAGGATCTCAGAGAACTGACCTGCTCCTTCACTTAGGCATGGTCCTTAATAGGTATCATCCTCTGAAGATGAACCGTGGTCTTCCCTATTCCCTTAGCAAGTTTTTATGGTTGGGTTCTTTCTTCTTTGCTTGATTCACTTTTTCTTTTTTAAATGAGAAGTACTAGTGTTAGCACCTCTAATCTTGGGGTGGGGGAATGGTGCCTCTAGCTTCACTTCAGCTCTCTGCTTTGACCTAGAATCCCAAATCAAAAGCTCCCTCCTCCTGCTCCACAGCCAGCAGCATCCCTGATCCACTGATTCTGCACTCACAGAGTACTGGCTCCTTCTTGTCCAGGGTCAGATCACTACAATACAACTGGGCCTGGCATTCCTAATCAGCTAAGGTTCACTCAGTCTTCCCAAGTTCAGACCCCCAACTTCACAAGCTATCCAGGAGGTGAAAGTTTCTGTGGTTCCTGCTGAAGCTCCAGCCACACCCAGCTAGCCCCCCAAGAGTCCCCATTTGGTGTTTCTGTGGAGCTATCCTACAGGTGTTTGCACTTCACACTGGTTAGTCATCAACCTGAGGTTTTTCTTTCTATCTTCTTGTGTTGTAACAAGAGGACCCCTGTTCTGCCCCAAGTCTTCTTGATTTTTCATCAGCCTATGTTCACTTTGAGGTACAAATTTGTTCTGTCTGTGGGGGAAATCTGGAGAGCTTGAAACTTACCAACCTACTCCGCCATCTTCCTAGGATCTCCCTTCTTTGATCTCTGAGAAACAGATCTAGTAGTGGTATGACTGGGTCAAAGAGTATGAACAGTTTTATGGCCCTTTGGTCATAGTTCCAAATTGTTTTCAGAGTGATCGGATTCAAAGAACCATGCCAAAATTGTGTTACTTTTCCAATTTTATCTTCATCTGCTCCAGCATTTGTCATTTTCCTTTTCTGGCATGTTAGCTAATGTGATAGGTATAATATGGTACGTCAGAATTGTTTCAATTTGCATTTTTCTAATTAGTAGTTATTTTGAGTATTTTTATGTGACTATTGATATCTTTGATTTCCTCTACTGAAAATTTCTTATTAATATCTTTGATTATTTATCAACTAGGAAATGTTTTTTTTTTTTAATTTGGCTCAATATCCCATATATTTAAGAATAATCCTTTATCATCAGTGAAACACTGTAAATTTTTTCCTTCTAATTTTCAAGCTTTTAAATTTTGAAGCTTTTAAATTTCATGTAAAACAAATTATTTCTATCTATAAATCTGGAAGGTAAATTTTTTCATGCTCTCCTATATCATACTTACTTGTGATATCTTTAAGTCTAAATCATTTACCCATTTTTACCTTGTTATACAATGTAAGATGTCATTCTATGTCTAGTTTTTGCCAAACTGCTTTCCAGTTTTCCCAGCAATTTTTATTAAATGTTTAGTTCTTACTCGAAAAGCTTGAATCTTTAGCTTTGTTACACACTAGATTATTATAGTCATTTACTACTATGTTCTTTGTATCTAATCTATTCCACTGATCTGCCACTTTTAGCCAATACTAAATTATTTTGATGATTATCACTTTGTAATATGTAATTTGAAATCTAGAATTGCTAGGTGATCTTCCTTCAGATTTTTTCAATCATTCCATTGATATTCTTGATCTTTTTGTTCCTCCAAATGAAGTCTGTTACTATTTTATCTAAATCTATAAAATAATTCTTTAGTAGTCTGCTTTGGCACTGAATAAGTAAGTTAACTTAGTTGAAATGGTAATTTTTATTATATTGTCTTGGGCTACCCACAAGCAATTATTCCAATTGTTTAGATTTGTTTTTATTTGTGTGAAAAGGTTCATAATTGTGTTCATATAGTTCCTGAGTTCCTTTTGGCAGGTAGACACCCAATAATTGAATCTCTCTATCTCTTGCTATGGGACTTTGGTGGAAGGATATAGAAATGCTTATTATTTGTGTAGATTTATTTTGTATTCTGAAACTCTGCTGGCTGTTAATTGGTTAAACTAAGTTTTAGTTGATTTAATTAATTCTCTAGGAATTTCTAAGTGTATCTACATATCATCTGCAAGGAGGGATTGCCTTTTTTCATTCCTACAAGTTTTCTTTCTTGTCTTATTGTTATAATGATCAATTCTAGTACAATACAGAATAATAGTGATGATATGGACACCTTTTCTTCATCCCTGAGCTTATTGGGAAGCCTTCAAATTTATCCCTACTAGAGACAATTCTTGCATTTGTTTTTATATGATGTTGTCTATCATTTTAATAAAAGGTCCATTGATTCCTGTTTCTAGTGTTTTTAATAGGAATGTGTACTATAGTTTGTCAAAGGTTATTCCATTTTTAAAATTCCAATTACTAGACATTATTTGAAATATCTAAGTAATTGTAAGCCTCTAATGTTGAAGAATAAGGCAATCCATGATATTTTGTTTACAAAAAAAATGTGTTCAATGATAGTAGTAAACTGACTAGACATTAAATTTTCTAATCCCTTTTACTATACATTTTAAAAATTAAAAAAGTTCTTATAAAAATAAATATTTAAATGATAAATGATGGAGATTGGTTCTAACACAAAGGAAAACAGTAGCTACTCACTCCCTAATCTTTGTGCTATCCAGGTAAAAAGAAAAGAAAAACTCTTTACATGAAAAGAAAAACTCTTTACATGAACAAAGCAACCCTATATATACACCATTCTTCAGTTTGTGCTGTCAGAACCACACAAGCTCTATAAGGAAGTCTGTATACATATTTTCTAAGATTCCTACTTTTCTCAAGTATAATTATTAAGAAAGTAATCCCTTACCAAAATGTCTTTCTCTATACTGGTTGGTGCTGTTTGTGATTCATCCACTAAAGCTTGGTCTGTGGCACTGTCTTGCTGCCTAGAAAAATCACATAAACATGCTATTCAAATTGATGTAAAATGAACGATGGGAATGTACAATATTTATCTTAGAATGTAAGTGAAGAGTAAAAATAAAATCAGAGTTGTGATTTTATTTAAATCATAAGCAAAATCTATAGTCAAATATACATTTGAAATTTATAGCCTGGGTGACATATTTCTCCAAAAACAATTTTCCTAAAATTTTTTTTTACATATTCCTCTAATTATATCTCATTTAAGAAAGTAACAGAAATATAGAATTTGTCCAAAAGTTCACTTGAAAGCTGGCTATTTAGAATTCAGGGACAAATGTTCCTGAAATATTTATTCCCCTTCCCTTTGAATCCTTACTCCAAGTGTGAACTATTCTGGCACACTCCAGTTTTAAGAAACAGTAAATTTTTCCCTCTTATTCCTCACTTCTGTAGCATATTTTTTTTTAACTTCCCTTTGTCTTCATATCTTAAAATCAATAAAACAGAACAAAACACACTCAGATCCCTGTGTTTTTCTTTATTACCTCTGTAATCCTTAAAAGAGGAGAATTTTAAAGTGACATTGTCTCTTCTTTCCCAATTCAAATGTAAATCCTTAATTCTTATTTCATTCTAATATTTCAATTATATTTCACTTTCTAGATTTCTCTTGTTTGCTATCTTTTCATTTCACAGATTCTATTGAGCTTAAGTTCTGGTAAATTCTCCTTTGTTAAAAGGCTATGGAATATAGTCCTAGAAACAAACATTCTCAGATGTGGCTTATCCAAGTAGTATAAAGATGCTCATTACCTAAAGGATCATTGTGTGGTGGTGAATTCTTCTTCTTTGTAATCCACCTATCTATGAAATCACAATATACAAAAGGTCCTTCAGTCCTACACTGCCCACTTGTTTTTGAAGTATAAGAAGGCCAAAACACTTCATTTAGAGTATGTGTAAATATTAACCCAGTTACAGATACTCTGAAAGTAACATACTTTTTCAGTAACGTATATGATAATAATCTTCACATACTCATTTTGAACAAAAGTATAAGTTGGAAGGAAGGGTAGCTCCCAAGTTTTCTTCAGACCTAAGTAAGTGGGGGATAACAAATAAAAAAATTGGCAGAGTTGGTATATTCTTGTATTAAAAGAAAACAATAAATATAATTTCATTTGTTCATCTGTTTCTGCTGTGATCAAAATGTTAAGATAATGTATCAACATGCATTTTTCATCATCTGGCACCTGAAAAGAACTACTATAGATGTTAGTTATCACCATCATTACTACTATAGTAGTAGATTTCCTTTTTTTTTTTTTTCAGAGAACAGAAGTAGAAAAATTCTCAAGAGAAATAAATAAGATGCTCCATAATAAAGTTGCATATACAATGAAAGGCAATGATCTCATTATTTATATAACTGGGTCTCCAAGAATTCTAGCATCTATAGTGGCCACACTTTGGTAATCTGTCTTGGCAAATGGGCTAAGACAGGTAGGGTAACCCATAGACCTCAAGCTTGTGAGTGAGTTAATGCGATATCTTTCCAAGTCCCAACAGACTTCCTTAGCAGAATGGTCAGATGAGAACAGCTTGTTCCAATGGCCATGAAGGTGACTGAACCAGGCTCTGTGGAGCCCTTGGAGCTTGGTCAAATATGGAAAATGGAAATCATCCACTACATCTCAGACCATCAACACTCATCTTGACTTTGCTCTTCTCACCAAACTTTCATGATTGCAGCAGTAAGTAAACATTGACAACTTTGCACACCTCTGCCTCATTTAAATCCAATGTCACCCAGGATGACACTGATGCTTTTCAAAAAGGATAGATGAACAATATTATTCAGCTCCAGGTAAGCTTAGGCTAATGAAAGTCCAAAGATAACACTCCAAGATCATACCTCAAAGAGAAAATTAGGGACAGGCAGGCAGAAAAATATAGAATAACTGATGAATCCACAAAACTAAATGAATTCTACAAATTCTTAGGTACATTTTTATGTAGCTCACTGGGAGATGATTAAGTAGTGTTTTTAAATAATATAATAAATGTTAATTAATAAATAAATGTTTTTAATTGATTGACTGACTAATATATGGTGACTGGTTAAAAGATGTAGTTCCCATGGCCTTCTTGGGAATGAAGTCTAACTGATATTGCTACATAAACCCAATTTGTTGTTCTAGATATGGTTAAAATTCTTAGAACTATCACCTCTCCTGATCTGCATATTATAAACACCAGAAAAGAGAGATAAGAAACTGAGTATAAAGCAAAGCTGGCTAGCATTAATATCTTTGTAATTCAACGTGTCCCAAAAGTCTTAGTGTTGTTTTTTAATCCACTTTAAAACTGTTACTAAGATTTGGGACAACCTGTATTTTTGTATTTGTGTTTACTATTTATGATTTGTTACCAATAAATCCTGTTGTGTGGTTTTAGGAGTCCAGCACTGTATATTTGTTTCTTAAAATGTAGAACCAAATTAATACCTAATAAATTATTTCTTGTAAATTATCCAAGGTATTAAATTATCTCAGAAACTAATAAAACATTGACAGGAAAAAAGAAAACACTAAAACAAAAATAATTGGATAATAAAAGTATTACAGGAATTAAAGGAAAACTCAACTTTTTAACTATAATGTTTAGGAGATTAAAGTTTAATTAGAAAAACTCCAGAAAGACATCTAGGACTCAGAACATCAAAGTAATTTTTAAAATTAAATAAAGACAAATTTAAAAATTAAGGAACAAGTTCGTGAAATAAAGGAAGAAAGGAAGGGAATAAACATCTATTTGGTGTCAACTATGTGCCAAGCATTATGCTAAAAACTTTTACAAATATTTCTGTTGATGCCAACAACAAATCTGCCAGGTAAGTGTTATTATTATCATCATTTTATGGCTAGTAAATGACAAAAATATTAGTAAAATACAAGACATAAGATTAAACTTCTAAATCACCTAACTTACAAATTTGCACATACTATTTGGAAACAAAATGTGTGTGCTTGTGTGTGTGTGTGTGTGTGTGTGTGTGTATGTGTACACACGTGCAAATAAGATCTGGAAGAACTTGACAAAAATTTACAGCTATAAAAGAAGAAACTTCAATAAATCAGCAATCATTTATTAAGAAACAATTGTATAAGCTGCAATATGATAAGTATTGGAGATACAAATATAAAGAACTTCAAATAAATAATAGATTCTTAAACACAATAACTTACTCAAATCTATAAGTTTTGCAAAGCATTTTGCACACATTATCTCATTTCATCTCTCAACAATCCTTTGCAGTAAAAACTATAATTATCTCTGTTTTATAGAGGAGAAAACTGATTTTCAAAGAGTTTCATTGGTTGCCCCAGGTCACATAATGATTAAGTGAATAAAACAAATTCAAATCCTCTGCAATCCTGATTCAAATCCTCTCCCCCCAACCCCTGCCCCTCCACATATATATGTATATTAACAAATATTTGTTATATGTAATATAACATACATATATGTAAATATATACTTTAACCCTGTTACTACTTATCATTAAGATGGAAACAAATTTAATGGATATTTTAATTTTGCGTTACTAGGTTAAATGTTTGAAACTATTCATTAGCTTTCAGGCATCTTTCTCTCTTCTCTCTCTCTTTTTAACCTACATTTCTCACTTGCTCTCTTTATTGTTCTAAATTATATCTCTTAAAGTTCTATGAAAAAAAGTTTGCATCAATGTTTACTTTAACACTTAGTCATTTCCAAAAGCACGGAATAATGTAACAATTATATACATTTATTTGACACCTCTAGTTTTTTATTTTATTTTATTTTTAATAATTTTTTTATTGACAGAACCCATGCCAGAGTAATTTTTTATAACATTATCCCTTACATTCACTTCTGTTCCGATTTTTCCCCTCCCTCCCTCCCCACCTTCCCCTAGATGGCAAGCAGTCCTATACATGTTAAATATGTCACGACAGCTCTTGTTTTAAAAAACAATAAACATAGTTTAAATTCTACTGGTTTTCCCAGCAACAGACTAATACCTGGCTTTAAGTGTCTAAGATCACAGATATTAATCTGTAAGCTGATAGGACATATTTGTAACACAGAAGTTGAAGTATTAGTAATGTTAGATACTGACAGTTTTGTTGCCCTGATACTAGTCTGAAACACATTCATATATGAATATAAGATAAAAAATATGTAATATTCTTTTATGTATTAGAAAAAAATTAGAGTTTAGTTTAAAATGTAGATTACAACTAGTACAATATGATGGTGCATCTAATATATATATATATATATCCATGTGCTAATAAAAGGCACAACACAATTTTTAAAAGATAAAATCAAACACTGAACAAGCATTTTTCAAATGCTTACTATATACCAGGTACTATGCTAAGTTCTGAGGATTACAAAAAAATAAAAAAAACAAAAACAAAAACACTGACTCTGTCTCAAGGAACTTAGAATTCACTTTAATTTTATTATTTCTATACCTTTTTGTTGTCTATTTTAATTTTTTCTCTAATGTTCAAGATCTGCTTTTTTAAACTCTTTTTTATTTTTAACCTTACAAACTTTATTTTCTAGCTTCTTTTCAAGTTGGTTAAAAGGTTTGTCAATTTTGTTAGTCTTGTCAAAGAAGCAGCTTTTAGTTTTGAAAGTTTGCATTCTAATGGAGGAGAAAGACAGAGACATGGATAGATAGATATAGTTAGGTATAGACATAGATAAATATAGATAAATATGTAGATATGCAAGCATATATCTATATCCATATCTATCTATATACACAACATACAAACACACATACACACATACACATACACAAGATGCATAGAAGAGATGAAAGATAACCTCGGAAGAAAATATTTCAACAGCTGGCAGGTGTGGAAGTAGACAAAAATACCCTCTTTCCCAAATGAACCCCAAGACTGACTAACAAGTATCCTGAGGAAGTTTTCAATAAGCAATCCTTAACTGCCTTTGTCTTAGTCCTCTTATAAAGGATCCATTTCTCAAATATTAAGGGAACTGAGTCAAGTTTATAAAAATAAGAGCCACTTTTGAGTTAATACATGGTCAAAATATGTGAATAAGCAGTTTTCAGTAGAAGAAATTGAAACTATCAATAGTTCTTGATACATGAAAATATGTTCTAAATTGTTAAATCAAAATTAACATTAGTTGCATAGAATCTATCCATACTTTATGACATCTCAACTTCAAATATTGCATTGAGTGCAATCTGGAAACAAAAATTCCTGCATCAAGACTACCTCCAATAACCAGCATCACACTAACCTGAAAGTCACCTGGCAGGATAAAATGCCAGATACTGAGGTCCTTTCTTGAACTAAACTGCCAAGCATTCCAACTTTACTACAGAGCACAACTCCATTGGGCTGGCCACATTGTTAGAACGCTAAATGTACACTTGCAAAAAGACTCTTTTATGGAGAGCTCACACAGGGTAAGCACTCACAAGATGGTCAGAAAAAAGCAATATAAGGACACTCTCAAGGTCTCTCTCAAGAACTTTAGAATTGATTGTATGACATGGGAGACACTGGCATAGGACAGCCCAGCATAGAGTGCCCCTTCTTTGACGAAGGCAAAATGAATTGAATTAGCTCAGAAGAAACAGGAAATGTACAGAGTTAGACAATCCATCCCAAATGTTCACAGGGGCTATTTGGGTCTGACCAGTGGCAGAGTATTCTGAATTTGTATTCTTGAACTGATCAGCCACAGTTGGACACACTGTAACTTGACTCCAACATAGTGATGTCATTTTGGTCTTCTTAGAGAATGAAGGGCAACAGCCGTCATGTTCTAAATACATGAATGTGAAAATACATGAAAAAATGTTCTAAATCACTAATAATTGGAAAATGCAAATTAAAACAATCCTGAGGTTACCAACTCACACCTATCAGATTGACTCACATGCCAGAAAAGGAAAATGACAGATGCTGGAGGGGATATAGCTAAAACACCCTGTTGGTGGGGACTATGGATCCAACCATACTGGAAAACAATTTGGAACTATGCCCAAAGGACTATAAAACTGTGCTTAACCTTTGACCCAGTCATGTACTATTTGGTCCATATCATAAAGAAAGGAAAGAAAAGGGAAACTGACCTATTTGTAAAAAAAAATACTTATAGCAGCTTTTTTTTTTTTTTTTTTGTTATAGCAAAGAACTGGAAACCCAGAGGATGCCTATCAATTGAAGAACACGTGAATAAGTTGTGGTATATGATCATGATGGGACATTGTTAAGCAAGATCATTCAAAATGAGATGAGCAGAACCCAGAGAACACAGTGTACTATAACAGCAATATTCTAAGGGTGATCAAATGTGAAAGACTTTGCTACTCTTATCAAGACAATGATCCAAGACAATTCCAGAGGACCCATGAGGAAAAATGTTATCCATCTCCAAAGAGAGAACTGATGTAGATTGCAACGAATTGTTTTTTTTATTTTCTTATTTTTATCATTTTATTTTGTTTGTGGGGTTTTTTGGCTACATGGCTAATAAGGAAATGTTTTGCTTGGATTCACATATATAATTGATATCAAACTGCTAAGCTTCTCAAGGAGTAGGGAGAGATAAGAGGGAAGAAGAGAATTTTGGAAGTCAAAATTATTAAAAATTATTGTTGAAAAATGTTATATTTAAATGGTAAATATTTAACCAAATCAATAAAAAGAATTTTTAAGAAAAAAATTTTGTGGGTTGAGAGAAAGAATGTATATAGGAGATATATATGAAGGTTGAAACAAGATTTGCCAACTGTACTAGGTATATGCATTGAATAATCATAAAGAATTGAAGATGACTTAAGTATCTGGGTCAGTCCATCTGTCAACCAGCATTTTTTTTCCTTTAATATTTTATTTTTCTTCAATGACATATAAAAACAATTTTTAACATTTAAAAATTTTAAATTCCAAATTCTCTTCCTTTCTCCTTCCTTTTCCTTTCCCCATCTTGAGAAGGCAAACAATTTGATAGGTTAGACATGTGCAATCATGCAAAACATATTTCCATGTAACCCACATTATGAAAGAAAAAAAACCAAAAGCCATAAGAAAAATTTTTTAAAATTGTTCTTTGATTTGCATTTAGACTCCATCAATTATTTATTTAGAAATGGATAGCATTTTTCATCATAAGTCCTTTGAATTGTCTTGGATCATTGTATTGCTGAGAAGAACTAAATCTTACTGTTGATCATCATACAATAATGTTGTTACTATATGCAATGTTATTCCATCACAATCATTTGCAACATCTTGTTCAGTCATTCCTCAATAGATGGATAGCCCCCAATTTCCAATTCTTTGCCACTCCTAAAAGAGCTACTATAAATATTTCCGTACACAAAGGTCTTTTTCCTTTTTGTCTCTTTCAGATAGTGACCTAGGAGTGGTATTTCTTGGTCAAAGAGTATGCATGGTTTTATAGCTCTTTGGGAATAGTTCCAATTTGCTCTACAGAATGGACGAATCAGTATACAACTTCACCAATAATGCATTATTGTCTCCATTTTGCCACATTCTTTCCAACATTTGTTATTTTCATGTTCATATTAGTGGATCTAAAAGGTATGGGATGGTAGGTCAGAATTGTTTTAAAATTAAAATAATTTAGCATTTGTTAAGTGATTATGTGCCAGACACTGTGCTAAGTGTTGGCAATACAAATACAAGCAAAAAAAAAAAATGGATAGTTCCTGTCATCAAGAACCTATTTTTTGGTTTGAGTCTTTTTAAATTGGACCTTCTTGCAAGAACCAGCCTGAGATGAGTCATCAGGAGCAAAGGGTACTTCCAGTGTGAGAAGCAGTCCAAGGTTAGAGTGAGCTTCCAAGGTGAAAGAGGTTTCTATAGCATGGTAGACAAAGTTCTGTGCAGATGAGTGATCAATGCAGCCTGGAGAGGAACGAAGGTGTCTTTGGCTTGGATATCTTCCTTTAGTTGGAAGTTCTAACTGGAAGGAATGGTTGCCTTTGACAATCATCGAGAACTTCAGAAGAGGGGTAGATTTTTTGGAGAAAGATAATAAAATGTCTGTTTGGATATATTGAGATTGAAATGCTCATGAGACATCCAGTTTAAAATATAAATAAGCAGTTAATGATTTAGGGATAAAGTTCTGGAAAGAGATATGGCTGATAATACATACATACATATATATATGTATATATATATACATACACACCCATGGAACTATCATGTAAGACAATATAGAGGGGAAAAAAGGGAATAGAGATGAGGACAAAGCACTGGGGGATACCTATACTTAATGGGAATAACATGGATAAGAATCCAATGATGAAGACAGAATAAGAGAGATCAAATAGGTATGAGAGGAACCAAGGGAGAATAGTGATAAAAATTCTGGAGAGAGCACTAGAAGAAGGTGTAAATGATGCAAAGAGGGCAATAAGTGTTGAGAGCTGAAAAAAGATCATTATATTTGGCAATTGAGAGATTATTAGAAACTTTGAAAAGAGCAGTTTCAATTGGACTAAGAGGTTAGTGGTCAAGAGAGGGTTTAGAATAAAGTATAAAAGGATTTTTCAAGGAATTTAGGAGAGAAGGGAAAAGAATATACAAGTTGAAAGTTAGTGGGAATGGGGTAGGATTAAAGATGATTTCTTTATATTTTAAAATAAGGGAGGCAATTTTGTGTTTATAGACGAGAAGGAATTAGTAGATAGAGATTACAATTAGTGAGAGGGTTGATGATGGAGGAGGCAATCTACCGAAGAAGATGGGAGGATCAAAGGTGCATCAAGGGATCGAGTCTTTGGCAAGAAGGACTACTTCTTCAAAGAACAGAGTGGAAGAGATATAGTCAGTAATCATAGGGGGATTTGAGATAAGAAGAAGAGAAGAGAAAGCTATCAGTAAATGGACTTAATTTTTTATATTTGAAATATGAAATAAGTGTCTAGCTGATAAGATAGAAGGAGGAGATGTCCATGGATGGTTTGAAAAGAAAACAAATTTTGAAACAGCCATTTTAGTCAATGAGTTAGAGAAATGATTAAGTAAAAGTAAAATATTAAGATTAAGTAAGGAATTATCTTGCTTTATTGAAAGCTCAAATAAGACTAAATAACAAATGGGGAGAAGAAATAAGCATTTATAGAGTGCCTACTACGTGGTAGGTACTGCGCTAAGTACTTTAAATACTACTTCATTTGAGCCTTACAATGATGCTCTGAATTAAGTGCTATTACCATCTTCATATTACATTGGGAAAACTGAGGTAAACAGCAGTTAAAGGACCTGCCCAGGATCATACAGTTAGTAAGTATCTGAGGCAAAAATCTAGTTTACATGCTAGATCCAAATGGAATATTACCTTCTCCTTTAAACTCTACTTCTCTGGCCAAAAGGGCTCCTCTTTTAAAATACTATAATAATTTTCTTGAATAACTCTCAACACTGATAACAAAATTTCATTATAACATAGCTATTCACATGCATTAATCTCAAATAGCTTCCTTGATCATTAAAGCCATATTGTATGTAGCTTTCTATTCCCCACAATTCCTAACACAAGGCTGAAGACTCAATGATGATTAAATGAATTATGTCAAGAAGTTTATGTTACTGATAACCTTCTAGGAAGCAACAAACTGGGAAAACATCTTTACAGTTAAAGGTTCTGATAAAGGCCTCATTTCCAAAATATATAGAGAACTGACCCTAATTTATAACAAATCAAGCCATTCTCCAATTGTTAAATGGTCAAAGGATATGAACAGACAATTTTCAGATGATGAAATTGAAACTATTACCACTCATATGAAAGAGTGTTCCAAATCACTATTGATCATCAGAGAAATGCAAATTAAGACAACTCTGAGATACCACTACACACCTGTCAGATTGGCTAAGATGACAGGAAAAAATAACGATGAATGTTGGAGGGGATGCAGGAAAACTGGGACACTGATGCATTGTTGGTGGAGTTGTGAACGAATCCAGCCATTCTGGAGAGCAATCTGGAATTATGCCCAAAAAGTTATCAAACTGTGTATATCCTTTGATCCAGCAGTGGTACTACTGGGCTTATGTCCCAAAGAGATTTTAAAGAAGGGAAAGGGACTTGTAAGTGCAAGAATGTTTGTGGCAGCCCTGTTTGTAGGGGCTAGAAACTGGAAAATGAATGGATGCCCATCAATTGGAGAATGGCTGGGTAAATTGTGTTATATGAATGTTATGGAATATTATTGTTCTGTAAGGAATGACCAGCAGGATGAATACAGAGAGACTTGGAGAGACTTACATGAACTGATGCTGAGTGAAATGAGCAGAACCAGGAGATCATTATATACTTCAACAACGATACTGTATGAGGATGTATTCTGATGGAAGTGGATTTCTTTGGATAAATGATGGACAGAAGCAGCTACACCCAAAGAAAGAACACTGGGAAACGATTATGAACTATTTGCATTTTTGATTTTCTTCCCAGGTTATTTTTACCTTCTGAATTCAATTCTCCCTGTGCAACAAGAGAACTGTTCGGTTCTGCAAACATATATTGTATCTAGGATATACTGCAACATATCCAACATATAAAGGACTGCTTGCCATCTAGGGGAGGGGGTGGAAGGAGGGAGGGGAAAAATTGACACAGAAGTGAGTACAAGGGATAATGTTGTAAAAAATTACCCTGGCATGGATTCTGTCAATATAAAGTTATTATTAAATAAAATTAAATTTTAAAAAATGATAATCTTCTAGATTTCAGATTTGGGTCTCAAATTCTGAATACTGGACAGACATTACAACATTAATTTATTGCTCTGGTCTTCCCTTCTTCACCTCCATTTCAGAAAATGCATGCCAAGAGCAAGACGCAATAATGGTGAGTTTTAAAAGGCAAATAGTTAGCAGAAGAAGCGAGTACAAACAACCTCTTGTCTTATATCACACCAAGTGGGTTAAAAAACCATATTACCAGACCTTCATTTTTTAATCTTTAATCTTTGTAGCAAGAGCAACATGAATTCTGCTGGGCAAAATCTCAGCTGGCATCAGCCATTACTGTTTCAAAGTACAAATAGAAGAAGAGAAATATATATGGGGAAAATTACACAAATAAATACAGTTTTAAAAATTAATAAATCTTCACATATGTATGCCCCAAACCTCATTTCAAGTGATTTGGTAGGCAGTGATTCCAGGCTTTTATTAGCTTAAGCCTCTAGTTCCCAGCTTTCTCAATAATTTAATGTAATAACATTTCTTTCAAAGTCACCTACAAATGTAAAAAATCTCTTAATTCATATTTTATATAACATGTTTATAGAATGTTTTAAAAATTCACAGTAGAAACACTCGTTCACAGAATATTTATTTTGTAGTATTTCAAAGTGAAGTTAAATAGAAAAAGAATATTTTAAATTTAATGCAAATCGTGGCAAGATAACTCATGCCACGCTTTATTATATGATTATGATATGTTTAAAGAAGAAATTAATCATGCTTGAATTTATCCTGGCAATGAGAAAATAGTGAATATCTTCACTCAGTCACTAATATTCAAGAACTATATGTAAAACAGAATTTACAGATATTTTTAAGGAACTGTGTGATTAACCAATAACATAGTTATTCAATAAATGATGGTGTAAGGTTGTTTGCAATAGGCAAAACTGCAGTAATTTGTATTCTGTTATTTTCCTTGCTCATTTCTTTTTGACCTCACCTCTCTCTCATCTATTCTCCTCTCTTTCATCTATTCTAAAGAGGTTGAGGGGAACTTCCACTTTTTAAAATTAAGCTATACGTATTACCTCATTTTCAGCACTCTAATTTGAGACATCACCAACCACAGCTCAATACTCAAATTTGTTATTTCTTCTCTTTCCTCCTTCTTTCTCAATAATTCTTTTTTACTTCCAACTCCTTCCAAACACCACTACCACTATCTTCTATCCCTTTTCTTCTTCCTCCCCCATCCAACTCATTTTCTCCCATTCTCTCTCTGTTATGATGTGAATGGTAGAAGCAAAATTATAGGGACAGAAAGATACAAAATAAATTTAAAAGGGAGATATTATCCAGTATTTGTTTCTCCTAAGTAAAGGAAGTTTGGGGATTTTTTTTTTGTTTTTTTTTGTTTAGTTTTGTTTTTAGAGATTATATCAGAGATCTAAAGTTGGGATACATCTAGAAGAAATATTAATGCAATAGGCCATATACAACCCATAATGCTCTTGACTGCATTGAAACCAAATGGGACATATCCAACAAAATAAACAAAAATACAATAAATAGCATTTTATTTAAAATCTTAGCCAATATGTGGTTTGCAGGGATCCTTATATAGGAATTAGCAGTTATTTGAATTTGTACTGATCAAAGTAATTTTATAAATGTGGAAAATGAGGCCATGTTACACACTTTCCCATATCTAATAACTGTCAGATCTTTTAGATTCTACTTCCACAACAAGATATTCCTCAAATAGAGTTCTAACCATGTCATTTCTATGCTTAAAAACCTTTGGTATTAAATACATTTAACAACAAATTTTGTTCATTCTGCCTTTCTATTCTTACATCACATTATCTTCCCCTATTATCCTTACTTCATTCTACATTTCAGCCAAATTAGCTCACCTCCTTTTTCTCAAATTCAGCATTCTTTCTGCTATTTCTCTGCCTTTCCACAGGTAGTGCATTCCATCTGCAGTGTCATTCTTCATCTCGGCCTCTCAGAAATTTTATCTTTCTTTAGTATTTCACCTCCTAGGTGAAGCACTTCTGATTTCCTTCCCATTCTATAGCTGTTGATTTTTTTTCTCTTCAAATTGCTTTGTATCCATCTATTGTATCCCACCACTACATGTAAACTCTCAAAGTGAGGGATTATTTCATTTTTATCTTTGTATGCCTATAACTTATCACAATGATTTCCTTACAGTAAAATCCCAAGAAACATCTATTGAATTAAATAAATAGAATCCCTTAAAATAAAGTGATGAAACAGAAGCCGCAAATGCCCAGAGATTTCAAATTTGTCAGTCATTTTTGCATGCACTTAATTTGAATGAATTTTAAACTGAAAAAAACCTCATCCAAAATTATTTTGCTTACTTTTCTACCTCACTTTATCCTGCAGCTAATTTTGCCATCAAGAAAGCTCCTATGTCTAGTATCAATATTATTGCTGGACAAAACTATTTAATCTCCTAAAGAGAACAAATTCATAACATTTTCAATACCATTTGCTAGAAATCTATATTTACATGACTTTTTTTTTGTTAAGAAGTATTGTATCTTAATGTTGCTGGCTTATTTGACACAATGACATCCCAAACTTTCATTTTTGAGCAAAAATCTGTTATATACTTAGAAATTTAAAAATTTAATAATAAAATGTCATGCAAACTTTATACTTTGGAAATGTTTTTATATTAATTATTTCTCTTAATCCTGTTTTTAATCACAAATATTTATACAATTATATATATATATATGTGTGTGTGTGTATATTTCTTTTTCTATCACCAAATGAGCCAAAAATAACACTTTAGTTGCATGTAAACTATTTAAAAACACAATAAATTCAGATTTTAATTCTTTACCATTATCATCTTTCTTTCTTTTTTCCCCTATAATATATTTCATCCCAGCTGGCTTTTTTCTTTTATATTTTTACATACTTCAACATATTTAGTTCCTTCAACATTTCCATTGTCCTGGATTCTCTATGCCCATGATCTTGACTTTTTTTTTTTTTTTGTCTTTCTTCTACCCTTTATTTCATAGCTAAAATCTGATTAAGAGTAGGACAGGAACTTCCAGGATTTAGAGATCAAATAAGAATTGAGCATAAGATTTTGGAAAGTTTCAAGGAGCAGCTAGCACTATGTAGTCCAGGCTGGGAGTATGTATCAGAGAAGTTTATCAGTAGGATACAAGTACAGCTTAAGCATCAAACAAGGAACAATCTCTATGATCTGAAAAAAAAAATGTTTGTCACACATGATTTTTTAAATCATTCCAAATAAACAGAAATTCCTGTTATATTTCATGTTTGATCTCTAGTTTATATTTTTAAACTGTTATCCTCAGTTGTCTTTATTCCCTAACCTCCTATACTGCAGTTTGTGTCTTCAGTTGGGTGTCAACAATATAAAGAGAAATCTAACTCCTTGTTAATTGAGAACCCATAAGAACACTAAAGTCAGGTTAACATTAAAAAAAAAAACTTAAAAAACACATAAAAACATTTTTAAACCTTTATCCTCTGCCAAAATATTTGATTTTTGGAAGTTCAAATCTTTAATAAAACATTCTGAGTATTTTATAACGATAAATTGCAATAAATTATCAAAAATTAGTGTTGCTCATGTTCCTTTTGCCACTTTAAAGCATGATTATGGTGCCTCCAGTGTCCCATCTTGTCTTGTGCAAATATCCATTGCCATCTTTTACTCTTCAAGTCAGAAAAATAACTGCAAGTGTAATGGGGTTCTGTGAAAAGTAACTATATCATGCCACATGTGTAAATTGTGGCATGAGCCCTGAGCCCTGATAAAATAGTCATTTGTCTTCAAGCTCAATACCTTCTGAATTCTTTGATGTTAATAAACTTCTTAGAGTCACAATAAACAATAAAGCAATAGTAAGGAAATATTTAGAAAAGGCTAAAGAGAAGGAACATCTATGCTGCTCTCTGAAAACATCACAAAATAGTCATCCACTTAGGCCAAGCCTTCTCACCTTGTTACTCTCCCTCTTTTGCCCATTGACCTCAGTAGACAGGACCTCTAGGTGTTGAAAAAATCTGTACTAGAATCTCCCATAAGCCTCAGTGACCACCACCAAAATTCCCATTCTTCCACTCATCAACCAACACAGAGCACTGAGATATTTAGGGTATCTTCACCTTTTTAGGAGCTTAAGCATGACTTAATAAGGTTTGAATAATGCCCTTTCACATTTAAATATATTGAAAACCTTATGCTAGCATGTAATGCTTTTATACATATAATATCTGATGGTAATATATCCTTTGCATCCTTTGGTTTAAATCTTTAAAAACTTGCTCAAGTTTTTGACTATTTTAACTCATAAAAACAAATTTATAATAATTCATGAGACTTACATAATGATGTTAACAAGAGCACTTCTAAAATGTTCACGTTCTTTACGGGGATTTTTGCCTTTTCCTTTTGGAGATGGTCCAGGAAGATTTTCATCAAAATGTTGTTCCCGTTTTTTGCCCTTTCTTGCTATATGCTCCCTGAAGTCCGCTTAAATATATACAAAGATGATTACTAAGACAAAATGGTTGACACTTAAATATTCTGAATAAAATGCTACTTTTAAAAGCATTTGATAACCTGTAAGATAATGCAAATAAGTCTTTTGCAATCATATTCTATTACATTTTACTTTTTTCTTTTCATAATTAAAATCTTATCTATTGCAAGAAAAAGGTTGTTTAAAGAAAATGTGTCAAGACTAATCATAACTTAAGATGAAGTCGTAATATACTCAATTTTCAATATAATCTTTTATGCTTAAAATCTCAAAATTATTGAATAACTTATTATATATATTTGTGAATAAAATATATATAAAACTATTTTAGTAAATACATAGAACCATACTTAATCATTACTTCTAGCTTTAATGATATTTGCTGAACAATAAGGTTCAAAATAATGGAAAATGCTTTAATTAACTATAACTTTTAGAAAATTTTTGTATTTTTAAGTGAAATTCCTCTAAAGAAAAAATCCATCCTAATTTTTCATGCAAAGAATATTAAAATATATAAATTCTCAGAATGCTCTATTTGTGATGTGATAAGTAGTATTACAAGTCGTCATAGTTTCTAAAATAACAACTCTTGTGGCATTTATAACTATATGAAAAATTAGTAGATATGTTCATTTAAGAGAAAACATTTAAATGAATTTTTTTCTGTTATAAAAAACATCATGACTATGACCCAACTTTATTGCTTTACTGACTATATTTTCCATGGTCAGTAAATTTTTCCTTGAAAAATTTCTCTAAATGTAAATTAGAAATGAGGATCTTACCAGGAGATGGTTCATTTTTAATAGTGTAGTCTTCCTCATCTTCCTCATCTACTCTCAATTGGAACGAAGGAGCTGCCTGTTGCCATTGGGGTTTAGAACTTGTCTAAAAACAATGAATAAAGTCTTTACCAGACAGTAGTGTAATTATAAGCCTATTTTAAATTTTTTATGAAATCTGAGATGTTATTAATAATAAAGTATTTTCAAAAGTAATTTCAAAGTAATTGAAACTGATAGTAATACTAGAAGAACAGAACAGACCAATAGATTGAGTTATATATGTGAAAGTTCTAAGATATATTATCAAAATCACTGCAGTCGGTCCACACAAGTAATGCTTTAGGCTCTTAAAAGAGGAATTTCAATAGCTGATATTTGTGTACCTGCGTCCTTCATATTTTGTTACAAATGTTCCAGAATTCCCCTAGCTACTATTGATCATATGCTTACTCCATTCCTTAAGGACAGTTAGATGGTACAGTGAATAAAATACTTGGCCTGGAGACTGGGAGACATCTTCCTGAATTCAAATCTGATTTCAGACACTTGCTGTATCATCCTGGATGAGTTACTTAACCTGTTTACCTCAGTTTCCCTATCTGTAAAATGAGTCAGAGAAGCAAATGGCAAACCACTCCAGTATTTTTGCCAAGAAAAACCTAAATTGGGATCAAAAAAAGTCTGAAATGACAGCACCAACAACAAATTGAGAAATCCACTGTTCCCACTATTCCTCCTGAATAAGAATAATCACACCAAAAGAATGGGTGGGCTGAGAAAGGAAAGAACAAGTACCCTAGAAGAAAGCAGACTTAAAAAGAAAAGAAAAATGCCACATGAAGAAGAATGCCTTTTTAGATTTTTCAATTTTAGACTCCATTCAATCTACCAGAAACCAACCAAAATTGGCCTTGCTCTGATTCTTGTACAAGATTAAGAGGGCAAAGAAAAGAATACACTATTATTACCATTACCACCATCTATCTGAAGAGGGAAACACTTTCTCACCAATAAATACCATTTGCTGCAAATAGTATATTATACTACCTTATACCTCTATTATAAGAATTAACCGTTTTCTTCTACTAGGCACTGTGAATAATTAGGATAAGGACAATAACTAAAGAATTCCACAAGAATAAAATCTTGTGACCTCAGAACAAATATATTATAAAATCCTCAAGAAATTTTCAGTCCTGAGACCAGGAGAATCTGAGTTCAAATCTGGTCTCAGACATTCAGTACTTCCTAGCTGTGTGAGCCCCAATTGGCTCAGCAAAAAATAATAATAATAATAATAATTAAATTAAATTTCAAAATAATTCCTCATCTTGCCATTCCTAATTTCAGGGGCTCCTCAGAGGATAATCTGTATTTTCCTCAAAGCTATTAACCTATTCATATATCATAGACATTCACTTGCCCTTTATAGTATTGCACAGGATTGAAAACTCAGGGAAAAAATCAGCATATTGAGATAAATCTGCATTGACAGAGGGAGGATGTCCAGGATTAAGGAGTGATGGTCCTATTAAAAATGTAATATTTTGCTTCTGTTTTTTAGCATAGGGCACCAAATTTTAAAAAGAAAATTGATAATCTTGAGAACATATAAAAGAGGAAAACCAGGATGGCTTAAAAATTACTTTAAAGTAATGAAATTTATTTTAAAGGATTGAAGATGTCCAACTTTAAAAGGAAAACACTTAAGGTAAACATGATAGCTGTTTTCAAATATTGAAGAGCTGTCACATGTAAAGGAAATAGAATTATTCCAGCTGGTCTTAAAAAAGAGACCTAGGAATAATGGGTAAAACTCATAGCAAATTTTGATCTGATGTTAAAAAAAAAAAAAAAAAAACCTTCCTTAAGTTGAGAAATATTTAAAAGTGAAATGGGCAGTCTTGTGCCATAGTGGAGTTCCCTTCACTGGAGGGAAAGTCTAGAATATGATTGAAAGGACACTTGTTATGGTATTAGTTGTACTTGAAAGTTGCTGAGCTCCCTTCTATTGATGAGATTATATAATAGGACTAGATTTATTGAGTATGATACAGAACAATATAAATGGGAGATAAAGCCCAAAAGATGAAGAAAAAGATCGAAATTAAGCCCTCAAATCAAAGGAATTAGGAGACACTATGTGCTTTATTTTTCATTTTTAATGTAGTTGCCCTTGCAAAAGAGCAAAAATTTTGAATGAAACAAAACATCTTCAGTCATAACCACTGTATTAACATTAATATTCAAATAAATATCTAAATTTTCAAATGATAGTTGTTTTAGAAAAATTAAAATTAAATTTTCTTAAATTTTTTTAGGTAAGACTTTTGTATTGTTTTTAAATATTTGAAACTATGTACATTAGATATTTTGATGATGTACATGTATTTCAAGAGGCCAAATAAAAGCATCTTAGATTTCAAATCAATAGATAATTTTATTGATTAAAAATATTTTGGGAGGATATTATGTTTGAAACTTTAAAAATCTTTAAATTTTCTCATCTATTTAGTATATATATAATAGCTACTTATTTGCATAGTAGTTGTTTTCCTTCCAAAGAATGCAAGTGCCTTAAAAGAAAAGAATATTTGGTGATTCTTCTTGTTTTTTAATCCTTAGAAAATGCAGAGGGCTTTGAACATGGGGCCTTTGATTTTTTTTTCTCAATTACATACAAACAAACATTTTTTTGTTTCTTTCTAAATTTTAAGCACTATATTCTCTTCTTCCCTCCTCTCCCACCCCCTTGACAAAGTGTGCAATTTGATATAGATTACACATGTACAGTCATGAAAAATATTTCCACATTAGAAGTGTTTTTCCAATAAGATATTTCACATTTGTTTCCATTTTTTCATTTTTTAAATTTTGTTTTACGGTTTCTTGGTGTCTCATGGAATCATGAGACTTTCTCAATTCTATTTTTTAAGGAATTATTTTCTTCTTTAAGTTTTTGTACCTCTTTTTTGTTCATTTGACCAATTCTATTTCTTAAATTGTTCTTTTCTTCAATGAATTTTTGTGATCTCTTTTTCAATGTGGCCAATTCTGCTTTTTAAGGTGTTTTTATCTTCAGTGGATTTTCATCTTTCTTTTATCATTTGTTCAATTTTTTGTGCCTCTTTTTACTAAGCTATTGATTCTATTTTCATAATTTTCCTGTATCACTCATTTCTTTTTCCAATTTTTCCTTTGCCTCTCTCTTATTTGATTTCAAAAATCCTTTTTGACCTCTTCCAGGAATTATTATGCAGCTGTTTTGACTTCCTTGTCTTCTGAGTTTGTGTCTTTATCTTCTCTGTCACCAACTTTCTATGGTCAAATTATTTTCTTGTTGTTTGCTCATTTTCCAATCTATTTCTTAATTTTTGACTTAATGTTAAAGTTGGGCCCTAAACTTCAGGACTTCTATGTTGCTATTTTCAGAGGTAATTCTAGAGGTTTTTGTTTATAGGGATGATCAAGGGAAAGGTATGGTCACTACTCTCCCAATCTGTTTTCGGGTCTTAATCCAAGAAAGGACCTTGTTCTCCTATAACCATCAGTGCTAATACTCCTAATGTAGCTAGGATTTTGACCAGGTTCCTCACACTCCTTCAGTCACAATTGCTAATGTTTCCCTCTATCTTACAATTGATACAATGTCCTTATTCCCCTATCAACAAGTACTTCTCTCAGTCTCATAACTTCAAACCAGGACCCTTGCTCCTCTGTAGCCACAAATGCTATTACTCCTTTTGGCCTGGGACTTCAATTGGGAACTATGTATGGGCAATGCAACAGGGTGAGGAACCCAGCACTAGCTAAGGTCCCCTGCAATATCCTTACTGAGTTGTCCAACACCTCTCCCTGTCCTTGGGATGAGAGCTTCCAAATGCCACCACCTCAAAGACAGCTTCAGGCTTTCTGGGGCAGAGCCTGTGCTGTGCTTCTGCCTTGTGTTCCAGGTCCATTAGACCACCACTACAATGAGACAGACTTTTCCCAGTAATCTCTTAAGTTGTCTTGAACCAGAAAATTGCTTTACTCAACCTGTTTGTTTGTTCTGCCACTCCAGTATTTAATTTGAGGCAATAGTTTAAGAATACTTTAAGTATTCTCCTTTCCTATCTTTCCAGTCTACTAACCATATTCTTCTGATTCAGTGACACTGACCTACATGTTATTCCTTTTACAAGACACTCTAAATATTACCCATCTTTTCATTAATTGTAACAAATGACTACCTGTCTGCCCTTCTTCCTTCTGTCCACATGGGGAAATTATACCCTTATATGTGGGTTCTCTTCTTAAAAGAATATAAATTTTGATTGCTTAAACTCATAAGATATGGTGTGGTTGGTGGCTAGATTTTTTTTCTTCTTCCCTACTTCTTTATTCAATTTTTAAAAATAAAAACTAGAACAATCAACTCTTCTGTCCCATGTAATTTCATTTATGATTCCTTGAAATAGCACTCCAGAAAAAAAAAGACTTTGATAAAGCCCATTGGATTAAAATGAAGCTACTTGGTTATGTCTTTAAGCCCAAATCACACTGGCTCTCATTGACTAGCCAATAATAGCTTCCAGTCCAAGACTCAATTGGTCATTGAGTTTTAATGCATCCAAGTCTATTCTGGACAGAAACCCTGAAGATCTTCCCCCCAGATTGATTTTTTTTTTTCTGAGTAGGCAAACTAAGCCTTCTTTTTCTTATCTAGCCTAAATCACTGAATATATATTGTCTCTACCAAATTCACATCTGGGAAAGACTTTAGCTTAAAAAGGACAAAGTCTTTCCATGCATCTGAGACCACCTCTAGTTATTCTGAACTCTGTCTTGCCACTAGATCCAGATAACTAGAGAATGAAGCTGATGCCTTTGGCACAACCCTACTTCACTTAAATCCATTCACTTGCAAGTCAAGATATCATCTTCCTGATGTCATTGATTCTCTTAGAAAAGCCATTATTAAAGCCTGAAATTCCCTCCCAGGAATCTTTTATCTCTTGTTTCCTTAACTTCTCTGAATCTCAACTAAAATCCTACCTTCCATGAGAAGCCTTTCTCCAAAATCCTCAATGCCTTTCCTCTGTAATTACCTCCATTTATCCCTGAATATATCTTGTTTAGACATCTCTGTGTACATATTGTCTTTCCCTCAATGAAACTTCTCTTATGAGTTTCTTCAGTTCAGAGACTGTTTTTGCCTTTTTTTCGTAGCACCAGAATTTAGCAATATCATCTATAGTATTCTCATTTCAAAAAAAAAATAATGCTAGACTTTACATGTCCAAAATCACAAATATGGCTGGCAATTTTTCAACCTATGAACATTTATTATTTACTATGAACCAGACATTATACTAAGCACTGGAGATTGTAGTTTCTTGTTATTGTTTGCTGTTTGTCCTTCATTCTAGAAGAGGACCAATGACATCAGAAAAGTGATGTCCTGACTTGCAAATGAATTGAATTTAAGTGAGGCAGGGATGTGATAAGTAACCAGAGATTCCAAAGGAACCAAAAGGCTGTCAGTGCCTTCAAAGAATTCATGATCTATTCAAGAAGACAATAAACAAACATATATATGTGATTGTATATATGTATATTTGCAAATGTTTTTATATTTACAATTATATATTGATACACACACTATGGAAAAAGGAAAAATAGGAAATAATGAAAAGATGATTAAGTACTAAAATTAAGAGATGTTGGAAAAGGCTTCTTATACGGTGGTATCAAATTAAAATAGAAATGAGAGGCCAACTATACATAAGGATTCCTGCAGGCTGAATATTGCCTTAAAAAACCACAAACCACATGCTAACATTTTTTTATATTCTATTGTATTTTTATTTACTTTATAAAATACTCCTGATTACAGTTTAATCTGGTTATTGCAACTGGAGATGGGGCATAGAGAACAGGAAGTAGTTTGACACTTCTAAAGAAGATGGGACTTTATTTGGGACTTAAAGGATACCTGAGATGATAATAAGAGGAGATGATGAAAGAGAACATTTCAATTTGAGGGGACAGCCAGCAGAGTCTCAGCATCCTAATTTTTAATCTGATCCTCTTTTGACTATTTGCCCCTATCAAAAAAAATTATATTTGGAATAGACAAGCTTTGTGAAGTTTTGTGGGCTGGCCTGTTTAGATTTGTGATGAAATCACTGTGGGCTCCAGAGAGTATAGAAACTGACTCCCATTGCAGATTTGGTCAACAAAAATGAAATACTTAATATGTACCAGGTATTATGCTAATCATTAGAGATATTAAAAAAGGCAAAAAAAATCATTAGAGATATAAAAAAGGGAAGAACAGTAATTTCTCAGTAGTTTATAATTTGAGAGAGAGCTGCTAGAACACTGATTTGCCTTGAGTCACATAGCTAGTATGCCATAAGCAGGACTTAGACCTGAGTTTCCTAATTCCCAGGCTACCTATCTATCCACTCTGTCATATGTTATGTTTTATGCATAGTTACTATTTCAGATAGAATATTTAATTAACCCCATTTCCTAAACCTGCTGAGGAATTAGGTTTTTGTAACTTTTTCTCAAGAAATCTGAAATATATAATTTCTTTAAAAGCTAATGAAGTATGAAGTGATTCAGGCCAATTCCAATAGACTTATGATGGAGACCCATCTGCATCCAGAAAGAGAACTTTGGGGAATGAATGTGGATCACAGTATAGTATTTTCACCATTTTTGTTGTTTGCTTGCTTTTTGTTTTCTTTCTCATTTTCTCTCCTTTCTGATCTGATTTTTCTTGGGCAGCATAATAATTGTGGAAATATATATAAAAGAATTGTACATATATGTTTAACATATATTGGATTACTTGCTTTCTAAGGGAGGGAGTGAAGGGAAGGGAGGGAGAAAAAATTTGGAACAAGGTTTTGCGAGGGTGAATGCTGAAAACCATGCATATATTTTGAAAGTAAAAAGCTAAAAAAAAAAGTTAATAAAGTTGTCTTCTTAATTGAGAATCACTGAGCTTATTTCAAATTTGAAAACTTATTATCAATATTGAAGAAAATATATAAGAAAAACATGTAAATTACCGGTGCCAACTGTGGCAAAAATTTGGTTGGTGTTTTGCTTCTTTCTTTACTTGATGTTTTCTCCTATATGGGAAATAAGGAAAACCAAAATTGTTTAGTATGAAAGTAATAAAGTCTTAGGTCAATTATACAAATGTACAATGTCTTCTAATTTAATATCCATTACCCATTATATATACTTTCTTTAGAGAAGAAGGAATCAAAAACCATATCCAAGGACAATCTTATGCAATTTTTTTTTTTTTTTTTTTTTTTTTTACAAATCCAGTTTGTCTTTAGAAAAACTCAATCCTTGATGCCCCTTATTTTTCAATGGTAGTCTTTTAACACCTGACCTACTTTGACAAAACTCCTATTTCACTGTGTTTTGACTTGCCTTAAAGGTTTATCTAGGAGCATTTCCTACCCAAAATAGCTATGTACAGTCCAGAATCTCTGCCATTTTCATTTTGCCCTGAGCAAATTGTTGATTGCTATACTTAGAAGGCTCCATCTAGGAACTCTTTACCTTCCTATACTTCCAGTACCCCATAGCTTGGTCTGCTCTCACCAATTAAACTTATTTGTCCTAAATTTCTTCCCATTGTACCATGTTCTTTATATCCCCAGTGTGATAATTTACTGTCTTGTAGGGAAAGGAAAGGAAGAAGAGAAGAGAAAGGAAAGGAAGGGAAGAAAGGAAGGCAAGGAAAGGGAAAGGAATGAAAAAGGAAGGCAAGAGAAGGGAAAGAAAGAGAAGAGAAAGAAAGGGAATGAAAAGAAAGAGAAGGGAAAGGAGGTAGAAAGGAAATTAGATAGGAAGGAAAGAAGGAAAAAAGGAAAGGAGGGAGGGAGGAAGAAAGAAGGGAATGTCATAATCCTTTTCATGAACAAAGAACAAAGAACTGCCTTATAATTACTTTACATTTAGTTGTATACAGGTTGTTTTCCCCAACAGAATGCAAGCTCCCTGAGAATAGGAACTTTCATTTTTGTCTTCATAGCCCTCGGAACTAACACACAGTAGGTGCTGAATAAATACTTGTATTTACTTCATGTCCTGATTGACCATCACATATGACTATACCTGGAATTCTCTTCTGCACCTAAAAATGATGCATTATACTATAGTTACTTTCAAAAACCAGTGTACAATAGTGTGAAAGAACCAATTCTGACATTTACATGTAAGACAGCCACTTTATTTTTATGTGAGAATCATTATACGTATAGTATAGTTGAATTGGATGCTACAATTTATGTAGCTCAATTGGAAAAAAAAACTAGAAATTGTAACCCTTATCAACATTCTGCATGATCCTCAAGACAGTTGTATAGGATGATTACTTTCATGTAATTAATATTCATACTTTACTTTTATTAATAAGTCAGTGCTATAAAACAGCAATTTTTAGATATGAAGTACACACACTTAGAAAATAGTACAAAGTAACCTTCTAAAGGGCAAGCAATATTTCATTTCTGTCTCCAGTACCTAGCCTTTATATAATTGGCTCTCAATAAATGTTTGCTGAAGTGATCTTAATGTAAAAAGCAAGTTCTAAAAATTTTTAGGTTCTAGAACCATAGTAAATTGACATTTTGAAGGCCATCTAGTCCAACCCCCTCCTTTTATTGATGAGAAAATTAAGACCCAGGGTTGTACAGATCTTGATGATAGAGCTAATCAAGCCATAGTAGTTATTGTCATAATTTTATGACAATTAACAAACTGTATGAAATTCATTGAAAAATGTGTATCTTTAAAAAGCTGAGAGAACTTTAACTAAGACCTAAAATGTCTGATTTGGTTTATATTTTTAAATTAATATTAAAATGAGAACAACTGCATGTTGTTTATATTTCTTTTTAAAATATCCTACTAAAAAGAATTGAAAGTACATACACTGAAATTTCCTATTCTTGAATGATGCCATCTCAGGAACAACTTTCTACTAATGAGATGAATATATTAAAATTTCCTTCAACAAAAATGTTTTTACCACTGTTCACATTTTCAAACAGAATGAATATGTAAGCATATTTCAAAGAAAAAGCACATTTCATTTTCTGAAGTTAAATCCATTCTCTTTACTAAGCCATAATTTATTCTTTTCTGAAAGAAAGGAAAACTGGTCTAGATTATTATAAACAAAATAATTTTTATTATTATAATCACATATGCATTATATAATATATATTTTTATAATTATTATAAACAAAATAAATGTCCAGAGAACATTAAAAATCACATTTCAACTAAACTAGTGTGAGAATGCCCTCTACTGTTTTTAAAAAATAATAGCATATCACTTTGTAGGCTCATACCAGTTCCTCCAAAGTATAAACATCTCAGAAGAATATCCTAACAAAAGATAATTCAGTGTTATATGTTAAGTTTTCAGGGGATTTCTCTCTTTTTCATCACAATATTCACAAAGATGAAGTGGAAACATTTCTGAAATTAAATATCTAGAGTTAGTCAAATGAAGAAAAAGAGATTAATGACATTTTCAAGATCACCCAATGGCAGAGCTCAACTGATGCTCAGGTGGTATCATACATAACCCATTCTAGGATAGTATCCAAAGTTTTTAAAAGCTTCTCAGCTGGCATAGCTTTTGAGAACCTAGGCTCCCTTCTATGGCATGATGAAGCATAAGAGTAATGGAGTTTTACCTTAATTGCAAATAAAAAATGTATTAGCTTGTAGAAATGTTTAAAAAATCTTCATTTTCTCCAAATCCCACTCCTCCCCAATTGGAAAAGGTCATTTTATCAGTGTTCTCAAAAAATATTTGATGGTGATCAATCAATAAAAGCATTTATAAATGTTTACTATTTTCCATGTACAGTACTAAAGACTAAGGATGTAAAGTTAAAAACCCAAAGAGTTCATAATCTGACTTGTGGGGGTGGGGATACCATGTGCATCAATAGGTACATACAAGATCTATATAAGTAATCTCAAAAGGGATAAAAAGAGACTAGAAAAGGCCTCCTGGAGAGATGATATTTGAGCTGAGACTTGAAGGCAACCAAAGAAACTAGTGATAAGGATATTAAGATGAGCATTACAGGTATAGGGCACTATTCAATGGCACAAAAAAGTTGATGGAGAATTTTGAAGAACGACAAGTAGAACAGTGTAGCTGGATTGTTGAGTGCATAAAGGGTAGTAAAATGTTAAACACACACATACACACACATAAAAGGAGTTAGGTTATAATGAAATTCAAATGCTAGAGAAGTCTCTATTTGAACTTGGAGAGACTATGGAGCTCTTGTCTCTTTTGGTGGCTGAACTGGAGAATGAATTATAACTGAGAAAGACTTGAGACAGATAGGCTAGGTTGGAAGACTATTGCCATAGTCCAGGCAAGAGATAATAACAGTAATGCAATAAAAATTCAATTATTAGAAAATCCTTAAACAGAAAAAGCAATTAATGAAATCCACTAATCAACTATACAATTAACATTTATTAGTTATCCACAGAGTGCAAAGTACTGGAAATAAAAAGACAAAAATGAAACAGTGCTTTCCCTCAATAAGTTTACATTTTAGTATAAATTCTTATTTTAAAATAACCTACTTGTATATAAAACCATGTAATTTTACATTCTAACCACATGGGTACTCTTCCACTGCTTGAGTTCACAATGTCTCTATAACCCAGTAGCTAGTCTTGGATATTTGGTCTGACCAAAAAAGACATCAGTTTATTGCTTGCAACCTGGAAATTTGACTCTTCAAATTTATCTTATTTGTCCTTAGACAATAAGCATGTACATCATCATTTGGCTCAGTAGAGTCTGCTGAACTGTTACAAGATGTGCTCTGATGAGAACCTAGCATCCAGGATTACGCCCACCACACAATGAGACATCAGACTAAGTGGAGATTTTGCTAAGTGATAATGATCCTTTACATTACTAGATAAGTAAACCAACATTCTATCAATTTTCATCAAAAATTCACAATCTAATGAATACAAGTCAAATTTTAAAATAAATATTGCCTTAGGTTCTGATAGTAATGAAGCATGAAGTTTTATGGGTAATTATAGATTACAAAATACCCAAAAGTATAAAGTTGGACAATTTATAAAAAATTGGTTATTATATGGCATCAACATAGTTTCTGAAGTAAAGCAAGTTGCTAAGCATTATTATAGAAACTCTGATTAATTTGCATGATTATGATGATTATGATTCGCTTTTTATAGGGAGTCACTGCATAGGTCAATCAATTACTCCACTTCATTTAAAGTAAGTTTTATGACACTACTGCTTGATACCATAACCTGCTGAAAACCTGTCTCAACCAAAGAATGAAAAGTCCTTGAAAGCTACAGGAAGAATTTAAGTGACATTGTACAAACTGGATGAGAAACTCTGGTCAACCCTCAGTGAGTGGTGACCCAGGGGAGAACAAATCCAGCCAGAGTCCTGACCCTTGGACTCTTCTATCAACCCCATCCTGGCAGGAGGAAGACTTTATGAACTTCAAAAGGAAAGAGGATTTAACTTTTTCATCATCATTCCAGGAACATCTGAAAGGTGGCTTCAACTGGCAGCAATGTAGATTTAAGGAACCAAGAACATATTGGACACATGAGAAAAGCAGATTTGGGGTTCCTCAGGGAACTCAGCAGTAAAATTACAACTTGCCAGAGGAGACCTTCTCAATCACCCTCCTTCCATTGTTCCACCCAAACAGTAGAAAAGGACTTCCACCAATTGTGTGAGTCATCACTTCTCTACCAATGGACTTGCTGAACTTTCATCCTGGCTCTAGATACCTGTGATGGAGACTATGCCCCACTTTGGGGAGATGTATTGTATCAATTATATCACTCTGGTACACACCCATTTCTAAAAGTTCACCCTGGCTGACTAATTGAAATCAATGGGGGAAATGTTGGAAGTTTATGTGCTACAGCATTGGGTAACTTTTCCATGGGTTTATTTCTCAGGATTATTTTATAAATCTCAAGAGGCAAGTTAATAGCTGAACTCTGGGGACCCAATCTGCTAGTGTGAATAAGGATCAGAGAGTAGCTCCAAAACATGTTCTACAGATATATTGATTTCCACTTGTCTACAACTATGCTTAAATAAAATATAGGAAAGAAAAGGATGGGATTAGATGAAGAATTGTATATCATCGTAGTATGGTTGAAGTGTCCTGGATTCTGAATTAGGAGACTTGGATTAAAATTCAATTTCTAGTGAATGTGCAGCAGGTACACTTCTAGCCACTAGGAATATAGGAAGCTTAAAGTCTAACTGATGGCGAGATACTTTTCCTCCTCTAGATCCTAAGTTTCTCATCTGTATAGTAAAGAGTCTGGACTAGATATTCCCAAAGACTGTCTTTGGATATTTTTTTTATTTAAATAGTATTTACGGATAGAATGTAAAACTGAGCCCATTTCATTTTTTTTTTTTTTTTTTTAGTATCCCTACCACCTGGCACAAAGGTGCTTAAAAATGCTTGTTAATTGATTGACATGGGCTGAAATCTTCAGTCAAGGGTAAGGCTATTGGCACTAGAAGGCTGAACTTGCAGAATATTAAGGGAAAGAGAAATCTAAAATAATGGAATAATTTTGCTTTGTGGAATTCTGACAGACAATGGGAATCCAATGTTCATTGGGTTGGGTTGGTGAATGCAGTGGTCTGAGGCCAGATAGAAGGGGACAGAAAAGAGGGATCAAAAAGGATAGTCCTTTAATCACTGAATAGGTATCACTTCAAATTGAGACCTAGGAAAACCTTAGCTTAAAAAAGCCAATGTCACCCAGTACACAGAAGGTCATGAGCAGTTGCCCCCAGTGACTTGCCACTGGACTCTGATAATTCTGGAAAAATGAGGCTGATGATTTTTGCACAGCCCTGTCTCACTTAAATGCAATTCACCTGCAAGTACAGACATCACCTTGTTGATATTCTTGGTCCTCTTCAAGAAAAGGGACAAGGAGAAAAGGGAGTCAGAGAGAAGTGGCTGACCCTGACACTCCGTGTTAACCCATGTAAGTTCTCTCTGGATCCCAGTTTGTTTGTTTGTAAAATGGGTTTCAAGCAGCATGGTGGATTCGAGCCAGGAACAGCTGGATTCCAATCCTGTCCCAGACACTAATATTGTCTGTGAGTGACCCTGGTCTGATCACCTTTCCTGGGCTCCCTTGCTTCCTCGGTACAATGAGGGGGACACTCTAAAACCTGTAGAGGCACGACCTACGCCCCCTCCAGCTCGAGGGGAGTGCCAAGAGTAGCTGAGCTCCCCGCTGCCCACCTTGGGACGCCCCACTTTGGAACCCTCGGGTCCCGTGACTGGAGTTCATGAGGTGGGTAAGATCACTCCCCGGCGTATCCCGCTTGCCCATCTCACCTTATCTTTGCTCATGGCCAACGAGGAAGCCCTGGGGGGCTGGCAAGAGGCGGGGAGGAGGAGAAAGAGCAGAAGGAGACGCGCGGAAGAGCGGCTGAAAGGTCGCTCCCTCCAGAGGCACCCAAGGGACGAGACCGAAACCAAGACCGAGACCTAGAAGGGGACTCAGAGGACCCGCCAAGAACTCTGCTGACTAGCAGTGTTGTGGCTGGAGCTGGACTGTTGCTAAGCAACAGCCCGACTCTGGCGTTGGCTGGATGGGGGGAGGGGCGCGTGCGCCCCCGCCTCTCAGAATCTTCCCGGGGCGGGGGCGAAAGAACCTACCTAAGTGATGGGTAGTCGGGAAGTTCCCAAGTTCAAAACAAGTTCAGTCACTTAAAACCGTAGTGCAGCTACCGCATCTCAACTTCCTCATCTATAAAATGGGGATGATAATAAAAATAATAATAGCACCCACCTCTCAGATTGTTATGAGGATCAAATAAGAGAATTTTTGTAAAGTGCTTTACAAACGCTAAATACAACACCATGTAAATGCTAGCTATTGATACTATATTTCTAATATAACAATAATTTATAATATGTAATATGTTAATATTTTATCATCATCATTATTATTACAAGTTGGAAAAGTGGGGCTCCAGAAAGGATTTTTTCCCCTTTTATAGGTTAGATAATCTATTTCTATACTGAACCATAACAACCCCCACGTCCTCTTACTCCACCCCCCACTCCTAGTGTGCCCAGATCTCTTCTCCCGCAGACTCTTCCAACTTCCTCTGCTACAAGGAGGCTCTTAGGGGACTGATGGAATGAGAAAACTGCGATAAAAATCTCCATAGGGTGTGTTTCAGCTATGTATCTCAAACTTGCGATGGCTAAGAAAGATTAGGGTAGGCAGGCTTTGGATTCACATCTTCCTTCTGTTCCCTTTTCATGTTCCAAAAACTGACTCGGAAATCTTTTCAAAGGATCATAAAGCAAGCTGGAAAGATGAGAAAGATGAATCCCAGGAAGCAGCTCCCCAGGACTGAGCATCAGAGGTGGGTCTTAAAATCAAATAAAACTCCCTAGCCAGTGATTTTTCCATTGTGCCGTGTTCATAACTCTTAAAACACAGAATGGTAATAAACTTGCATCATTTCCCCTTCACTTGGTCTCCCAAATATTTGTTTTTTAGATTGCCTTATTTTTCTTGGTTTTCCTATATATTAATGGGGGCCATTCAGACCTAACTTTTCCCTTAGCTCTGGCTGCTTAACTGGTCAGAGAGCTTGAATGAGATGGGAGTCAAAAATTCCATTCATTCTGATGAAATGGAGAACACCAGGCTCCTGATTCCTAAGAACCTCCAGGTCTTATCATGAGCTCTGAAGTCCCACATTGTTATCTGTTACCTATACAACCTAAGAATCAATGAACCTTTCCCCATGCTCTACACCTGAACTTCCTTTTATGTGTTGCATCAAATAATGAGACTATGAAAACCTTGGGAGGCTTAATTTTTCTATTGGCAAACCTAGAGTTAAAAGTCTTTCATCTCATCAGAAGGGAATTTTTGACTACTATCTCATCCAAGTCTTGTGACTACAAGTAATTCGGTCATTCAAATTATGCTATTCATATTGTTACAATTTATTATTGTTGTTATTATTTTTAATTCTCAGTGTCTAGGGTAGCTTTCCATACTAAGCATGATACATCACTAACTCACTACTTATGGAACCTTTTCTTATGGAACTTTTGTACCAAATAATATCATATTAGTTGTTAAAGAAGGCAATAACCCCCCCATAATTGTAAGTTAGTTTGTGAATATAGAAGTTCCTCCTGAGCTACTTAATCCACAACTCCATATGAGTGATTTAGTGAAATACCTAAATGATTAAAAATAGAAACCAGTCATTTTTAATAACCTGAAGCCCTTAATGAATGTACTTAATGAATGGTGGGAAAGCAAGAGGAGAAAGTGAATATAAAAGTTTGGATAATAAATCCATAAGAAACCATTTTTGTTTACCTCTCTAATGTTTTCATCATGGGGGCTTTAACTAAATATCCTCTATATGTGGCAAAGCTGAACCCCAATAGTAGCAAGTGAGATTCCAATTGAAAAAAAACAATGCCCATGAGATATTCTATTGATGTTCAACCCCAGTCCTCATCTGTTGAGGGCCAATAGCATATCAGCAGGTAAAATACCCAAAACCAGGAGATTAAAAACCCTCACCAAAATCAGTGTCCCTTCTGGATGCCATAAGTGTAATGCAGACCAAGTATGTTGGATGACCCTATGAAACTTTTATATGGGGAAAAGGGAACTAATAAGAGGATGACAATTTGCTTTTGTTGCCTTAGAAAGTTTTGTTTTTGGTTTTACAAAATAAAATTCTAATTTTGTGAAAGCCATTAAGAGTTTTGAATTACTAATCTTCAGATAAGACTTTGTTTCAAGACATTAGCTCTGTTAGCCAAATTTTAAGAAAGATTAGAGAATTCTAATTAATCTGCTCATTTTCTGCATCAGGTTTAGTTATGTTGACAATTTTGTGTTTTCTTTTATGGCTTTGGTGGGTTTTGTTTTGTTTGTTTGCTAAAAATGCTTTTGTGAGAACAAACACTTAAAGATTTTGATGCCCAAATTTGTGCTGATTCTAAAGGAATTGTTTATGAGAAATAAATGTTCTTTCCTCCTATAAAATATGTGATGTAAACTAATACAGCTGCTAAACACTAAGAAGCTTTTTTAAAGTTCATTTTTACTTTTTAAAAAAATTTCCTGCTTTGAAAGATTGTGAAAATGTGGTGTGTATGTATATGTTGAGAGACTTTTTCCCCCAATTTATAGATCTACTTACACAAAAGGAAAAAGAAGAGAGATGGGATAACAAACCCAATTTAAAACACAGAGTCATCCTTTTGGCTACATATATTTGGATCTATCAGAAAATACATACTTTTTAGGGTTATGGATATGACTCAAAGAGAAATCATGTTACCATGAAAAGATTGCAAGGCTATATAATGTCAGCACACCAGAGACATTGTTATAAACCAACAAATTAGTGACAAGATCCTAGTGAAGAGACCTAAGATGTTTATTGAGCATATTAAGCACTTTAGAAGCAGAGAGAATCTTCTTTAAAGCATAAAAGAAAATAATCAGAAGAAAAAAGAAGTGGGAAAGAAAGCTATCTGGATTCACCCAAAACATCAGCCATCCCTACCCAAAGAAACAAACCAGGAAAATCAAGGCTAAGGAAACTAAGCTATCAGAATGAATTCCCTATGAATTTGTATTATAGTTAAAATAGAGTAAAGCTATTTGTGTACAGTACCTGCAATAGTTTTTCACTCGATACCTCCTGATGATCAATAACATAAACTTGTGAGATAAGTGATTATGTTAAGGGGACAGGAGGTGGCTGAGACTGCATTAGCACTATACTCTAAATAATAAAGCAAATACAAATAAATAATAAAGATTTTTGGATGGTGTTAGGTAAAATGGGATTTTGATTGTTGTATGTTTTCAATGTTATGATAGTTGTTGCTTTTTGTTATTATAGATTATATACAATTTTATTAATTAGAGGAAAAGAAGTCAAGAAATTGGTATAACTTGGAGTAAAAAAAATCTAGCATTTTCTTCTATGCATGGTATTAATTTTCATGTAATGCCTCAGTTTTCCTACCATGAAATTGGGGATAATAAAAATGTTGTTTACTTGAGGGTTTTGAAACTTTCTATACAAGATTATGCAAGTACAAAATTACAGTTACAGTAAATATCCTAGACAAGAAATAATCCCATAAAATTTGGACACTAATTCACACATGTGGAATCTGTTTGTTAGAAAACAGAGCTATATATGGACTAATTCCCATAAAAACAAATGCAGAAAAGATCCTTGTTTATTACCACAGTGACCTGTTAATCATAACCAGGTGAAAAACATTCGTTGCATTTAGTTCTTTTGGACACTAGATGGCGATGTATTCCCTGACAAACTAATAGTAAGAGAAAAATTGATTCCATACCCAAAGCATGATTTTGCTTTTTCACTGTAGCACCATATAGAAGATTAAAATGTTGACATTTCTAAAGTAGTAAGTCCCCACGAGGTATTTTTTTGGAAATAAAGCAATAAGTCTTTTAAAAAGTTTGCGATCTGTTAAATCAACTATTATCACAAGACAATTTTTATACATTAATTTTTATTGAGGGTTTAGTAATCTAAGGAAGATAAATTCTGAGGTCATAATTAATCTAATTTGTATATATCTTTATAATTTTACTTTATAAAATGATATAGAAATATATAGGATGTTTTTAAACATCAAAACAGCTTCACTTTGAGGAGCAAAATATTACATTTTTAGCAGACAAACTTGCTTCCTGGGAGTTCTGGTAAAATTCTTGTTGTATGCCCAGAATGTCAAAAGCACTTACCTCTAACCTTATGTCTTAGAGACTTTTAGAACATATTGTACTGCACCATGTTTTGGGTTTGTCAGGTGACTTAAAGGTCTTTGGCACTCAGTTCATATTCCAACTTTTTATTTGTCCAATAAAAAAATGCTTTCTTGCTCTGCTAGATAATCACATAGATATGTAGAGTATTTACATGATTGCTTAGGGCAACAAGGAGTCTTTTCTATTTGTTTTGGTAGTATTTCAAAGGAAACTATCATAAAGTCACCTCCTATCTGGACCAAAGGTTGAGGAAAAACCCTATCCAACAATTCCAATCCTATCAAATACCTCACTTAACTAAAGTCATAGATAATGAGATGCTATGACCTTGTAACTAATTTAATAAGGGGCCTCTTCTCTTCTTTCAAGATTGAAATATTTCTAAGGGCTATCATGGAGAAAAGAGTTTAGTCTTGTTCTGGCCCAAGATTTCTAGCCAAACTTAGAACAATGGATAGAATTTGTAATGGGGCAGATTTAGACATGATGAAAGGGAAAATTTGCTAATAATCACGGTCATACCACTGTATGCTGTATGAAGCAAAATGGGCTTCCTTGAGAAAAAGTGGGTTTTTCCTCATTGGAGATCTTTAAGCAGATCTTAAAAAAAAATTTTTTTTTAATGAATGACTACTATTAATGACATTGTAAAAGATATTCCTATTTAAGAAATGGTTGGACTGGAGGGCCTCTAAACTGCAGTGATCCTTCTGTCTCATATAGACTTAGAAAACCATATATTTACATTATATCAATTACATTTTTATTTATTTTGTTAAATATTTCCAATTACATTTTAATCTGATTCCTTTGACACTCACATGTTTAATTAACTTTACCAGATTAAATGATCTCAAAAGTCTATCCCAACTATGAAATTCTGCAATTCTTTAATGATAAAACTGAGAACATCTTGTTTATGTGAAATATTACACTGCATTTGTAATCTGTGAAGATTACACCATAAATCAGATTTTAGTATAATATTGAGTGAGCTATTTTTAAAATTAGTAGTGGTAATGATCAGATTTGTACAGTACCTATAGTAGTTTCTCACTCAGACACCTCCTGATGACCGATAACAAAGACTAGGAAGATAAATGGCTAAATTAAGAGGACAAAAGGTGTCTGAGACTGTATTAGCCCTATATTCTAACTAATGGAACTAATATAGGATTTGTTGGCAGATAGCCTGCGGCATTTCCATATAGTGTTTCCATTAATGGATCGTTACCTCTCTTTCCCAATTGGTTGACCAAAAATCTGACTATTAAATATACTGGAATTAACAGAAGGCAACTGCATGTAAGCTCTTTCGGGGCAGGGATTATTTCCTCTTTGTCCTTGCATGTTGTAGCCCTTGAATAAACATTCGTTGAATTGAATTAAGTAAAATGAAGAGTACATATAAAGTGTATACTCTCTTTTACCTTCTTGGAGAAAAGCTAAAAAGTCCAATAAAGATTCATTAGCTTTCTTCACTCTCCATTTCCTACTCCTGATATGACATCACATCACTTGGTGCAGGGGTGAGAGAGAGAATACAAATCTAGTAAGTCAGAAGAAACCCAGACTGGAATCTAGTAGAAGGAGAATATTAATATCTAAGAACATATTTGGAGGGCTTCCCCTCTTCTTTCCCCTCTCTTTCCCTTTCTCCCTCTCCTTCTTCTCTCAGCTTAGTCAGGTGATTCTTAAAGGAAACTTAACAAATATTTCCCCAAATCCAGGTTAGGGATAATTCCCCAGTGTTGAGATAAGCACAATGTAATGGCATTTTTCTTCTTCTCTAGCCAGCAAACCAGGGCAGAATCTTCATTTCTCACTAGGCAGCACTACTTTGGGCACCATGTCTCAGGAAATTTATTATTGGGATAACATCATCAGCCTGTAACATCTCATCAGCTTCAACATTGAGCCTCCACTTTATCACTATCCCTTGCCTCTGATTGGAGGGTTTTGTATCTTTCTTTCCCAAAATTTATTTTATTTGAAAAAATAGGATAAACAAAAAGAAAAAAACAGAAAAGCAATACAAAACAAAATGAAATAAAGCAAAACAAAAACATTATCATTTGCCCAGTAGAACATCAGGGAGTTTTCAAAATATATAACAACAAATATGAATTTATGAAAGTATATATATATATATATATATATATTAGTAGAAGAAATTATATTAACAAATGTCCATCTTTACTTCCTTGAAAATTGTTTTTTGTTCTCTGCTGTACATCTTATTTATTTTATTTTTTTCCCTTTTCATCCTCCCCACCACCTGCAAGCAGGTTATAGTTAAGAATTATATTTATTTATATATTTATATATACATATATTTATGTATTTATATATACAAATTTATATATACATATATATTTATATATACATAAGTAGAGATATACATAGATAGATATAAACACATATATAGATACACACACATATCACCTTTTCATCCTACTATCATCCCCAAACAAGCTACAATTAAGATATATTTATGTATACATATGTAGATATATACCTACATACACATACTTACACACACATGTACCCTATAGTATCTTTCCTAACTCTGCTGATTCTTTCATTAAATTCTGCTCCATAACTTGGCTTACTATTATTTACCCTTCCCTCCCTCAAGAATCTTTCTCTTGTCTTCTTCCTGCATCCTTTGCTTCCCCATCCACCTATCTCTCTTTCCTTATTTCTTTATAGATTTTTGAGGATTCTATACCCTTCATGGTATATATATATATAGTGTTACTACTGAACCCATTCCCAATGTGAGTAGGTTTTCTGAATTATTATTCCTTCTCTCCTGTCTAATGCCTCTCTGTTTATTCTTCCTTAGAACCTTATTTGTATAACATGATTACTATTTTTATTTTTACCTTTATGCCAACTTTTCTTTTGAGTTTACCCTATTATTGATGTAAATCTTAAAGTATACATTTCCCATTTAAAAAAAAAAGCATAAACAATTTATCCATGTTGACTTCCCTAAAATTGCTCTTTGATACTGGCTTTTATATGTCAATTTTCTATTATGTTCAGGTTTAGTTGATAGAAAGTTTATAAATCTGAAAGTTTGTTGAATGTCTGTTTTTCCTCATTCAAACTTATAATTTTTCTGGATATGATATTTTTGACCAGGCCTAACTCTTTTGAGTGTAGATATAATTCCAAGATCTGTGGTCTTCTATTGTAGCTGCTGATAGGTCTTGTACACTTCTAATTGTAGTTCCAATGTATCTGAATTGGTTTTTTTCCCATTACTTGCAAAATTTTCTCTTTTAATTGGGGGTTTTGAAATTTGGCAATAATATTCCTATGTTTTCCACAAAGGATCTATTTGAAGTAGTGATCAGTGGATTTTTTCTAATTCTATTTTCCCCTTGTGACCTACTATTCCAGGACAATTTTCTAAGATTATTTCTTGCATTGTTGTCTCAAGATTTATCTTTTTGATCACAACTTTCTGGCAATCCAATTATTTTTATATTTTTCTCTTAATCTATTCTCCAGATCTGTTGTTTTTCTTATGAGATGTTTCATTTTTTGTTCTATTTTCTTATTTATAATCTGTTTTGCTATTTCTTGATCTCTCATAGCTTCACTTGCTTCCCCTTGCCCAATTCTAATTTTCAGAGTTATTTTTTATCTTTGAGACTCTGCATCTCCTTTTCTAATAAGTTAATTCTTTTTTCATAATCTTCCTGTTTTTCTTGGATGGTTTTAATTTTTTTCTTTAGTTTGGCCTCAATGTCTCTCATTTGATTTTTGAATTCTTTTTTGAGTAGTTCTATAAATTTTCTCCACGCAGTGAAACATTTCACATTTCTCTTTTTTTTAGAAGTTTTTTTTAACTAAAGTGTCTTCCTCTGAAGATGAATTACAGTCTTCCCTTTTCCCATAATATGTTTCCATGGTAGGGTTCTTTCTTCTTTGCCAATTAATTTTTTTTTAATAAGAGGTATTAGTGTAAAATCTCTAATTGTGAGGTGGGGGAAATGGTACCTCCAGCTTCCCTTCAACTCTTCACTCTGACTTGGAACCCCAAACTAAGAACTCCACAGCCAGAAGTGCACCTGACCTGCTATTTCTATACCCACCAGGTACTGGTTCCTTTTCTGCCAGTGATACCCCAACTTACACCCCGCACCCCCCCCCCCCCCCAGCCCATCTCAGCAGCAGAGCTGGGCCTGGCATTCCCAGTCAGCTGAGGTTTCCTCAATCTTCTCAGACTCAGATCCTGACTGTACAAACAGTCCAGGAGGTGACAATCTCTGAGGTTCCTGCTGAGGTTCTAGCAACACTTAGCTAGCCTGAGGTGTCCCTACCCGGTGTTTCTTTGAAGCTAGCCTGGAGGTATTTGCACTTCAGACAGGTTAATACCAACGAAGTCTTTCTTCTGATCTTCTTGCTGGGAGGATGCCTATTCTGCCCCAAGTACAAATTTGTTCTATTTGTGGAGGAAATCAAGAGAGATTAAAATTTACCAACCTACTTGCCATTGTCCTAGAATCTTCCCTCTTGATTATAAATTCCTAAAGAGCAGCTAGGTAGCTCAGGGGTAAGAGTGCTAGGCCTAAAGTCAGGAAGATTCACCTTACTTAGACACTTACTAGCTGAATGACTGCTTAATCCTGTTTGTTTTAGTTTTCTAATCTGCAAAATGAACTGGAGAAAGAAATGGCAAACCACCCCAGAATCTATTAAAAAAAAAAAAAACCCAAGTGGGCTCACAAAGACTCAGACACAACTGAACAAAAAAGGGCAGAAATGCTATCCCATAGTTCTTTGCTATTCTCTAAATACCTAGACTGTGTTAAGCACATAGTATGGGGAGAAAAAGGGACAGAAACTAGACTTGTGATCTCATTCTTTTGGGGAACTCATAGGTGAGGAAACTCCCTTTCCTAATGAAGGTTAGTAACTTCTCTCTAAATTATAACATCAGAAAGCTGTCTCTAGGCTGTGGTGTCAAACCC
Organism: Antechinus flavipes; assembly: GCF_016432865.1. Lineage (NCBI taxonomy): Eukaryota > Metazoa > Chordata > Mammalia > Dasyuromorphia > Dasyuridae > Antechinus > Antechinus flavipes. The sequence continues at coordinate 387,598,518 of NC_067400.1, read as the reverse complement.
AAATAGAAGCAGAAACCTTAGGGCCAAATATTGTTTACAGAACCACAATTTCACATAATCTATGTTATACTTTTATATTTCCCACTTACTTTTTAATCTGGTTCTATCACATGTTTGACACCTCTGGCCTAGAGTACTGAGAGAAGTGACTTTCTTATATAGTTATTTAAATAACTATACTTGAACCCAGATCTGTTTGGATATAAAACTGACTCTCTTACTCAGTAGGCCCTAATTTAAAGGTGTGGAATAAAAGTAGCTCTGTTTAGTCTTTCTTTAGCCTAGTTGTGTCAGACAAACATATAGTAGAACTTTCCAAAGAATGTACAAAAGCATAGGTTTGAATCATCTGACTGATGGCATCAGAAAGAAAAGCAGTCTTAATTCTCATTGCTATAAGTTGCCAAAAAGGAGCTGGGTAGTAGGATGGATAGGGGGCTAGACCAGGAGTCAGAAAGAACTGATGAGGTGTAGAGTGGTCTAGCTTCCTGGTGGTCTAAAGCTTAGTGGCTATAAGAGAGTTATTAAGAATCCCCATTAAATCAGCCGCAGGTTCTAGGAGTGAAAGAATTCACTCATTCCCGAATATTAGTTGGAAAATGAAAGTTTATTGTTAGATAGAAATCAGCTTATCCAGAGACTGACTTCTATCGTGGCAGATCTATGGAAAATGGAGTTTTGCACTGAGAATGCAGTTCTCAGTGGACAGAAAGTCCTGGCAGCTGAGTGAGCCACCGAGGTCCATCTGCAAAGACTTTAGTTGATGGAAGTTTATTATAGTGGGTGCCTTGGTGGGAGCTGGGAAGCCCGAGTAGATGGGGGCTGGGAAGCCCAAGCAAACCAGAATGGGGGCTAGGACAAGCCCGGATCTCCTATTTGGGAATCAAAGGGATGCTTTTGACCAGGATTTGTAATTGAATGAAAGGCTCTGGCATTCTGGAAAGACAAGTTGTCTGAGGAGGATATGTCTCAGCCAGAAGGGCCTGGGAATCTGAAAGGAATCACAGATCAATAGGAAATACAGTTTCTTAAAGAGACCCCAACCTGCTGAAGTTCCTGAATGAAGTTCAAATCCAACCTCAGACACCCACTAGCTGTGTGATCCTGGATACATCGCTTAACTTTGGTTTGCTTCATTTTCCCAATCAGTAAAATGGAGGTAATAAAAGCCCCTGCCTCACAGGGGAATGAGGAACAAATGAGATAATATCCTTAAAGCACTTAGGACAAATACCTGCCTCATAATAGGTACTAGATGAATGTTCATTCCTTTCCATCCTCCCCACTAATAACAATAACAGCTCATATTGACATAGCTTTTTAATCAATAATAAGCATTTATTAAACACATTATTAGCCAGATAGTGGGCTAGGTATGGAGAATATGAAGGTGTAAATGAACCAATACCTGCTTTATAAAGCTTTTTATCACAATGAAAGATTTTCAAAAATATGCTCTGTTTTCTTACTATTGATTTCAATCCATGTGAAATGGATTCTGATTAATTTTCTATTCACATTTGACACAAAATGACATTAGCTAGGATATAATGAACTGTTACTTACAGAAATAAAGTAATAGAGAGACAAGTTGCTACTATAACTTGTCAATTATTAACTAATCCTTTCATAATCTTTGGCAAACTGTTAGCCAGACTTTGGTTTAATATTGTATAAAATATAACAAGACAGTTTTTTTAAAAGCAGGGATAAGGAGTCCTTCTCCTTCCTGTATCTCCTAAACAAATTCCTTACACAAGGTATAAAGTCCTCATCCACTTACTCATGAACTAAAGTTCATAGCTAGTTCCCACACCTGAGCTATACTTTTGGCTCTTATCTTTAAAAGAGGTTTACATTTGGACACAGGTGTTTGAGGAAAAGGAGGCCAAAAAGAGAGGAAAGGGAGAGTTATACATATACACACACTCACATTGTCAAAGGAGAAAGGATCTGAGGTGACACGTTGGCTGCTGTGGGAATAAAGGGTAGCTGGAGTACATCAGTAATGGAAGTATGACAGAGGAATTTTAAATCAAGGATCTGGTGGAACCGAGATTTGGGGGAGTTGGGACCAAGTGGGGTAAGAGCTGAATCAATTTTATGTGAATAAAAAGTGGGGCACTGAAGAGTTTTGGTTAGGAAAGAGCAATTGTCCTGCCATACTGATGTATTTTTGCCTGAGATAAGGCTTTTACTTTGTTGGATGGACCAGCCCCTTTTCCCTTTCATATGGACACTCCTCAAAAATCCCCTTCTCTTTTTCAGATTTTAAAGAGTGAAATAAATGCTAGTTTTGTGTTATGAGTTGGAACTGAAGATCAGGAGGACTAAATGTGGATATATAGATATATAATAGTGTTTGTTCTGGTCTCTCTCCTTCTGGGTTCTCTGGTACCCTTTAAGGTACTGGGAGGTATCTAATCTCTTTTCTACTGGGTCCAGCCCCCACATTTTGAGTTCCTTCAATTTTAGAGGTCCAGTTTCCCCAGTTTTATTTAATCACTTAACAGCCAACTTAAGTTTAACAAAGGAAAATTTACTTCAAAGGTATAATAAGAATATACAAACATGACCCTTACACCCACCACTTAAATCTCTGGGAAGCAAAAGGATATGGAGTTCACAGTTTTGTCAGTTTCTATACTGCCTAGTACCAGTAAGTTTCAAGGCCAAGGCCACCTTGGGCTTCAGTCTGGAAGATCACCATGACTCCCATTTAGATCCAGGGACTCCATGGCCTATAGCTAGAATGGGAAAGGACAAATAAAATAAAACAAAGCAAAACCCCAGACTCTGTTCTCAGGGATACCTTTCCCTAACTAGTCAGGGGGAAAAAGCCAGATGGTACAATAGATAGTATTTCGAACCAGGAATCCGGAAGATCTGAGTTTAAATTTGGCCTTAGACACGTATTAGCTGTATGACTCTGGGCAAATCATGTAATCTCTGTTTACCTCATTTTCCCAAAATGTAAAACTATAGCTTTTTTTCTCCCAGGATTTTTGAATGAGATAATAATTGTAAAGTGATGTGTACAGTGCCTGGCACATAGTAAGTGCTACATAAATTTTTATTTATTATCATTAATATAATTATCATTTTCCCACTCAAGTCAGCTTATGGCCCCTATGTAGTAGATAAACAGTACCTGCTTCTCCATAAATGCCACTGGGGGGAGGGGCAAGAGAGAGGGAGAATAAACTACTATGACTAAATCTCTTTTCTTCTCAAGACTCCTATATCACTCCTCCCCTCATAACTTCAAAAAAATTTTTTTCTGACTGCTTCTCTCAGGTTTGGTAGTCAAGAGAGGACATTTCTTGTTTGAATAAGTTGCTACAGCTTCCCTTAAGCACTCAGGTTCCTATCTTAGAGTTACTCTTTACAAATCATAAATTTGCTGTTCTGGTTATAATTCATCAAATTATGTAATTAAAAAAAAATACATAGTCCTTGCCAATGTTAAATTATTCGAATCCTTCATATACTACCCTCCCATCACCTTTGGCAGAATGTTCCCCTAATTTTCCTCTTTTCAAAGTCTTCAGTCTCTCTCTATTAGTTCACACTATCTACAGAGGTGTTCAGTTTTCCTCATACTTAAAAAAATCTTCTTTGTCCTATTATTCCCTTAAACTATCATCTTATATTTCTCTTGTCTCTTACATGCTCACATTCCTCCCTTAGGGGAGGAAAAGCTGTCTCCTCTTCTCCTCCTCTTACTTTCTTCTCAGTCCCTTGCATTCTGGCTTCTGACCTCATCACTCAACTGGAACAGCTCATGGCAAAATTATATCTGATCTCTCAAATGCCAGATCTGATGATCTTTTTTCAATCCTGATCCTTCTTGATCTCGCCACATTTGATACTATTGAGAGTCTTCTGGATATACTTTCCTGTCTGAATTTGGGTGATATTATGCTCTTTTCATCCTCCTCCTATCTGTTTGACCACTCATTCTCAGTCTCTTTTGTTGGATTATTATCTAATATCTCTCTATGTGAGAGAATTGGTTCTTCTCAGTGTCAATCTTTGCAAAATTATCCCAACAGGATTCTTTGCCCACTAAGAAAGCTGTCTTCTTAGCGAGCTGTCTTAGTGTCAATAAATCCCCTTTTGCCACAAATCTTATGCCTGTATTTATATGGGCTTGGGAATTCTTTTGTAAAACCTGTGCAACCGGCCAAGGGGGATCCCATTGCTGGTAGGAGATTTCTTAACCTCAATTCTTACAGTCATCAATAAAAGAGGCAAGATTTGAGCCTGGATCCTTAAACAACATCTATGCAAAATGGAATAGTCAATTAGGGAAAAATAAAAGGATTGCCTTGCTTCTGCAAGGCACCAGTCAATATTATATAGCATAAATTTGTAGATCCAATCAGTATAGTTGTATGATTTCCTCTCCAGTACCATTCAACAGTCAATCAATAAGGATGAAGGGGGCGAATGATGGAAGTCTAAGATTGGTATTCGCAAGTATGACCAACAAAAGGACAAGGGGACAAAGAATTCAAAAGTAGAGGACAGTATGTATTTTTAATCTTTATTTTTATCCTGAATTTAAGCATGAACATTTCCATACACTCAAACACAAAAAGAAGTTTCTGTATGAAATTGTTAAATTTCCATTTCAAATAACTTGCTTTTTAGAAATATATAATCTATAGTTTCTAAACTGTTCTGTTTGCCTTGGTTCATTTTAATTTTTCTTTGGTTAATTTTTAAATGTTTTTTTCAATGATTTTTTTGTTGGCATCATTATTGCTAATCTTCCTCTCCTCTGAATTCCCCTTTCTCTTAATGGAGTTAAGGAAAGAAAGAAAAAATCATTGTAATAAACATAATTAAGCAGAATAAATTGACATAGTCATTTCTAAAAATGTAGGCCTTTGTACTTTATGTCCATCACTTCTGTCAGACATAGTTAAATGACATATTTAACTATAGTTTGCCTGAAGATATGAATGTTAATTAGAGTTCTTAAATCCTTCAAAGTTGTTTTTCTTTACAATGTTATTGTATTAGTATAAAATGTTCTCCTAGTTCTCCTCACTTTATCCTGCAACAATTCATACTATCCAGATTCTCTAAAATAATATCTTTCATCATTTCTTATAGTATGATAATATTCCAATGTATTTATATACTACAATTTTCGTCAGCAGTTCCCCAATTGGTGAACATCTTTCTATAGTCTAGAGGTTTTTCTCCTTTTAATCCCCCACTTCAGGATTAGGAAATTGTTTTCATTATGGTTATTTCCTTCCTAAAATTATCCTCTCTTAAACTCACCCTCACAATTCCATTTGACTCCCTGTTGAGTATGAGATATTTGTGTGTGTATGTGCTTGCAGATGTGTATATGAATGCGTCTATTATTGTATACTCTCCTCCTGTAATTCAATTAAGCACTTTACATAGTGCCTAAAACATAGTAGGCGTTTAATAAATATTTGCTGACTTAACAGATGAAAAGAATTCCAACTTTTTCTCCTTTCTATACTAGTATATTCTTTTTACCTCTCTTTCTGCTCTTTAAACTTTCAAAACAGAACCAATTCAGGTTCAGGACTTCCATTTCCCACTCCCACTCTCTTTTTCACTCTTTCAATACTCTAAGTCATTAAAGTTACTGGAAGAGAAATTTATGTCTTTTCTCCCTATTAGAATGTTAGTACTACATCATCCTACAAATCCTGCCAATTGCTCAAAAACACTAAGGTTTTTAGATTTCTCTTAACTCTTGTGATTAAATTTCAAAGTTCTCACTCAGCTCTGGTCTTTTCATCAGAAAGTCCTCTATTTCATTAACGACTTATTCTTTTCCCTCTACGATTATACCCAATTTTGTGGTGCAAGTTATTCTTGGTTGCAAGCCTCTATCTTTTTCTGTTAAAAATATTGTATTTCAAAACCTCCTCTTGTTTATAGTAGAAGCTTCCAGATCTTGTGTAATCATGTCTGTAGTCCCGTGGTACTAGAACTCTTTTTTTTTTTTTTTTTTTTTTTTTTTAGAGGCTTAAAGTATTTTTCTTTGATGTGGAAGCTCTGGATTTTGGCTGTTATTCTTGAAACTTGTGGGGTGGGAGTGAGCAGAGCCTCTTTCAAGAGATAATAGGTGAATTTTTTCTATCCTTACTTTGCTATCTGGTTCTAATATATCTGGAAAATTTTCATTTGTGATTTCTTGATATTCAGTAGTAATACCCCTCATTCTCTCTAATCCCTTCTCCCCACAAATGTAATGTATTGCCAAGTTCTGTAGATTCTGCCTTTCTAATATCTCTGTGTACTCACCTTTCTTTCTTCTGACACTGTCATCATTCTGGTGAAAGCCCTCCTCACCTACTGGGTGGGCTATTTCAGTAGCCTTCTAGTGGTCTCTTTATCTCATCTTTCCTCACTCCATTCCATCATGTGTGGGCCTGTCAAGTCAATCCTCCTAAAGTGTAGGTGCCCATATCACTACCTTATTCAAAAAACTCCAGTTATCCCCTATCATCTCCAGGATCAAATATAAAATCCTCTTTTTGGTATTCAAATACCTTTATGATCTGGCCCCATAATAGTTTTTCAGTCTTTTTGTACCTTACTTCATGGTGCAGTGACATTGTTCTTCTTGTTTTTCTGCCAAAAAAAAAAAAAAAAAAAAAAAAAAAAAAGCCATGCTCTATTTTCCTACTCTTAGTATTGACACTGGCTGATCCCTATACCTGAAATTCTCTCCCTCCTCCTCATCTCTGCCCCCTGGCTTCCCTTTCCTTCCTTCAAGTTTCAGTTTTAATCGCACCTTCTACAAGAAGCCTTTTCTAATTATCTTTAATGCTAAATCCTTCTCTTTGTTGATTATTTTCTACTTATCCTGTGCATATCTTGTTTGAATATAGTAGTATGCATACTGATTCCCCCATTAGATTATGAACTCCCAGAAACCAGGGACTGTTATTTGACTTTCAATATGTCCCTAGCACTTAGTACAATACTTGGTACATAGAAGAAGCTTAATAAATGCTTGTTAATTGACTAACTTTCTTAAATGATCTCTCTTTTACTTGCTTTCCACGTGAATTGTTTTAATAGCTTACATTTGCTTCTATTTTTTCAAACTTTTGATTTTGTTCTACTGTTTCTTTCTGTCTCATAGAGTTGTTTATTTCTATTTGGTCTATCCTAATTTTTAGAGTCCTATTTGAGTAAGGTTTACTACTTTTTCTAAGTTATATATTTTCGTTGTAACTATTTCCTCCAGAGATTCAATTCATTTTTAAATTAATTTAATTCATTGTGAAGAGCCCATTTTTATTCCTTTAAGTCTCCAATTAAAATTATTATGGACTAATTCTTTCTAGACTTTGGGAAATCTCTAGATCTACTGTTATTTTTTTAATATTGGTTTTTGCCTTCTTTGATTTATTTACCTCTCCAGCTTTAGTTTCTATATTGGGACTTTTTTCTTTTTGGCAGGGGCAACCTCTATTTCCGTTGGTACTTTTGGGTGTGTGCTTTTCTTCACCTTGGCCACCTGGGTCATCCACAAAGTCATACAAACTAAAGGTACTTATGGCAGGTGACAGTCATGGATTGGCTTTGCTGGCCACGATCTTTTCCAATGCACCTGGGTTTCTGGCTTACATTTTTTCAACAGCTATGAGTTGGATTTTTGATCACTATTTGTTCTGCTACAAATTTCAGATTTTTGCTGAAAAAGGGTGGTTCTGTGATCTGCCTGTAGTTCCAGCTGCCATCTTGATTTGAATTGTAAAACATTGAACTGATTAAGAGTAGAGTTAAACTATGAAAGGGAAGAAAATCCTCCAGAGCAGGAGTAATGGATTAAAGAATACTGGGGGAGGAAAGGAGGAGAGAGAGAGAAGAATAGGTTTTAGGAAAAGATATGGTCAGATAAAAATGTAAAAGCTCTTGATTGTAGAAACAGAATATCTTTGGGTGATGGGGTAGATCAAGGATGTGATCATCCCCCTGTGTGACTGAGAGTCCTGTGAATAATGCAGGTCTAAGAGATAGAAATCAGATTAATCAATCCCAAATTCTTTGCCATTTGAGGGAAATCATCATGATAGTATAAGTCTGGAGCAATTCCACTCAAAAAGATAGGGTCCACAAAGGGTGTGAGCTGCTTGACTTCTAGCAAATTCTGATAGGGAAAGAATTAAATGGCTTAGTAATATTATCATTCATTTTCAGTCATATCTGACTTTGACCCCATTTGGGCTTTCTTTGGCAGAAATTCTAGAGTGGTTTCCCATTTCCTTCTCCAGCTCATTTTACAGATGAGGAAACCAAGTCAAACAGGATTGAACAATTTATCCAGTGATGGGCTTCCTAACTACATTCTAGCACTTTTTACACTAAGCCACCTGGCTGCCCCTCAGGGATAATCATACAGGTCCCTGGAAAGTAGAAACCCACAGGAAAGGAAGTCTTCTTGCCTCTCTATCAATTCCAACTTCTTTTCATATGTAGAAAAATGCATAAAAAATCCTCTATAAGTCTAGAGGACTGTATAAGTTACTTGGAAAAAGCCAAATGTCCACTAGAAAGGGAAAGGGAATTAGCTTAACTGTTTATGGGCTTGAATATAAGGCCTTCGCTTTTTCTACCAGGTTAAAAATAAGCTGTCCTATCTCTAGTCAGTATTTTGTTAGCCTGAAGATTTGCCCGTGAACTTAGGGCCCTTTTCCTTTTGTTTTGAAGATCTAGAATTGAGTCAAATTCTGATATTCCCAGGGGAAACTCTGGGTGGAGGCAAACAAACTAAATTCTGATATTTCCAGGGGGTAACTCTTGGTGGAGGAATGAGCCAAAGAAAATTACTTAGAAAGAAGCCTCCAAAATTGAACCCCATCTGTGTGAGCTCAAAACTTCAATAATAAGCTACAGGATTACAATTACTATACTTTATATGATGGTCCATAAATGTTAAATGAAATTATAATACTAAGAAACTTGTATAACATATATAAATTTTGTACATGGATTCTTTCACTTATAAATGTTAAGCTAATGGAAATTAAATAATTTATTCAAGCTATAGAGAAAATGGTGTCAAAAGTTAGAATTAGAACTATCTTCTATGCCTTCATCAACCATAGATGTCTCTAAGGACCACCTTGGAAATTGGTCACTTGTTTTCCATTAGAGTCTGAATGTGACCCACATAAAAAGTGATCAAAAATCTTGATTACAAAGACTGGTGACCTATATATAGTGTACTTCTATAAATTACCACTCTTGTAAGAAATATTCATTTCAATTTAGCTCAAAAAATACCTTTTAAAAATACATAGTTTGATTGTTTTCCCTTTGGTTTTCAAATTTATACAGATCTCTATGATAAAATTAAACTTTTATTTGGACCTACATGCCTTCCCCATTGCTATCCTATATGTCTCTTTTTTTCATCCAAAATCAATGAATGGGTAGCTTCTACTTACTGCCTCTATTGCTTAATCTTCTAGAGTGTTATATATGACCCAAAATGGGGTCATGAAGAGTTGTATGTTACTGAAACATAGACCATCACTTGTTTCTCTTTTCATTTAATTGCCTAAAATTTCTTTCCCCATAATAAACAACTGCCTCATTTTTCTCTGTTAGTCTGCAACATAATCTTTATGTGGTTTCTTCTGGTTGAATAGATTCAATACCTAGATTGCTAAACTACATCCAGTGGTCTCCTTGCCACCAGTTTTTTCCTATTTAAATCCATATAGCACATCACTGCTAATTAATCATCCTTCACACTCAATTGCTTCTGAAATTAATTCCAAATTTTTCACTCTTGCTTTGTCCATCATCCATTAATTGGTGCTACTGTATCTGGCAGCACTAACCCTTATTGCACTCCATGGAATCATAGACTATTGGGGCTAGAAGGGACCTCAATTATATTATCTAAGTTTTTGAACAGACAAGGAACAGGTTCAAATTTATAACTCACCCACCACCCAGTTAACTCCAGTGGCTCCCTATTACCCCAAAGCAAATCCAAATTACTCTCTTATGCTCTTCATGACATAGTCTCTACCAATTCTTGTCTTAGACTTTATTTACTCCATACTCAGTCCAGTAAGCACTGGCCTTCTTGCTGTTTTATGATCAAGACATTCCATCTTTCAGTTTTGAAGATTTTTTTCTCAATGTTCTCCATTACTGGAATGCTCTTCCTTCTCATCTCTGTCTCCTGGCTTTCTTCAAGTCCCAATAAAAATCCCATCTCCTACAGGAAAACTTTTCCAGTTCCTTTTAATTCTAACATTTGCCTTTTTTTTTTTTTTTTTTTTTTTTAATGATTTCCTACTCATCCTACAGCTCATTTGTACATATTTGCTTGTAGTCTCCCCCATTAGATTGAGGGCAGGTGTTATGGGCTAGAACTCTGAACTTGGAACAAAGGATTCTTACAAGGAACTAACTAAGTGGAATTGAGGAGACAATGGTTATCTCGCTTAGCATGGTTCAGTATGATTGATTTAATCTTACAACAAATAATGGTTTCCTAGTGATATAATGATTGGTTTATATTCAATGTAGAGCATATAAGCTAGGAGCCTCAGCTAGATTGATACACAGAGGCAGAGAAGGCAAGAGAACTGCAGGCAGGAGCTTAAGCTCCCAGAGGCTGGGAGAGAGATCTAGGGCAGATAAGCGGACTGGAGGCTGAAGCACAAGCCCTTAGATTCATTCATCCTATCTCACACCACCTTGGTGGCAGCTCTCCTCAGCTTCTCCACTGAAACCAAGACTCCAGAAGGCCTTTAAGGAAGCTAACCCGACCCTAGGCAAAGAGGCAATAAAGAATCTGGGCACTGGACTTTAAATCTGGCTATTCTCCTGGTGATTACTGAACTGAAGGCTGCTCCCAGAGACCCCCCCAGAAAACCGAACAAAAGAACATTACAGGCAGGGATTGTATTTTGCCTCCTTTGTATCTCTAGGGTTTGACACAGTGTCTGGCGCATAGGAAGTGTTTAATAAATCTTTAATGTTTGATTGACTGATTGGCAGGTTCAGAGAAGCTAAATGACTTGTCTAAAACCTCACTACTAGCTAGTAGAAAACACTATAAACCCTAGATTTAATTAGATCCTAGATTTAATTCAATAACTATTTGTTTACTGCCTGTTACTTGCAAGGCTCTGGAATCTCCTAACTTCCTAGTCTATTTATGACTTCTGAGGACACTGCCAGGACCAAGACCTAGACCAGCATCCCTTTTACTTGTTATACCTGGTTTGGCACCTAACCGAAAACAAAAATGAATATTGGAGGATCCCTTTGATGTTTCAAATTATATTCAAGTTCTTTCCTAAAACAAAGAGGCTCCAATTAAATGAATCACCTGTTCAGACCTGCAGGGTATATGTAACTACTAAAAGAAAGCCCATTTTGCTGAAGCATGCCATTAGCAATTTTGTAAGAAGTCAAAAGTAGCGATAGACTCAAAGTTTATCTGCTTTCTGTGGGGAAAAAGTCCCTGATAGATTCATAAGGAGTATAAGAATCAATTTTATCTTTGAAGAAAATTGCTAATTTGTCACTTTTTTTCTTCTACAAACTAAATAAATCTCTTTCTTTAACCCTTTCCAACCTTCCTTAATTTATTTTCCTTCTTTAATTTTTGTTTTGGCAGCATTCCCAATTCTCTACAAATGGATTAATGACAAAAGGAAACATACTTAATAATATAATATTACTACATTCAGGTAGACACAATGGTCTAAGTAAAAAATAAATTTTTCCATTTTATACATTATTTCTTTCAAATGTAGCGATTCCTTGACTTCAATATCTGAGTTTAATTAAAAACATTTATTAAACACCTTAAGGATCCAAGTAACTATACTTCAGATATAGAAGTCCAAATATAAAGGGGAAAAAAGCTTCCAGGGCTAGAAAATACAAACTTGGATTTCATCATAACTTCTTTTCTCCAAATGGCTCAAAATGTTTTGACAATATCATGCTCTATTTTAAATAGGTAAAAATAGATAACCTTATACTCAGTTTATAGATTCTTTGGTGGCACTGTGGATAGAGCACTGGGCCTGGAGTCAGGAAGACATCTTCTTGAGTTCAAACCCAGCCTCAGACACATATTAACTGTAACCCAAGATAAGTCACTTAACCCTATTTGCCTTAGTTTCTCCTCTGTAAAATGAGCCAAAGAAGGAAATGGCAAATCCAGGCCAGTGTCTTTGCCTAAAAAACCCTAAATGGGGTCATTGAGAGTTAAACATGATTAAAATACTAAAAAAAACCAACAACCTACACAGGTTACAGATGGAAAAAGCTGAGATTCAACTGAAATTGAGTTTATCATTGCTATAGTGCCTAAAAATTATTGCTTGAAATTCTCTATCTGGTTCACATAGCAGCAGTTTACTCAGCATATTATCTCCCACCTTTATGCATCCAATAAGCCATCTACCATTCCTGGAATACTCTCCTTCAGTCTTTCCTAAGAATTCTTATCTTCTTTTAAGATTACATTCAGAAGAAATTTTTTTGTGAATTCTGCTTTTATCCCCTCAGCTGTGAAGAAAAAAACCTCTTTGAATTCCATTTTATTTACCTATCAGTGCATATATGTTTTCCCCTAATATCCTAGAAACCAGAAACTTACATTTTTTAAAATCAATAACTTCAGCACTAACACAGTGCCTTGCATATAGTAAACATTTAACAAATGTTTATTGAAATGAATTAGATCTGGAAATTAAAAATACTCCAGTATTTTGGAAAATAGTAAGTATCAATGTTATTTTATGAAATATTAAAGCATTACAGGTAAACCAATATTCTGACTAAACTTTATTCATATTTCTCCATATTCCTTATGTTCTTTTTCACTCTTTGAGACAACATTTATTGGAAAATAATAATACTTAAAAGAATCTATGACCTTAGCAATTTGAATCTTTCTTGCAATAATGAAAATTGTTATCTTTCCATCCTTATTTGTGTTATCTATGTACTCTCATAAGCACATCTCAAGTGCCTTCTTTGCTTTCTCTTGACATCAAAAGGATACCAAATGGTTACCTGATATTCATCACTTGTAACTGTTAAGATACCTGTTTTCAATTACATATTCCCCAATAATATTTTTGCTTCACTTCTGTATAGTTTTTTATTATACACTATAGCCTGTTCGTGTGTTTTTTCTCCATCTGCTTTTCCGTTGCTCTGTATAATATTCATTTTTAAAATTATCCAGATATAGTTTTCCATGACTTTCTGATATACAACACGGATAGAATTTTGGTATTAAAAACATGAGCCTTTGTTTCTGAGAGAATCTGGGGTCATTAAAGGAAGTATGTAATTTCCTGAAGGCAATCTAACCCGTTTTCCTCCTCCTGTTTAAATTTGGGCCCAATTCATTATTCGCTTTTATTATTTGTCTGGGTAATAGACATTCTTCATCCACTTTGTTTATATTGTGTAAGTGATTAAATCAAACTCCCTAGGGTGGTTTCTGATTTCTTTTTAGAGATTTGGAATATTTTAGAACTTGGTGCAACCAATCTTGTAGTATAAATAAGATCACACTACCAAGAATGGGCAGGTTATTTCTCCCATCTGGGAAAACCAAATAAAATTCCAAAGCTGTAATAGACAGTCTGGTCATATTTTAAAAATTCATAAATCCAGGGGGGCTGAAGTTTTATGGATTGTGGGTAGAAGGACTTTAATGAGATCAAAGTAGGGAAAGAATAGGAATCTTAAAAGATGCATTTAGCATTCACATTGGTGTGCACATTCCTGGGAAACTGAGGAGGAAGAAAGGAATTCAGGACAAGATACACAAAACAGATACCCAAGTAAGATGGGAAGGGATGTATGATTGTCCACTTGGGAACGAAACAAGGAGACAATATAGCCAGACTATTCAGATCTGGCATAGATAAGACACTGGCCAGATGCACTCCTATTAAAAAAAAAAAAAAAAAAAAAAAAAAGACTATCAATGGCCTTGAATCTTATGGAAGTATAGAGAAACACAACTCTAGAATCTGCAAAGTTTGTAAGTAATTAAACAGGCCCTGTTAGTTCCTTACAAAGGAGCCTGTGTATATTGAGTAAGGCTCTCGTTAGCATATAAAACATACAGTATAGATACAAGACAGATGTCAGGCACATGTGAAGAGTTATTTTCGCTCTACTCCAGTAGGACATTATCTGTAAATAGGAAGTTCCCACCTTCAACTAGGATTCTTCACTATAACTTTTGCAAATGAAGAAACTGAGTCTTAGGGAAATTGAGGGACTTGCCCAGGATCACATGATTAATCAAGGTCTGAGACAGAATTCAAATTCAGCTCTTCCTTATTCTGTGCTATTCACTGCACCATGCTGCTTTAGAGAAATCTGGCCCTCTTTTAAAAATTTTTGTCCAGATTTCTACTTCCTTTGAGTAGTTTCCTCTCATGCTCCAGTGGAATAAAGAACACACACACACACACACACACACACACACACACACACACACACACACACACACACTGTGGAAACTCTCTCCCAGGGAACCTCCTGGGAACTAGAGATGTAACTTTGACCTGAACAGAGGTTTTTGTTTTTCTTTATTTTGATAGATTTGTTTATTTTTCTTTTGTTTTAACAGATTCTTCATTTTTATAAACTTTTCTACCCAACAGCAAGGCAACCAGTTGAAAAAGAGACAACTGAACTGGGATTCTAAGAACTTGTTTCAGTGACTACAACTGGAACTAAAAGAATTGGATGATCAAGTCAATGCTGAAAGTAATAAACCCTTTGATCTAGCAGTCTCACTACTGATTTGTATCCCAAAGATATAATAAAAAGAGAAAAGGATCCATATATGCAAAAATGTTTGTATAAGCTCTTTTTGTAGTAGTAAGGAATTAGAAATTGAGTGGATGCTCATAAATAAAGGAATGGCCGAATAAGTTATGGTATATGAAGGTCATGGAATATTATTATTCTATAAGAAATTATGAGCAGATTGATTTTGAAAGCCTGGAATGATTTACATGAATTGATGCTGAGTGAAGTAAGTACAACCAGGAGAACATTATATCCAGGAACAAGAAGAGAATGTGATAATCAACTGTGATGGACTTGGCTCTTCACAACATGGGGTGATTCAAGGTAATTCCAAAAGACTTGGAATGGAAAATGCCAATTACATCCAGAGAAAGAACTATGGAGACCTAATATGGATCAAAGCATAGTATTTTCACATTTTTGTTTGTTTGTTTGTTTCTTTTTTATGAGTTTTTTTCTCTTTTGGTCTGATTTCTCTTGCACAACATGACAAATATAGAAATGTTTAAAAGGATAGCACATATATCAAATTACTTGCTATCTTGAGAAGGGAGGAGCTAAGAAAAGGAAGAAGAAAAAATGCAACACAAAGTTTTATAAAAGTTTAATAAAAATGAATATTGAAAATTATCTTTACATATATTTGGAAAAAGAAAATACAATTGAGGAAAAAAGAAAAGAGGAAGGCTTTTTTTGGATCTAATTCATTCCCTGTTTCTGAAGGCAGAGGCAGAGAGCTGACCAATCAATAAGGAAACTGGAAGGTTCTATTGCAAAATGACTTTCTAAGTATAAAAATTTCCAGATATGGGATGTTCCAGACAAGGGTTTTGACAAAATGGAAAGTTATTAAGTAGGAATTGGTGACGTGACTAGCAAGACTGCCTGTTGGACTGATAAAGACTACGTCATAAAAAACAGGGGTTTCCAAATTACCCCACCTGTATTCTAAACTTGGCTCTGACACCAATTAACCATGTAATTTTCAAAAAGACACTTTTTGATTTTAGCATTTCATTAATAAAATGAGTAGGTGAGACCAGTTGTATCCTTGGGTCTCTTTAATTGTGACTTAAATTGTTGCACTTTTGTCAATCAATTTTTGAGATGTGTTCGGATCTTCTATCAATTATTTTAGTTTTGTCATTAATTAAGGGCTATTAAATTCTAAGTACTGTACTAAATTCTAGAGATATTTTAAAAAGGCAAAGGACAGTTTTTATCCTCATGAAGCTTACAATCTACTAGAGGAGACAACTTGCAAACAAATGTATATAAGACAAGCTCTATACAAGATAAATAGGAAATAATAGAGAGAAGTCATTACAAGTAAGAGGAAGTCTTTCAATAAAAGGTCATTTACATGATGCTTTAAGGTTTTAACATTCTCTCCTTGCAATAATCCTGTGAAGAAGGGGAGGCAAAGATTAATCTTATTTTGTGAATGAGGGAACTATGGCACAGAGATGTTTTAAAGGATCTGTCTAGTAAGTGTCATAGCTGGTATTTGAGTTTAACAGTGCAAGAACAGAGCTGTTTCTACTACACCTCACTAAAATTAATTTGATTATACAGGAGGTAGAATCTTTTCTATTGATGACAGATCATCCTTGTAAAAATTTTTACAGTAACTAGGTTTTGGAGTAGGTAAGGTTATACAGTGGATAAGAGTACCAGACTTAGAGTCAAGAAGACCTGAGTTCAAATTCAGACACTTACTAGACACTTACTAGATGTGTGACACTAGGCAACCCACTTAACCTTGTTTGCCTCAGTTTTCTCCTCTGTAAAATGCACAAGAGAAAAAATGATGATCTGCTCCAATATCTTTGTCAAGGAAAGCTTAAAGAGGTCATAAAGAGTTAAATACAACTGAAATGACTGAACAAAACTAGAAAGTTGGGAATGACCATAATTATTTCACTTATTATGATATCAACATACAATAAGATTTTCAGATTGTAAATCCCAGATCCTTGTCTCTGATTCTCAGACCCTTGGGCTTTACAAAAATTTCCAAAGGAATAGTTTGTCCCAAATTATATTCATAGGTAAGTCATGACTGAGACCCAGGGTTACATAGTTCTAATCTTTCTTTAGACAAGGAGTTTGCTTACTAAACTTTCTTCATACCTTTAAAGCCAAAAAAAAAAAAAAGAAAGAAAGAAAGAAAGAAAGAAAGAAAGAAAGAAAGAAAGAAAGAAAGAAAGAAAGAAAGAAAGAAGGAAAAAAAAAGAAAAGAATAGAAAGGAAAAAAAGAAAAAGATCTCATGGACCATTTCCAGGCTCTTCCAATTTGGACTGGGCTGAAGAAAAATGAACAGTCTTAAGAAGCTTTACTCTGACCATTTGCTGTAGAATATTTGAAACTTCTCATTTTGTTTAGCAGAGTAAGAGAGAAGCAAAAGAGGGAATGCTAAGAGGAGACATATGTTAGGATTCTTACAAGGTGCTAAGTCAGTTATTTAATTTAGCATGGTACTTAACAGCTCTCTAGTTCATTAATGTACTTAGTACTTACTATAGTTCCACAAGATTCACACCTTTAAGAGAGCATATATAAAGTAGGATCCTCAACTAGGATTCAATTAGGGTGATTCCAAAGTCAGGAAGGACAAGCCCACTAGAGGACAATCCCACTCTTGGAGGTGGAGACAGATTCATTCCATTTTCTACCTTTGTGCTGGATGGAGGCTGAAGTACAAACCTTTGGATTCGGAGATATTTGGAGGAAGCTAGAGATGGAAGCTGGCAGAAGCAAAGGACTAGAGGCAAGTCTTTGGGAAGGTCTCCAGAAAACTAGCCGAGCCCCAAGTGAAGGAGATAAGGTTTTGAGGGAGACAATAAAGGATTTGGACTTTAACACCTGGTTGCATTTGAGGTGATTATTACTTTGAGCTGAAAGGCTGCTTCTAGAAGCCCCCCCAAGAAATTTGCTTCCAGAGAACATTATATTTTAGAGAAAAAGATTACCTTTTGGTACCAGAACGTGGGACAGACAGGATCCTGATTTCAGTGAAAAAGCCTCTGATCCTGATTTCAGTGGGAAAGTCTCCTCAATCCAGAAATTAAGGTGAGTACAACAAGGAAACTTTGTTAAAGGGCTAAAGTAGAATTTCATCTAAAATGGGACAGATGTTTAGAAAACAGCCTTCTTTTCCAGTTCAAGGAAAATGTATAGAGAGCATTGTCAAAGTTATGAAAAGCCAAGGTTTGATTATAATTTGGGAAGACATCACTAAACTTTTAGAAACTGTACCGTACACATCTCCTTGGTTCTCTAAGGAAAATGAAATGTATCCAGACGAGTGGAAATTAGTAAGAGAGAAACTATGTCAATTCTACAATGATAATGGACCTGACTCAATTTCCAAAGACATACTTAATAAATACAATTTAATACAACAAGCTTTAGGAAATTATATAAGTTATGGAATAAGGAAAAAGACAAAAGAGCAGGAGGGGGTGGAGTCAAATAAACTAGGTGACAAAGATGAAGAATCAGATAAGAATGGAGTTAAGTACAATTTTAAGAGAGGTACTTCACATTCTCTGACCTACTTCCCTCAAATAATCCTTCATGGGTGGAAGGATAAGGAGGAGGGGGAGAGGATGTAACACATTTAGAACCTCCTATGAAGCATCCTATGACAAGATTTTAAAAAGCACTGGTTAAAGTAAAAAATGAAGGACACGATGTATCTGATTTAATACATGTATACCCTGTGATTGAAGAGCTTGACTCTTCAGGTCAAAAAATGGAGAAGATACACTCCTTTTGAATTGGAAAAAAATTAAGGATTTGAAAAAGAGTTGCACTCTTTATGGGGCTACATCATCTTATGTTAAGATGTTACTATATAATTTGACTTATGAAATCCTAACTCCTAGTGATTGGAAATCCATAGCAAGGACATGTTTAGATCCTGGACAAAACTTGTTGTGGCTTTTGGAGTATCATGAATTATTTAGGATTCAAGCCAGATGCAATAGGCAAAAAGGAGTTAATGTACAAATCAGTTTTGACCAATTAGCTGGTGAAGGTCAGTATGGAGAGAATTCAGAACAGATTAATTCCCCACAACAGCTTATGAACAGATTGCTACTGCTGCTATAAAAGCTTGGGGTTCTCTCCCAGGAAAAGATGAAGATAAAGCCTTCACAAAAATAGAGCAAGGTCCCAATGAACCCTTTGCAGATTCTGTGGGACATTTGCAAACAGCTATCACAAGAACCACTGGAGAAAATGCAGCTACAGAAATAATGACCAGATATCTGGCTAAGGAAAATGCTATTGAGATTTGCAAAAGAATTATATGGGTACTACACAAAGATGCTCCTTTAGAGGAGATCATAAGGCGCTGTGCCTCAGTGGACACAAATGCTTATTATAACCAGACTATGGTGAACATGGGAAGACAGGGTCCCTTTTGGCAAGGGACTTATAGAGAAAATCATCAATGTTTTCAGTGTGGAAAAATAGGACATCTGAGAGCTCAGTGTAGATATGGAGATAAAGTGAGAAGACAGGGTGGGAGAATAAAAACCAAAACCCCATGTCTAAAATGCCACAAGGGCTTCCACTGGGCCTCAGAATGTAGATTGATCCAGGGAAATGAGAGGCAGGGCCCAGCCCCAAGATATCATACAAAAGACAGGGGGGTCTTTAGAAATTCAATACTCTGATGTGATCAATCAGCCAAAAAGTAATCACATAGCAGAAAGGGATTACATTATCAACCAACAGAAAAGCAATCAGATTACAGAAAGGGATTACAATTGGGGAGAATATAGGCTTTTTAAACCAACGGGGCAGTGTCCAGTGCAAACAGCTCCAATGTAATTGCCAGATGAGGAGAGATTTAGAAAGTGGTAAATAGAAGGGACTAGATAGGTTAACTGCCTGGAAGAGAGGGTTTGCTTGTATTCCTACAGATGGAGAAGGAAACAGATGAGTGGCAATGAGCACCTGGAGAGAGACAGAAAAGGAGAAAAACCTGAAAACAAAGGAGAAGATCTAAAAAGCATCTGACACTGAAGGAGCATGGCTAATAATGAGACTGTTGCAGGACTTGAAAACCAGCAGGAATCATTGGATTCCCTAACACAAGATGAGACTATTGCAGGATTTCAAAACTTGCAGGAATTATTGGATTCCTGGCGTATGAACAAATGGACAATAGATTCCTTTTGGACTATCTAGGAATTGTGGACATGTACAATTCCTCATGTTGACTCATGTTATTTGTTGCATCAATACTAGCCTGTGTTATGTTACTATGTGCTTATGCAATTTATGTAATTACGTGTAATACCTCCCATATTGATGGATTTATGTATACCTATTTTAAGAGTGAGCCCCTTCAGAAACCCGCTAATGTGATTTGATTTCCCATTTCCTCTGGTGTTTTCATCTCCCTTCCTGAGATGTCAGGGAGGGCATGATCACCTCCTTTTTTAGGGTGTTTTCACTCTTTTTTTTGAGCAGTCAGGGAAGGTGTGATTACCTTCTTTTTTGGGGTTTTCACCTCTTTGAGAAGTCAGGGAGGTCATGAACACATATTCTAAAAAGGAAAGAAAGTGGGAGATGTTAGGATTCCTACAAGGTGCTAAGTCAATTATCTAATTTAGCATGGTACTTACCAGTTCTCTAATTCACTAATGTACTTAGTATTTATTATAGTTCTACAAGATTCACACCTTTAAGAGAGCATATATAAGCTAGGAGCCTCAACCAGGATTCAGTCCAGGACATTCAGAAGTCAGGAAGGACAAGCCCACTCTTGGAGGTGG
Source organism: Antechinus flavipes (assembly GCF_016432865.1). Taxonomy (NCBI): domain Eukaryota; kingdom Metazoa; phylum Chordata; class Mammalia; order Dasyuromorphia; family Dasyuridae; genus Antechinus; species Antechinus flavipes. Next base: position 387,577,887 of record NC_067400.1, on the reverse strand, counting down.
AGACAGATTCATTCCTTTTTCTACCTTTGTGCTGGCTGGAGGCTGAAGTACAAACCTTGGGATTCAGAGACATTCGGAGGGAGCTAGAGACAGAAGCTGGTGGAGGAAAGGACTAAAGACTCTGGAAGACATCCAGAAAACTAGCCCAGCCCCAAGTGAAGGAAATAAAATTTTGACAGAGACAATAAAGGATTTTGGACTTTAACTCCTGGCTGCATTTGAGGTGATTATTATTTTGAGCTGAAATTAAGGCTGCTTCCAGAAGCCCCCCAAGAAACCTGCTCCCAGAAAACATTATATTTTAAAGAATAACATTACAGACATAGGCTTCAGTCTGATGAATGTGGAAGATTCATATTAGTATAAAATGTATCTGTTGGACTGATAAAGACTAAAGAAGCTGGGAGGGAGGAAATTGGGGTTAAGTGATTTGCTCAAGGTGATACGTCTAGGAAATGTGAAGTGTCTGAGACCATATCTGAACTCAGTCCTCCTGACTCCAGAGCCATTTTCTATCCACTGCACTATCTAGCTGTCCAGAGAAGTATTTAATGCCTTTCTTCCAAAAATCTACTTCTGTGTCCAACTTTGTGCAACTGTGAGCAGCTTTCCTTGCTTCTCCAAGGAACAGTGCTTTAAGATTTGCAAAGTGATATATATGTATTGTTTTATTAGATCATCACAACTACCAAATGAGGTAATTCACTCCCAAATTGCAGTTGAAGAAACTGAGGTGAAATGACTAGCCCAGGATCATATACTTAATCAGTGCCTGAGGCAGGACTAATCTAGAAATTTTAAACAGTATTTGAACATTTGGTGAATTTCTCATAGAGAAGTCCTTCAGTCACTCATTTAATAAATATTTATTAAGCTCTTTTTATGTACCAAGTACTATGCTAAAAACTGGGGATAGAAAGAGGGGTACTATCCTAGTACAAAATAAAACTCACTATTTTGGTAGAAAGCTGAAAATTCCCTTAATTTTTAATGTGAGGTTATCTGATTTGCCTCAGGTCAGAGAAAGTTGCTGGTAGAACTGGGAAACTGAATTCTGACCCCTGCTTTTGGTGCAATTAATGAAAGTGGATTCATTATCTTGTAGAGTTCTGGCTATACTCCACTAAACTTCCACACTTTTCCTAGTTTTGTAAAGAGATTGAAGGTGTCTTTGCCTTCAAGGAGCTCACATTTTATTTTATTATTTTTTATTTATTAAATTTATTTTATTTGAAAAAAAAGAGTAAAAATAAAAGAAAAAATAAACTAAAACAAAAAAGAACATTGTCATGTACCCAGTAGAATATTAGAAAGGATCCAAGATATAACAACAAATTGTCAGATCAAAAAAGTATATACATATATATATGTATAGATATATATATGTAGAAGAAATTATATTCATGAATGTCCACTTTTTCTTTACTTCCTTGTAAATTGTTCTTTGATGAACATAAACAACTTGCTATTGTATGCAGTTTGCCACCTAGTATTACTCTGCTTCAATCACAACACATATTGTCACTATCCCCTGACTTCTCAGGAAGGCCAAGAGCCCTTAGAGGAGGTGGGAAGCCAAACCAGACGTTCTTAGCAGGTTCCCTCTGGGCTGAAGGGTCTTATATCTCACCCAAAGTTTCCCCACTGTCTGTCATCCTCTGTGCCTTAACTCTGCCAATTTTTTTTTGAGCTATATCATTGTTGATGTGAATCTTAAACATATAATATACATATAAAAAACATAAGTAATTTGTCCATGTTTAAATAGTTTGTCCATGTTAAATTCCTTAAAAATGATCTTTCATATTGACTCATATGTAAAATTTTCAATTAAATTTGAGTTTGGTTGATAGAAAGTCCTGAAAATCTGCAAGTTTATTGGCTGTTCATTTTTTTCCTCATTCAAAATTATAATTTTGCTAGATATGATATTTTTGACCACAGTTCTAGCTCTTTTGATTGTCCATAGACATGATTCCAAGACCTGTGGTCTTTTATTGTAGCTGCTGATAAGTCTTGTGCAATTCTAATTGTAGTTCCAGGGTATTTGAATTGTTTTTTTTCCCCCTTGTTTCTTGGAAATTTTTCTCTTTGACTAGAGAGTTTCAAAATTTGGCAATAATATTCCTGTGTTTTCTACAAAGGATCTCTTTGAGGTGCTGGTTGGTGGATTTTTTTTTTTTTTCTATTTCTACTTTCCTCTCATGTTCTATCATTCCAAGACAATTTTCTGGGATTATTTCCTGCGTTATGTGTCAAGATTCTCTTTTTGGTCACAACTTTCTGTCAGTCCAATTATTCTTATATTATCTTTTCTTGATCTGTTCTTCAGATCTGTCTTTTTTTTTTTTTCATTCTTTATAATTTCTTTTGTTGTTTCTCTGTCTCTCATAGCTTCACTGGCTTCCCCTTGCCCAACTTTAATTTCCAAAGAGTTGTTTTTCATCTTTGATACTCTGTACCTCCTTTTCTAATTGATTAATTTTTCTTCCCATAATCTTGTTTTTCTTGGATGATTTTTATTTTTATTTTTCATTTTTCCTCAATGTCTCTTATTTGATTTTTAAATGCTTTTTAAAGTTCTTCTGTAAATTTTTTTCTGGGCAGGGAGACATTTCACATTACTCTTTGGGGTAGAAGCTTTCTTTTTTAAACTGTCCTACTCTAAAGATGAATCCCAGTCTCCCCTGTTCCCATAATATATTTCAATGGTGAGTTGTTCTTTGCTGGTTCCTTTTTAAAAAAAATAAGAAGCATTAATTTAAGTATCTCTAATTATGGGGTGGGGGGTGGTGCCTCAATCTTCTTTTCAGCTTCAGGAGAGTTCTCCCCTCCTGCAAGTGCTCATAGCCAGCAGTGTCCCTGCCCCACTTCTTTTGCACTCACCAAGTGCTGGTTCTTTCTTCCCCAGGAAGAAAGTTCAAGTCTTCTTGATTTTTCACCAGTCTATGTTTGCTCCAAGGTGCAAATTGGGAGAACTTGAAATTTACCAACCTACTCTGCTTCCCAGAATCCTCCTGGAGCTCACATTTTAATGAAAAAATGCCCTCTGTCTCTCTGTCTGTCTTTCTCTGTGTGTGTCTCTCTCTGTCTCTGTCTCCCCTCTTTTAATGTCTGTCTCTGTTTATCTTCATCTGTCTCCATATCTGTCTTTGTCTGTCTGTCTTCTCTCTAAGCTATAAAGGAATATCATCTAGAAATCAAGGTTTTTTTCCCTGGCCTTTTTATCTAAGTCAAGGGAACTTCCCTATGGTATCTTTCTATAAACATATCTTGAAAGTTCTTTCCAAGTCAGAAGCTCCCAGAGAAGATGCTCTAAAGATCAATGCAAATCAAAAGACTCAAGATGAAAAATACTATCCACCTCCAGAGAGAAGACTGATGAACTCTGAGTATAGATTGAAGCAAACTCTATTTTTAAACTTCCTTTATTTTTCTTTTTTTAAGGGTGTTTTCTTTTTTTTGTAACATGGCTAATATGGATATGTTTTGCATGTTTTCACTTGTATAATTATCAAATTGCCTTTTCAAAAGATGGAGAGAGAGGTAGGAAAGAGGGAGAAAGAATTTGGAACTAAAAATTTAAAATATATACATTATATTTTTCTCATGTCAATTTGTAAATATTTAATGAAATAAAAATTGAAGATAATGCAAAATTGCACCTGTTCTACCACTTGTAACCTTGAATATTCCTCAGGACAATTATAGTTTAAATTACTTCCACCACAATATAGTCAGCTAGTATCAAAAGTGGGACTCAAATGCAAGTAACCTGATTCTGAGGATACCTCTCTATCCACTAACACTATTTTTGATATTATAGGATAATAGAATCACAACATTTAGAGATGATTTCGTACTACTTCTTCATTTTACAGATAAGAAAATAGAGACCAAGGAAGTCTTGCAGAGTAGAGATAAAAACACTGGTCCTTCAACTCTAAAAAGAACCAGAATGGCAGAATAGGAATTAGGCATTAGAAAGCCTAATTCAACTTCTGACGTAACCCTGGGCAAGTCAAAAGCCCTTTGGACCTCATTTTCCTAATCTATAAAATGAAGGGGTTAGACTAGATAGTATCTATCTAGATATATAGCAGCTAGATAGTATTTATATAGGTTTATAGTAGTTAGATAGCATATTATTGAGACTAATATAGCTGAAATTTATATAGCTTCTTAACTCTTATATTGTATTTTGCATACATCATCTTGTATAATAGATCATAGATTTATACATGGAAGGAGGCTTAGAAATAATTTACTTTCTCACTTTACAAATGAGAAGACTGAAACCCAAATAGAATGAATCTTTTGCCCAAAATCCCACAAAAAGGAAATGGCAGAGCTTACAATTCAAGCCCAGCTTCTCTGACTCCAAATTGAGCCCAACTTCCATCGAACTAACATTGCCTCCTCTTGGTCCTCATAGTGACACTGTGATATAGATATTATTTATTATTTCCATTTTATAGATAAGGAATCTGAGAACCAACCACAGGTTAAGTGATTTGCCTATGGTCACTTACTTTAAGAATCTAAGGTGGAATTTAAACTCAGATCTCCCTGACTCCAAATCCAGCATTCTCTTCACTTTCTCAAATGTCTCTTTGGACACCAAACCCTTAGATCTGATTCTAAGATTCTGTAATTTTACCATAACCTCCCTATTAGCTATATGGAATTGAAGAAGCTGCACCCATTCAATTCTAAGTACTGGGGTCCAAGAAAACCTATTGGAAGCTTTTATTCTAAGTTTCACATCAGGGAAGCATTCTCTTGCAGTCTGACTGGAGGAACATTCACAGAGGAGGGATTCCTTTGGTCAGATCTTTGCCAAGTGTTTTCCCCCCCGAGGACCTGTTTGATATTCCATTCTATACAAATAGCACAAGATGGAATCACAAATGCAAAATAAATGTTTTTTCACACAAATGCAACATGAGATATGGCATTAAAATAGGCCTGAGATTTTAAAAATCTCTATAGGTGCAATTACTTCTATGACTGGCAACTGGGGGTAGTCTTTCTGGATTATCAATGGTAATTTTCCTTTCTTGTGAGGGCCTGTACCTCAAGGGGACATGGCACCCAGGGTCCATTCCAAAGACAACCATAGGGTTTGTTCAAAACAGTGTCTTGCTGGGTTAGCCTTTATTAAATTCTCCCCAGGAATTGGCATTTGGGGAACAAATTATTGCCGGTAAAGAAAAGCATGTGAAGTTTCCAAAAGTAAAAGCGTATGTAACCAGTGAAAGGATAAAATTTCAATGTCTGTACAGCAAAGCAGCTGTTAGATGATTTACTGGAAAATTCTCCCCAAACATAACAGACACTGCCTACTACAAAGGAAATATTTTCCTTTAACTCCCTAGAACTGAAATTCAACATGTTATATAATCAGAAAACAGTTCTAGGGGAAAAAAAATCTAAGGTTTTCATGATAACTTACACCTTGAGACTGAATCTCCTATTCCATCCCACTAAAAGATCAGGAAATCTGTGGAAGGAAATTAATGATGTGTATTCTAAACTCAACAACATAATGAATCCACTTTTGCAAATTGCATCAAAGGCAGGGACAGAATTCAGCTTCTCAGCAACAAGAGCAGCTTTCTCAGACCCGAGGCAAATCAGATAACCTCCCATGGAAAATTAGGGGATTTATTTTCAATCTTTTTGCAAAGTATTGTGAGATTTATGTGGTAGATGGGAAAATCTTCCCCCTTTGCATTTTGGAAAAGCAGGCCCCACATTAACCTGATGGAGGAGAGAAAGTAACTTCCTACATCCTTTTCCTACAAGTCTTGTACCTCTCCACCTCTCTTGCTGAGGTCTGACGGGGGGAATCAGTCAAGAAGCAATTCAGGTTATTTTCATATCCTCTTCCACTCTATTTCTGACCATGATCTAGAATTGACCCAAAGGACTTTTCTTCTCCAAGGGCTATAATAATCAAGGGATCAAGCACATAAAACATTTTAGAGAATACATTGGAAATAGAAAGGATTCCGAACGGGAAGAAGTATCCTTCCCAAATGGAGGCTTAGCTACTGTTCTAGGTGGCATAGTAATAGGGCCTTGGCCTGAAGTCAGGAAGAGCTGAATCCAAATCACTTAGCAGCTGTGTGACTCTAGGCCAGTCACTTAATATATGTTTCTGTTTCCTCATCAGTAAAATGAAGATGATAATAATAGTACCTGCCTTACAAGATTACTGTGAGAATCAAATGCTACAATATTTGTAAAGTACCTAGCACAATGACCGGCACTTGGCAGGTGCTTAATAAATGCAAGTTCCTTTACTTTTCAATTCATTCTAATTACCAAAAATCTGGCCAAAAAAGCCACAGGAAAAATGATCATATACACTGAAGAGAACTTAGTCCTATTATTTCTGCTTATTTAACAAAGAATACAGTTCTCAGCAGTTTTTGTAAATGCAGAAAATTTTTTGGGGTTCTCAAACTTTTTAAATAGGGGGCCAGTTCACTGTCCCTCAGACTGTTGGAGGGCCAGACTATAGTAAAAACAAAAACTTTATTTTGTGGGTCTTTAAATAAAGAAACTTCATAGCCCTGGGTGAGGGGGATAAACATCCTCAGTTGCTACATTTGGCCCGAAGGCCATAGTTTGAGGACCCCTGTTAGGTATCCATCAATTAAAATCACCTCCTTGTTTCACAATACTAATTCATAGACTGAAGAGCTATGATCTGTGAAGAGACTGTTGTTGTTATTATTTGTTCTTCCACTGTGGAAGACAACCATGACTTGGGGGAGGTGAAACTGTGACAGGTTAAGTGAATTGGATTTAAGTGAGGGAGGGCTGTGCCAGGTCACCTGCTTCACTTTCCCCTCCGCAGCCATTGGGACCAGTGGCCAGACATAGATCAGAACTGCTAGAGATGAAGAGACCAACTACAACTGCAGAAGACCAACTATGAAGTTTGCTAATTGCCTCCTGCCTGGGAGGTAATGCTGAGTAAGACATACAGTTTCTGATTTGGCTAGTGTGAGAATTTGTTTGAATATGCATTTTGTCATTTAGGGTGAGGGGAAGGTATAAAGGATGCTTATTCATTAAAAATTACATAAGATTCAAAAATAGGAAAGAAGAGTTATTCTTCTTGTCAAGTACAAATTACTTAGGTGATTTCATTTTACATCAGAAAAAGTGGATCAGGTAATTGAGAGCAAATAAAATTCATCAAACAAGTTAGAGTCAAAACCAGAAAGAGATCTTGCCAGGTGTTGCTTTCTCTCAGTCTCTGAAGAGAAAAAGATTTATCAAATTTGTTCCAGCATTTTGGAGGGGGGAGATGTTGGGCTATTAGAGTTCATATTGAAGGTGCATCAATTTACTGTATATGAACCAAGTTGTTAAAGGAGAAGGGAAGCTTTCTAGAACTTTTGGGTAGGGGTCCTGGATATAAATGTAGAAAGGGATAGGGAAAAAGTGAATACATATTTATATAACACCTATATAAATGGTTTATCATTTCTTTTTCCTGCTCATTTTACAGATGAAAAAACTGAGGCAAGCAAGGTTAAGTGACTTGCCCAGGGTCACACAGCTAGTGAGTGTCTGAGGCCAGTTTTGAACTCATGAAGATGAATTTTCCTGACTCTCTAGGCCTGGAGTTTTATGCACTATACCATTTAGCTGCCTATATTGTGCTAAGTACTTTTTATAAATATTTCCCTGTTTGATACTATAGTCATGCAAAGTAGGTATTATTGTGATCTTTATTTTACAGTTGAGGAAACTGAAGTAAACAAATTGAATGACTTACCTAGGGACATACAGTGATCTGTCAAAAGTCAATTTTGAAGTCATATCTTCCTGACTCCAAGGTCCATTTTTTTATTAAAATCTTTTATTTTCAAAACACATGCATAGATAATTTTCAACATTTATGATGAGGTTTAGATTTGGGGTGCCCAAATGAAATTAGGGTTTCTGATGGTCTAGGGAGTTAAATAAAGTCTAGTGGCAGGTTCGGAGTTCAGGGAATCAAATGGAGGGGTTTGGCTCCCCTGCAACCATTCAGGATTCGGCACAAAGGTAGGGAGTTTTGGGGAACTCCCTTTTGGCAGGGCAAGAAGTTCCCTGTAGAGGAATTTACAGACCCAAAAACCTAGATTGATAAAAGAGGTTTATTATGGGGAGTGGAAGTAAGGTTATAGTGTGGTTAAGGAAATAGGTGAGGGTAAAGAGAAGATAGCACTGGAAAAAGAGTATTCCAGTGGGCAGAAAGATCCCAGCTGTAAAGGGCATTGCCAAGGTCCATCTGCAAAATCCTTAGCTGATGGAAGCTCCTTATATTGCTTGTCTTGGTGGGGGTTGGGAAGCTCGAGGAGATCAATAGAATGGGGCTGGGACAGCCTAAGTTGGCTCAGATCTGACAGGGGCTGGGACAACCCCGGATCTCCTATTAGAATTCAAAGGGATGCTTTTGACCAGGATTTGTAAATCAAAGGTCCTAGCTTCTTGAAATGATAATGCATAAGCCAGGAGGGGTTGGGAATCAGAAAGGAATCACAAATCAATCTGAAAGGAATAGTTTCTTAAAGGAACCACAACCCATTTCAATTTACCCTTGCAAAACCTTGTGTCCAAATTTTCCCCCTCCCTTCCCCTCACCCCCTCCCCTAAACAGCAAGTGATCCAATATATATTAAATGTGTATAATTCTTCCATACATATTTCCATAATTATCATGCTGTACAAGAAAAATCTAATCAAAAACAGGGAAAAAATGAAAAAGAAAACAACATGAAAACAAACAAAAACAAAAGTGAAAATACATGTTGAAAAGAGCCACCTCCATCAGAATTGATTGTCACATAATCTTGTTGCTGTGTACAGGGTTCTCCTGATTCTACTCACTTCACTCAGCATTAGTTCATGTCTCTCCAGGCCTCTCTGAAATCATCCTGCAAATTTCTTACAGAACAATAACATGCCATTCCATTCATATACCATAACTTATTCAGCCATTCCCCACTGATGGGCATCCACTCAGTTTCCAATTTCTTGCAAGACCTATTGTTCTAACCACTGTGCCTACCAGCTGCCTCTAAGTATGCTTTGAGGAAGGATAAAGATTTACAACTCTGCTTGAATTCCAAGCAGAGAAAGTTCTTATCCATATAATGTTTCTTTAAGGCACAGCTATGACAATGTTAAGACTTAGTAACAGAGGAATATGGAGAAAGCAGATTATCCAATGAAACTGGTATGCACTGTGTCAGTTCTATGATCCAAGTGTCCTGAATTTGAGCCGGAGATAAATCGATACTGATGCCAGAGGGGACAACTTAGTTATCTAAGCATCAGTTTGGCATGCCATACTGAGACTGCTTGGAACCAAAGTAGGGTAGGTCCCAGCAGGGATGACTCAGCCCTTCTTCCTCCCAAAGTAGATAAATTAGGAGCCACATAATTTCTTCTTGGTGAGCTAGGTAATTTTGGAGAAAACCTAGAAAATTGAAAAAAATTCTATTCTGTAAAAGAAAAACTCCCCAGAGAAGTGGGAATTTGTCAGAAGGGGGTGGGACTTGGATGTAAACTTTGGGCAGTTCATCATTCACTCCCTTCCTCTAGCACAAACAGTTTAAGATTACAAAACATTAACTCCAGTTTATTTGGAAGAATTTAGCTGAAGCAATCCTTTAAATCACATTGATAAAGGAGATGTCAAACAATCTATCAAGTAATAGTTTGGCCAATCAGAGCTTTCTAGCTCTAGTAGTCTATAATTGTTACAAGAAATGGCAGTTCCCTGCTTCACACCTTCCTGACCCACTCCCAGCTGTGCAGCAGCTGTGAGATCTATCTTTGATCAGAGCAATTGTATGATCTCATTGAACTTCTCATCTCAGTTCCCTAACTGAGTTTGGGTTTAGACTAAATCATCTATAAGGAGCTGCTTTCTAACTCTAACAATCTATAAATGTTAGAAGAAACAAACCCAAAATTCTATTCAGAAGGCACATAAAGAATGTAAAAACATCAATAATGTTTCCAACTAGTGAAGCAGATGATCAGCTTCAAAATCCCTCATCCTATTTTCACTTCTTGTTTGAACTACCTTAGAAATTTATCAATAGCATAATCTACCAACTATTTGTTTAAAATTCCCCAATTTTTTCGTAGATCAATAATAGAAATAACAACTTACCTTGAGAGTGGCAACCAAAATTTAGATCTGAGATTTTTGTACTTATGTCACATACAGTTGAAAAGTCCCTTAGGATTGTAGATTTAAACCTGAAGAGGATCTTCCCAGTCATCTAATTAAATCCTCTCATTTTATTAATGAGAAACCACGATGCAGAGAAATTCAATAAACTGTCCAAAGTTCCACAGAAAATTAGTAAGGGAGTTAAAATTTGAATTGGGGCTCTCTGACTCTACCCCTTTTACCAATGCCCCACTAGCACTTCTTGTCCCTGGCTAAAACAATGGGGCAAAGAAAGACTATACACAGGATTACAATTCTTCAACTAAAGTATTTAACTTCTCTTCCAATGAGCTTAATGATACTCTGATATTCAGTTCAAATAAAAAAGCATTTATTAAACAAATTTAGGTGCGGGTATGATGCTTGGATGCTGGAGATACAAAACCAAAACAGAAAATGATATTGCCCTCAAGAAGCTTATATTTACTAGCTACAAAAAAAAAGACAATCTAATTTGAAAGCCAGGAACTCTGTTGAATAAGATTCCCAAAGTAACAATAACAAATTCTTTAAAGTTAACAAATAAAGGAAGGGAAAAATTGGGGTGCGGGCAAGATTTGTTCAGTTAGTTGTATTTTCTGTTAAGAAATGGCAAGTACATTTGCAAAAGAAACATCAGGAATTATTTTCAATCTTAAAGTCATTTTGGAAATACCCTAGTCAAGTACGTTGTCAAGGGAAATAGAAAGGAAAAGAAAATCTCCAGCTAAAAGACAACTGAGTGACCTTGAAAATGCCAATTATAGAATATTGTAAAATGCAGATAAAGGGAAACATGAGAGAAGAGAGAGAAAAGGCTATATTCAAGTAGAGAAAAAAGTGTAATGTTTCCTTGTTTAAGTTCAAATGAAACAAAAAGAGTAATAATCAACTACTGTTTCACTGCAATGTAGTTTTATATTTTCAGATAATGTTGTAAAAGACAAAGATATATACTTTACCAGAAATATTTAAATTATAACATGTTTCATTTAGGTACATCAATACACCAATATTTTTCTTTCCCTGCAAGAACTAATTTGTTCAATCATTTGTTTAATAAAAATGTAAATGTATATGATGTCTTATAGAATGTATACTCCCTGAAGACTGTTTCAATTTTATCTTTGTGTCTCCACTATCTAACATGTTGTCTGGAACAAAAGGGGTAATTAAATGCTTATTGATTGATTATACAGAGCACAATGATGAATACTGGAGAGATGTATAATTTAGTAGAGAGGTAAAGTAGAACACAAACACAGATAACTATAATGTATAATATTTCTGGGATAAATAATTGAATAAATAGCATTTATTAAGAGCTAATTTTGTGTCAAGCATTCTCCTAAGCTTGTCAAGCTCCTAAGCACTGGCATTCATAAATTTAGAAAAACAAGAACAATTCTTGTTTTCCCCAAAAAATGTATATCTTACATGGTAGCAACAATATATGAAAGGAAATTCAGCTACAGGAGTGATCAAAAAGTCTGGAAATCATAAGGGAAAAATAGTAAGGTCGATGTCAACACCCAGCGGTCTTTAGATTGTATAAGGAAGTCAAATGACAGTGAGGTCTGGAGGATATAGAAGCAGAACAACTAATAAAGCATAGTCATTCTTCACCTTGTGAGAAAGAATTGGATGAGACTGATCTCATTCAAATGGTGTGAATTGTTACACAGTTCACATAGAATCTGGGAGTTCAGGGTGGAGGAAGGAGTGAAGCAGAAGCAAGAAGCAAAGGAAACTGTGATGGTTCTCCCAATTTTCTCAGAACCTCTTAAATGGGACCAGAGAAGCCCCTAGCAAGAAGTGGAAATCAAATGGCAAAATAAAGTGACTGTAAATGTAGAACAAGAGGAAACCTTAGAGGCCAGTTGGTCCAAGGTCCTAATTTTACAGCTGAGAATATAAAGACAAAGAGAATAACCTTGTTACAGAGTCTAATTTATGAGTATAACTCAAGTTTGAAAGACAAAAACAAAGAAAGAGAGACAAGGATGGAGACAGAGAAATGAGAATGTTGTATTCAGTGAGTTATTAATTAAGGACAGAATGGGTCAATGTAGATCAGCAATGGAAGTATTTGTTCAACATAAGAAATGTTCATTACAGAACTTTTATGGACAATTCCTGAGATAAAAGAGGAGATCCAAAGTTTATAATTCTAGGGTTGTGAATTATGTCAAACACATGAATTTTCTTTACTTATTCTTAGCACAAGGTTTCTGTAACTGGAAACCAAATATCTCATAGGGGTACTGAGAATATTAGTGCAAGATATGACCCAAATTTGTATTGTGATTCCTGCATCTATTCCTTCATTTGCTTTTATTAATGAGCAGCTATGGTGTTTATTCTTTCTTTTGCTTTATTGTTAGTTAAGTAAAAGTAACATTATTGTGAGTAGGAGATTCATATAAATGGGAATACATTGGTGGGGACCCAGTTGATGTGAGAGAATTTGAGTGTAATGAGCTTGTGCTCCTTCTCTTAAAATCTAGATTTGCCAGTGGGAGTGCAGATGGGAATAAGTGAGCCAACCTGGAGAGTAGTAGGTGTCTACATACCTGTTTGAAAAATATGAGATAACCATATCATAGTGGATGGCCAACCCACACTCATTTATTACATAAGCATTTACTAAAAGCTTGCTTTATATCAGGAACAGTGCTAGGTAAAATAAATGGTCTCTGCCCTCAAGAAACTTATACTCCACTGGCTACCTTATTCCTTATTTTATCTGACCAGAGAAGAATATGTTGGGACCATCATCTTCCTTTTTACTGGACATTATGATTTTAATATAGTCTAAGATTGTTAACTTCTTTCTCCCCACCATGTCCCATTATTGACTTATTCTGAACTTTGATTCCATTAAAACTCCTACTTTTTCAAACTATTATCTAATAATAGTTTTGATTTTATACTTGTGCATTTAGGTTTTTTTTTTTTAACTTAAATGTAAACTTTTATGCTTATCTCTATTACGTTTAATTTTATTACTTTAGGCCAATACTCCTAGCCTACCAATTTTTTTTGAAACTTAATTCTGTTAATCAATATAACTATCTACCAACTCTGTATCTTTAATACTTGATAAACATACCATCAATGATATCGATATTTCTCCCTGGGGCATTCTACTAAATATTTATGTGTGTATTATATATATATATATACGTATACATATATAGATATGTATACGTATATATATATGGGTGAATATGTATGAAGATATGTAAATATGTGTGTGTGAATATATATATGTGTGTGTATGTATACACACACATATCTTCCTGGACTAGTTAGCTAAATACTTCTCTTTGGCATTAATGCATTATTTCTTTAATTACTATCCTTTGGGTAAGATTATTCAGGAATTTTCAAATCCCCCTTACCTATTATCCACCATCTTACCATCTTGTTTTTTTTTAATTTTTTATTTAATAATTACTTTATATTGACACTCTTTTCTGTTCCGATTTTTTTTCCCCTCCCTCCCTCCACCCCCTCCCCCAGATGGCAAGCAGCCCTTTATATGTTGGATATGTTGCAGTATATCCTAGATACAATATATGTTTGCAGAACCGAACAGTTCTCTTGTTGCATAGGGAGAATTGGATTCAGAAGGTATAAATAACCCGGGAAGAAAAACAAAAATGCAGATAGTTCACATTCGTTTCCCAGTGTTCTTTCTTTGGGTGTAGCTGCTTTTGTCCGTCATTTATCAATTGAAACTCAGGTCTCTTTGTCAAAGAAATCCACTTCCATCAAAATATGTCCTCATACAATATCGTTGTCGAAGTGTATAATGATCTCCTGGTTCTGCTCATTTCACTTAGCATCAGTTCATGTAAGTCTTGCCAGTCCTCTCTGTATTCATCCTGCTGGTCATTTCTTACAGAACAATAATATTCCATAACATTCATATACCACAATTTACCCAGCCATTCTCCAATTGATGGGCATCCATTCATTTTCCAGTTTCTGGCCACTACAAACAGGCTGCTACAAACATTTTGGCACATACAGGTCCCTTTCCCTTCTTTAGTATTTCTTTGGGATATAAGCCCAATAGAGACACTGCTGGATCAAAGGGTATGCACAATTTGATAATTTTTTGGGCATAATTCCAGATTGCTCTCCAGAATGGTTGGATTCGTTCACAACTCCACCAACAATGCAATAGTGTCCCAGTTTTCCCGCATCCCCTCCAACATTCATCATTATTTTTTCCTGTCATCTTAGCCAATCTGACAGGTGTGTAGTGGTATCTCAGAGTTGTCTTAATTTGCATTTCTCTGATCAATAATGATTTGGAACACTCTTTCATATGAGTGGTAATAGTTTCAATCTCATCCTCTGAAAATTGTCTGTTCATATCCTTTGACCATTTATCAATTGGAGAATGGCTTGATTTCTTATAAATTTGAGTCAGTTCTCTATATATTTTGGAAATGAGGCCTTTATCAGAACCTTTAACTGTGAAAATGTTTTCCCAGTTTGTTGCTTCCCTTCTAATCTTGTTTGCATTAGTTTTATTTGTACAAAGGCTTTTTAATTTGATGTAATCGAAATTTTCTATTTTATGATCAGTAATGGTCTCTAGTTCATCTTTGGTCACAAATTTCTTTCTCCTCACCATCTTGTTTATAAAGAAAGAATGATTTTGTCAAATAACTAAAATAGAGGTATCTTGTGTCTTGAGTAATCCTCCATTCTACAAGTATAATGTAAAAGGGATACACCATATTTAATCATGATTAATGTAATTAACAAGATACTTTATACCTAGATAGTTTTATGAGATGGAAAAGCCTCATATGAATTATAAAATAAATCAATCAAAGGATTAAATCAGAAATGAGTCTCTCCTCCTGCTTGACCAGAGAATGGCTTATTGATCTTCAAAAGTTGGAAGATTTGGATTTTGCAGTAGGGTGTTTGTAATAATGAACCCAGAACAGCAGTGATTTATGACAGAATCTATCAACTAGACACACTGGAGAAATGCAGATTCAGGCTTTATTTTACCACATAAGTAATAACCTTTCTGGAGGTTAAATGAGTCTAACTAAAAGATAACAATTAAATAATCAATAGGGAGCACAATTGATGGAAACTCATTTGAGATGTTCTAGAATAAAAAAGTCTTGCCTCTGAGTTATCCTTAAAACTGTGGAAATAATCAATCATCTGTCTTTTGGGACCTTTGCCTACTAGTGTGAGTATGAGTTAGTGAAATGGCCCAAAGAAGTTTGCTTCAGAACTAATCTTATCAAAAAAAAAAAAAACCCATGCTGTTTCTTGATGATCACTACTTACATCTCCAAATACTTAAAAATCATTTCTTTAATAATATATCTTAAAATTTTTCTAGGAATTTGATTTAACTTCATCAGCCTAAATTTTAAAGAAACTAATCATCTTTCCTATTAAAAAAACTGGGACAAGATTTGTCCATCTCCCACTCATGACACCTGCACATTGTCCACATTTGCTGATGTTCAGTAGTCATACTTGCTAATATTTTTAATAAACTGAGACATAGCTTACCCAGGGGGTGGTGACTTGAACTCATTAAGCACACTTAAGTGCTTTTTAATATGATATCCTCTGTGCGCACTCTCCATTCTTCTCAGCTAAAAGTGATATTTATCTCCTCTCAATTTTAGGAGCATCTTGTACCTCTCTTAATGGAACTTTCCTAATTCTATTTTATAGCAGAATTATTGGTGAATTTGACTTCTTTCCCACTAAGCTGGAACCTCCTGGAGTATGGTTATTATGATTTGTTTATCTTAATATCTCTCCTAGCTCAGGATCTAGCTCCATGTCCTGCAATAAATTTGATAAACTGTTCTCAGAAAATGTTGCAATCAAGGTATGGGTCTCTGATTAAAATGATACACTGCAACTTGCTAAACAGTTTTTTTAAAATTTAATACATGCCAGAAAATGAGACTAATACATTATTTTACAAAGTAATTATTTTTCAAGAAACATTAGAACTCAGGAGTTTAAAAGGCTGAAGTACTTGATTTTCATGTAAATCTAGTTAAGGGGCTAGTAATGTTAAAGAAAAGGACAAAAAAAGTATTGAGGGTGGAAGAGTGGGAAGAAGTAAACAGAAAAGGAAAAAGCTTTACAGAAGTGTGGTCAAAACCCTCATTAGTCAGAAAAGAAATTTGAGAATTTAAAGAGTTGACTTGGAACCAAGAACATTTGGCTTCCTCTAGATGAATACCAATATTTTTAATGGGTTTTGTTTGTTTATGGAACTGTTTTAACCTTTCTCTGAAACAACATTCTTCTTCAAAAATATAGAGTAGAAATGGCAGAATTATATGGCAGCTATTTTGTATATGATTAATATATGGTATGGTCCTGCTACTGACCATTTATAGTAATTATTTTTATTTTAACTTGTCATTTGCTCATATATAAGCCAACCAACAATAGCTACTTCTACTTATTAATGTAGAAACTAATCCATATTATACCAAATATATTAGGAAATTCTAGTGTCACTATATTTTTTCTCTCTCCTTTTTCTCAGCAAAATTCCTTTGAAAAGCAGTCTCTGGCTAGTGTCTCTGCTTCCATTCCTCTCTTTTCTTAAGCTCTTTTACAATCTGGTGTCCAGACTCATATTTCAATTGAAACCAATTTCTGCAAAGTTTACAGTGATCTTTTAATTGTTATTGATCTTCTAAAAGTCTTTTCTCAAGACCTTAAACTTTCTTGATTTCTCTTTAGCATTTGTCCCCTAACTACCACTCAGTCTCTTCTGCTGATTCATTGTTCTTCTCCTCTAAATATGGTTTATCCAAGGCTCTATACAAGCGTCTTTAATCTTTTTTTCTATACATTTTTTCATTTACTAGGCTCCAATCTGTATGCAGATGACTCTCAGCTCTGATCTACAAATCCTGCCCTAATCTCTTTCCTAGCTCTGATCCCAGACCACTAACTGCCTATGGGACCTTTTAAACTGGATGCATTTCAAACTGAACACATAGCAAAAACATAATAAAACCTTTACTTCCCTATTGCTGTCAAGTTTCTTTTATCCTTCTAGTAGCCCAGATTCACAACTTTAATATCACTGTCAATTTTTCACAATCCCACATATCTAATCAATTAATAGATTTTATCCTTTTTATCTCCACATCTCTTACAGTCTTTATTCAAAAAGATATCAATCTATTCACCTCTCACTTATACTATTGAAGCAGATCTCTTTCTACTCATCTATCATAACACAACCAACAAAGTCTTGTCCTAAAGCTCAGTTCTGATCCTGTCATCCCCAAACTCAGTAAATTCTGTTGGCTTCTTTCTATCTCTAAAATCAAATAGAAAGTATTGTCTTAGATATTAAATCTCTCCACAACCTTTCTAGGCTTTTCATGGATTACTTTCCTTTATGCACTCTGTGATCTAGACATATGACCATATTCATTATTACAAGCACACACCTCTCTAACTTCTTTGTTCTTTTGCACTGGTTATCTCCCATGTCTAGAAGACACTCTATCTTCATATCTGCCTCTCAGCATTCCTGATTTATTACAATATTTAACTCAATTGACACTGTCTCATAAAACATTTTCTGATCTTTTTACCTAGTACATGGTCTTCAAAAATTACTTTGTCTTCATTCTGTATATAATTATGTATGAACATATTTATACTACTCTTATACCCCATTAGAGAGTAAACTCCTTAAGGGCAGGGACTATTTAACTTTTCTTTTAATATCTCTAATTCATAGTATGATAAACACTTAATAAATGCTTGTTGACTCATTGATTATGTTGTTGACTCTCCACAGGAGATCAGATCATTATGAAAATGATATATTAAATAGTAGGACCCTCTATGCAAAGGGAACAAAGATTGTTCTTCATTTTTCTAGGTTCTTTTACAGATTGTTGCAATGTTAGGAAGTAATTGAAGGTGGAAAGTAGCATTTTACATATCCATCACCCTATCAACTTGAAGATCAGATATTATAAATGAAACTAGAGGTTTGAAGGAGAATGCCCCTAAGGGAAAAAAAAATCTCAAAACACATGTGAGAAAACACTAAAATGAAAAAAGAAGACTGCTTCATGGGAAATTGTTAAATGGTTCATAGTAACAAACATTTGGAATAACAAAAAATCATGTATATAGCAAGCACTTGATAAATGTTTGTTGAATTAAATTGAAATGCCATATAATCACTTTTCATTTTGACTATATTTACAAAATATACCCAAAATAAAAAGTGGAAAATTTGGACCAATTATTGTGTTTTTCCAAATATTTGTATAACTCAAATGATAAAGATAAAGACAAAAAGAAAGACAGACTGAGAGATAGAGATACAGAGGGGGAGGAAGAGGGAGAAAGAGACAGAGAGACAGACAGAGAGACAGAGAGAGAGAAAGAGAGAGAAGGAGGAGGAGGAAAAGGAGGAGAAAGAGGAAGAGGAAAATTATAAATTCCTTAATGTATTTTTCTTATGTATTTTACTTGCTTTTATACTCACTTCAATATCTACCTTTACATAATGCAATGCTTTGTACAGATCTTTAGGACTTTCTAATTGAACAGATGAAACAACTCTAGAAATGTTTGTGGGATGGAAGGATAGATTATGCTAGAGTTGGAATTTATGATAGTTATAACAATTTATCTTTCCTTGTTAATAAAAGTCATACTTATCTGACGTATATGTGGACATGCCATTCCCACTGAGCATTTGGACTTTAAACTCAAATTTATGATATTCTGTATCCTCAGAACAACATTTGATATAGATATACAATGAAGTAGAAAAACATTATTTCAGAAATCAACATCTCTTGGGTCTCAATCCTCATTTTGTCATTAATTTTGTGGCTTTGGTAAAGTTGCTTACTCTCTCTGTTTCTGAATCTCCCATCTACAAATTGAGAATAATAGGATTACATTGTCACTATTATGTGAAGAATAAAATGGGTATGCAACAATGCCTTGACACATATAAACCACCATGCCAATGTGAATTATGACTAACATATGTTTGCTATATTTCATTGTAGTTATGAAACAAAGGAATTGTGTTGACATTTCTTTTGGTTACTGTAGGAATAAGGCCCTTCTTTTTCTGCATTAAAAAAATTCTGTTCCATTTGTGGTTCTTTGTACCCATAATCACCCCTATCCATAATGTTTGTTCTGAGTTTTAGATTTTGGACCTCTTAAGATTTTCATGAACCTCTGACCCAGCTGCTTGGGCCAGCACTTTGTTTTTTGTTTGGCAAGAGCTTCTTTACTGTTCATGTTCAATTATAGTGTGATTTAGATGGAAAATAGTGATACTTCCCCTCTTCTATGCTTGTGACCCTTGACTTTCTCTATTAATAGAAAACTTGTTCAATGACTGGAATCCAGATATTTGACACTCTCTCAATTGTTAAGGCCAGAATCTAGCACAGAAATCCATCCTTTTTAGAGACAAGAATTCAAATACTTTGCTCACTCATAAGCAAAATTGAAGTCAATAGCTCCATCTTACATTTATTTCACTTTGATATATAACAACAAAAATAACAATAAATTTGACTCAGCATTTCTGAATGTATGCTCAGACTCTGAACAAAGTTCATTTATTGGCATCAGTCATTCAATTAAATGACTACTTACCAAATATTTATTGAGTGTCTCATATGTGGGAGATACATCTAGGGCAAATGTCAGAGTAGGATTACCATGAAAAGTAGGATAGCCATGAAAACATTTTCAACATGATGCCCAGATACATAGTCCCTTCTAACTTTAAAACTGATGTTTCTCAAACATGAGGAAACAAAAAAAAATAGGAAAGAAATCTGTATGATTTATTTTGCCTGAATTCTAATATTTATCAGCATATCCACATCTTTACTTTTACATAGATATTTGGCATTGTTTAGGGAAAAATAACTTTTTTTGACTTCTGTTCACTTCTAAATTGTGTTCATGTGAATATCAGCAATCAGCAATCTATCAGTCCTAATAAGAAAAATGACCTAAATTTTATACTGATTTCTTTCATCAATCTAAATTTAATTAAGTATATAAAATACAACATGGCAAGGCAAGATTAAGGTCCTTGTCTAGGGTCCCCACAAGTATCAGAGGTCAGATTTGAACTCAGATCTTCCAGTTTCCAGGGCTGGTGTACTATCCACTACTCCACTTATCTGCTCCAAGTATACAAACATAATGAATACAATCTCTGCTTGGAAAAATTCTGATGTGGGAGACAACAAGAACATATATAAAATTTAAAAAAATTACTAAATAGAAATAGCTACAAAGTAGAATGTAAAAGAGGACCTTAGCATTTGGGAATGGAGAAGAGCCAAAGCAAGATCATCCCTCATTCCTGGAATGATTTCCTTCTTGTTTCCACCCTACCGACTTCTTGTCTACATGATACCTTTGCTGATCCCCTCAATGCATTGGTACAATGGAAAAAGCACAGAACTTGGAATTAAGGAGTGTGAGTTTGAATCTTGGCTCTACAATTTACTAGTCCCATGACTTGGGGTCCATCACTTAACCTTTTGGGCCTAAAGATTAAAAAGAAAGCACTGAACTAGAGAGACTTTAAGACACTTTCTGGGAATTACACTATGTAATTTCAAAATAACATTTGTGCTAGTTTAACTAATGTCATAGAATCTTATTCTTTTCTCTTTTTATATATAAAAAATAAAGAGTAATTGAAAATATTGTCTCATGCTAATTAGTATTGCAAAATCTTAGAGAATAATGAGTGTAAATTTATGTCTTGGACTATAATGGGGCTATATTTCTAAGAGATTAGACTTGAGTTTTATGACTTTCCCCCTTCTTTTAAAATTATTTAAATGTTTTCAAACCTATGGACTCTTTAAATGATAGAAGGCTTTGAGAAAATGGTAATTCTGTTGAAACTATAATTAGATATATGAAATATAAGAAAGGATATGAATTACTTTTGTTAACTATATATAGAAGGCACATTTGATTTTATGTGGTAGGAAAAGAAAACTGAATATAATGAACACTCGAAAGAAGTCCAATGTGAGAAATTGTAGAATTCTGCAATTTTTCCATTTTAAGCAATGTCTTCAAGTCAAATTATTATTTGAAACTCAACTCTGTGCTCATGAAAGAAAAAACTTCAGTCTTATGTGGCTCAGGGAAGTATTTGTCTATTTCCAAAGGAACATATGGGCTCAGTTTTAGACATTAAGACATTAAAATTTAACCTTTTTTTAAAAAAAAGATTATATGTAGCACATACTTCTAAAAAGATGACTAAAACAAGAAACATTTAAAGACTTTTAAAAACACTATGAAAAATTCATTGGAACTTTAATATATGCAAAAGGTTTTGAAATTTCAATAGCTGAAAGATGTTAAAGGAGAAGGAGCAAGAAGGTATAGTAAAAAAAGGAGAAGAAGAAACATAGAATATGTGCACTGAATAATATTGTCCCCATTTTGAAGGAAAGGAGACTGAGGCAGGCAGACAAAAGTTAAATGATATTTCCAGGATCTCACAGCTATTAAATATCTAAAGTCATATTAGAACTCAAGTCAAGGACAGAGGAGAAGGGGTAAAGAAAGGGGAAAGAATACAAGAAGAAGAAGGGAAAGAAAAAAAAGAGGAAGGAAGAGGGAAGAGAGAGAGTGAAAAGAAGCTGGGGGAGGAATAAAGAAAAGTTAACTATAGTTTTAGCTCTATAGTTATAGCTCTATAAATTGCAAGGTGAACAATATATCCATATTGGCAAGTACTCAGTAATAGGCAAAATTATTATACACACCCATAATATCATAGCTCTGTAAATAAATATATAATATATATATACATATATATGTATGTATGTATGTATGTATGTGTATATATATATGTATATGCATATATACTTTGTGGGACAATACTTTGATTGTCCCAAAGAATGAAGGTAGGGAGAGGAGCTAGAAAAAAAAACTGTGAATGAAATACTAAATTCATTGGGGGAAAAGGAGGATAACCAGAAGATGGAGTATTACAACAAGAGAGTAATGTTCAAGGGCAAAAGTAACCCTCAAAAAAAGAATGGTGGGGGCTTTTAGATGTTGCAGTATATATATATATATATATATACTCCCAGCTCCCAGCTCTATGCCTGTGTCACTGTTTGTGAAAACATAGAACATTCTTATTTTTTAAAAATAGTTTTGCTTTAACTTATAAACATCCCCAAGTTAAAACCAGATCAAAGCAGAGTTGGCAGAATTCTCAGTAAAAAATGTACAGCATGTAAGTAAAGAAATATACAGAATTAAAGTTATCCTAAGATATAAAGCAATGTTATATAAAGAAAGTATGTTTTCAACATACAGTGCATTCCTTGCTAATTAGTTTATCTGGGAATGATAGAAAATGCTAGAATTATGGGAAAAGTCAATTTACTATGTGCCATGGAAATCTTCCTTAACTTTTGAGAAAAGCAGAATGGATGTACAGAACTTATATGTTATAAACTTTGTTTCTCAAAAGTTTTAAGTTTCTCTATATTTAGATGAATTTGGAAACTCTTAAAAGATTAAAGTAAACAAGAATACTCTTTGGTTTCCTGCATAAATATAGGAAAACATGAGTTAGTTTTGCCACTCACCAATTATTTAACATGTCTTTCTTTTTCCTTTCTTTGGGCCTGTTTCTTCATCTGTAAAGTGAACAGGTTGTCCTGGATAATATCCTCCATCAAGGCAAACCATAACCCCTTCTCATTTTCTTATTTTATATTATTTTTATTCTAGTTGGCATTAATTTAGCAGTAAAAGGATTACAAATCACTTCACCTATATGACCTCATTTGATCTTATCCATGTTTTTCCATAAAATCTTCCAAAGAAAACCTACTTAATACCTAAACCTTTTGAGACCCTGATGCCAATGTGATCCTTGGACTGTCCATTGGCTATCCCTCATTCTTTTCTCATGATCAATGAATCTTTTATTTTCAGCATTCACCTATACTTCACAAGTGGAATTCTCAAGTAATTACTGATGACATATTGCAGTCTACTCACAGCTACCGAAGTCAATCTCCCTTTTACAAATAGGAAAACTAAGATTAGGGAAATTAAAGTGATCATCGCAAGATCACACAAGTAGTACGCATCATAGGTGATACTGGAATGAAAGTCTTCTAACTCTAAAGTTAGTGCTCTTGCTGTGGTATCAGTTAGCATAGTTGAGGAAAAGGACAAGAATTAAAATAGGGCCATCCTGAGGGATCATTGAAATGGAGTGAAGAAGTAGGTAAAGAGATTTGAGAAGGTGGGGGACCATGGAATTTGAGGTTTTGATTGTCCCAAAGGATGAAGGTAGGGAGAGGAGTTAGAAAAAAAAAAGACTGTGAGCAAAATACTGAATTCATTGGGGGAAAAGGAGGATCAACAGAAGATGGAGTATTACAACAAGAGTAATATACAAGGACAAAAGTAACACTCAAAAAAAGAATGGTAGGGGCTTTTAGATGTCGCAGTGAATAGAGCAACGGCCTTGAAATCAAGAGGATCTGAGTTTAAATCTGACTTTAGACACTTCCTAGATGTGTGACCCTGGGCAAGTCACTTGACCCCAATTGCCTCAGCAAAAGAAAAAAAAAAGAATGGTTGTAGAGTGAAGGTGGGAGAAGTTGTTTCTGAAAGTAGAAATGGGGATTTAGACTTTTGTGGTCTACTGCATTGTGGAGGTTTAAGGGAAGTGGTGCAGTATCTTCTGGAGGGTACCAAATTTCTCTGAGCAAAAGAAGATGGAAAGTGTGAGACAAAGAGATGCAGGACATTTCATTATAAATAGTGGAAAAAGAAGGGTCGTTTATTTTTTAAAGTTTTAAAGCTACTTTAATGATAGTATTTTAATTTAGACCTTGAAATAATATTTTTTAAAATTTTATGTACTTCCTGTTATTTAAAAAAAAATATTCTGGGTAAAATAGTATGTTTCCTTCACTTGAAGACATTTTTGCTTTTATATCCAATATCAAAAATTTTAAAACTTACCTAGTATTCATTCTCCTTGAAGAAGCTCATTAGTAAACATTTAGGAGAGTTCTAGCATATAAAATAAATTATTCAGACATTGGGCAATCATTTTCAATCATTTCAAAGAATGGGAAGGATTTGATAGACATGTCAAATAAAAATTTTCTTGGCAGTATAATTTTCCTGGATGCAAAGTACAACTTTTTGCATTAGATTTCTTTAAACAAGTTTAAGATGATTGCATGGCCTCAGGGAATATATCTTGAGGCTTCTCGTCAGGTTCTGGATGGCTGACTCATAAATGTCTGCATCTTTAAGATCATAGTAGAGGATAAAGTTCCTAAGGAAAAACAAAAGTACCATAGCCTATTCTTTTCAGGCTAATCTATTTCACAGACACAGTCCAAGTTACATTGTGAACTTGTCCTAGTCAGGCAATCAAATAAAGGGACTTTTATTTCAAAGCTCAGGTTGTAAATTTTTTAATATCAGCATTGTATAGATTTCATTTCCTTGGTCATTTTGCTTTCTAAGATTTCTAGTAATATCTGTACCCTTTAAGCCAATTTGAAGGTAACTCGTTATTTTTAAATTCAATCAATCACAAGCACCTTAAGAATCTCCAATATTTATTTATTTATTTGATCTCATCTCTTATTCTAAGTTTCTTTAGTATAAGTCATCCATCTAAGGCCAGTCTTACAAATAAATATAGCAGGTGGCCTATGTAAGTAGTATGATTTCCAGTGTTCTGGGTCAAGACCTCTTGACTCACCAATATCTTTCCTGGCCTCAAATTGGTGGTCAAATTCAACTGCTAGAGTTTCAATCATAGGATCAGGGATTTGGAGTTACAAGGCATTTTAGGGGCCAAGTCCAACCCTCTCAATTTTTAGATAAGGAAACTAAATCACAGATAGGTTAAATGAGTTGCTCAGGATTACACAGTTGGAAAGTGTCTAAGGAAGGATTTAAATAGCTATCTGATGAAAGCTTGTTGTGCTGAATTGAATTAATTTTGCATTCTTGTCAAGTGCTAGCCCAGCAACTATATATGTGTGTAACAACCCTTGGCAAGGGATAAACTGGTCACAAAACCCCTATTATCTGTAGTTTTTCCTATTTTGAAAAGAGAGCAAATTAACAAGACATAGAGGAGAGGAAAAGGGCAGATCCAAAGGTTTTTCACTCACATGGTAACTGCAGGAGTATGGGAACTCTCTAGGAGAATAAGAAGAAGGGGGAGCAACAGAGCAACTGAGGCAGCAGACAGTAAGCATCTGCCACTCCTACAGTTCCCTTTGACATAATTATAAGAGATGATCTCTATCCAAGGATAAGTTGAGAGTTCTGTGTGACTTAATCTTATCACTTGCTCATGTGTTAACAGAAATAAGCATACTACATGCCTTACCCTGCCCACAACCTTATTTCTGATTGTGCTTTTTTCTAAAATGTATTTTGTTAAAGAATAGATTATCTGGATTAAATATCATTTTGTATAAATTGTTGTAGCGAATCCTGTTATTATGCTGTTATATATTCCTTTGCTTACCAAACGAGGATTCAATGGGAGCCACACAGGAGAGTGGGATCTTTCCTAGCAGAAGGCTGGGAGCTCTAGTCCATTGTTGGAGCTGTACTGACATCTTATAGATAAGCAGACTCCTTAATTGCTTTTCTGGATCCTTGGCTTTCTTCAAGTCCCAGCTAAAATCCCACTGTCTATAAAAAGCCTTTTCTTGTGCCTTCCCTTCATTGATTATATCTGATTTATGTTGAATATGTGTATATCTTGTTTGCACATAGTTGTTTATGTATTGCTTCCCCTTTAGATTGCAAGCAGGGGACTGTCTTTTGCTTTTATTTTTTCCACAACAAAATATTTCCTGCACTTAGTACAATGCCTGGCACTTTAATAAAAGTTAATTGGCTGACTGAACCACTCTAAGAGTTATTTAGGAACTCTTTTTAAGAGACTCATGATGTCTCCCCTGTTTATAGTAAAATCATAATAAGGTCCTAAATGGTGTAACAATAGACAGAAAAAAAGTATTGCTTGACTACTCTCTGATTATCAATAGGAAACATGAGATAAAAAGGGAGATGTATACTTGCCATAGATGTTGGACATTATCATGGATGATGTCCAGTGCAGAGTCAAACCCCATGAACAACTATTTATAAATATAGTGGGGTTCTCCAGATGCTTCTATTTAGACATATCATGACAATTACATCAAGCTCAAGAACATTATACAACCTCTTAAGTGAGGTGCTCTATCCAATTGCTGCTCCATATTTTTTAAAAAGCTAAGTCTGACTATTTGCATTGGAAAAAGTCAAATGGATTGTAGGGTAACTTAGAATCAATTGCCAGATGGAGAATTGTTGCTTGCCACATCCATCTTCTTTGCACAGGAGACCCAAAGGCTCTTGTTGGCTAAGGAAAATTATATCTTAAATTCATACAATTTTGTAGGATTTCTTTTGGAGATCCTGTAACCATCCAAACGGTTTTAATATTACAGAATTCCCATAAGATATGTACTAGAAATTAGAAGGAAGTTCTAATTGCAAAACATACATTTGTCTATGACAACAGCCTAAGACATAGGGAGTTTGAATGACTGAACAAATGTCCATGAACCCTAATTAGCGTGTTAGTAATTTTATGTTCTGATGGAGTTTAGCTTCTGGAAGCTAATTTTCAGAAAATGGCAAATCATTCTTCTTATGGAGAGGAAAACTATCCTTCTGCAATTCAATTGCATGATGTTTGAAGAGCCCAACTTCCTTTTTAAAATAACTGAGAGTTAGTCTCTGGGTTCTAAGCTAAAATAAAGATGAGTTCTAAGCTAAAACAAAGAGATAGCACGCCGTTGAAACCCAATAAGTGACTGTGGAATAGATCAGGAAACACATTGCAACAGAGATATAGCAAAATACCCAATAAGAAGTAGCAGAGATACAATGTGAAATTTAAAGTTGCACAATAATATCAGCTGAAGATATCAGTGGGGCTGTAGCATCAGAAACACGAGCTCCCTGTATCTGCATACCTTGGACACCTTTGTTCCCTGTGTGGTTGCTATGCATGAATGGTCTCAATACATAGTCACTCTTTCTTTTAATGGTATGTGTATTTGTGGGACAAGATACCCTAGGTTTCTAAAAGAAATGTTCTATTGCTTCTTTTCTTATGCTGGACTTTATTAAATATCTTTGCTTTAAACTAATTGTATCTTCTGGCTGACTTGCAATAGTAAAATCATTGATGATGGGATAGGTATGGGAGACACACAAGAACTGTTTTGAATAGATAAAAATTTATCTATTACCCTGAATTTAGTGTTATTTTTTGAAGATCCTATATGTGAGAAAAAGTCTTGGTTCTTTACTATAGGATAAAGAATGTATATTAAATAAATGGGGTATTCAGTGTCTATATCTTACGTGTGTACGTAGATATACATATACATATATAATATATATACATAATATATAATATATACATATGTAAATATTATAATACAGAGTATCCCAAAAGTCTTAGCAGTTTTAAATTCTGATACTTAAGTTATTAGTAGTATTAAGTTATTAGAACTTTTTACACATTATCATGTAACAACTTAAAACCAAACTAAGGACATATATATTGTACATAATTTATATACTATACATTTAAATGTGTATATATATTCATACACATATGTGCGCATATATAATACATATTACATATAATATAAAGCATAATTCCTGGCACATAGTAAGAGTTTAAGAAATGTTGATTGATTGAATATACGTATTTTTACATATGCATGTATATATGAATATATATGTACACTCACAATCTGAATGGGATGAGAAAAAGTAGGCTACATTGACTGCAAGACTTCTAATGACCTCAAATTTATTCTGAAACAAAGCACCATACAAGAAAAAAATATCCCTATCCTTCCCATAATGCTATATGGCTTACAGAGCATGGTATACAACAATCTCTGAAAAATTAAAGTTACAAGTTACCCAGGGAACAAGGGAGACAGTATAATTAGAGAAAGTATAATTAGACTGTAATAAATGAATAACTATTTTGAAGGAGAAACTATATAGAAGTTAACAAAAACAAAAATGATAGTCAAAGGGAGTGGTAAGTTCTCCCTGTGGTGAAAAAATTGGATAAATAAAGGATAACCTTGTGTCCATTAGAATTTATCCAATGTAAAAAGTAAAGAAAGGTCCCCAGCAAACCTTTATGGAAAATATAAACAAAACTTGCACAGACCATGAAGCTATGAATGTGTTGTCATTGGCACAAATGACAGGAATGTCCATATCAGTGAAACCACAAATTTATAGTCTTAAAGAATTTGCTGGTAAACTGACAGATTAACGGCCTTATTCATGTTATTGTTGTTATTCAATTGTTTTTCAATCTTGTCTGACCCATTTGGGGTTTTCTAGGCAAAGATGCTATAGTATTTTACAGATAAAGAAACAGAAGCAAACAAGGTTCAATGAGTTGCCCAGAATCACATAGTTAATAAGTGTCTATGGCCAGATTCAAACTCAAGAAGATGAATCTTTCTGACTCTAGGTATGGCACTAATTTTGTCTCTTAGTTGCCCATAGCTCTTATCTATATATCTCTATTAAAGAATAGAGCTCTATTTTTAAAAAAAAATATATCTTTAAATTTAATTCTGGAATTGGAGGGGATATTTAGGCTCTTAGCTCATACACTCTGGGTTTTTTATTTCTTAAAATAAGAACAAATACTTTTTAAAGCAAATGCAGGAAGGACTGGGGAATATCATAGTTTTTGTTGTAATCCACTAAGGTTTTAGCTTTAAAATAAATGGCATGGTCATCTGGATGACAGTCAAACAATATTTCAAAGTACTGAGGGAGGATGGGAAACATTCTTCTTCCAAAGCATTTAGAGCAAACTCAGAAATTACAAATTGTCTCATTCTTGAAAAATTGAATATCAAAGTAAATTTCGCCAATATTTCCTACTTTTTAAAAAAATCTTTTATGATTATATCAGCAGGAGAACTCCTTGTAAAGAAACTCCCTTAACTGATGCACCTGAGCAACTCAACTCAAATTTAAGTTTTTGGTCTTATCACACATAATGTGATAGGACATTCAGTAGTGTTGAAAAGAATCCGTGAACATTTTAACAGTTTGGGGACCATGAGACTATGCTCTAAGTGTGAGGATAGAGAAGGAAAATGAAATCCAGAGAAGTTAAATGATTTGTCCAAAATCATACAAATAACCAGAGTCTAGGTCTAACTCTTCTGATTCCAAAACCAGGCCTTTATGTCTAGTCACCTCCTCCTTAGAATAGACATTGCCCAATACATCTTTCAAAAAACAAAGACATTGGGGGCAGCTAGATGGCATAGTGGATAGAGGACCAACCCTGAACTCAGGAGGACTTGAGTTCAAATCCAGCCTCACACACTTAATCTTCCCAGCGTTATGACCCTAGGCTTCACTCCCATTTAACCCCAATTGCCTCAGCAAAAAAAAAAAAAAAAAAAGACATTTATTGAAGATTTTTAGACAATATCTATATATATGACTTAATTAAAATTTTAGATTTTTAGACAATATCTTTATATATGACTTCATTAAAATTTTAATAAATAAGAATTATCCCTCCTAATCTATTTTATTTCTTTGTTATCACTCTATTTGGAATTTGTTTTAATGGTCCAATTTAGAGACATCATTCATATTTTGAGAGTGGATTCCATATTAGCAGAGTAATCTATTCCACTAAAAGGCATTATAAAAACATTTTAATCAATAAGATATGTTTATTCTTAGTTGACTTATCTATTACTATATTACTATTATCTATTATTTGAAAGTAACTATGGTCTTTTTTAGTTAAATAGACTGTTTGGAAAAAGCTTTAGATTTCCTTTTGTCCTTGTAAATGAAGTCAAGCCTAGCCTCATAGGCCTCTCAGAATTAGGATGTAATTCTGGGCAGAGCTGGTCTTCAGTGCTCATATAAGTCATAAACAATTCCAAGATTATATGTTTCATAAAATGATATGGAAAAGTGGAGAAAAATAAGAAAAAGTTAATTATTACAAAAAAAATACATACTAGGACCTACTTAGCCAAAATTCAATATAGAATCCTTTGCTAGCCCCAAAGGGGATCGATTTCAAGGAATAGAGATTGTCACATCATCCATTAAGTAGTGTCTGTTTGTAGCATTCCATGCACTGTGGGATATACTCCCACACAGAAGAATACAGAAGGCATGTCCTGACACTTCACTGCCGCTTTAGATCTCAATCTTTTTTCCAAGTTTGAGAAGTGAAGCCACACACATAATCACAGCTCAGGAAACTAGCCCTGCCCAGAACTACAACTTGATTCTGGTAACCCAAGGGACTATGGTTGGCTCCATTTTATACTCAACAGGACAAAAGGAGACTGCAGTTTTGTTTTGTTTTTTTTCTCCAAATAGTCTAATCTAGAGTAAACAGACTCCAGGCACCTTGGAATATACCAGTAATGGGTAAGTCAGCTAAGGATAAACACAAGGGTTAGTAGAATTCATTTAGTGTTAGACATGGTCCTCGTGGATTTTTCCTTCATTTTAGCTGGGGAAATGAGACCAGTCTAATCTGCCCACATCTAATGCCATGGTTCTGTGAACCGTTTTTCATGAGATCATTTAGGAATTTATTAATAATAAGTTCAGCTAACATTTAGATAGCTCTTTAAACTTTATGAACTACAACCTACAATTTATGTAGCATTTTGAGATTTACAAGGCTATTTTCTTCATAGCTCCAAAGGATAGATGGTGCAATTTTTATTAGTCTCAAATTTCAGATGAAGAAACTGAGGATCTGTAAACTTATGGGACTTGCCCATTTCAAAGTAGTTGGTTCAGGCATTATTGCAAATTAATTGAGTTCAAAATAGGCATACCATATATTCATGTTGTTTTATTACTTTAATCTTTTAAATGTACATTCAGAAAAAGAAGCTATCCAGGAGACATTTTTAAATCTTCCTGTTTCTCAATGCTATTTAATAAAGCCATTACATTAGTTATGATTGGCAAAATTATAATTTTGATTAATTGAACCTGTGATAATAATTTACAACAAGCTGTACTCTAGTTGAGTCAATAGTTAGAATATTGGACTTAGAGAGTCAGGAATATTTAATTTCAAATTCCACCTCTAGATGTGGGGCTCTGGGCAAGTTTTTTTTATTTCTCCCAGTCTCCATTTCCTCCTCTATAAAATGAAGATAATAATAATAAGCCTTTTCTTATAGGGTTATGAGGATCAATTGAGATGATATATGTAAAGTTTTTTGAAAGTCTTAGCTATTGCTATTATTAATATGCTGCACCATTCATCCACAGATTTACTTAAAGCACAAATCTGACCATGTTGCCACATTTTTACCTCAAAGCAATTCAGTGGCTAGCTATACTCATAGGATTAAATGCACAATTCTCTGCTTAGTATTTGAAACCTTTTCAACCTTTCAATTTTTCTCATACCTTATTCCCCTCCAAATACTCTTTAATCCTGTGATAGTGGTCATCTTGCTACTGTTGTTCCTCAAACAAGACCCTTCTGCTTACTCCAGACATTTTCCCCAGCTATCCCTTTGGAATCTTGGAGTAATTTCCCTCTTTATCTCTCTCTCCTGACTAACCTGGCTTCATTCAAGTACTAACTAAAAAATCTTACCTTTTCAAGAAACTTCTTTCCTATTCTCCCTAGTATTAATGATTTCCCTGTTTATTATTTCTAATTTATCCTGTATATATCTTTAGACTAGAAGCTCCTTGACAGCCAGCAGTGTTTCTCCCACTGTCTTTTGTATCCCTGGAGTTTAGCATAGTGCTTAATAAATGCATGATTTGACTCGCTGCTTCATTGTTGTTTAGAAGCAATGACAGTGGATGTCTAACTTCAGCAGGTTCCATACTGAAAAGATGAGTACCAGCTCAGCAAAAAACTATGCCTGTTTTGTCAGGATCAGTCTGTCTAAAAGGGAAAACTGTCCTTAGTAAGGTGGCAAACTGGCATTGAATTCTTTGACCATATTAACGTCCAAAAAGGAGGAAGACATACACACACACACACACACACACACACACACACACACACAAGACAGAGACAGACACAGAGAAATATAGAAACAGAGAAAGAGAAAGAGAGCAGAGAGAGACAGAAAAGAAGGAAGGAAGGAAGGAAAGAAAGAAGGAGGGAAGGAAGGAAGGAGGGAAAGAAGAAAAGAAGGAAGGAAGGAAAGAAGAGAAAGAAAAAAGCAGGAAGGAAAGAAGAGAGAAAAAGAAAAAAGAAAGAAAAAAGAAAGAAGGAAGCAAAGGAGGGAGGGAGAGAGAAAGACAGTGAAAGAAAAGAGGAAAGAAAGAAGAGAAAAAGAAAGAGAAAGAAAGAAAGAAAGAAAGAAAGATTGGAAAGAAAGAAGAGAAAAAGAGAGAAAGGAAGGAAAGGAGGGAAATAGAAATAAAGAAAAAAGAAAGGAAGGAAGGAAAGAAAAGAGAAAGAAGGGAGAGAGAGGAGCAAAAGAAAGAAAAAGAAAGGAAGGAGGAAGGGAAGAAAGGGGAGAAGGAAGGAAGGAAAGAAGAAAGAAAAAATTTAAAAAGAAAGGAAGGGAGAAAGAGGAAGAAAGGAAGGAGGAAGGGAAGAAAGGGGAGAAGGAAGGAAGGGAGGGAGAAAGGAAGGAAGGAAGGAAAGCAGAACACAGACCTTGGTCCTCTTAGCTGTGTCCAATTTATACAGTATAGATAGGAGTAAGAAGAGCAGAGTTTCCTGGTTTATTGCAGTTATTTTATTTGGCTAGCTAGACTTGTATGAAAAGGATCAGGCAAAACATAATGGAAGAAGGAGGCCTGATGCTTTTGTTGAGCAAATTTTAACTTGTATGTGAGGATACTTGAAATGCTAGGAGAATAAGGATGGGGCTGGGAAAAGCTTCATCCAGATAGCAATCTCTAGAGGGGAAAACATACCACTTGGTCATTGGAGAGGTAGAATATACATGCTATTTGGACAGCAAGGGCAACCAGGCTTTAGGGGAGATCATCTTAAGTCCATGGCAGGAGGAAAAAACCATATATTTGGAAGACTATTCAAGCAGCATTTTCCTGACACTGTCATTCAGATTTTGAAGAGGCTTTCACTACTCCCCCAAGACCAACACAGCTGAGATGGACAAAAAGGTAGTACAGTAGATAGAGCATCAGTCCTGGAATCAGGAAGACCTGACTTCAAATGTGGCCTTAGACATTTGACAATTAATAGCTCTGAGACTCTGGCTGAGGGGTAGAATAGAGAAGAATCAGAGATTTGGGTTGTTTTTTGATTTTGGATTGTTTTTTGCATCAGCACAAATGTTTATAAACAATAATTTAAAATGTCAATAATCTAAATGTAAGATTCTTAACCAATGATCAATAACTAGAGACACATCTAGAGGAACTAAATCACATAAATTTTGACCTCTTTTTTAAAAACTATAAATGAAACTACACGATGAAAAGAAAACTAAATCTAAATAGTAATATAACACATTTTCCTCAGAAAGAGGAAATATTTGATAGGGTAAATTGTTAAGTACCCAAAGTCAACAAGGAACCTCATTTATAAGATGTGTGGTCATTTCATATTGCCATGTTCATGATTAAGCATTTGTAAAAAAAAAAAAAAATCCAAACTAAAAATCACTATGGTCTTTTTGCAATTAAAAATATTTACAAGTAACAGTCTACTAATAAAGATATATGTTATAAAAGATGAGGTGAGAAAGCAATTCTATGAAGAATTTAATAAGATCATCCAAAGTCAACATATATTTAAATAGCGTGTCTGTTACACCATTGACTTGTTAAAACAAATATAAATCAATTAACAACTATTTATTAAACACCAATTATGAGTCATTAATTATTCCATGCACAAGGGATATAAATTCAATGAAATAATCCCTACTTTAAAGCAATCTGTATTCTAATGAGGAAAATAAAACAGAACACACAAAATAGAAATAAAGAGAATAAATACAAATATATACAAAGTTAAATATAAGGTAGTTTGGGAAAGCATATTCATATTTGGGGAGATTAGGTAAGACTCAATGTGGAAAGTGGTTAAAATCAAAAAATAAAAATGAGAAGATATGGGATGCAACTGAGGAAACTTCATCTCAATCTATCTAAACCAGATTATGATAGCTCCAAAAATGGAAAAAGTCAAAAAGGGGTTAGGGGATTAAAAATTTGACAACTATGTTGATTTCCTAAAGAACTTTGATGGATATAAATTAATCTGCACAAGAGGAGACCAAAAAGTCTGAAAACCATTTCAGTCAATAAATATTTATTATGAACCTACTATGTGGTTAATCATTGGGGATAAAATGAAAAGCATAAGTCAGTCTCTGCCCTCAAAGAGATCACAATGAATATACAAGAAGCTATGTACAAATGAGCTGAAAGGAGATAAATTAGAAGTAATCAAAAGAAGGACGATACTAGAATTAGGAAAGATAGAATTAAAAATTAAGAAAGATTGAGAAAGATTTTTTTATAGATGAAATTTTTAGCCAGGAAAGCCAAGGAGAAAGATGAGGAGGGAAAATATTCTAGGCCTGAAGGCCTTAATATTCTTGTTGAGCAGAGAGAATACAACAATCAAAGTCAATAAACAAATGTTGATTAAGTACCAACTATGTGCCAAGCACTTTATAAAGCATGAAACAATCTGTTACAGTCTGATATATGTATTTCTCAAAAAACACCATTTCAGGCAAAATCACAAAATAAGGGGAAATTAGGGTTAGCAACATAACAATACATTTGTCAGTTACAATCAGAAAAATAGGAAATCTAATAAAAAATGGCAGAATCGTTTTATATATGTTAAATGGTTAAGAAATCTATAAATACTACAATAAACAGTGGGGCAGTCTGTGGCTTAGACTGCTAATTGCCTCAACTAAGGTTCCCATGGGGCCTGGCTGGCAAAGTCTCTTGTTTTGGGCTGTAGGCCATGGGGGAAGTGGGAGGAGAAAATGGAGGTACAATTCAACCTTCCTTTTCCCTTAGCTCCTACCACTGCATACTACTTTACCTCGACAAAGACCAAAAGTTTGTGGAAGTTTCAGCTTTTGAGCTAATGTGAAATGATAGAATTTTGACTTTCACTTTGTATTAAAAATATTCTGTAATCTGTAGTCATCTTTGAAACATAGAAGAACTGCCTGTATTTTCAGGGGAAACAAGCACATATATAAGCATATCCAGAATAAGTAAATACAGTTAAAGTCAATACAGTTGATTTAGAATTTAACTCATTTGTAAAGCCTTATGGAAGGGGAAGATGAAAAATTGTAAGCATATCATCAAATAAAACATGAGGATGTGATGGAGAGAAAAGCAAATTTAGGGCAGATGGAGCCCCCATGGAGGATTCAAAATAGAGTCCAGAATACTACAGGGTGTGGCTGGGATTGCACCATTAGTGGTGACAATCTATATATCAAGATAAGAGATTTGTGAAAGTACAGAGGTAAAAGAATCTTTTGAGGTGACTACTGTCAAGCATTTTTAACTCCCTATGACCTTTAACAAGTCACAACCTCCAGATTCCTCATATAAAATGAGGGTGACTCTGAGGTCTTTTCTTTTAGCTTGCTAGCTATTTTTGAAAGCCAACTAAATGAAATTCTGTCCTTTAAGAAATATGTGACAAAACCTGTTTTTCCCCACAAAATCTGGAAATTATTAAAGTCCTAATGAATATAACATCTTAAAGGAGCCATATAATGTATTGTCATTATATTAGGGTTATTTGGTACACACACACATATGAATACATAGTAGAGGAGACATGAAGGTTTTAGAATACCCATATGTCTTTCTTATTATTAGAACTTGGACTTTGAAAAACATGTCTTTCAACGCCAGACATAAAACAGAGCCCAGATGCAATGTTGTAGGATTCTATACATATGCTGTGCTTGGATTGGGCGGGGTCTTGTCACTTTGAATTAGCTCCCTTACAAGTTGAGTCCTCTAAGAGTCTGAAACCATTGTAACAAGCCTCTGTTTCTGTCTGGAAAGGAGAAAGATTTATTTCTAGTGTCTTCAAACTCTCACACTTAATGAATGAGATTCATAGTTAAACAAAGTAGCCAACAACTTGTTGACCTGAAAAAAAAAAAATCTAGACCAGACAATGTTCACATTACCTAGAGCTGCTTGTGAAAGGGTTTCTAACTGAATGTTCAAGCTCTCTTTCATAACTTGAATTAAATAGTGCTTAGTGTTTGGCTATTTAAATATTCATTTGGGGGTCTCTTTTGTGCAAACCCCAATTAACAAAACCTCCACGTTTTTTCTTAAATGGAGGTAGCAATCCCTTTCACAGTGAGGAAGAAAACTCATTATTTTCATCTCTGAATTCAACTCAGTGTGACAGTGCAAACAGGCAATAAATTCAATTACAAAATGGTTGCTATTCTAATATTCTTTTAATCCAATAGTTGGGACTTAATTTAGGTAAGATCACAAGGGATTTCAAATTTTAGTCATTTTAATTTATTTAGTGAATATGGGAATGAGAGGCTGGAAAATGCCCTATTTTTGAAAGCAATAGAAAGGAGAATCTAGGATAATTAATTTATTCTTCTGACCAAGTTTTTAACTCTTTCCTTACATGTAATTATAGTCAATGGTCTGATGTACATATTTGCATTCTATGTACACTTTCAGTTGTTCCTGGGATTAATCCACAATACATTTTGGCCTCAAAGAGATAGCTGGAAGTATCCTTTTAACTTGTTCCTGTAGTAGATTCATCTTTAATTAATTTCTTAATGTATATTATGACTCTGGGAGTCTATGGAGAATGAATTTTTAAAATCTAAATACTACAGTTTTATCATTTTTTTAATCAATAAAATCTGTCTTAGTTTGAACAAACTTGGTTATAACTCAGAAAGAGTGGATTGATTGACAAGGCTTAGAAGTAGTGTTCAGCAACTGTCCCCTAATTTCACATTCATTCCAATCAATCCTGAAGTTCTGCTAGCTACTCCAAGGCTATGACTTTTTGAGGACAACTTTTTCTAGGGTTTAAGCAAAGTACTGTATAAGCTTTCCTTTATTTTGCTTTATTTGGTAAAGGGTGGTCTGGTTCTTTGATTTTATTAGTGTAGGAAATTTGCAATAACTCTCTGTTTCTGTGTCTCTATCTCTGTCTCTGTCTGTTTCTGTCTGTCTCTCTGTGTCTCTCTCTGTCTCTCTTTCTGACTCTGTCTCTGTCTCTCTGCCTCTTTCTCTGTCTCTCTCTGACTGTCTCTGTCTCTCTGTATGTCTCTCTGTCTCTGTCTCTCTCTCTTTCTCTCTACTTTCACTCTCTCTTCTCGCTCTCTCTTTCTCTCTCTCTCTCTCTCTCTCTTTCTCTCTACTCTCACTCTCTTCTCTCTCTCTCTCTCTCTCTCTCTCTTTTTCTCTCTATTCTCACTCTCTTCTCTCTCTCTCTCTCTCTCTCTCTCTCTCTCTCTCTCTCTCTCACACACACACACACACACACACACACACACACGCACACTTATAACCTACTCTATTTCTCTCTAACTTGAAGGATTCACGATGTTATCTGTGAGAGTATCATCATCTTCCTAGTCACCCAGACTCACAACTGAGGTGTCATCCTGGACTCCTCAATATCTCTTACCCTCTCCTCCCCCTTCTCCCCTTCCCATCCAATCTGTTATCAAGGCCTGTCAATTTTACTTTGACATTTCTAGAATACTCCCCCTCCTCTCTGACACTGCTGCCACTCTAGAGCAAGCCTTCATCAGCTCAAATCTGGATTACTGCAATAGCTGCTGGTAGGTTTGCCTGCCTCAAGTCTCTCCCTACTCCATTCACTATCAGCTTCCATTCAATATCAAAGTGATTCCCCTTAAGCATAGGTCTAATGTCCCTCTCCTACTCAATAAACTCCAGTGATTCCCTAACCTCCAGGATCACATGCAAAATCCTCTGACATTCAGAGACTCTCACAATCTACTCTCCCTCCTCCCCGCAGCTGTTTTAGCCTTCATACATCTTCTGCCTTCTTCCCCATTAACACACACACATACACATCACTCCCTATTCCCACCAGAGTCTAGTGACTCTGGCCTCCTTGCTGTCCCAAGTACAAGACACTCTATCTTTTGGTTCTGGGCATTTTTCTTTGTCTGTCTCTTATGTATTGAATTCTCTCCTTCTTCAACTTACCTATTAGTTCTCCCAGCTTCCTTTAAGTCCAACTTGAATCTCACTTTCTACAAGAAACCTTTCCTAAACCGTCTTCATTCTAGTGTCTTCTTGGCATTAATTATTTCCTCTTTATCCTGAATATAGCTTATTTGTACATATTTGTTATTTCCCCCATTAGATGATGTGCTCCTTGGTGGTAAGGACTTTCTTTTACGTGTTTTTGTATCCCCAATACTTTGCACAATACCTGGCATATAGTAGGTGCTTAATAAATGGTTATTGACTGCTGGAAATACTTCTAACCACCCAAATTACAGCATTTCTAAGCCTTAGTAAATGGTCTTCAAAGAGATAGGACCATAACATCATTTTGGTAGATATAGAGCTAGAAGGGCTACAAAGATCATTTGAGTACAACTTCCTCATTTTTACAGATGGGTAAACTGAGTCACAGAGCCAATCACTAACTTGTCCATGAGTTTCTTCTCCCAATTTAGCTAGACTGATCCTTAGATGACAGATATACAATGTATGGCAGGACCCTTGCTTAAAGCCTTCACAGCTTGATTAGGGTATGGAATTTCATGTTACCATTGCCTTCACAATGACTAATGAAATGACTTATATTTATAATATTATTATATTATATAAAATATAATATATTATATATATTATTGCTTATAATATGGATAATACACTTATATAACAATTATTATATATGACCTATAGTAATGAGACATTATTTTATTTAAAAATATATATCTGTATAATTATATTAAATTAATAATGTAATTCACTTATACTAGAATATATAACATATAATAAGTTACATATATTATTGTACCCATAATGGATGATGATAACAACAATAACTGCCTATATTTTTATAATGTTTTTATAGTTTCCAAAATATTTGGAAAAGTATGTTACTCCTTCTCCCTTCTATTCTTCCCACTTTGCTACAGTGCAGCCCCATTCCAATCTTGGTAGAGAATAAAAGATCCCTATCCTTCATATATCCTTTTACACATTTAAAATTATTTCTATAAATAATTGCTCCCTTCCTCCTCATTAAAATAAAAACAAATCTATTTTCCAATATTTAAAAATTGTATCTTGCCATTTTAAGTTCTTCCTCTTTCTAAAGGTGAAGCTACAAAAAAATGGAATGCCCAGGTTCATAATACTCTTTTTCATAGATCTTGTATAGAATGGAGACATTGTTTAGTCATGTTCAATTCTTTATGACCCCATTTGGGATTTTCTTGGCACCAGAGTAGTTTGCCATTTCTTTCTCCAGCTCATTTTACAGATGAGAAAACTGAGGAAACAGGGTCAAGCATCTTGTCTGGGATTACACAGTAAATACCCAAAACTAGATATGAACTCAAGAAAATGAGTCTTCCTGGCTCCAGATCTGGCACTCTATCCACTACATCATCTACATGCCCTATTGAAAGATTACCTCATGATTTTTATTTCACTATTTGAACATTTCAAAAACATTTTTTGTTGTTGTTTGTTTTGGTTCTTTAAACAAGACACCTCAACCCAAAACTCATAGGCTGTGTTATTGATTCTTGGTTCAATCACTAAGTAGTTATGTCTAGATCTTTTTTAAATAACACATTTATATCCTTGATTCTTTGCCATCTTATATTTTCTTGGCTTGTCTTAGCTCTATAAAAAACTGCTATGAACTTAATTTTTCTTCTTATTTGTGCTCTCTTAAGTTTGTCACACTATTATTACTAAATTCAAGATGTTAGTCCATTCCTCCAACTTGACATAACTGTCAAAAATGCTGAGTGTAGAGAGGGAGGATGGAGGAGAGGAATAAATAATAGTAACAACAACAAGAAGGATAGTTCGTATTTATATGACACCTGCTACGTGCCAGGCACTGAGCTAAACACTTTACAAACATTACCACAACATTTGTTTTGTTTTATCCCATTCTTTCTACTGTGCTTAATATTCCTTCCACATGCATTTATTAAGAACTTCCCTACCATGTGCAAAGCACTGCTCATTTTGAGCTATGCCAAAGACATCTGGGAATAGATGAAATTAAAGATTCCAAATTGGCCAAAAAGAGAACTCTTAAAAATACCACATACTAATCAAAGTTTTTTTTTTTTTTTTCCTGGGGTTGTTGTTTGTGTGTGTCTCTGACAAGAGGCCCACCTAGGGAAAAAAGCATATGTCTGTCTACCCTTCAGCTGATTTACTGGGCCAGTCTGTAAAGTTAATGGAGTCTATTCAAATAGAAGCAGACCCTTAAATTATATATAACCATCCTTGCAGTTGGCACATTGACTTAGAAAAACAAATGTTAACATTACCTATGTTCTATTGCATTTTTATTTATTTTGTAAAATATTTCCAAATTGCATTTAAATCTAGGTTAGTCATTGGATTTGATATCATTGTATAAGAAGACTTTTACTAAACCCCATTATATATGGAATAGCACTAAAATGGGAGCTGAAGTGTGGGTAAGGGAAGGAGGTTGAAAAGAACAAAATAGATTTTGAAGATCTGTTGGGAAGGTGAATTTA
Source organism: Antechinus flavipes (assembly GCF_016432865.1). NCBI lineage: Eukaryota > Metazoa > Chordata > Mammalia > Dasyuromorphia > Dasyuridae > Antechinus > Antechinus flavipes. The sequence goes on along the minus strand of NC_067400.1, from coordinate 387,536,739 downwards.
CTCTGGGTACTATGACCCCTGTCTAATCCAGAAGAATTCCAATAACAAAGCCAGAAGCTTATATTCTTTCTAAGTGAGAGAAGCTCTAGGGATAAATGCTTAAGTGGTAATTTGGAAAGAACATAGCTAAATTTGGAGAGGGTTTACCAATTGCAATCCAAGTTCAAGGGAGAGAGAAGCTGTTTGCAAAAAAAAAAAGATAAAGAGAATACAAAGTTAGACATTTTGGGAATGGTAGGGAGAGATGCGTTCTCCCTAGTTCCATCTTTACTATAGTTCTGTTCCTTCATCTTACTTCATGACATCTCACACATCCCTGGTAACTATCCTTGTAGCAACACTTCAAATATGGTGTCTTCCAAAGATGATGCCACAAAACTGTGACATTCTCTTATTTTCCCATTCAGCTACCCAAGAAAAGTCAAGGACAGACCGATCTGTTAGGGAAATGAAGTCATGACAACAAGGAGGCATTTGTATGCAGTATATAGAAGGAAAATAATAGATGACCTTGGTCAAATCATAGATGAACAACATAATTAGTGGTTTCTCTTTCTAGTTTATTGGCAAGGATATTTGACCCCAAGACCACAGAAATGTTTTCTTTACTACACTGACGCCAGTGATATCTGAAATATATCAGTATAGAAAGAAGAAAATATTTACATTACTTGTGAATTTTTTATCTCAGTTAAGAGTTTGAACTTTTTAACTTTAGCAGCTTTATTTCCAATCCAGTTCTAATCAGTAATCCTAAGTTTATGTTCACCAAAAGTATTTAGTAAATTGTGAATGTAAGCAACTTAGAACTTTATATATATATTTATACATACACACACACACATATATATATAATATATGGCAAGTCAAATTACTACCACCATGTCAAACATTACCTCCCCCAGAGCCTAGAAATCGCCTAAGACTTTGATTGCAAGAGCCTTTGGAATTTCCAGTGCCCTCCATACCATTATCCTGCTTCTAGACCAGCCCCTACAGCCGTTAGTGTGGGGTGTAATTGCTGTAGAGAAATGAACTCATCCTTCTCATCACCACCAATACCAACTGCTAACCAACTGTCAATGATAGTCATGTTAACCCAAGAAGCCTGAGAGTGGTAGCATACTCCAAACTGCAGTTCTGACTCCAGTTTAGCCTGTGAAGCCATGATTCTGGGAAGCAATCACTGGGGAAATATGTCCTGACAACTTTTCTTATAAATATCATCACCAAACTTACTGAAGATCCAAAAATGAAAGTTCTTGACATAGAAGTCCTTGGAAATAACACATGACTCAGCATCAGAAAGGGATTATACTTTATGACTAGAAATGACTTGAGTAAATAAAAATTACCATCAGCTTTGTTGCTGCAAGTGGCTGATGCTACTGAAACCATCTCTAGGTGCTCTTTTCCCCTTTTGCTTTCCTTGACAACAGGGACTACCCTATTTTTCCATTTGTACCCTTAGTACTTTAGCATAGTACTTTTCCTATAGTAAATACTTAATTTTTAAATTCACTCATACATAAATATATCCACCTTATCCACATTTTAAACTAAATTTATTAAGCATACCCTAGGTGCAAAGTGGGGCAGTGAGGTAGTATAGTGGATAGAGCCAGGAGCTCTATCCCATGAGCTAAGAACCACTCATTTTTATGAGTTTAACTCTGGCCTGACATTCACTAGCTGTATGACCCTGGGAAAGTCACTTAATCCTATTTACCTCAGTTTTCTCATATGTAAAATGATCTGGAGAAGGAAATTACAAACCACTACAATGTCTTTCTCAAGAAAACTCCAAAAGGAGTCATGGAGAGTTGGACATGACTGAAAAATCACTAAACAACAAGAGATTGAAAATAGGGACATCATTGGAAGACTTTTAATAGAAGTCTAGGTTAAGGTGATGAGGGCCTGACTTAGGATATTAGCTATGTGAGAGGGGAAAGACAAGGCGAGCCTGAAAAAGTAGAATATGAGAGGTGGGGAAAAGGAAAGAATCAAAGATGATTCCAAGGAAAATCTCAGTATCTGGAAAGACTATATCCTCAACAGAACTATTAACTTTATCCTTTAGAAAAGGGATACATTTAGGGAATAGATGAGTTTTGTTCTTGATATGTTGAGTCTGAGATGCCAAAAAATGCCACTGAGGTAGAAATGTACAGCTGATAGTTGAGGATATGAGATTAGGAGCAAAGCGATGAATATGTTTACATTTGGGAGAAATCTACCACAGAGATGATCACTGAACCCATGGTTGCTAATGAAATCGCCAAACTAGTGAGTGTAGGGAAAGAGCCCACAGAAGAATGAATTAGATTTTAGATAGGGAAAAGAATAATCAGAAATATAAATCTCCTGGAGAAGGGGGAAAAAAAACTTTTCATCAGGAGGGTGAAGTCATCCTCCCCAAAACTGATGTCAAGATTTTGAAGAAGAGACAAAAAGCTCATTGCAGAGTCTCAGTTTTGTCAACAAAGTACTCTTATAGGACAGAAGTGAGAACAGGTAGTGGGCTTAAAACTGAAAGATACTTTAAGGAGTGCAATAGAGAAGAAAGGCATTACTATGCAGTGTGAAGCCCAATTAAGATTAGGTAAGTAGTGCAGTGCCTGATCTGGAGTCAGGATGATAAATCTGAGTTCAAATCCGGGTCTCTCACTCATTCACTGCGTGACCCTGGAAAAGTCACTTAATGTTTGCCTCATTTCCTTATCTGTATGATGAATTGGAAAAGGAACTGGAAAACTGCTTCAGTGTCTTTGCCAAAAAATCAAAATAAAGTCATGAAGAGTTATTCTTAATTGAAAACAGCTGAACAACAATATACCCAAATAGAGAACCCAGAGGACATTTGTGTTATTTTTTGGAGACATTAGTACATAAGTGTAAAAGAGGCAGTTGAGTTTGAGTGATGATAAAACGTTAGTCTATCATTTTGATCAGAAGCAGGTTTGCAACTTAACCTTTTGAAAACAAAAACTATTATGTAACAATTAACAATGGTGATAAATGAGTTAAAAATGTATATTTTAAAGTGGTTCATACATGCCTAGTATTGTATTAAGCACCATGGATGCAAATAAAGACAAAACCAGTCCTACTTTTAAGGAGCTCACATTCTAATGTGGGGAAGACAACACAATTAGTAGGATTCAATAGCATTAGCGTATGTGTAGCTCACCTCTGGCCAGATTCCTCAAGCACAACAGGCCAGTGAACCATGCCATGTAGAGCTGTCTCCCATTCCCCCTCTCCTACCTTCCCCCTGGAACACTGATTTACAAGCTCCACTCTTGTATTAGGGAAATCTAACCTCCTTTAAGGCTGACCTCCATACGTCAGCTACCAAGTCCAAATTCTGTTTAGTATTATCGCCGTCAATTCCTATCCCTCCTTTTGAAGATTTGTAGACCTGGGCCCCTCCAGTCTCCCGGCTGCCATGGTAGATATGACTATTCATAACATTTAACAAGCACATAGTCACCAACTATAATTCTACCAGTTAAGATGAAGAACTATTGAACCTTCCCACTGGCAACCTCCCGTCATTCAACCTGTCATTGAGCAATTATGAATAAATCAGATGAACTTAAAACACAAGTTGATATATCTTTAAAAAAAATCTTAGAATTGAGGCTACATTCTTGAATATTTATCATTTTATTGTATCTGTGTGTTCCTCCTGATGACTGGAGTTCCTGTTGTCTCCTTTAGTATGAAACTCCAGAGCCTGTTAACTGCAGGTTATCCACAACTGGTTGGTTATCTGGGATTTAGTTGTATGTATACTTGTGTGGCCCCATTTCCTCAGATCAGGCAAGAGGGGGAACTTTACATGGTAGTGAGGCAGAAAACAAATTTTCTTGTATACTAAATCACTTTCTAGAATATCAATAAACCAGAGAGTTAGATAAACAATTATGAGACTTGTCTGTGTTTCCTGAATTCCTGAACCTAACTAGTACACCAAAGGGTAGCTATCATTTGTCCCAAATTTAAACAATTTCTGTTCTGAGGGTTTAGCTTTCTATAATCAGCTCTTTTCTCAAAAGTGGGAAATAGACCCTTCTGTAGGAGTAAGAAGAATTAAGATCATCACTCAGATGACTAAAGCACTCTTTCAAAAAATACTTCAGAAGTTGTTTTGAAATAAAGACAACTGTAATACAAAAAAGATGCCATTTAATGTACAATCAAAAGGCTCATTAAGTACATAGAACAACAGTGCTCAAAGATAATCACATCTGTCATTCTATCCTTAAAAACTTAAATTATCTAATAAAAGTTACCACAGGACAGTTGGACCTATACTTGAATATATACAATATTTTACAGTAAGTTAAAGCACTCTAAAAGGTTTTCATAAAATTAGACATTTACAATAATCCAGAGAATTCAAACTTTGTTTTATACTTTGAAATAAAAGTACAATTGTTTACACATTTCAAAAAGTATCATTTGCTAGATGTTGGCTTCGTTTGGAAATCCAGTTGCCTAACTGAAGATAAAAAAAATGTAAACAATTTTAAACATCAAAATTGATAAATATTCTTTGGGGACAATACACTACTTCATGTGTGTCTGTGTGTATATGTTTAAAGTGCTTTGTATTTATGTTTTATACTTTCCATAACTTTATAGTGGAAAGTCAAGTCAAAGTGATCACTGATAATAAAATACTAATTTTCTGTCTTTAAAAATGTTCTCCAACTCTTTATATTCCATATTCAGAAAGGAGATTTTATCTTGCAAAATTATAACTTAAAATTCAACTCTGGAGCGATTGAGCAATTAATGATATTTATTCCTGTTAAGGTGACCTCCGTTTTTGAATTGGTGAAAATGTCCTACTTTTTTTCCATTTTAATTTGTTATTTGACTCTTTGAGAAAATGAAAATAAGATTTGTACGAGTCACTGTGATTGAAAAATGAAAAAAGAAAAATTATACATTTAGTTTCAATGATTCCCTAATTTAGCCTTGCACATTGTGGCTGAAAAAAATTATTTAAAATAATTTTTAATTACCAGTACATCCTGAATGGACATAGAAAAAATTGCAATGTTTTAGTAAACGTTTCTTTAACCTTTTTGAAACCTTTTTTTTGTATCATTTCAGTTTTACCTTTTTAAAGTCACTTTAAAAGATTTAGTAAAATGTCAGATAACTTCACAATTTACTACTGAATTGCTGTTTGTCTATCTTAAGCTATAACCATATTGACCTCCATTTTGAAAAGAAATTAGCAAACTAAAAATCATTCTAATCAAGTAAAATAATGGAAAAAACTATAAATCTCTGACATTCTTTTACTGTGGTTTGATGAAACATTGTACTATTCTATTATATTTTTCTCTTGTTTTTAAAGCAATTTATGGTGAAACTTTTTTAAGCACTTCAAGTAGGATACTTGAAAAGTTTAACATCTTGGAATAAAATCAGAAATTTTTAATGATTATATATTTCAAAATAATATCTTCTCATTCGTAGGATTTAACTTAATCTGAAACAATAAAAGGAGTAAACAGTTTAAAGTGCTGTTTACTTTGTCTATAAGTGGACTTACATTCATTTTTATAGAAACTGGAATTTTACATGGTGAGTGCTACCATAATTCAAGTTTTACTATCTTTTCACAATAAACCTTAATTTCAGAACTTGAAGAAAATAATTGAAAGCCTTTTAAAGATTTAACTTAAAATTTGATCTGTAAAGCAGAGATTGGCTAAATGTAAGCTTCTTCCAGCAACAAAAGAAACTGATATGAAAGGCTCCAAAAATATTTAGTGCTCAGATTATTGCAATATTTTATATTTCTTGCTTATTTTCATGTATTGATGTGGACTGCTATCTCTGGACTAGTGAAAATTTATTTTAACATAGAAAATGGATACATATAACCAGTTCCCAATACCCCATTAATAAAGTTTTTTGACACTTGAGTACACTAACTTAATACTGATGGCAAAACAATGGAAACAATCATTATAAAACTATAAACCTTTGCTTTTATAGAAAGGGAAGATGCCTATTTTAGGTTTTAGAATTTCTAGTCCGTTGTTCAAAAACTATTTTTAATATATTTACATGATATATGAGAAAAATTCTTTTTGCACCTGAGTTGAAAAAATTCATTCACAGGTCTTTGAAGAACCTAGAATTAGTATGAATCAAGAGCTGTGTAGATGATCATATATTTAAAACACAAACATATATTCAACACATAGAATTTCTCTTTTAAAAAAAACTCTTGACATTAAGTAAATGCAATGTTAAAGGCAAAAGACCCACCCCTCTTTACTACTAGTAATAAGATTTCTGTCTGAAAGTTCTTACTAAGACAATTGGAATTTTAGGACCTCTAGGAAGGTAACTAGAGCTATCTACCCTTTTTTGGCCAAAAGTTGGCCTCTTTATAGTTTAAGGTAGTCAGTAGGTCATGAAATCTCTCATTCCCTTGCCCTAAGCCGTCCAACTGGGAGATAAAACACCTGCTAATGAAGGCCACTCTTTGTGCAGACTGTAAGGATTGGCTTGGCAGAAGTATGTCTGCTATCCTTTGGACCTTTTTCTGAGGACACCAAGGATACCAGATACTACACAGGACACTGTAGAACTACATGGATTTCATACTGAAGCTCACTACTCACCGTGAGGGGTGGTGTACAAAAGACGTTTAAATACCACTGAACTTGGCTCTCTACCTGGACTCAAGTCATTTGTACTTTTGAAAGACTGTAATTGAATAGTTTATTCTCAGACCTATTTTTATTTTGAATGATTTGTTTTAGATTCTTAAGTTTATTATTCTACATTCTAAATTCTGTTACTTCCAAAGCTAAATTTGGCCACATACTCTTCCATTCTCGTTAGATATGGCTGCTTAATACTGTTTTCTAAGGTATCTTCAATGAGCAATAACCAGAAAGTTTTGTCAGCTGTTTTGTAACCATCCTCCAAATTGTATTTGAATGGGTACATTTTGGAGGTGGGGAAAAACCTATCACAGCTACAAAACCCAAGTTTCAAAACACTTTCCTGAGTGACAAACTGTAAGGGAAACCCATATTATATCTTTTATGAAGAAAAATATCACATTCTTTGTATGCAGAATCAGTCAACTAAAGGTTGAATGCTTTTCTCAATTGCAAAATGGCTTCTGGATATTTAGGTGGAAAGAATAGCAAATGGAACAACTTGATTTTAATTTCGTTGTTCTAAATAAATTCAATTAACAGAAGAATAGCAAAAGACTAACTAAATTTCTTCAGTTTGCTACATTTATGTCCTAGCCAAAAAAAAAAAAAAAAAAAGTAGTAGTACCAGAAGTACTTAGTTGGTACTGTATAGCAACTCTTTGGCAAACCTAGTGAAATTTAGTTTAGTTTCTCTTATTTACAGAAGCTTATTTACATAGCTAACTAAAAATGTTCAAAATTATTAATTTTTGAAGTGATATTTGAAATGTGCAAATATACTATTTAAATTTTCTGCTCTGGTGAGTTCTGTGGTTCCAGGACAAGGAGCAAGATCTCTTATTATGAACCAATACTTTAACACAAATACATTTCCTTCAATCGTTCCCCAAGTCAAAAGTGCATGTTCAATATAAGCATGTTAAACATGAAGGTATAAAACAGAACATTTCATAGGCAACACTGCAGTGGATTTTAAATTCAGTTCAAATAATGAAGAGAAAGTTGCTAGCATAACAGATCTGGAACAAGTTCCTGGGGGTTATGCAAGGAATCATCAAAACGAAATCGTTTGGAAACCGTACTAATGTCCTCAGGAATATTCTCTTTATCTTCTCGATCTCCACAGGTTCCATTACAAGTAGATTTAGTGGTTTTGTCTTCTGAGTTTCTGACTGTGTGCTCTTGAGTTTGAGAAGAACAGGAAGTTTCTTCAGGATGAAACAAGTCCACAAAATCCCTTTGCTGGAGCCAAGGATGAGACAAACAGTCTTCTGCTGTTGGTCTGTCCCTGTAAATGAAAGGAAGAAGGCTGTTCTCAGTTCTCTGGACTTTGTTTTTGAAACAAGACTTAATCTGGAAAGACTAGTCCTAATCTCTCAATAAGAATGTTTGATCCTAATCTTGAGTCTACATTCACAACATTAGAATGTGTACAGTTTTTTTCTTGCCATGGCATTTACAGTATTTCTTAATAGACTTGGTGATTAAGATCAGAAAGTAGAAAATGTTCTGCGTTCTCCTTGTGTGAAAAAAGCTCCTTAATTATGACATTAGGCAAAAATATCTTTATTAGCATCATATTGCCAACCTGTAGCTAGATGAACTGATTTTAAACAAAAAAGTAAGTATTAAAAGAAATCCATATACTGAGAATTTCCTTGACACTTACAACCAATTACTATGTCAAATTTTAGATTCCTTTCATTTAAGTGCATTGCATCTAATCACACTGTCATTTAGAAAAATAATTTTTAGCTAACTCTCAATTTTTTTAATGTAAGATATATATGTATGTGAGAGGCAGCAAGGAGCTTTGACTCAGAAATACCTGGAAATCTCTCTCAATATTTAATAATTGTATGAACCTGAATGAGTTACATAACCTTTGTGCACTTCAGGTATCTTCATGAAACTATAATCTACACCTATGATATTCATACTTTGAGTTCCCAAACCAATCCAACTGAAAATCTGAGATATACTATATGTTGTTTACATGTGTGCATACATATAAAATGTCAAAAATAATAAAACAATGTTTTTAAGATATTTGAGTTAAACCTTTTATTTCTACAGTCTTAACAATTTATCTGAATTAATGAGAGTATGTATGTATATCCTCTGTTTATCAAATAGCAAACTTATTGATAATCATTGATTATATTACTTACTCTGGATTTTTTACTAAAAGACACTGAATAAAGTCTTTGGCCAGCTGTGAGACTGATGAAAACATTTCTTCAGAATAATCCACATTGACTTGGGAAATATTGAGGTATGTTTCTTGATTGTCTTCTCCCACAAATGGAGATGTATGCATTAATAACATGTATGTGATTATGCCAACATTCCTGAAAAAGTATCAGAAAAGAAACAATTCCTTAGCTTGTCATTCAGGGCCCTGTGTGACCTATCTATTCTCTCTATGAGGCCTGGATCTATAGTCAAGAAACTGGGGGTGCTCATGTCTGGCCACAACATTAGCAGTTTTCAAGGAACAAGCTCTCAATTAATGAGTCATGTTTATAGTCTTAGCCTATACTATTTTCCCCTTCTATGCTATGGTCTAGCTAAAACATAATACTTACAATCTTCTGGATATGTCTAGAGCTTTCCTAGCTCTGTGCCTTTGTTCATATCATTTACCTAGGTTGTAATTTCTTACCCTAACCCCTTTCCTTTGCCTTTTTAAAACCTTGAATATTTCAAAGTCACATTCAGATGACACCTCCCCCCCTCCAGTTAACTGTGATCCCTACTCAGAAATTATCTTTTTTTTTTTTTAACTCTGCTTTTGCACCTGCCTCTCTTATTCTGATACATTCAATTCTATACTATAGTTACTATGTGCACGGAAGCAAGGACAGATCAGGACAGGATCAGCCAGTGGCTAATAGTCCAGTTTGATGGTAACCTACAATGGGTAAGGGGAACAATATGAAAAAAGACAGGAAATATAAAGTGAAGCCAAATGAGGAGGATCTTGAATTCCAGGCTAAGGAGTCTGTGGCTTATTCTGATGATAATAGGGTTCCACCAAAGGAATTTGAACAGTTTCACAGTAATGTGATTAGATTTCTCCATTAAAAACTTTACTGTGATAGCAACATGAAGACTGGAACTCATTACAAAGAGGGAGGCAACTGAGAGGGTCATCACAATAAGTTAGGTGAGACATAATAAGGTAGTGTTTGAGAGCATTGGCAAAGTGTGAGAAAAGGAGAAGAGTAGAAGTGATTATTTTAAGGGACTTAGCAGTTGATTAAATGTAGGATGTAGAGGAAAGATATGACTGAGGTTTTGAGCTTACGTAACAGAAAATAGTGGCAGTGCCATCAACAGAAATAAGAAAGTTAGAAGGGGGAAAAGTTTGGAAAAAGATGGATTCAATTTTGAACTTGTTGAGTTAAAGGTGTCAACAGACAAGTGGAGTTGAGTAAGCAGATGAAAACTCAGGAATGCTTTCTGCCTCCATATAATGTATGTATTATCCATATTTATGACTTAAGTTTGCTGTCAGAAAATGATAAAAATGATAAAATTTATATAATATTGGGAAATTTTTTTCCAGTGCTTAATGTGGCTGTTTGGATCAATTAATATGTAGAATCATTTTTTTAAATCTCATGTAGCAAATGATTCTTCAACATCAAGAACAGCTAATCACCCTTAGTATTGACTCTTCCCAAAAGACATCAAAACAATTGCCTTTCTGCATTAAATATGTAATCCACATTAGAAAACTTGCAATGAAAAAAGATTACAACAGAAAAAAATATTAAAATGGTTAAGATAAAAAATATTAAGATACTAACAAAAACTTACCACATGTCTGTTGCTGTGGTAATAGGATCATAGTTCAACACTTCTGGAGCTGAAAAGTAAAAATCAAATTAAATTTTTAATTACTTAATATTTAAATTACTTTTTAAATGTTTTCGTATTTGTTTTTGATTTTGAAAAGACTGGGAATTCATGATATTTAACATTTTTAATGCAGTGTCAAGCATGCAATTGGCTGATAATCAAAAATATTTGCTCAATGAATAATTGCTCAAAGAAGTCCAAAGCACACCAGTATTTTTAGGATGACTTTTGGTTGAGGAGTAAAATTTCACTAGTCCAAGACTACATGCATCTCTTTTGAAGCTGCTAGAAAATAGTGGCCTGCTAGCCCCACTGCCCCTTTCAAAACAGCTATCTTCCTTCCATTCAAAAGAGTACAGCAGTGAACTGAAGCCTTCAATAGCTGCTCCTCAGAAAGATTAGGTGGGTCTAACCAGTCTTGAACTCTACACTTTTAAAACTTTCTGATGGAGCCATTTGTTACAGCTGGACTCTACTTTTCACCTGTTATCGGTTTTGTTGATCTACACTGTTGACTTTCTCTCCATTTTCAGATCCCAGAACTTATCTGCCAATTGCTATGCTATCAAAAAGGGACATGCCTTTTACTTCTCTAGCCACTTTCAGATCAAACTTAACACCTAGTATTGAATTCTTCCTTATTGTCAGACAGTTCTACCTTTGGGACTGTTCTGCCTAAAAGACATCGTGAGCTTTTTTTTTCTGGTAACTATCTCAATATCATTAAGTCCCAAATTTATTCTTGATCTGTTGTTGGCTAGATGGCTCATGGTGCTGACTAACAGTAGAAAACTTCAGTCAGCATCAAGGAAGAGTCCTGGAAAATATACTGAGTAAATATATACTGGAAATAGATATTCCAAATAATTCTCTCTATACCACTAGCAAGTTATTTCTTTTTACTATGTACTTATTTATTTATTTATTTAATTTAGCAATAGAAAGTAAAGGGAAAATTCTTACCCAGGTATTCGGGAGTTCCCATTATCTCTCTCAATTCACATGCATTCCCTATTTTCCGAGACATTCCAAAATCTACAATTTTTATATCTCCAAGTGGAGAAATGCTGCTTAATAAGATATTTTGAGGCTGCAAGAAAATAGAAATAGTATTAATGTGCTACTTAAAAACTTATTCTTTATTAAAACCACTGATAATCAAGGCAAGAAACAAATAAAAATTGAATTCATTAGATTTTAGAATCACTTAAATTATACATATAAACCTAAACTTATAGTTCATAGTTAAAGTTCAGGTTTTATTACAAATACTTTTATAAAGGAAAATTATAACACTAAATCTTCCAGATTCAAATCATTTGTAGGTTTTATTTTTGTTTGTGACTAGACCTGTAATTTCATGATGTAAGGAACTATTATAGCTGGTTCAGTGGATAGTGCATTGGGCCTGGAGTTGAGAAGACCCTGTGACTCTGACTAAGTCACCTAATGTCTTATTTGCTTTGGAAACAGTTAGATTGGATAGGGTACTGGGCCTTCAGTTAGAAAAACCAAGTTCAAATCCAGTTCCAGACACTTATTAGTTGGGTGACTGTAGACAAGTAAATCTCTGCATTAAACCACTGGAGAAGGGAATGGCAAACCACTTTAGTATCTTTGCCAAAAAAAAAACAAAACAAAACAAAAAAACAAATATTTGGACAGCACTGGCATGTTATGATCTTTGAGGTCATGAAGGATTGGACATGACTGAACAAACTTCCACTACTAGGACGGGTCAAATCAGTAAGTGCTCTGGAACTGTAGAGAACTGATTGCCTGGGGGACTATGAGATTACCCAAGGTGATATAACCAGTAAACACTAAAGATAGAATTTTACCCCAGAGACCTTCTGAGACCTAATCTCTTGTGCCATACTGTTTCTTGTATGTTCTTTTTTTTAAAGTTCATAATTAAATAATTCATGTTCTTACCTAGATATTCAGGAGTTTCCATTGTCTCTCATAAAAATATCACACTATTTAAGTTGTGGGATTTAATATGCTACATTTCTATTTTAGCAATCATGAAATGATACAATGCTATTACTTATGTAATAGAAATTTGATCACACTTACTACTTCATTGATCTAATAGTGTCAGGATGAGAAGAGCCCCCAGTAGACAACTTTCCTAGAAAGCTCTTCTCATCTCTCCCAGAACTAATATTTCTCTATTACAACTATTTTAATTGCAAGCTTTCTAATGCAAATTTTGAAACTCAAGATGGAGAGAAGATTGTTTGGGTGTCTGTTGGGAAGTGTCATATTAAAGCAAAATGTAACATTTTGAGACATGTAACACATGTAAAATAAAGAATCTTACTGTGAAAAAATAAATGTGGGTTAAACAGAGCCATTTCTTTATGATTCAGGGTCACCACAAGGAACAGCAATTATTTCACTATTCTGTATTTTCCATTATTCAGGGGCTATAAAGGCATCGAAGTCTATGTCTTTCTGTGCTGACAGAGTACCAGATGCAAAGTGCTATTATTTTTAGTGGCTACTTTTTATAATTTTTCTCTTTTCCCTATCCGGTCTTCAGGATGTCTAGCTCATTCTCTTAATCTGTTACATTTAATCTGTTGCTATAACCACTAATTTTTTCCAAAGGGCTCTTCCAGCCTAACTAATTCAGATCAGCTAATTTATAAATTAACATAAACCTGTGAGGCTTTAATTTTCTTACAGGAAAGAGAATAACATATAATGATTTTTGAAATAATCTCATGGTTAAACTGAGTGCTTAATATAGACATAGGAATAGGATTATGCAATATATGTCAAAAAGCACATTAAAATTGTAGGATGCTAACATATTAATTGAACTTGATAGCTGAGGACTAGACAGGAACAGAAACACTGCATGTTAACAAGTTACCTTCAAATCAAGGTGCACAATATTGTTGTGATGTAGATAAGAAACTCCTTCTAATATTTGTCTAATAAGCCTGATGATATCATTTTCCGAGACCATTTCAACTAGGTCAGGTAAGCATAGGTTGAAAATTTCTCCACCTGCAGCACTGAAAGAAAATCCAAATTATATCAGACTGAACATTTTTATTTTAACTTATCTGAAATATTTTTAGAATGCAATTTTTACTGAAACAAGTAATTTATGTTTTATATTTTAAAACATTAGTTATTTAGCCAGCACATCATTTAATATACTGAAAAGAAATGCATAAATTTAATGAGAAAGAAAAGAACAAGAATGTTTATTGTGGAAATTATTTATAAAAATTTGAGGTTTAAAAGCCAATGCTATTCTGATAATCTGCCTTTCTCTTATAAATAAAGTACCAAAGGCCAGTTAATAATCAATGTATTATTTTTGTTGCTTTTCACTAGATGATCTGAAATATGTTTACATAATTTCTAAAATTTAAGATGACTTTATGTACAATGTCTTGGTTATTTATGCAGATCATCCATGACGCCAGAATAAAGAGAAAGAACTACTATTGACTCATTTAAAAAATCAAATTAAAATACTTTCATAGTCTATAACACAAATTGCAACCACAAATCAAACACATTTCTTGTAATTATTTTTAGTTAATTTGATTGCTAAACACAGCAGAATCAGATAATCAAGTCTCTAAATATCTGATCCAAAATTTATCTGTATTGATAAACATCTGGCAAATTCATATGCCATGTTCAAATAATTAGCTAATATTCTGATGCAACACTAAGTTTCTAAAAAAGCAAAAAGTCTGATGCACCACTAAGTTTCTAAAAAAGCAAAAAGTCCGAGAGAGAGAGAGAGAAAGAGAGAGAGAGGTATTCATTTATATATGTGAATATATTTAAGACTGTCTATCTGGCCAGTACCTATCTTCCTGGATTCCTTAAGCCTTCTAAAATAGCTCTTACTGTAGACATAACTTGTTTTATCCAAAAGGAGTCTCAGTGGTGAAGTATCAGATTAGTAGATGATATCAGATAATGATAATGATCATGGCCAAAGAGTTTATGACCAATATATTGTAATAAGTTGGCTAACCATATGAAAAGAACACTTGTAATGTTTTTAGAAGTTATAAGGAAGCAGAAAAGATGGAGAAAACCAGACATAAGAGAATAAGAATAATGGTGCTTGGTCATGTTCACCTAGCTTATGCTCTGATAATGGAAAAGAAAAAACAGAAAAGTTCTACACCCTGTGGAAGAGGGAACCAAAAAGACCAAACACCTGTATGTTGGAAGTTACTAAGGGTATCAGTGTAATATTGGCAGCAAACTAAGTAGTTCAGACTAATGGTATTTATTATATATAGTAATGTTATAGCAGAATGATACCACCTTTTACAGCCACATTTACAATAGAGCATAATTATTTTTAAAGACAAAGAAATAGATATCATATATTATGAAGATTGCCAGAAAAAAAGTAAAAATTTTGGGTTCAGTTCCAGCACTTAAAAATGAAAACTTCCAGCTACTACAATGACTAGAATTTTCACTATAAAACAACTGAATACATTTCTTAATGGAAAACACTAATAGTCAAAAGAAAATAGAGTTTACTACTAAAAGTTTTAATTAAATGGAGAGAAAATTTTTTAAAATCCCTTTTTATTTAATAAGGTTGTCAGGATAAGATAGCATTTTATATTGAAATGCTTCCTTTTTCTTAATTATCTTGTAGAATTTAGGAAGACAACTGAACCTTTATAAGTAAAGAGCTATTGGGGAAAATGTCATAAAATCTATTGTTCTGTTTCTAAATTCCCACAAGATAAAAATGACAATTTTCTTTTATTATTATTATGATTATGATTATAGCTTTTAATCTACAAAACATATGCATGGGTAATTTTTCAACATTGACCCTTGCAAAACCTTCTGTTCCAAATTTTCCCTTCCTTCCCCCCACTCCCTCCCCTAAATGGCAGGTAGTCCAATATATGTTAAAATATATGTTAAATTCAATATATGTATACATAAAAAGGACAATTTTCTAGAGACATTTATATGTTCCACTAATTTTTTTCATTATACATTGCCAAAAAAAAAAAAAAAAAAAACCGGATTGACAACTTCCACTTTCCCAAAGTCTGGCATGGATTCAAGGTAAAACAAGTCCTTAATCACTTTTAAATGTCTTTGAATAACCCTTAGGAACTGCACATTTATGTTAAAATAGTGACAGCATAGGTATCAAAGAGATTTGACTTAACGAGTAACTTCACAAATCAAAATTATATAATTAAAAATATAATGATGATTTTTCTCCACAAAGAATACTTCTTAAAATGTTACCAAATGATAAACAAATATGTTATCCCATTTTACAGATAAACAGTGTCATATAGGGACATTAAATATCAACTTAGAAGACAATCAGGTGCTCTATATTCATATGACTTTTGAAAGTAGAGCAGCTAAAAATAAGCTACTTCTCATGAGCTAGGGCTTTGTATATTAGATCACATTGACTTATTATATTAATAGTCTAAAGTCATTTTACTTCTTTCACCTGAAAATGCTGACACGGGTACTTTAACCTGAAAAATGATTTAAAAGTAAAAGCATCAGTTCATTAAAAAGAAAAACAGGTAAAAAGAAAAGGATTAAGGTGAAGATCTCTTTTCATTTGACAGGTTGTGCTACTAAGTATTGTATAATCCCTCTTAAGTTCATAATGCATTAAGTAGGCTGCATAAAATAAGAGATTTGTAGGATCATCAATTAGAGCTGTATGCAACTGTAAATATTTCTAGCCTAATTTTCTTATGGTACAAATGAGACTCCTGAGACCCAAAGTCTGGGGTGGTAGTGGATCAATTGACTCCTGATGGTCACACAGAAACTAAGTGGCAGAATTGAGAACTGAACACCCAAATCTACACTCTTTCCAATATGTCACGCTGCCTCTACTATTGTTAGTCTTTTCTAATTATAATTTTAATGAAAATTTCACAATATATAGGAGTCAATTTTTAAAAATATTATTTTAGAAGAAGTTTCTTCAGAGCTCCTGAAAGCCACACCAACAAACCATAAGCAGGCTCTGCTTGACTGGAAATGTACCACATGCAAGCCTCACAATTCACCAGTGTCACTTAGGAAAAGCAATTTAGCTAAGTCAGAAAAAGTCAATCACCAGGTGACTCATTTTTTGGCTGCAACAACTCATGAAACCATCAATTAAGATACTGTGCTCTGCCTAAGTGGTCTGAGTTCTCATACTAATTACATTATGGAACTTAAAAAATATTTCAAGATTTAATTTAATTAGCAATTTGCAGGCTGGAGTTCACTACAAATTTAAGTTACATAATTCCAACTGGACCTTCACTGAGGCAAGGCAATTTTTTTCTACTTCCCTGATCAATTCACTGTGCCACTTAGCACAGTGGCTTTTCTAAGCCTTTCATGCCTCCTATGGCTACTCCCCTCCCTCCTTCTCTCTCTCTCTCTCTCTCTCTTTCTCTCTCTCTCTCTCTCTCTTTCTCTCTCTCTCTCTCTCTCTCTCTCTCTCTCTCTCTCTCTCTCTCTCTCTCTTTCTCTCTTTCTCTCTCTCTCTCTCTCTCTCTCTCTCTCTCTCTCTCTCTCTTTCTCTCTCTCTCTCTCTCTCTCTCTCTCACTCTCTCTCTCTTTCTCTCTCTCTCTCTCTCTCTCTCTCTCTCTCTCTCTCTCTCTCTCTCTCTCTTAACAGCAGAGGACCTTGACTTATACTTGATACCATTCCATTCTATTTCTCTGAGAAACTAACTATCCTCTATCATCCCTACTCTCATTCTTCAGTCTTTCACTATCTACTGGCTTTTGTCTCTACTGCCTATAAACATACTCACATGTTCTCCATCCTTGAAAAAATCTTCATGTGATCTAACCATCCAGGATAGCTATTAAAACTTACATTTCTCTTTCCTTTCTTGGCTAAACTTCTTGAGAAAGAAGATTACAATTAGAATTCCTACTTCCTCTCCCCTTACTCTTCTTCTAAAGTCTCTGCAATCTAGTTTCCAACGAAATCATTCAATTGAAACTTGGGTTTTCAAATTAATAGTTCCTTAATTGTTAAATCTAATGGCCTCTTTTCAATGTTCATTTTTTTTAACCTTTCTTCAGCCTTTGCTATTGTCAATTATTCTCTTCTTGATATACTTTCTACTAAATTATCTCTCTACTCAATAAATAAACTAGTGCAATGGCATTCTCGCTGGTCCTTGAACACAATGCTTCATCTCCTTACTTCCATGTTCATTCTTCTCCCTAGGATATTTTTGTTATACTGATAAGATCAAAGGCCCTTTTATTTAATAGTGCACTACAGTTAAAATTTTAAAAGAGGAAAAAGTATTGGTTTTTTGTATAGCTAAGCTAATTACTAACTATTTTATAGAGCAGTAAGAACTAAACTCATATTTTAAGGGTCACATCAAGTTTAAATGAAAAAACCAGTGGTTAGTTATTATGTAAAAAAAAAAAACCTTTGTAAAAATCTTGGCAGATATCATGGGAAGGGAAACAGAACATTTTCTTTTTTTTTTTAATTAACACAGACTTGATAAGATATTTTTAGAGCAGGCAAATATATGGCATATGCTGGGTATATTACTTTGTATAGGGGCATTAAAAGCTTATTTTTAGTTTTAGTTTTTAAAATGAGCTAAGATTATCTTGCAAACCAACAATTATGCTCTGCTGGCATGGCTTTCAAGAAATCTGTAGGAACTATATTATATATAATATTTTTTTCTCTATACCAAGAATATTATAATGGTGTTTTTTAATGCACTACAACTAACTATATGTAAATTTTAATATTTATAAATTAATAGATTAGTAGAAAGGGGAGAAATCTCTTGTTTAAATCATGATTCAACCTGAGTTATGATTTGGGGATTCTTCTGCTGCAACTTACAAAAATTATAAAATTTTTAGGGCACCACAGAATTCATTTCCTAACCTATTAAAAGATATCTGCACAGATTACTAAATGGAATTTACAATTAAACTAAAATATTCTCAAGATTTATTGGAGGGGATTAGGTGGCGCAGTAGATAGAGCATCAGCCCTGAAGTCAGAAGAATCTGAATTCAAATCTGGCCTGAGACATTTAACACTTCCTAGCTGTGTGACCCTGGGCAAGTCACTTAACCCCAATTGCCTCAGCGGGGAAAAAGATTGGGGGAGGAAGAAAAGTAGGAGAGAAAATAAATGTTGTTAATCTAAAAAAATTAACTAAAAAAAGAATGAGAATTTATCATAATATATGGAACTTGACCACCTATAAAACAAATATGTCATAAAGATTTCTTCCCACATTCATCAAACTCATCCTAAGAGCTGAAATATATAAAGTACTTTGAAGTTTACATGAGGTTTTTCTAACAACTTTGTGAGGTAAATTGCCTAATTACTATTATCCTCACTGATGAAACTGAGACTTGGATAAGTTAAGGGACTTGTCTGTGGTCATCAATTCAGAAAATTTTAAAAGCTGGGATATGAAATTAACTTTCTCATTTCAAAGTCTCATGTTCTTCCCACCATACCATCCTACTGCCAACCTAAATAAATATACTGAGTTTAACTGACCCAGTTTTAGTCATAGTCTTATTATTAATTTATAATGCTAAACATGCTATTTTATTAAGGGAATAGCTGGTCAATGAAAAGTTTAGAATGGGGACGTTTTTAAATTGACCATGACTGATGTTTTCAGTAGGTCAGTAGGACTTATTTTAAAACAAAATACCCCTCTCTATCTCTTGTTTACCACAAAAATTTAGATTTTCTGAATTTGTTTCAGAGACAGTTCGAAAGAATTGTTCCAAATATGAAATTAAATGAGTAATATAAGCAAATATAAGTAACTTGGTAAGGTTTAAAAAGAAATGGTTTCAAAGAAAAGTAAAGTTTTGTATTTTTAAAAAAGCATAAAAAGATTAAAGAAGAGGCAGAAATCTTATTTGGTAGTCATTTAAAAGTCATGTGATTGGGTAACTTTCTTTTTTATGTAAAGAAAGTAATTCCTCGACATGGAGGTCAAAGTATATTAATTGATACACAATTCTTAAGGTGAAATATAATTTTAGCAACTAATTAAAATCACTACATGATTGTTTTTAAAATATTTGTTTCTTTACTTTTGGTGCATCAAAAAAAGAAACTCTACTGATCAATTATGACTTTATAGCATACAAATGATAAAGTGCATACTTACTATTCCAATACCAGAATGATTTCATTTGAAGTTTCATAGACTTCATGGAGATTAATCACACGAGAACTGGATTCTGTTAATTCTAGCACAGCAATTTCATGTAGGATTTCTGCTCGACAATCTTGGCCTCTTCTTCTCTTCTTTAGAAATTTAGCAGCATATTCTTGGTCAGTGGATTTTGAAATACATTGTCTAACCACAGCAAACTTTCCTCTGAAAAAGGAAGAATATAATTATGTTTTTTAAATCAAAAAACCAGATACAGAGTAATTCATCTAAGACCATCAAGATTTTTTTTTTTTTAAGTTTTGTTGAAATAATCAGAGTTAAATGATTTATCCAACTATTAAGTATCAAACGTCTGAGGCTGAATTTGAACTCAGGTCGTCCTGATTCCAGGATGGTATTCTGTCCAATGGATGAAACAATAAGCTAACAAATATGTGCAATCAAGCTATATACATGATAAATAAGAAATAATTCAGAAAACACAAGAAAGAAAAAGTTTTGGGAAAGGCTTCCTATAGATGATGAAATTTTAATTGAAACTTTAAAAATAAATGGGGAAATAGGGATAACACAAAAACAGAAGATATCAAAAGCTCTATCTTAACAAAAGAATCACATTCTCATATATATGATACAATATATATCTTTTTTTCAAGATAATAAAGATATTAAAAAAGTTAAAGTATCCTTTAAAAAACAGTAAGAATTTGTAATAACAATTATGATCTTAAGGCTGCATTGTAATGTCATAAATTATCAGAATCGGGAAAAAAAAACAGGATTAATATTCTTAAAAACTAAATATTAGTAATGATGATGATGGTGATATAGCTAACATTTGATAGTACTTACAATATGCCACACATGAGTTATCATCTCATTTTAATCCTCACAACAACCCTGAAAAGTAGCTGTTATTATCTCCATTTTACAGATTAGGATATTGAGGCAAACAGAAGTGAAGTGACTTGCCTAGAAGTATCCGAGGACACAGTTGAATTCAAGTCTTCCTAACTCCAAACCTGATGCTTGTTTGCTGAACCACAAAGCTGCCTCAAGTAAATAATAATTGGGCCCAAGATTTTAATACTATTCAATTAAACAAAAATTTGTTAAAGACCTACTACATGCAAGGTACCCAGGCACTGGGTGTTTTACCCAAAATAAGATCTTCTCTCAAAACTGTCAAATTTTTATTTGTAGATATTTATAGTTGTATATTCCAGGAAGTATTTTAAAGGACAGTATGATGAAATAATTAGAGAGCCTGCTAAGGCATCACAGAAGACTTGAGTTCAAGTCCCAACACTGAAAAATAATGCTAATGCAAGTCATGTAAACTCTCATTCCATCAGACAATTCTTAAAGGCTACATAAACTGCCAAGCTGCATCAGCATAAAGAGTCAATTTTCTTACTGAAAGTGCCTCATACCATACCATGAGTCTAGTCTCAACCCTCTCTATTTTGTAAATCAGAAGCCTGGTACCAAAGCTAAAATTTTCATTTATATGCTATTAAATTAGGTTACTTAAATTGCTTTAATCAACATATCAGGTAATCTATAGCCAGGTAATTAATTTTTCTTCTACTCTGAAATGCTAGTCATATTTAAAAAGTGTAACTGGCATCCTGTTCCTAAAACAAATTATTCTATATTTAATTGCAAAATTTTGGATTAAATAAAATGAATTACACATCTTGACATCTAAAAACTTTTTCTTAACAATAATTCTCAATGCTAAATGGCTTTGCAGTTAGTGCACAGCATTCTACAATACACAATCAAATTTGAAAGATAAAAAAAAAAAAACCCACAAAGGAAGTTAACATTTATTTCTGAATCTGCCTCACCCTTCCAACCACAAGAAGTTCTAAGAAAACTTACTTCAGTTTAAGAAAGAAAAAACCTTAAACTTTACCCAACATATTCTAAAAAAGAGGAACAACTAAAGTTTCTTGAGACTACTCAAAATTTTACTAGTAACTTGTGAATGTTTTCCTTCTGTTTACTTAAGTTATGGTGGGTTTTTTTTTTCTGAAATATTTTGTGGGAATGAAAAACAGATGAATGGAAAGCTTTATCATGCATCATCCATTAAATCTGTATGTGTCTGCACTTTAAAACGTGCAAAAATACTAACTGCAACAAGATCCTAATTTTTATTTCCCAGACCCAGAAGCCAACTGAACTTGGTAAACAAATTCCAACAATATTTTAAAAGTTTAAAAAAGGAGAAGTGTCTGTAGTTTCAATTCATCAGTGTCAAAAACAAATCAGTATTCATTTTATGAATTATTGTCCTATTCTAACTAAATGACAAGATTGTTTTTTTCTTTTTATGAGAAGGGAAGAATGAGCTAATACAATGGAGAAGTTAAGCACTTTCCATCTTTTTATTAAACAAGTACCTTAGAACTATGCAAGTATACTTACTACATATTTAACTTAAACCAATGATTTTTTTATTTCTAATGGTGCCTCATTTGCAAAAACAAACAAAAACACCTTTAAAATTAATAGTTCAATCATATATTATCAAGGTTAAGTACTCTAAATCTCTCAAACTGTCAAAATGTTCTAAAGTTCCTAATCCTTTCTCCTGTGCCATTGATACTACCCCTTTATTCCAATTTTCACCTTCCACTTCTTTCTCCTACATCTCCATCTCTTATAGGTCTACTATGTGCTGAAAAACAAAACTGTCCCTCTACCCCTTCATGCCAGCAGTCTACTTTTGACCTGTCAATGCCAAAGCTACTCTTGATCCAACACAGAAGTTACTCGCTATCCATTTGCAACATGCAACTCCTTGCGATCTGCTTTCTAAACCTACTGAAACTGCTGTCTGATAATATTCCTAATCTCTCCAAATCTCATGACCTTTTCTTAATCTGAAAACCATCCATCCTCCTTATATTGTATCTTTATAGCATTTATCACTGCTAACTATACTCTCCCTGATATGATTTTTGCTTATCTTCCTTGATAAATTGTTCCTAGCTTTTTTTCCTTATCATCAGTCTCACACACAAAAATCATTAGAGATGAAGGAATCTTAGAGTTCACTAAATTTAAACTCAACATATACAGATGAGGGAATATCATCTATAAGATCTTCAAGGACTTGAGCACTGTGTTCCACCCAAGAAGGCTGAGCCAGGGCCAGAATTCAAGCAGCCAAGCTTAATCAATGACCTTTTCCTTCTAGGTCTCCTTTACTGGCTTCTCTTTTCAACCCATTAAGTTTGCTTTCCTGAGCTTCTATACCCTTGTCTTTGTCTAAGCTCTCTCCCCAGACCAAATTTACAAATATCCGCTAGATATCTCCACTTTAATATTCTGCTAGCACATCCAATTTAACATATTGTCAAACTAAAACTAAGTTGTTAAATACTTATGGACAAACTCCTGATGTTAACTCCTTTAATCTCATTTCATATGTTCTATTAGTTGTTAAAGATCCATTCACTCTACCTTGTAATATTATTCTCTTCCTTCCTACTTTTACTGCCTAGTACAGATCTTTATTGGTAAACAGGTTAAACAGCACAAGGCCAAACAAAAATCTATGGGGTACTCCACTGGAGACCTCTTCCGAAAGAGACAAAAATTGACTACTCATTAGATCCTGCTATTCAACCAGTTTCTAATTCTTTTCAGGGTCATTTCTCTAACCCTTTTCAACATTAGTATAATGAAAAGCTTTCTTAAATGCTTTGTTAAAATTATCTGCCAGTCCGGTAACAAGAAAGGAAATGTTAGTTTGGCAAAAGTTGTTCTAGATGTCACCTTATGTTATACTTAGTGCTTTCTTTCTAGATGATATTCAGGAACTAGTCCTTTAATGGCACGTACTGGAATGTTTCCACTAAGCAAAGTCCAACTCGCTGGCCTGTCTTCTCAGCCCAATTCGTTGTATGTCAAGGTGATGTGGGCAGTTCTGCCATTCCACAATCCTTCTTATGAATTCCACAATCTTTCATAGATCACAGATTATGACTTGATAATCACATTTGCCAACATTTTCAGAACTCTTGTGATATCCTTCATCTGGGATTGGGGATTTGAACTTATCAAGGGCAGTTACTTGCTTTTTTATTCTCTTCCTACTTATCTTGAATTTAATTTCCTATCAGCCATTTTATTCCACTATTTTCAGACCAAAAATAATTTTCCTTAATGAGAAAACAAAAGAAAGAAAGAGCTAAGCAGTTCTGTCTTTATTTATCATCTGCTACCATCATCTTGTTTATTTTAGTCTCAATCTTCTCCTTTCTGTGATCCTTCTTCTTTACCCATTACAGTTAACAAAAAATAAAATGTACAAAAACAAGTCCTCACATACTACTAAAGATAAGTCAATATTTGTCAACATATTTAGGCAATAAAAGAATATCATTTTTATGTTCTTTTTTTCAATTAAATACAATGAACTAGGTCTACTTCCTGGGATATCAGACAAACAGTATCCCTTAAATGCCCTTGTCTGCACTTTTTTATGACTCAAAGATGTACAGTTGTCTTGGGATCTATAACCTGATTATAGGACTCTATTCAGAGATACTATTGCATAGGTAGATAAACAGCAAAGGTCATGACTTTAGTCATTAAGAATATGATTATTCCCCTCCATTGTGAGAGTTAGAGGCAAAGTGTCCATCAAGATTTGGGAAATCCACATAAAGATTTTTGGTCATCTCTTCATTCCAGAGAAGAAGTCTGAATTATTATGGTATTATGAGATAAAAATGTTGATATTATATAATATTTATATTTTATGCATTTTTGAGTTTCTAAACTTTGTGCCATCTGTTGACCTTTGTGTGTCTTTTGCAGTTTCCACAAAACTTCCCAAAAAATTCCATTTAATTTTTTATGCCAATCTGCAACATAGCAAAACCAAAATGGGAAAAGTTGCATTGTAGAAGATATATCCTTCACAGCAAATCAGAAAAACAAATTCTATAATTCACCACAACAATTAATGTTCATGAGTGTTCTTTTAGAACATTTCCTTTTTAAAAAGGAAAAAAAAAAAGCCAAACCAAACCAAACAAAAATAATTAGAAAAACAATCCCATTCCATCATTTTATTTAACGGAATGATACTACTTTCTGGCACCTATGAAGTTGTTTCCTTACCTGCCCAGCTCTTTAGATGTGAGCATGTAAAAATTGTGAAAATTTTCTGTTTTTATTGGAGTTTGGATAGCTGTAGACAGCATGCCTGAGAGACTCCGGCAATCAAATCTTCTTCTAGACATAATTGAATAGAAAGATATTCTTCTCTAGTTGCTGATTTTCACCTGTAAAAAAAAATATAGAACATGCTAATTTAAATGTAATTAGAATACATGATGCTATCTCACAGAAACAGGATATGAATTATATTGTATAGTCCCAAATATAGTCATAAGATAAGAGAGGAAAAAAATGAAGAGACAGATAGTATGAGCTATCACCTTTTCAGCCCATTTTTTAAGTATACTTATAAACTCAATTAGCTTTATTCATTTTCAGAACATAGCTAAATAAAATTCTTTAAAATCCTTCTACCTATCTTAATTCACCCAACCCTCTCACTCTACACAGGAGGAAACTAAAGTACAGTAAGATTAAGTGAATTGTTCAGGGTCTCATAAGCAGTAATTGAGCTGTTATATGAACCCAGGCCTTCTGAACCCAGACCCAGTACTTTCTGCTATGCCACTAAATTTTCCTCTTTCAACTCACTATGATGCTAGAACTCTAATATAAACTAAACAACACTGAGCTTCATGTTTCAACCTGAGGAAAGATAGAAATGAAAATTAAATGGCAAGAGGTCATTTTTTTGATATATGCAACCACACATTGTATGTGTTGCATTCACTAGTAGATCCCACTACTTTTAAATTATTGAATTAACTTATAGGAAGAAACTTAACTTATATGACTTCTGCTGCTTAAGTCCTTCTCACTAGCTCAGGCCATCACTATCACCTAGATTAATACAGCAGACATGCTTTCTGGCTTTCCTGGACTCTTCCCCACTCCTTTCCATCCTATCCATAGCTGCTAGCCATTTTCCTTGAGCTCGGACCTGACTTGGCCACTTCTTCACTCAATAAATTCCCATGTATCCCTATAACCCCTAGAATAAAATATAAATTACTCTGTTTTTTGAAGCCCTTTACAGTGTGGCTCTAACATGTCTTTCCAGCCTCACTGATAACACTTCCACTTCCCCACAATCTCTATGGACCCTAACAAATCAGCCTTTGCTCTATTCCTCACACATGGAATGCATTTCTGAATGTTCTGTCTTCAATTCTACTTCATGGAGTCCCTTCAAAAACTTCATTCAATATGTACTTCATGGATGGGGAAAAAAAATAAAGTAAAAAGTGTTTGGCAGAGAACAAAAGAAAACGAACAAGCAAAGAAAAGCTGGCTAGCTTTGAAAATAATGTGTAGTTTTTATTATATAGGTTTTCTTGAAATGGAAATCGTTGTTTTGTATTAAATCCTCTCATGATTTGCTATGTACGTAGCAATGGGTTTTGTTTTTTTTTCATTTTGTATATAAGTATAATTTTTTTAAAATTTACATGAAGTTGTACTTTATGCACTATCTTTTCTTATTATTGTTTTTTGCTGAGGCAAATGGGATTAAGTGACTTGCCCAAGGTCATACAGCTAGGAAGTATTAAGTGTCTGAGGCTAGATTTGAACTCAGATCCTCCTGTTACTCTTATACCATCGAATTGCCTCTATGCACTATCTTCTACAGAGTCTTCATCTGTTACTGTCTTCCCTTCTTAACTATTAAGTAGCATCTGGTAAGTTGATATTCTTCTTTATATGTTTCCCCTTAGAGAATACAAGTTCCTTGAGAGCAAGAATTACTTAATTTTTGGTCTTTGTATTGTTAGTGCCTACAGGCATAGTGCCTGACATTGATGGGTGATTAAGAAATGCTTATTGATTATAGCATGGAATTCAGTACACTGGATGTGTTACATTTACAGTTTTTTTTCATTTCTCAGAAATTACCACAACTCCTCAGACCCTCCTCCTCTTCCTTTAGGGGTGTCTGGGGCAAATATATCTTGAGTTCTCAAAGTGTCTGTAATATGACAAAAAATTTTCTGACTACCACTATATCAGAAATCTATATTAGTCTGTGAATGATGTCAACTCAGACTCCATCCTACTGTCTTCATCCTCCCTCTCTGAAATCCAACTCATGTGCATGTTATGACAACATCTCACTGATGCCAAGGTCCTTTGTGAGAAGGAAGGACAAGCAATAGCAATTTATTTACCATTGTCTCCAATGGTAATAGCAACTTTGTAATAGCAACTCCTGCCACGATGTATAATAAGGCATAGGAAAAGGAAAAAAACCAAACAAACAGCACATCTTGGGGTGCTTTTCTAGTTTCTCTGAATACCAATGCTCCAGAAATAAGGCACACTCATTCCTTCCAGAGTAGTTGGCACCTGATTCTCAACCAACTCTGCCTTGAGGGCATTCTATTCTATTGTGGTATTCTATTACCTACAGATGGCAGTCATAGTCCTTTCTTTTCTTTGAAAACTTTAGCCAAATACTACTCCCAAATGCTAGTAAAGGTGAAATAAATATGCTATAACCTATGCTGATCCATTACTAAGATCCCTGTTATTTTTGCCAGCCATTTTGCTAACAGGATTCTATTCCTATCAGTCTTTAAAGGTCATTAAATCCAACTCTTTCATTTTACTGATGAGGAAACAAGCTCAGAGAGGCAAAGTGTCTTGCTCACTAAAGTCAAATTATAAAAAATGGCTGCACTGAAAACTTTAATTTTGGGCTCTCATCTGTCTGTCTGTCTGTCCCTCCCTCCCTTTCTCTTTCTCTCTCTCTCTCTATCAACCTAACACGAGCCTGCAATACCTTTTCTTTTTTTAAAAAAATATTTTATTATATTTTCAAATCCCCATTCTTTCCCTCTCCACCATTAACAAAGAAAAACAAAATGTTCCCCAAATAGTCAAGCAAAACAAATTCTTACATTTGCCATGTCAAAAAATTTGCTTTAATCTATACATGTGGGCAACATGTTTCATCATGAGTCCTCTTGAATGGTCACTGGGCTGATTGTTCTTTACAATATTATTACTGTCGTAATATCTCTGATTCTGCTCACTTTGCACCAGTTCGAACAAGTGTAAGATCTTTTAACAGTGACTTCACTAAAAAGTAACTCCAGAAGACCCACAGCTGAGGCCACCCACACTTGCTCACTGGTATTGCCCATATATAGGAGAGGGCAGGTCTGGTCCTCCTTTTACTCATTTTAAGACAGGATGTCAGCTAAAGTTTTTCTCACTCTGGGCACATTAATCATTTGGAGGGGAAAACCAGAAACTGCCACTGGGCATTATATCTAGATAAGATCTTGATCTCTTTGAAGAAGATAAATGTTTTGTGGACCAATAGAAGAGAGGGATCTGGTGCTTAATTAGCAGTTCCCAGTTGATCTCAATGTAAATGAAGGTCAAAAAGTAAGTTAAAACCAAACATGAACAACTGATTGGCTTAAGATCAGAAAAGGAGAACAAGCCAGTATGTGGCCATTTTAATTTCTATGCAGAATAAATCACAAGAAATGCCAGGCTAGATAAATCAAAAGTCAGAATGAAGGTTGCCTGGAGAAATATCAATAATCTCAGATATGCACTCCAGTGGAAGAAAGTGAAAAATTCTGAGGTCCTTGCTTTGCTGTCCCTGGGCCAGGGTTGTGCTGCTTCTGGGATTCAGTGCTGGGCTTCCACCCTAGTTCCACAGACCTTTTCTGCTGATCCTCCAAGTTATCTTTGGTATTTCTGGGCTAAGACAGAAACCACCAGTACTGCCACTGTTACAGAGGTCCCTGCTTTGCTGGCATGGGGCCAGAGGAGGGGTAGTGTAGCCTGAAATGGGACTGCAAGCTGCATTCTCCCACCCTGCTGTCACAGACCTTTTCTGCTAATCTTCTAAGTTGCTTTAGCTAGAAAATGTTCTACTCTGTCTTTTTGGATGTTCTGACCCTCTAAAATTTGTTTGGGAGAGAAGTTAGGTGACTTCCTGCCTTTACTCTGCCACCATGGCTCTACCCCAGCAAGAAGAATTAACAACCAACTTGATGTGGGTAAAAGAATAAAGTGTAAAAGCTGATTTGAAATTTAACATCAAAAAACCTAATTCTTGGCAACTGGTCCCATCACTCTGTGGCAAAAAGAGGGAGAAGAAATGCAAACAGTGTCAGATTTCATATTTTTCAGATGAAAAATCATTGCCAGAAAAACTGGCAAATCTGAATGGCTTACTAAAAAGCAGAGACATCACCCTGTTGGTGGCAAGATCTGCATAGTCAAAGCTATAGTTCTTCCAGTAGCACTCACTGTGAGAACTGAAAGTATAAAGATAGCTGAGCACTATAGAACAGATGCTTTTAAACTGCGGTGCTAGGGAAGACTTCTGAAAAGCCTTTGGACAGCAAAGAGACCAAATGAGTCAATATTTAAAGAAATTAATTCAGGCTACTCACTGAAAAGTCAAATACTGAAGTTAAAACTTAATTTTTTTTAAATCCATTTAATGAGAAGACAGGACTCATTAGAAAAGACCTTGATGTTGGAAAAGATTGAAGGCAAAGGGAAAAGGAAATGGCAGAGGAGGAGATGGATGTATAGTGTCATGGAAACAATGAACATCAACTTGGATAGATTTCAAGAGATAGTGGAGGATAGAAAGGTCTGTCTGGTGTATTATGATCCATGGGGTCATGAAGAATCAGACACAATTTTTTTTAAAAATATCAATTTCAAGCCACCAAAATCAGCAACTGTGAATAATATTTGTTCAGAAGATGTTCAGCAGCTGGCTCTGAACCTCTTTTTCTAATAAACAGCACTGCCCTTGTTGCTACTCTAAAAATTTCTATCCCTAAATTCATGTGAAGGATATCGTCAGTCCTGAAAACCATGAAATGTACTGTCTATAGAAGTTCTGAAACTGTCTCTTGCTGGAAGATAATAGTCTGGTCATTTCGAATCTATCCTGCAATGGTTAACTGGATCAAGTTAAAGACATACTTCTTTGTTTTTCCAGTATGAGCCAAGGGGAATCCAAATATATCAGTGAATCCTTTTTAAACCTGCCTAATGATCTTCTGGCCAGGCTAAGAGAAAATGGTATCCAAAGGGTGATGTATATTCATTGAGCAGAAGCGCTCATGTGAATCAGATAAGCAGAAGAACTTAAGCAGGTGTTCATAATGCAAAACCCCATTCAAAAAGTTCTTTCACTACTCCCTGACTCTTAATTTTAAGATGATATGCCCCTTCATAGGTTCAGATGGTATAAATGTCCACTACTTGAATTCTAATCAAAATACCCACAATCATTGGGAAAAGAGCACCTACAAATGGGGAAATTAATTTAGTTATTAGTAAACTGGTAGAGGGACACTTCTCTTCTGGAGGTGGGGGGTGAAGATATGTATTAACAACCAGAAGTTGAATACTTAACCTTTGTTTGCATTTATTCTCACTGTTGGGTTATGCAGTGTAGAATACTAAACCTGGAGTCAAAAAGTCTTTTTCTGAATTCAAACCTGATCTCAGACATTTTTTAGTTGTATGATCCTAGACAAGACATTAAACACTATTTGCTTCAGTTTCCTCACTTGTAAAATGTGCCAGAGAAGGAAATGGCAAACCACTCTGATATCTTTGCCAAGAAAACCCCAAATGAGGTCACAAAGCATCATACACAACTTAACAATATTCTAACAGTTGTCTATGTTTCCTGATCACTTAACACTAAATCCTACCAGAAAGAATGAACCAAATTTGAAGTCTAAGGGACAATTATAAGCACAGTATAGAGGAACTAGTCCATGTATTGCTGTGAAAGATCCCTCACAAGGCTTGTCTTTTCAGTGTGAATTCCTTCCAATCTCCATTTAAGAAGTGTAACAATTGGGATAGCTAGGTGGCACAGTGGATAGAGCACCAGCCCTGAAGTCAGGAGGATCTGAGTTCAAATCCAGTCTCAAACACTTAACACTTCCAAGTTGTGTGACCCTGGGCAAGTCACTTAACCCTGATTGCCTCAGGCCTCCCCCCCAAAAAAAGTGACAATTGCTGAAGTGGAAGCCTTTACTATCTCTTAACAAGGAAAGACAGTTCTTGCTTAGAAAAAAAAACAATCACACTAGTCTAAATTCCAACCAATGCTGGGATCATCTCAGTGACTACAGCCTAGATACCACTTTGAATAGTTATGTTTATATTCTTCAGAATGAAGTGTCCCATAAAACCTTCTGACTTCTCTACCAGCAAAAGTCTCATATCATGCCAACAGTACCCCTGGGATATCAATTCTCTCTTTTTTCTGGTCTAGACATATGTGGAGGAGCTAATCCCTATTCTTGATCAAAATACCCCAAATCAAGCAATTCCTAAGTGTCATCCCCCTCTGTTCCTGTTGCTCGTCTTGTCAGACTTGACTCCTCTAATCAGAAACTATTACCTAATTTATAATTATTAAGCATTTAATAAATATTAGTAAAATTCCCAGAGAACTTTCTCTAAATGGAAAGTTCCTTGTTTTCTCTGTTCAGTCCAGTGGCCAAGGACATCAAAGTTAAAGTTTATGATGAACCAGGAATCTCCATTTGCTTCCAGCTGAACAGATCCAGTTCTCTTTTATCTTCTACTATTCTTCTGTGTTTCCAAGCACAAGACCATTCTCTTGTTCAACCAAATGCTGAATTAAAATTTGAGATATTTACTCAATCAGATCTACAAGCACCAATTCTTTAATTCTTCACTTAACTCTTTCCTAAATATCTTAATCCAAATATACCTTTGTGGTCCCACATGGTTCATGGACTAATAGCAATGAGCTTCTGAGTCATTTTCTTAACATTATGATTCCAATGTGAGTATTCAAACATGGCTAAGAACCTGGTCTTTAAGCAGCTATATCTATTAACAACTGACTTCCTTTTTTCATGGAGGAATTGCTTAATCATTCAGTTCTTCCTACTTTCCTCACTGCAAAATTACTTGAAGTATTAAGAAGATGCAGAACTGAGTTTTCAAAAAGGACTTCAAACTGGTCAAGTAAAACCAGTGTGTACTCCAGCTGCTCCTTAAAACATGTCCTGCACCAAGTGTAATTTAGGGATAGGCATGAGGCCTGACACAGTTTTCAGCAGTGAAGGAGCTGCCAAAATTATATGATTTGGCCAACTCTTGTTGAACTAAGTTGTCACTACTTAAAACTACCGCA
Source organism: Antechinus flavipes (assembly GCF_016432865.1). Lineage (NCBI taxonomy): Eukaryota > Metazoa > Chordata > Mammalia > Dasyuromorphia > Dasyuridae > Antechinus > Antechinus flavipes. The sequence continues at coordinate 387,504,649 of NC_067400.1, read as the reverse complement.
GCTATTTTCCGTAAGCAGTGAACCATTTTCACCAGGTAAAGAAAGAGCACATCCATACTACTTAAAGAATTATTAAATGTGGACTTCAAATACCTATAGGGTGATGGAATTTTCAGATTATCTTATCCAAAATATAGTGAAAACTCTCTCTCTCTCTAAATGACCTTATCACCACAGATTCAACTTTATCAGAAACCCAAAGAAGGGAAGACATAGACAAGATACAGCTTCACTTTTGGTGTGTGCATTGGGGACAAGACACAGATGCATTATCATCTGGAAAATTTAGAAAGTTTAGTCAAGCAGACTTTCCCAAGTCCCTGAGGCTTCCCTGGTTTGGACTCTCAACCTGGATACAAGTGAAACCATTAGTGAAAAAGTTCTTAAATAGAGGTCTGCTAATTTTTTTTTTAATTTTCAAATTGTATTAGGAAATAATTTGGTTTCCTTTGTTAACCTATTTTATTATGCATTTAAAAACATGTTCTAAGGAATGCAAAGGCTTTAGAAGACAGCAAAAGGGGCTCATGACACACAAGATTAAAAACCCCTGACCTAGTGGTATTCACTTGCTTGTGGTTAGTCTAATTATCCAACAAACATAGTCATCATTCTTTTTTGACCCGACATATCTCAACTACCTACACATCACCACACACTCTGCTTCTCCTATCCCACCTCACCTCCATGCTATTTTGGCAATGGTAATACAAATGAAATGTATTTGTCGTCTTCCACTGACAATGTCCAAAATGACACTAAGAAGTAATATCCTTTTATAAACCAGGCCACAGACCAAATGAAACTATCTCTGGACCCACAGGGGAAAAGTTTTAGTGATATTCTGAGTAAGAGTAACCTAGAACAGAAGTCTCTCTTTATTCATGCTGAGCTCCTCCTATACCATCACCCTGGGAAACAATTTAAGGAAGGATACTTCTTTTAAGCTGAAGCACTGGGGATATGCCCTGTTCCTACTCACTGGTTATCCTTCCCCTTCTGCTATATATTATTTGCCTAGATATGAAAACTAGGGCAATAGGAGCAATCTTATGGTATACTTTACATACAGATTGGCAGATTATAAGCATAAATTCAGATAAAGCAATGTAGAGAAAATAATATTGAACTCAAGAGTCAGAACATAACATCCCAGCTCCATCATTTACTATTTGAGTGATTTTAGCAAGTCACTCTTATTTTTTGGGACTCAGTTTCTTATTTGTAAAATAAGGGAATTGAATTATATAAAATATCTTCAAAGTCTCTTCTAGCCATGAGTGTGCTGGGGCCAGCTCAAACTGTCTCCAGAGAGAGCTGAAAGTTAAATCTTCAGTTTAAGCATTTATGACTCAGCAATCAGCAAATACTACAAATCAGGGTTTGGTTTATCATTCTGTTGATTGTCCAGACTTAAGAAAGCAATGGAGAAAATGTTAATAGCACAGATTAAACTTTAAAAAGTGTGTAAAGCAAACATTGTTACTCCTTCCTCAAGCTGGATGTTAAACATTTACCAGCAATCACTGCTTTCAGCTCTAGAACTATGTTTCTAAGAATAGCATCTGTACAATTATAGAGTACTATTTGGAAAATAAATGTGTTCTCTTCATTCCAAAACAAACACGGATATATCTTTAACACATATATATTTGAGGACTGGCAGGGATGGAGGAGGGGAATTGTTAATCTTATAAGCCTAAAATGTCACATCATATTTAGAACCTTAAAAAGTCGGAATAAGGAAGTCCTAAATACTCAAAAGAATTTCAGATTTATCTTCCCCACATCTGATAAAAAATTGCTGCCTTGGCTGCCTTCTTCATTATACTAAAGACAAACACATGTTAGTAAAAGTTATATATTATTAATTGGTAAATATTTTGAAAAGCTACAGTAAAGAAAAATATATCACCAGATTTATCTGAACTTAATTATAGTACTACACTAGGTACCGTCCCATAAAGATGGTATTGATGGACACTGTGTTTCTATCAGGAGTTTTATGTGGAAAGTGACCCATTCGTAGAGGTATACTACCTAGCTCCCATTTGTCATTGTCCACGTGAAGTCAGAGCTAACAAATCTAATGGTTTTTAATAACTTGGACTATTGTAATAGCCTACTAATTCGTCTCCCTGCCTCATGTCTTTCTCTTCTCCAATCCAGTATTCACACAATGAATTAATATTCCTAAAACAAATAAATCAGGCCTGATCATGTTACCACTCCACTTTAAAAGCTCAATGGCTTCCTAGTTCCTTGAGGTTAAAAAAAAAGGCCAAAACCTGCCATTTGAGATTTCAAGCCCTTCACAATCTGCCTTCATTCTATTGTTTCATATTTACTCAGTTTACATTATTCCTCTCATTACACACACTACATTAGTCAAACTGTTTTACTTACATTTCCTAAATCCCAAATTCCACCTCCCACATTTGACCCTTTTCAAAAGTTGTTCCTCATCCCTATTTCCCCTACCTCCCTTTCATCTCCCATACCTGGAATATGCTCTTCTCCTCACTTCTGCTTCTTGGTATCCCTAGCTCCATTCAAGCAGGTCTCTCTTTTTTCTCCGAAGATTGTCCCCCCTCCATATTCATCCCTTGCCCAGTAAAATTTAAGTTCTTTGAGTGTATGCCTTTTCAAATTTAGAGTCTGACTAATACATTGTTGGTGGAATTGTAAATATATCCAGCCATTCTGGAGAACAATTTGGAACTATGCTCAAAAAGTTATCAAACTGTGCATGCCCTTTGATCCAGCAGTGTTACTACTGGGCTTATATCCCAAAGAGATTTTAAAGAAGGGAAAGGATCCTGTATGTGCAAGAATGTTTGTGGCAGCCCTCTTTGTAGTGGCCAGAAATTGAAAACTGAGTAGATGCTCATCAATTGGAGAATGGCTGAATAAATTGTGGTATGTGAATATTATGGAATATTATTGTTCGATAAGAAATGACCAACAGGATGATTTCAGAAAGGCCTGGAGAGATTTACATGAGCTGATGCTGAGTGAAACAAGCAGGACCAGGAGATCATTATATACTTCAACAACAATACTATATGATGATCAATTCTGATGGACCTGATCATCTTCAGCAATGAGATGAACTAAATCAGTTCCAATGGAGCAGGAATGAATTGAACCAGGTACACCCAGTGAAAGAACTCTAGGAGATGACTAAGAACCACTACATAGAATTCCCAATCCCTCTATTTTTGTCCACCTGCATTTTTGATTTCCTTCACAGACTAATTGTACACTATTTCAGAGTCTGATTCTTTCTGTACAGCAAAATAACTGTTTGGACATGGATACTTATTTTGTATTTAATTTACACTTTAACATATTTAACATGTATTGGTTAACATGCCATCTGGAGGAGGGGGTGAGGGAAGGAGGAGAAAAATTGGGACAAAAAGTTTGGCAATTGTCAATGCTATAAAATTATCCATGCATATAACTTCTAAATAAAAAGTTATTAAAAAAAACTTAGGATCAGTAGGTACTTAATAAAAATGCTTTTTGAGTTGAAATCTCTGGAGCAATGCTTGGGTAAGAATTATGCCTAACACAGGCTATAACTTATATTTTGTGGCTAAATATTTAAAAGGCCCAAAGCACATGGTAAGAAGCAACAACTGACGAACTAAAAAAAATTGATTTTCCTCCTACTTTACTATTTCATTCTTTATTCTCTTCTTTTAATCAATTCTCCATATTACTCATCCATTAAAAAAGAAAAAAAAAAGGCAGGATAAAATTTTTATGTCCAAGACTTCCAGCAATAATAATATGACCTGGTTCTCATCTAGATTACTATTTATACATTCTAAGTTTGAGGTTAGGTGATCAGGAATTGAAATGTGTATTAAGTATGACAAGCAGCTATAGTTATAGCTCCCCCCACCTCCACCCCCACCCACATGCTGAAAAGTCCCAAGAGTCCAAATCAAAAAGCTAAAGTAGTATTGTACTAAGTAAGATATTATCTGATAATTTAAGACTCCGTTAAATAAAGTAAGGGCTATTTTACAATCTTATCAGGAGATCTCCATTTCTCTACATAGCACTATGACGCATATAATGCCTACTCAAGTTAGGCCATCAATAACGACTATTTACCATTTCTCAAAAGCCCTGTAAGATTTACTGTTTCCCTTGCCCTATAAAGAAAGAAGGTTTAAGTACTATTATTCTCCTTTTACAGCTGGAGAAACTAAGGCTCAGAGCTAAAGCATCCTGTCCATGGTCATACTACCACTAATGTTGAAATTAAACTCCCAAACTTCTGAGTCTAAACTTCAATTCTCTTTCTGCAATAATAGGATTGTTCACCTATTGAGGGGCTACTATGTACTTTTGCTAGTTTGCTAGTCCCAATGTGAACAGTATAAAAAGCAAAAGAGACCATTATCTGGAGTCATAGCACTGCAAAGGAACAGCATTTGAATACTACTGCCTTTTTTTTAAATAGACATAAATAGGAAGGAGGGATCCCCTGAAAAATCTAGTTTTGGGGCAAACAATGCAGACTGGAGAACTGCTAGCCCTTGACAAGAGTAAAGGAGTTATTTCTGAAATCTCTGTCCAATCACATATAGGAGAGGTGATCAGACAACACGCACAAAGATTTAGGATGAGGAAAAGGAAGGAGATATTGGAAAGAGAGCTCATTGGCATTGAACCTACGAAGAGAGAGAAGAAAATATAAGCTTAGGTGATTTTTTACTTCTAGATTCTCATAAAGAAAAGGCTGTATTGCAATGCCATTTGAGCATTTTTGACCTAGTTTTTAAAATGCCTACACTGAGAGAAGCATAAACAGATCTAGTTCCATTGACAAATACAGGAACACTTCATTTAAATGACTACAGCTCAACTATTTTGATAGTTAACTGCCTCAGGGCTGAAGTCCCCAGAACCAGCCTCAGCCTTGAACTCTTTGCCAAGAAAGTGAACCACTGTGTTTTCTTCCTATTCTTTTCCTACAAGAAACAGCACTGTAATTGTCAATCAGGATGGACAAAGGCTGAAGAATGCATAAAGGCCAAGAAATACAAAGTGTTATGAAAAATCAGATCTCCGCTATAGACAATAAGTTATTCTTATTAAAAACTACAAGCATAATACTATACATTATACATTTAAGTCCATTAATTTCTGCATTAAAGAAGATAATACCATATTACTGTGTTGGAAAAAAAAACATTGCAATATTATATTACTATATGGGAGGGGGGGTGGAGTGAAGGAAGAATTGGACAGCAATGAAATAAAAATATTACATTAAAAATGAGGAAATATCTATAGTCTGATTATTAAATTGATGCTGTGATTAGAAAACAGCTGAGAGATATTTAGTCAAAGATACAAAGAAATCTTCAATATTTATCAAAATCCTAGTTAAGAAGCATGTGTGGAAGTGCTGCACCTGATAGCTCCTTAGGTGAAAAAATGCCCAGTCTAGTACATTAAAGCCTTCTCTAACCCCTCTTAATTCCAGTATTTTCAATCTTTAAATTATTTATCTTGAATATAGTTTGCTTTGTATATACCTGCTAGAGAACAGTCTCCACATTAGACAGTAATCTCCTCGAGGGCAGAGACTATCTTCTATATCCCTAATCGCTATCAGGCACTTAATAAATGTTTATTGATTGATAAAGTATGTTTGTTGATTTATTGCTACATACTATGTGAGTTAGAGAAAATTATTTAACCTCTTGGTGCATGGAATAATTTTCTAAGACTAAAATGAATTACAGATCTATATCAGTAGATAGAACTGGCATACTAGAGTTTACAAAAAAAATCTGAAAAATCATAGATTGGTGCAATTCCTCCTTCAATTAACAACTGCTCACTTAATATCTGTTTTGACTAAAAGATGAAAAACAATTAAATACATAATTATTCAATTAATGTTTTTAAACTTTGGGTGGTTAAGATCATCTTGACATTAATATCATTTAACCACAGTACATTACTATCATCTTGACAATAACATTTAACTACAGTACATTACATTATTAGTTAATAAAGGAAGTGAAATTAAACTATCAGTTTATCAAGGTAAGTGTAAACACTTGTTGAAAACTCAGGCAACAGGAAAATTTCACACATATGGTCTACAAGGTAGTAACATTTTGTCAACAATGTTGACTTAAAACATAGCCCTAAATGCACTGAAACACTTTTTAAATATCCTTGAATCTGAAAATTCCTGTCAAGTCAAGATATAAGGCACACATCCTACAAAAAAAAAAAAAATGCTAAAGTTTTAATATGTGGCAGTTTAGCTCAAAATTAAGGGAATGTTAGCCACTAGTTTTCTTGCTTGTACAGTTTGAGACAGGAATAGAAAGATTTGGTTAAGGAAATGCATAGTACTGGAATAATGCAGTTCTATTGTTTGAACCTTTTAACAATTATTCATTTCATATAACTGGTAAAACATTGCTGGTACAAGATTAATCATAAATTTTCTGAATGTAAATTGTCTATTGCCACAGAGCAGCAGACTTAAGATTTTTATACTATCTGGCATACTGGTTGGTCAATGAGTCAAATCTAGAGTTTCCTCAAAACTGATGCTGTCTTAACGGAACCATTTTAATTCACTATTTAGTCATCACACAAAAATAAAATTCAGATCTTCCCCCAAATTAATGTTTCTAAATTTTAAAAATAGTATTTTTAAAAATAAATTTATGCATAACATCTGAAGGCTTCTTTTTCCCATTATTTCTTAGGTTGTCTTGAACTTTTTAGGCCCATATTTTACAAAATGAAAAAATACCGGCTGAGAAATATGAAGGAAGTTTTTAAAAGGTAAGAATGCAAAGTAAATGTGAATAATTAAGATATTAGCACCTAAATACACACACACACACACACACACACACACACACACACACACACACACACTTTTTTTTTTTAAAGGCCCATCAAAATTCAACTAACTACCAGCAAGAGAGAGAGGAAATTGGAGACTAATTATTTCCTAAGGAGAAAGGCAATTCTACAGATATATTTTAACACTTATAATCCAAGAAATATTTTAAAACTTAAAAAATGAATAAATAAGCCTTAAATGCTACACCTAACAGGAGGTTATTTGTTAAAATACTTTTTCATAGTTTTCAATAAAAAAGTAAATTTACTGATATTAGCTTTAACAAAATAATGCTTTTGGACTTAGAAGTTTAATGACAAATTTTAGAAGGGCTTTGAATGTTTTTATAAATGTTCATTCACTTTCCACTTTGTCCAATATTTCTTTTAATACAAGGAATCACAGTAAAAATATATATTTGCAAAGATATGACAGCTTAATAGTGTCGACGAATAGCTATCAAAAAATCAGTTTCTGCTGGAAAGGGACCTTCAAAGTCACCTAGGTCTAAGCCCTTCATTTTACAGATGAAGAAAGAGCCAGAGAAGTAAAAGTCACCTAAGTGGTGGGTAACAAGAGTCTAGTTATCAACCCATGCCTCTTCTTCCAGTTGCAGGGCTCTATCCACCACACTAGGAAGGATCCTTACAAACTCTAAAATTTCATTAGCATTAAGTATATCTCATTACTTGATAAAGAAAACAATAAATGTGTCACACTCCTCTGGGTTCTGCTTTGGGATTTTTTTTTTTTTTTTGGCTATCTTTATTGAAATTTACTTAAAACATTTTGCCTTTAGATACACTGGAAGAAGCTGATTTCCTTACTGTACCCCAATATACAAACTGCTGCCTCTCTCCCACTATTTATGGGAAAAAAAAAAAAAAAAACTAAGACTATCACCGCTGCCAACAAGCATGTATTTTAATTGTTTTAAAATTTTACCTTGAATGATTCAAATGTGAGGTATCTGCCTAAAATGAGTGACCAAAAAAAAGTACATTTTTGTATATCCTTACTTGTAAAAGTTAGAATTTTTTTAAAGTTTTTTTTAAACTTCTTATGGAGAAGTTTGAGGAAAGCAAACCCAGAGATCCTGACTAAACAAGAATGAGAGAAAACAAACACAGTTAACTGAGGTCTGAGAAACCTCCAACAGGGTAAGCAAAAGGGGGAGTAAACTTTCATTAAATGAAAAGCTGGTCCCGTCACCTTGTAACGTCTCAATCTGCACATTCATAACGTGAAGAAAAACACTGCATTATAAGTAAACAGACATGAAAACACAGACGCTAATAAACACATGACAAGCAGAAGTGAGCTTCTCTCCTAACTTTAATCTAATCTGAGAACTTCAGGAATGGAAGGATGACACACGGGACAAAAAGTTTCCCACTTTAACAACTCTACTTTTCCCGCCCCCTTCCCCTTCCCACCCCCCCAAATAATCCCCTCCTCCCGGGTTGAGATACGAAGCTAGGAGGTTAGACTGGAAGCTCAGGGTTTGGGAAAAGAAATAAGGGAATGGACAGGATGTAGTGGGGAAAAAAATCCAAAAAGTGAATCAATCCTTCGATTCTGTCAAATTCTTTTCTAGAGATGTGCAAGTAGAAATTTAACGACCCGAAAAGGATTGGGGACTTATCCAGAGTACACTTTTAAATTTAATCTGTATTAACATTTTCTCAGTCACTTTCTTAAGCCTACACAATAAACAAAACAATCAATCAAGTTCTGACTTGTAGTGTTTGCCCGTTTTGGAGGTGTAAAAGCTCCCACAGAAAATTTAACACTTAGCCCACCCCAAAACCTCCGCCAAAGCACTAAGGACTTGAACTTGACCCCAAGTAGCTTCAGCTTACACCACACCACCTGTGTTCAGTCCCTAAGACTCTTCAGACTCTTTGGAGAAGCTGCCGCCTTGCCCCGGGCCAGCCGGGAGATACGATGGAGGCGAATCCCCCCAGCCCGTGGGATCCCGTGGTCCTGGGACTGGGCGGCGTGGAGGGTGGGCAAGAGCATAGAAAAGGGACCCTCCCTTCCTCACACACTCACCGGCAGCTTCCCACACACCCTGCCCCCTCGCGGGGGGATGCCCAGGTCCCGGACCAAAACAGGGGCGCTGGGGAGACCTAGAATCCTCAAGTTCTGAAGGAGGCCAGGACCAGGGACTCGTCTCCTCCGTCCCTCCTGGTGGCGACTACTTCGGCTGCGAAGGCGACAGCAACAGTAGCAGGAGAGGCTAAGGCGGCGACACTAACTAGATCTTACAGTTGAGGTTTGAAAACTCGCAGCCGCGTCGTCCGGCAGCCCAGCTCCGGGGACTCCGCCCCCTCCGTCCCAGCGAACCAATCAGAGTCAAGTTCAGGGGCGGAGCTGACACGTGACTGGGGAGGTATTGGGAGAGCTGGCTGGCGGAAAACTAGGGTGCAGCCCTGTCCCAAGCTGTCCTGGGGTGTCTCGTGGCGGGCGGTGACTTGGAGTCTGCGGAGACCACAGGCTGTGTGGGGGTAGGGCAGAGCTAATTGCAAGGAGAGAGGAAGAGGAGAGATACAAGACAGAAAAGAAGAGAAAGGGGAGAGAAAAGGAGGAAGGGAAAAAAGAGAGAAGAGAGCAGGGGAAGAGAGGAGGGAAAGAGAAGGAGGGAAGAGGAAGGAGAGAGGCGGGCAAGAGAAAGAGATGGGAGAAGAAGGGGAGGAAAGAGAGAGAGGAAATGCAAAGCTGCTCTTTGGGACTTGCGATCAGGAGAGAAGAGGTCAGGGCCAAGGAGGGATGCTTATTTTAGAAGGGCCTGATGCTCTGCTAGTCTCTCAGAGATGGAGTAAAATGACAAAAGGATTGGGATAGTGGAAGCGAGTGAGAACTTTGTGCGACTGGGGCACAGGCTTCTTTGCTATTCCCACAGCAGTGGGTGATTTGGGGGACTGGAGAGAGGCAAGGGCTGTGACATGAAAGTTCTTTGGTAGCATGGGAATTTGTGCAGTGAGATTGATAGCAGTAACTCATCCCTAGTGCCTCTTCCTCTAAATAGCACAGTGATTCTTTTTAGTTGTTTTTAACAGTTAAGGGGAGTGCAATTACCGAAAGCACTGATTATTCAGATTCTCTCAATGAATGAAAATTGAAATAGTAAGAACCATGGTTTATTACGTGAAGGAGGTGTTCTAAATAGAATAATTATACGTGGATATTTAATGTTCTGTTTGCAACAATAATAAATTATAAAAGTCCTTTCATATAGAGGTGCTGTGAAAAGACCAAGGTATGCAGCAGGTAAGAGCAGTGCTGTCAAGACAGTGACCACGAATCCATAAGGATCCATATATACACATACATACATACATGTAAAAGAGCACATATTGATGCAGTTTTAAAAGGTGCTATTTGTCTTATTGTGTTTAGTATTTATCCATCATATTTTAATATGGTTCAGGCCCCACACTGAGTTTAAAACCTCTAGGTTAGAGCACAGAACAAAGAGGCAGCAACAAAGAAGACTTTTAAGGATTTAGGGGATAAGGATTGGATCTGGTTTTATTCCTACAGGGAACTTCCAAGTGGAAAAATTCTGTCATCACTTTTTAGTCTCATAGAATTGCCTGAAATACTGAAATGTGACTTGTCCAATGTTGAACAGCCATCAAATATAGGACTAGAACTCTCATCGTCCTGGTTTCAAGATCCTATCTCTTGTTCATCATATACTGTCCCCATACTCTGTATTTATATTGTTTAAATAAATACTTTTCTTCCCCTTCCTGTCCCTACAGAGCCTGAGGTGGCTGTAGAATATTGCATAAACTAATTCAGTTGTATACATGTTTTTACATGTGTGTGTGTGTGTGTATATATATATATATATGTATATATTCAATGCTATAAAATTCCAAACTATATAACACATAGGGACTTTTCATGAAGTGATCAAACATGGAGGAACAAGTATAGAACAGGCACTCGAAAGACATGGGTTTGAAACTTGGTTGTACTGTATATTATCTATGTAGACTTGAGTTTGCTTAAACTGCCTTGGGCATCAAGTACCACATCTGTAAAATGAAGATTTGACCCAGATAATTGTTGAAATGTTTTCCAGTTCCAGATCCGATCCTATGTATTATTTTATTGCTTTCAAAAAGATCTTAATTGGTAAATATTTATTAGATGTCAGTGATCACAATGGCCTCTTAATTGGTCTCCCTATCTCAGTCTCTTTGCCACATAGCTCCCAGTTCATCACAAATAACTGTCACAGTTATTCTTTTGGCCTCAGCAATCCATGGGGAAAAAATGGGATCCAGTCCTGGGCAGATTTCCTCTTCTGCTTTAGTAAAATGATTCTAAGAAATTACATAGTTTTTAGGGCACCTATAAACATCAATTTAGTTGTTAATGTGCTAAGTATAAGATCCTTGTCTAGTGAACAATAATTGGAAAAATTAAGAGAGGAACTGAATCATAGCAATCTTGATATTTTCACTATATAGGAAACCAAAAGACAAAAGGAAATGCAAGTAAATGGAAGGAAGCTTCACAGGTTTTCCTTGGGTAGGCAAATAAAGGAGCCAAGGAAGTTGGTTTGTATTGTATCTTTAAAGGTAACAGAAAACATCATTTTATTGATCTTCTCACCCTGGTGCTGTCTCTACCCTGGAGCCCTTTCCTCTGCTTTCTCTCCCCCTTCCTTCCCTCCTCCTCCCCCTCTTCTTTTCTCTCTTCCCCCTTTCTCTCTCTCTCTCTCTCTCTCTCTCTCTCTCTCTCTCTCTCTCTCTCTCTCTCCGTCTCTCTCTGTCTCTCTCTCCCTCCCTCCCTCCCCCTTTCTCCTTCTCTCTCTCCCTGTTTCCCTTCTTCCCTCCCTCCTTCCCTTTCCTCCCCCTCTCATTTCTCATTATTCCTAGTCATCTCAGTGCAGTGCTGTTGATGAAACATTTGTAAAAATATCACTATGAGGATAATAAGAAAATAATCACTATGAGGGAGGGAGAGAGAAACAGAGAGACAGGGAGAGAGAGAGAGAGAGAGAGAGGAGAGAGAGAGAGAGAGAGAGAGAAGAGAGAGAGAGAGAGAGAGAGAGAGAGAGAAAGGGCGAGGGAGGGAGGGAGAGAGAAACAGAGAGACAGAGAGAGACGGGGGGAGAGAGAGAGAGAGAGAGAGAGAGAGAGAGAGAGAGAGAGAGGAGAGAGAGAGAGAGAGAGGAGAGAGAGAAAGGGCGAGGGAGGGAGGGAGAGAGAAACAGAGAGACAGAGAGAGACAGGGAGAGAGAGAGAGAGAAAGAGAGAGAGAGAGACAGGGAGAGAGAGAGAGAGAGAGAGAGAGAGAGAGAGAGAGAGAGAGAGAGAGAGAGAGAGAGAGAGAAAGGGCGAGGGAGGGAGGGAGAGAGAGAGACAGAGAGACAGGGAGAGAGAGAGAGAGAGAGAGAGAGAGAGAGAGAGAGAGAGAGAGAGAGAGAGAGAGAAAGGGGGAAGAGAGAAAAGAAAAGGGGGAGGAGGAGGGAAGGAAGGGGGAGAGAGAAAAGAGAGAGAAAGCAGAGGAAAGGGCTCCAGGCTTATGTGCCATACTTGGTGAATACAATGCAAAGATAGACAAGAGAAGGATAAATGAGAATATTTTATGAAATAAAACAAGAGTAAAATACACAGAAACTATAGGTCTATGTATAACAAACACTTTAAGAAACTTCCTATGACAAGGACCAAATAACAAAACCAAAATACAAAACTGATGAAATCTTAACAGAGAAGAAACACCTGGTTACTGATGCAGGAATTATTTCTGAATTATTTGTCCATGTTTAATCAAACCATTTATGTGATAGAGCAAAGATCAAAATCAATACCAAAGTGGAAAAAAAGAACAAAGAAGATAAGATTTTGATTAAAACAACCCAACCTTATCTTACTCTAATAAAAATGAATCATGGAACTTATATAAAAAAAGAACATCATTATAAACTATTATAATTTCCTAAAGAAATTTAGTAGATGCCAATTAAACATTATAATGAATTATTTTAAGTATCTCCAATTAAATATCCAGTCAGTACCCTCTCTTTCCATTCCTGATAATTGATTGTTTCATTTCACAACTAGATTACTAATTGTCTCTTCAGTCTCTTCAGTCTCTTGCTACTCAACTCCATTCTGCAGTTTCATCTTCTTAAATGGCATTAATGTTCATTTATCCACTACCCAAGAACTTAAGAGTAGCTCACTGTTTCTATTTAAAATCAATCTAAATTTATCTACTTACCATATAATCTTATTTAGTAATTACTCTTAATAGTCTCACTTTCCCCTTATCCATACTTCATATCCCCCAAATTATCTTGTTACTCCTCTCCAGGGATCTTTTACCATCCTCATTCAGCCCTAAGAAGACTGACCCTCTTATTATATAGCTTTTACATGTTTTAACATAGACCTGTTTTTGCTCACAGACTTTCTTCATCCATAATGGTTTCCCATCTTTCATGTATTATCACTCCCATCTTAAAGACTTACGCTCTCCAAAAACTTTCCCTACCTTATCTTTCTCTCCCCATGAGACTTTTTTTCTCTAAATTCTTTCAATACATTAACTATTTATGCTGAACTAATGTGTACTGTCTTATCTTATAATTGTTCTTTAGCTATTCTGTTTGTCTTATGTCCCCCAATAGACTGTAAGCTGGTAAAGGAGAAAGACTCTTCATTTTAAAGATTTCCAATTCAATCAGTCAATCAACAAGCATTTAATAGGCACTTAATTTGATAATTTCTGGGAATACAAAGGGTAAAGGGGGATAGGGTACCCATGTAGGTTATATGAATCTATGTGATCCATTTAAAGGATGGTACATAGATATTTCTATAGTCTTCTCCACCCATCCTTCAACAGAGACTGATTCCTTCCAAGAGGAGAATTGGGAGATTGGGGCCAGGGGCTACTACTCTGTTCTTTTTAGAAGGGTGGGATTGTTGGGTAAATTTTATTTATTTGCCCCCTTAAATATTTAATGTAAAGAAGATAATTTTTAGATTCAAGTTGAACTGATTGTATTCCATTAATGGACGAATTCCACAAACAATATGTCCAAGCTTTGATTCCCTTCTCATCAAATCCCAGTTCCACAAAGAATATAAATGGCAAATAGCAAATAAACTAATTTATCCAACCCAATAGTAAACAGAAATCAGAGCTGTATAGATGATATTATTCCAGACAATTCCCAGAGTTAATGTGATCTACTGGGATTAAGATATCTCAATTAAGAGAGTCCCTGATTTTACCCACAGGAAAATTATCCCCAACCTCTTAGTGTAATAGCTTGGGGATAGAGACATGATAAGAGGTGCTTACTCTTCTACATTTCAGCTTCTTCCCAGAATCTTTTTTTCCTTTCTGTGACCTGAAGAAAGCTTGGAGCCATACTTCTCTGTCAAAGCTAGAAGCTTGAAGATCAGGATCTCTTTTTTTCCCAAGCTCTCACCAACCCCACCACTCATTCAGACATGCAGCACTGAGTGATCATTTTCCACCAAAAAAGGTTCCTGTATACTAGGGATGGAAGTGGAAGGGGAGGTATAAAATAAAATTAAGACAAATTTCTACCTTCAAGAAGATCACATTCTTTTGAACAGTTGTGGACATATAAAATAAATAGAGAGTAGATGAAAGGCAATCTTAAGGGAAGGCACTAGCAATGGGGGGAAATGAGGAGAGGAAGTAAATGGCAAATCACTCAGAAAGCTAGAAAGGCTCTTTGGGATTTGAGCTCTTCCTAAATGATGCCTCAAAGTCAGAAGGTAGAAGTGAGGGGACTAAGCATTATAATAAGCATGAGTCAGGAGATGGAGTCTCAGGTAAGAGAAATAATAAATAGAAGCATGTTAGATAGATCATAGAATATAGAGAGGAGAATAATACATGAGAAGACTAGAAATATAGGAAGAAGCTAGGTTGTAAAGTGTCAAGACAAATATTTTATGTTTCATACTAGAAGTAATAGGGAGCCACTGAAAATTATTGGCTGTATATTTTGTGGGGTGTTTATATGTATGGTGATTGAGGTAGGGTGACATTGTCAGACCTGGACTTTAGGAAAATTACCTTGTCAATGGAGTGGAGGATGAATTGCAGTAAGGGAAATTTCTGAGCAGAGTTCTCAATAAATCATATACTTTTAGTTCAAAGCATTTGTTATATAGATGAGAAAAGAGAAGTACCAAAAGCTTAAGTGATTTGGCGAAAGTGATGCAACTTCTTAGGAACAAAACTAAGATGAAAACCCAATTCTTCACTTTTATGGTGCCAAACTTCATGGAATCATAGACAGAATGTTGAAAGAGATTTTAAAAGCTATTCAGTCTTTTCATTTGTGTCTGATTCTTCATGACCCAATTTGGGGTTTTCATGGCAAAGATACTAGGGTAGCTTGCCATTTCTTTCTGCAGCTCATTTTATAGAAGAGGAAACTGAGGCAAACTGAGTTAAATGACTTACCCAACTAGTAAATGTCTGAGGCCAGATTAGAACTCAGATCTCCTGGACTTCAGGCCCAGTGCTGTATCCACTGGCTCTACCACTTAGCTTCTCTCTAACTCAGTTACTTGACTTGAAAAAATTGGAGCCCAAAGAGATTAAATGATTAGGCCAAGGCATACCATTAATTAGTGGCATAACCAAGATTAGAATATAGATCTTCTTATCCTTAGTCCCATGATTTTGCCAGTAAATGATGTCTTAAATGAATTGCTTTTCAGATTTATTCAAACAATGATTTCACTAATGAGGGAGAAGAAACCATACATATGAATATACTACAAGTGCATTCACATGTGCCCTGATTTTTAAAGAAATGGATATCAGTCATTTCAGGACACTTGGTTATCAGCACTAATGGTGGCTAGACAGATACAGATTGAAGCTGTAATTTAATTGGTATAGGAATCTTTCAATGAAAAAATTTTCTTTACCATCTCTTCTTACCTTAGAGAGAGGCACAGAATACTGAGAATTTAAGTGACTTGCTTACATGGTCAGTGTGTGGCAGAGATGTGATTTAAACAGCCTTTTTGGCTCAAAGGCCAGCTCTCAATGTATATTTGTGGGGGGGAGAGGGTAGTGGTGGGGGGATACTGCAACAGAGGATCTTACATAACAATAGTAACCCTTCTATGATTATTGATCCAACCTCCATTTTGGAATCTGCTCAGTTATCTACGTTGCTTCAGCTCAAAATTGACCCTCAGTTTCCTTGTTGTAGCAGCCTAGTAATTTCTCTCTGAAATAGTTTCCTTCCGGTTATCTAGAGTCCCCTATTTCTGGTTGTACTTCAGACAATATTTTAAATTTGCAAACCAAATAATTAGCAGAAGCTGTTGCAAAGCATCGGTGAACCTGCACTACTCTAGGCTCAAGTCCCTGAAGACACTACTTTGCAAGGAACAACTATGAATTTGTTAATGTATGTTAAGCAGTCAGTCAATATTTATTAAGTATCTACTATGTGCCAGGAACTGTGCTATGTACTGGGGATACAAAGAAAGGCAAAAGACAGTCCCTGCCCTGGAGGAGCTTACAATCAAACGAGAGAAAAAACATGCAAATAATGATGTACAAATAATCTATATATAGGATATTTATTAGGAATAATCAACCAAGAAAAGGTACTAAAATCAAGAGGGATTGAAAAAAACTTTCTGTAAAAACAGGATTTTAATTTAGACTTGAAGGAAGTCAGAAGGGAAAGATGAGGAGGGAGAGTATTGCAGACATGGGGAAATATCTGAATTGGGAGTGCCAGTGAAAATGCCTGCATAGCGATTAATGTGAGCAACACAAAAGAGACCAATGTCACTGAGTCACAGGGTATGTGGAGAGGTTTAAAGTATAAGAAAACTGGAAAGGGATGGGAGAAGTTATCACGGGCTTTGACCATCAAGCTGAGGTTTTATATTTTATCCCAGAAGTGACAGAGACAGATTGTAATTTACTGAGGACCATCCTCAGTCCTGGATGAAGATGCAGCAAAAGAAGCTGAGGGGGGGAGGGGGGAAACTATCAAAAGAGTAGGAGGAGAACCAAGAGAAAATCGTGATGTGAAAACCTAGGCAGAAGAGAAAGATTGAACATGTCAAAGGCTGCAGAGAAGTCAGGAAAAATGAGGTTTGAGAAAAGGCAAGTAAGAGATTGTCAACTTGGAAGAGGACAATCTTGGCTGAATGATGAGGTAGGGAATTAGACCTCAGAGAGAGAATGGGAAGCGATTTAGCTACAAAAGAGAGAAGGGATGTGACAATAGCTAGCCTGGATAATGGATCAGGTGAGAAGAGAAGACATGGGCTTGTTTGTAAGCAATAGGAAAGCAGCCAGTAAACAGGGGAAAGCTGAATATAAGTGAGAGAATGGTGATGATAGATGGGGCAGTGTGCTAGAGAAATGGGATGGTATGGAGTCCCTTTTGCACGCAGAGTTTTGCTTTGGCAAAGAGAAGAGCTACTTTATTATTTGATGTAGGAATGAAAAACAAGATAGTGACAGAACATCTGGGTGTTGGGAAATGAGAGGTGAAGAGAGATCTCTTGGCAAGTAGCCTTGATTTTTTTGAGAAAAATATGAGTTAAGATTCTCAGCTGAGAGGACGGGGGGAAGGGGCAATTTGAAGAAAGATTCAGAAGTTTGGAATCTCTGCTATCATGAATGGGATAGTGAATTGATTTGGGAGGTACAAAGGGATTGCCTTGTAGTTGTGAGAGCCCAGTTGAGATTATGTACCATAGATTTGGAGAGGATCCAATCAAAATGGTATGATGATTTTCTCTACCTTCATTTTGTAGTGTGTGTGAAGGAATAAAGGCAACATAGACTCAAAGCTGAGGCTAGTTAGGCAAGATCTAAGATAGGAGAAGGGGGTAAGTGCAATTACTGACAATGGAGGCAGAGTGACTTTTGACCAAACTCCCAAGATTGGCTGGGAATCAGGTAGAACTACAGTGGTCTTGGCGGCAGACGGTTGATGTTGATAGGTGAAAAAGGCCATAGAGTCATATCCACAGAAACACTGAAAAAAAGGAACTACAAACACAAAATTCATATTTATGATTTTGTTCTACTGGACCCCAATAGGACTAATGGTGATCTTAACAACTTCCTCATGCTAACAATCCACATTACAGATCTTGCTATCAATATTTTCATCTGGGACAAACAGAAAAGAAAAAACAAACTCAGCTAAAGTACAATCTGAGTAGGAGAAAGCACATTCTAAGATTTCTACATTACTGCAAGTACAGTTGCCATGAAGTAGAAATGTGACACCACTTCCACTTAGCCAGGTGACTAAAGAGGAAATGCCAACAGGAAAATGCTGTTGATGTTCTCCAAATTTTCTGCCCTGAGGCAAAATTCTAGTAGTTCTGCCAAACTATGGCTTTACTAAGAATATATAAAGCAGATTGGAGACAAACCTCATAAATCTCTAGGAATTACCTATAGATTGCCATAGACCTGTTGGAGATCCTATACATAAAGTGTTAGTCTGCTTATGAAGTTAGGATAACAGGCTGTATTCATTCAGTCCAACTAGATGTCTAGTGGAACAAAGTAATAAATAACATTTTTTGTTTGTTTTGAAGTTTTATAGATATTTGTGTGTCAATTACTAAGAGTTCTCTGGTGCTTCTCCAACCAATTAGTTACTCCATCTATTTTCTTCAGGAAACTCCTCCTCAAAGCTCAATGTTTCAAGAGGAAGAGTCCTGTGTTTGGTCAACAGAAATTTATTCTATGTATGAGTATAAATAAAAGATTGCAAAAGGAGTTCCACTGACCTTTCTTATATCAAGCAAGTTACGAACTCAGAAGACAAAGAAAAGTCCCCATTCACAAATCTATGAACCATATTTCCCATTCATGGTGAAAATGTTTGTATGGATGGATTCATCCATCAAATGGTGTATTGTTTTATTCCATATTGGAAACTGATGATCTTGGGCAAGTCCCTACCTTTCTGTGTCTTACTTTTCTCATCTGTGGAATGGAAGTAAGAATATTAATCCTGCCTTTATCATAAAATTATTGTGAGGATCAATTTATATAATATGTGGGAAGAGTTTTGTAAACTGATAGGAACGAACTAGGAGAGGCTCCCTGCTGTATTTGGGAAGGGCACTGTGATGAGGAGTTAGAAGAACTGGTTTCCTTTTGAGACTCAGACATTTAATAATTGCAAAACTCATTTTATGTCTCCAAGATTCAGTTTCCTCATCTTCAAAAAAGGAGATAATTAAACTTGCAATACCAGGGAATGTTGTGAATTAAATACTTTGTCAGCTTAAAGTGCTATATAAAGATGGCCCAAGTCTTGGCAAGCACATAGCTCAGTGGGAGGGGTTTGTTATGTCTGCATACAGGCTGTGGCCCTTGCAGCAGTTTCTCTAGCCAGTAGGGAAATAGAAGATGTTTGTGTGTGTGTGTGTGTGTGTGTGTGTGGCACTGGGAAATTATTTTAGCTGTTATAGTTTTGTGTTAAAGATTTATACAGCCTATTTTTTATTGGTGTAAATAACAATAGAATATGAGTAATTGTTAAATCATTGAGGGAAATGCAAGGACTATTGTCTGGATTTATACTAAAAAGCTTGACAACAATACTTCCAATGAAACATTTTCAAATGGCCACTGCCTGATCACAGAAATGGAGGAGAACTTGATAATTTGCCTGAAAAAAAGAGTTAGTTTAACATCAATTTTAAAAATTGTGATAGCAACCAGAAGGGAATCCACCAGGGTTCAGTATGGATTCTTTGTGAAAAAGATTTGTCAAATAAAAGCAATAGATTCAGTAAAATTTTCTTGATACTTTTAGAATTAAAAGATAATCCAATGAATTTTTTAAAATAAAAATTTTATGAAGCATTGGATTTATTAAGTGTCCTTTGCATGCCAACCATGTTCTTAACTACAAAGAATATAAAGATAAAAAAACTTAACATTGTTCCTTTTTTCAAGAAGTTTACAATCTGCTAGGAAGAATATGACATGCACAAATAAGCTGAGCTTTTACAAGCAGTGTTGGCATTTATAAGTTGCACAAATCTCATGAGCCAAGCAGATGAAATGATCCCCAAACCACTTTTGTAATATAAATTCAGCTTCAAGAAGCTCAAGAAGGGACAGATATCCTAGGGGAGTGACCTTAATGGACAGAGATCTCAGAATATTGGGAAGCCCACTGTAAGAAATAGGGCAAGGTTAAGAAGGAGCTCATCTGGAACTTATAGCTACCTATTTTAATTAATTAGTGAATTTCTTTGGGACCTTACTTGGGGTTTTCTTGGCAGAGATACTGGAATGGTTTGTCATTTCCTTGTCTAGCTAATTTTATAGATGAGGAAATTGAGACAAACAGGGTTAAATGACTTGTCCAGGCTCACACAGCTAATGTGTCCAGTGTTGGATTTTAACTCAGGAAGATGAATCTTCCTGACTCCAGGCCTGATACTATCTACTGTGTCACCAAGCTCCCCCTCACTATTTTCTGGCTCTTCAAATAAATATAGTAAAATGTGGGAAATATTTGGAGCAAAGAAAAGATTCAGTAAAATTATTCTAGGAATTACTAAGGTGGGAAAGAACACTTTAATTAGGGAGTGTAAATATGTATGGGGGGGTGTTGTTAGGAATGATTTCATGGAGAAGCTGCCATATAAACTGAGCTTTGAAATACATTTCAACATGTAGTAATGAGAAGGTAGAACATTCAGTGGGAGATGAGAAAGGAAAATGAAAATATATAAATGCAGATGATACAATGAAATTAGGCGATAGTAGTAATTCAGTTTGTTTGGAATACAAAGTGGGTAAAGGAAATAATATGAAATAAATCTAGAAAAGCAGAAAGAAATTGTATTCATGTGTTGTATATATGTAAGTGTGTGTGTGTGTGTGTGTGTGTGTGTATGTGTATGTTGGGGGGGTGTTAAATGTCAAACTCAAGAGTATATATTTTGTAGGAATACATTTATGTTTTGTTTTGTTTTTTAGCAGACCAGTATCACAATCAAGCCTATATCATAGGAAGGTTACTTTGACATATTTGTGAAAGACAGAAGAAACTAGAGTTAGAATCATAGAATTCTAGATCCTGACTCAAAAGAGACCCTCAAAGTCATTGAGCTTATTTCCCCTCATAAGGATACTAAGGTCCTGACAAGTTAAATGACTTACCCAGATTTAGAGAGATAGTAAGCATCAGAAGTACTGTGTGAACCCAGGTTCTCTCAAGAGTTAGTGCTCTTTCCACTGTGCTAGCCTTCCTAGGAGAAGGCAACAATCATAGTCTAGGTGAGAGGTGATGAGGTAATAACACTACTTCATGAGGAAATGCAGGTAGCAAGTCCAGACAACTTTTCCTAGGAGTTTAACAGTGAAGGAGAGGAAAGATAAAGAATAGATTGGGGGGGGGGGGGTACCAAGGGAGAGGGAAGTTTTTTTTGTTGTTTTTGTGTGAGATAGCAAACTTAGATTAGTAGAGAGTTAGAAATGCACTAGTAGATGGAGATTAATGAGAGAAAAGGGGCAAAGGATCAAGAGCCAACTTGACAGAGGGCAGGAAGGGAATGGCATCAAAGACATGAATTGAAACGGAGGAGGGAACCATCTCAGACCACAGAGAAGGAGGAAAGATTGGGAAAAGACTGAAAGCTGTTTGGAGATAGGAATTGAGGATGGGAAAGGATGGAGTTCCCAAAGCTCAGTGTTTTCAAAAGGAGATCAATTTGAAAGATGGGGGGGAGGGAGGAGTTGGGCATTTAAGGAGATACCAAAAGAATTCTTGATGATAGTGTAATGACATAGATTCAATCTGAGATGATTAAAATGATTGTCATTCATTGAAGAGAGGCCATCTGACACCAAGTAACTTTAATTAGAAGTTGGATGAAGTGAAAACCATTTCGTGACTTCATTCAGGAACATTCTGGAAAAACCTTTTGAAAGTAGAAACTACAAAGGACCTTACCAATTAACTCCTTTTAACAATGAAAATTTTTGATTATATTGGGAAATTTAAATGATACTTACTTCAGATAAAAACTTTATCATGAAACATAGCCTATTATCAAAGTCTTCTTGGCTCTTTTCCAGTTATTTGTCCAAACACCTTTATGATTATCATATTTCCTGACATAAAAAGAAATGAGTAAAGAACAATTTAGAAACCCATTTAAGATCACATGCATTGAGAGAAGTAAGCTCATTAAGATCAGAATATTTGGACTCTTAATTGCTCATATTCATTCCCTGTAGTCATTCCTTCTTCTCTTCCCTGTCTCTTCCTTTCTGCCTTCTTTTCTCTCTCTAACAATGATTACCACATCCTTGCCTGAAAGCCAGATATGTTCGATTTCATCTTTCCCCAGGGTTCTCTGGCACCCTGAAAGGTGTTGGGATGTATCTAGCCTTTCTGCATATGATTCCAGTTCCCATCAATGATGTTCCTAAAAGCTGCTCCCCTGCACCCCACTTCCATTTAGTCATTAATGGTTGGATTCACCTTTACACAGAAATATTTACTTAAATATTTGTGCTCAAATCACAAATATTGACAACTTACTCATATAATATGTGGCAGTCATAATTTATCCCTTTTTGCCTTTTTATCACCTCAGTCTTGGAGGCAGGGGATTATGTTCATAACTTCCCTCAATTTTCACAGAGCACAGTCCTAGTACCAATTCCAAAATCTCCCTCAGGATCCAGTCCCAAGCATCCTGGCTTCTCAAACTTCCATGCTAGTCTGGCTGGATGCACCATCTTCCCTACAATCCTGGCTCCAAGGTTCCCATGAATCTCCAAGATTCCCTGGGGGAATCTTCTGAGCATCTGAAACTGAGGAGGTCTAATAACATAGAACAAAAATACCCATTCCCAGACACAGTCCTCAGAGCTGAGGTAAAAGACAAGGAGCAAGGGAAGAAAAATCCCTCCTTTCACCAGTTCAATTCATAGTATCTTCACAGTGGATGAATTATGATTTTCACCCTCTGGGAGCAGCAAAGAAAAGATCAGCAGAAAGAGAGTGGTGAAAAGAATCAGTTGGCAAAAGTGGAACTGCCTAGTAGTACCAGTTTTAAACCTGCAAGCATCCAATTAAAGGAGGCTACCCTATTCATGCTGTAGGGGACACAAGTCTCCTTGTTCCAGCTAGAGTACATACACATGCATAAGTATATATATATACACAGAGAGAGAGAGACAGAGAGAAAGAGAAACAGAGAGACAGAGACAGACACACATATACACACACACAGACAGAGAGAGAGACAAAGAGAGAGACAGAGACTCAGAGAGAGAGACAGAAAGAGAGAGACAGAGACAGAAAGAGAGAGACAGAGACAGAGAGAGAGACAGAGAGACAGAGAGAGAGACAGAGAGAGACAGAGAGAGAGAGAGAGAGAGAGAGAGAGAGAGAGAGAGAGACTGAGACAGAGAAAGAGAGAGAGACAGAGAGAGAGCAAGAGAGAAATTTAGATTGCACATATGTACACATATATGTATATGTACATATACATTGTTGTTCTGCTGTTCAGTTATATCTGATCCTTTGAACCATAGCATACTACTTCTGTCCATGGAGTTTTCTTGGCAAAAACATTGAAGTGCTTTGCCATTTTCTTCTCTAGTGGATTAAAGCAAACAGAAGTTAAATGACTTCCCCAGGATCACACAGCTAGTACGTATCTGAGGTTGGATTTCAACTTACATCTTCCTAAGTCTAGACTCTATCCACTGATATGTATGTATATATGTAAATAAACTATATATTTGGGGTATGGCAAGTATTTGTATATAAGTTGTAGGCACAGGCATGTAATATATACATGCATGCACTCACACACACATATACCTTCATTTGTTCTTGAATCCCAGTAGATCATTCATTCCTGTTTGATCTGAGCCTGGATTCTGGAAATTCTGTGAAGTCAATAGGCTCTTCATTATGCTTCCTTGTCTCTTAAAAGAACCAAGAGAGGAGGAGTTAGATATTATCAGATTAAACCGGAACATAATAAAATCATCATAATGAAGTCCTGACTTTATTTTTGCAATCTTTTTTTTTTTTTCACAATACTATTGCATTAGTAATTTAAAGCAGGCCTAAACCTGCCAAACTCATTTGAGTACAACTTGCAGGACCTGGAACAAAGTGGAGAACAGAGCTGCAGAAAGAGTGCGCTGCTCAATTTCAATGTCAATTCATATACTAGAACCATCTGACTGTAATGACAAAGTGAATATCCAGCCACAGTTTAGATTTTGCCACTTGAGAAACTTGAAAAAAAATTTTTTTTAATTAAGCACACCAGTCAGATGTGCTGACTTTGTTTGGAATAGCTTTTCAGAAATTTCATAAATTAGATTTTCTCTACTCCATCCAAGCATGTGAGATGAGAATGGGCACCTACTGTAGAACAAATAGTCCATAAACAAACTTAATAAGTTTCTTGTTTACATGGATGCAAAACGTGCCTTGACTTATACTGTACCTCAGTCTTCTACCTGGACTTTGGAATAATGATTAAATTTTCAAATCCCAGCACAGGCTCAGATTTTCATTATATTTCTTCCCAGTTACACAATTCCTATAAAATAGGCAGGAGGTGCTGCACAGAATGGCTGATGACGCCAGGCCATGTGCTTAGTTCATTATAAACATTTCAAGTAACTAAAGCTCCTAAAAGCCAATTAAAACAGAAATTTTCTAATGCATTCAAGAGTCTCTTGTTTTATTGAGTGCTCTGAGAAGGCTATGAAAAATAAACAATATTCCAAATGTAACAAATACTCCTCAGTAAGAATTTGAAACTGGTTTCAGTTGGACTACTTTGCATTATTATTTATGTGATATATGAAGAGAAAACTTTTGTCTTTAGTTTTTCACACTCCAGTAGTTAAAAATGCCATATTATAAATAATACTGTTATAAAAATGTCATGTGGTCTATAGTTTTGCAGACTGTAGTTTTCATCCTTTTCAGCCAAGTTGACAGGCATTTATTGGTGCAATAGAGTACTGGGCCTAGAGTCAAGAAAAATTGAGTTCACTTACTAGCTTTGTGATTCTGGGCAAATCATTTACCCTTCATTTGCCTCAGTTTCCTTTCTTGTAAAATGGGAATAATAATAGCATCTACTTTCCAGGGATGATAACAAGGATGAGATCACAATTGTAAACAGCTTAGCACAGTGTCTGGCACATAGTAATCACTATATAAATGTTATCTATGATTATGATTATTATTAGTGAATTTAAGTCCTGTCTAGAAACTTCCTAAATGTGTGACTCTGGGCAAGTGATTTAACCATTCATCTTCCCCTGTTCCTCATCTGAAAAATGGGGATAACAATAGGGCTTAACTTCACAGTGTTATGAGGATTAGATGAGTATGTAAAGCACTTTGCAAATCTTAAAGAACTATATAAATTCTAGCAATATTATTATTATTACTAGAGTGAACTATTTGACAAGAACTTTGTTGAATGCTGGGAATATAAAAAAGGGCAAAAAATGAATCTACTAACCTCACAGTCGAATGGGGGCAAATAACATGTTAAACAACTACATATACGTGATATATGTATGTGTGTGTGTGTGTGTGTGTGTGTGTGTGTATGCAAAAGATAAATTGAAGATAATCTCAGAGGACCTTAAAGGCTTCTTACATATGGTAGAACTTGAAAAAAGCCAGGGAAACCAGAAGGAAGAGATGAAGAGGGAGAGAGTTCCAGACATAATAGACATCCAGGAAAATTCCTGACATATGTCAGGAACAGACCAGATTTCAAGGGCCAAAAACCAAATACTAAATTTAGGGCCTTGAGAGTTTTTTCATTTTATACTAACTCAAATTACTGAAGATATGACTAATCATGGCTTGAAAATGCATCTTATTTTTATTTGAATTGAATCAAAAAATAACTAAAATTGGGAAAGCTTATAATTTGTCAGCTTTTTGAAAGAACTTTTTAGGCAATGTATATTTGAATGCAATGGTTCTGCTATCTTTCTTGTCTTTTTAGTTAGTTGGTGGTTTATATTCAGACAAGAGGTTCTTGAATTCTTTGATGTGGGTATTACTTCTACCAATATAGAGTCCAACTTACCCATACTTTCTTATCCTCTGTAATTCTTGGTGTCTCTTCATAAATCCTTCAGAGAGCATCCACCAACATTCTAGAAACCTTCCTCCTTTATTTTCATATTTCCTGGGTATCAATGTCTATCTATTGTCCCTTAGTTTTGTTGTGTAATCATCATTAGTAATATGTTGTGGCCCTATTCCTACCACATCCTTTGGGTGGGGATGTCTTGATAAATGTTTCAAAAAGACCTTCCCCCCCAATATGCATACATACATATACACATATGACACATTTTCCGGTTTAATCTGCATTATTAATATTTTATCTGTTACTTTCTTAAATTTAGACAATCAACAAAACAGTAAATCAAGCCTTTATTTGTAATCTTTGTCAAATTCCCAGGTGTAAATGCTAACACTGAATATTTAACAGTTTTCACTTTCATGAAATACTCACTTTCCTGAGTCAGGTCAAACTGACTTCAGCATACTGCTGCTTTTGATTATTTATTATTTTGATTCTTCTAAGATTATAGGGTCCTGTGAATTGAGCCATACTTAATTATCAAGAGATGATTAGTTTTAAAGATAGGCTCTGTGGTAGCAAACAGCTTGTAATAATATAAAATGTTAAAATTTCCAAAAAGCATTTCAGTTAGAACTTCTTCTCTTCTGGGCCTAATTTGCTTGAAACAATTGTGTAAGATGTAGATTAGTGGTTCTCAAAGTATGGTCTAGAGAATCCTGGGGATCTCTGAAACCCTTTTAGAGGGTCTAGAAATTCAAAAATAGTTTTTATTTCCAATATGGTAAATGTCTATAAATATAACTCAGATAAACAAAAATGCTTTGGAGAGATCCTCAATAATTTTTAATAGGATAAAGATACTGAAAACACAAGTTTGAGAACACTGATGTATAACGCCTCATTCATTACTGGTTAACAATTCCAAGTCCAAATCCATAAAGTAGAGATTATATTTTTCATTTTCCTTAGTTTTTAGTATGAATACATATGGAAACCTCATTCAAATAGCTATGCATTTAATTGAGAAGTCTTTATGGTGATTTGAGACTCAATGAAATTAGCACAGTGTCATCTGCAAAGAGGAATATTTAGAGAACTTTTCCATCAATAAGGAACATCTTGTCTATTTGGATTTTTTATAGGACATCTTCCATGATACCAGAGAATATACTAATTCTTTTGTAAATATACATCTCCCTGTTTTAAGGCTCAGTTGATGTTGATATTTATTGGATCATTGGTCCAATCTGTTATTACAAAATCTTGTTTATTTTTAAACATATTGATATAGTTTGGCTAGGCTGTTCCTATTTTGTAAAGAGGAAGGAGAATATGCAGTTAGAGAAAGTGAAATGCTTAAAAAATAGGAGTATAGTTGGGGGGAGCAGGTAGAAGGTGCAGTGGATGGAGCACCAGTCCGGGTCAGAAAGACCTGAGTTCAAATCTAACCTCAGACAATTAACACTTCCTAGCTGGGGGACCCTGGGCAAGTCACTTAACCCTAATTGCCTCAGCAAAAAAAAAAAAAAAAGTATAGGACTGTAGGTCCTGAAGCCAAATTAATTCTGCATCTTGAGTTTAGTCTTACCTAGTGTTCAGTCATTTTTCAATTGTGTTTGACTGTTTGTGATCTCATGTGTGGTTTCTTAGCAAAGGTATTAGAATAGTTTGCCATTTCCTTCTCCACCTTATTTTATAGATGAGGAAGCTGAGGCAAACAGAGTTAAGTGACTTCTTAGAATCACATAGCTTCTAACACACAGCTGGATTTGGACTCAGGAAGATGAATCCCTGCCTCCAGGTTTCAGTGTTCTCTGTGCCCCCTAGCTAACCTTATTGACTTGAGATTAGAATATTTATGAGAGACTTTGGCTTTCTTTGTCTGTCTCAGTAGAAAACCTGACAGCCCCTTAAAGCATCTGGTAGTCAGGCTGGTATGGACCAGAAAAAGCTGTCCTTCTGTGAGTAGTCTCATAGTATGTGTAGTCTCATTTCCTAGTGCCAAAAAAAAGGAACTCCACAGTTAACAGGGAAATAGATCAAAAATGAGCAAATTTTCCTGTATTCTTCCAGTATGAATGTATCTAGTGACAAGTTTTTTCTGACATCACATCTAAATTAATCTTCTTGTAACTTCTACCCTTTCTTCCTGTTTTCACTTTAAACCTCAGGCATTTCTTCCAAGGCCCTAGTACATCTATCTAGAACAGACCTTCACTGTAGTAACTCACCATGTAAGTATGTGCAATTCATTTCAATTTCAGTTTCCTCATCTTCAAAATGAAATGTTTGGGTTAGATGATTTTTAATATTCATTAAAATTTTAAAGATCTAAAAATCAAGTCCAAACCCCTTGTTTGATAGAAATAAAAATAGGTGGTCTTTGCCCACAGTGGGCCAAAGTGGGCTATCTTGTTACAGGACACGGTAGAAGTGTGTCAATTTGTCTATGTATGTGAATGTGCGTATGGGTGACTGTATATTTGGGGAGAGTTATGTCTGAATGTTAAATATCAAGGTATGTGCTAGATACTGGAAACTTCTTCAAGGAAAAGCAAAGGCAGGGATTCTGATAACGTAACATTTTAATTTCGAGAGACATTATGGTAGTGGACAGATCATAAGTCTTGGATTTAAGATGTGGATTCAACTATCACCTATTGACACATATTCATTGTGACCCTGAGAAAAATATTTAACCTGTCAGTGCTTCTAGGCAACTTTTTAACACTATAAATTACAAAGAAGATTTTGATTTGCCTTGAAAGAGGGAGTTCCTAATGCTAAAGAAATCCTAGGTTATCCCCATTCATCGTAATTTTAAAGAAAGTTAGGAGAAGCTGCTTAAATATAAATATATATTCATGCATACGTATGTGTACCTCTACATGCAAACACATATGAGTACACAGATTGTTTACTTGTACTTATATTTATGCATATACAGTTTGTCTACTGAAAAACAAAATCAAAGCAAAATAGTAAGAGACAGATAGGTAGAGGTCAATTATGTAGGACATTGAATGACAAAGTACAAGATTTAAACTTTATTTGAGAGCCACTAAAAATTCCTGTTTTGAAAATGGAAGTGATGTAATTAGGGAAATTAGATGATGTCAGTGAATACACCATATGGAACAGAGAAGGAAAAAACTGGAGTCAAGACCAATTTAGAGGCCCAACCAAGGTGATGAGATTCTGAATTAGAGTGGAATAGTGCAATGGGGAAGGAATAAAAAAGGAATTGGTGATTGATTACCTATGGGAGTAAGATGGGAAAGTCAAGGATATCTCCTGAGAAGTTTTGAACATGAATGACTAGGGATTTACTGGTACCCATAACAGAGATGGAAAAATTAAGAGAAGGGGGAGATTTTAGGGATAGAGAAGAAGATAATGAATTATTTCTTGGATGTGTTGAGCTTGAACAGTCAATGGGATACTCAGAGGGAGATAATCTAGAAAAGAGCTGGAAATATTGGCCTGGAGCTCTTCAGAGATATGGGAATTGGAGATAGAGATTTGAATTATATCCAAATATTAAGGTGACTTGTGAAGTCTGGAAAATAGATTGAATAGCATGAGTAAATGAAGTGAGTGAAGTTGATTACATTCCTGAAAGGATACCATTAAGCTAGTGATTCCCATGTTATTACTAATTAACTAATAGTTTACATTTGTAGATTGGCTTACAGTTTTCAAATTGTATACACAATTTTATTTCATCTTCAAAAAAATATGAAATAGGAAAATATTACTCTGGTTTCAAAATTACTTTGTCCATAATTTATTTAAAAACTATTAAAATTATGCACGTATCCATACATATGTTGTCAAATTAATTAAATATATAAATAAAACATTTGATTTATTTAACTCCTTTCCTCTCTTTCTCTTCCTTCCAATCCCCCCCCTCCCCCATATTGAAAAGGTACATATGGGAAAGAAGAATTTTATACTAATCTCTAGCATTAGACTGTTTTAGGGGAACTAATTAACTTTAATAAGATCGAAAACACCCATTATATGTTTTTGTTTTTATTAGGATAAACACACCTGGACAAATTTATTAGCACAAATGCACCATTTATTAGAATGACTCGGCGTCCTCCGTCCTAGACTTTACAGGGTGGCTGAGTATGAAGTAGTCTATACTGGGATGCCCTAGGGAAGAGGACCATCCAGATAATTATTTTTTTCTCTACCTTGACTTCCATTTTCAAGAAAATATTTTTTGTTGGCTATTTAGTCACTGAATGGCAGTCATATGAAACAGAGAAGAAAGAATAACATACCCAGAGTAAAAACTTCAAAATCCATATCTCAGCCCCTCTGTCATACTTTATCCTGTCTGAAGCCAGTCCTGCAATGTTGGTACAGAAATAGTGACAGGCAAGTCAATGCTTGGTTTTCTTTCAAGTCATCTTAATATTTGGGTGATTCAAATTTCTATTTCCAACTTCCATATATCTCAAGAGCTGTAGTCCAATATTTTTAATTCTCTTCTGGATTATTTCCCTTTGAATATTCCATTGACTGCTCAATGGAATTATCTTTACTTGGTTTAGCTGGGTGGAAAACTATTTGTTATTTACTATATATACTAGGCTGGGTTATATGTATTAGAGAAAAGCTAAAATCTTCCTCTGCTCATGACATGGAAGTGACCTTGGGCTCTAGGAGCCTAAGCTATCAGGTCACAAGCTTCTCAAGGTGTTACCAAGTTGGGAGGTCTCTGAATATGAATATTTATAAACCAAGTCACATTGATGTATGTGAAAACTGGACATCAGGTAATGATTTTTTTTGTCATAGTAACACATGAAACTACTTAGACTTGGAGGGAAAGATCTTTAAATGAAGTTCTTGTATTTTCTGTTCTGCAATATATAATGGATATACTAGAAAAAAATAATCCTTGGATTTTGGTAATACAATATCTGAGTGACATATTGCCCAAAACTAGTTAAGGGAAAGCAGTTATGTCTAGTAACTTCACTCGTAGTCATTCATATCTGTGTATACATCATTTTAGCTCTATCAACATTCTGAGACCTAGAAGTGCCCTAGAAAGAGCACTTTAGAGAAATGTTTTCCAGGGAAGAGAACTTTGAAACAGAAAGAGAAATTCAGTCTACTAAGTGCTATTCCAGAGAGTGGGATCAGGAAAGAAAGGATCAGGGGTCAAAAAAGCATCCCTTATTCCCTCATACAACATGGGCTTCAGTCACCTTGTCATTCTGGTCATCCTTTTCTGCATATATTCTATTTTTTCAATATCCTTTTAAAAACGTAATACCTAGAATGGAACAAAATACTACAAATGTGATACGCCATAAATAGAATATGCCAGGAATACTGTTTTCTCTTATTTGAGATATTATTTCTTTTCTGTGTTTGGGAAGTAGAATAGGTTTTATCAAAGTGCTATATAAAGACTAGTTATTATTATTATTTCCTATTATTCAATGAATCTTAACTATATCTGGGTAACTTTATATATTCACACAGACTAACAGCAATAAATCAGGTTTTCTATACATTCATAACTATACCATCAATTGCAGTTTGATATTCCAATCATTTATTCTAAGCATTCTTACTTGATTCACATAATCATAGAATCTCAGAACTGGAAAAGATTCCAAACTCTATCAAATCCAACTCTGCTTTGACTTAGAATTCTTCTTCAAAATTGCTTACAAGTAGCCAAACTGGTTAATGTATTAGTCTTCCAGAAGCAGCCCATTCTACTCTTGCAGAACTGTCATTATTGATGAAGAAAGATTTTCCTAATGTTAAGTGCCAATTTTCCTCTCCGCACTCTCCGCAACCTCCACCATCCTCTCTGCATTTTGGGAATAAGTTGAAGAAGTTAAGACCCACATTTACAGGAAGCCCTTAAAACATTTGAAGATTGTTACAATATTCCCAATTCATTGATTAAATAAAATCAACTAGTTCAGGGTCAAGGACAGGCACCAAGAACATTTCATTGAATTCCTTCCTGCTCTCAAGGAGCTCACAGTTTAATTGGGGAGAAACCATGCAGGCAACTATGTACAAACAAGATATATACATGGTAAATTATAAATAATCAACAGAAAGAGTATTAGAATAAAAGCATAATTTTTCAAGGACTTTTTTTAGAAAGTAGGATTTTAACTGGGCTGAAGGAAGCCAGAGAAATCAGGGCAAATATAAGGAAAAGTATCCAATGTAAAGGAGACAGCTATTGTTCAAACAAGTGTTTAAATTGTGCCTAATTGTAACAAGGCATTGTGCTAAGTGATAAGGCTACAAATACAATGAATAATACCATCCCTATTTTAAGGAACTGAAGTCAGTAGTAAAAACTCTTCACATATTACTATCTACTCACATTTCTTTTTGATTTCCTAATCCAAAAATCATTCTTTTAAAAAAGAAAACTGAGTTAAATCACATAAAATCAAATTTCACCTTATAAGTACTTGATTATTTTATAAATATAAAAATATATACTAAAATGATTGGTGTGCTCGTTAATATAAAATGAATTTTAGTTTACTATTTTTTGATTGCTATTATTGATGCTATCAGCCTATAGCCCTAATGATTGAAAAATCATTTGTCAGTCCATGATACAGGACAAAACTAGAAACAGATTAGCAGCTGAGGCAAAGCTTTTATGTTCTTAGAGCCATATAAGTCCAGAGTTGGAATGGGCAAAGAAAAAATGAAGGGGAAAGTGACTCATGGCCATAGAAAGATCAGAAGTTCTGAGAAAGAATCTTTGTGTCTGAGTAAGAAAGTAGGGTCCAGGGGGCTAGGGTAGGTGCAGAAAGCAAATACAGAACAGTCTTGGGCCATAGAGGACCAAGGGAGAAAGATTTAAGAAGGGAGGCAGATCAAATACTGAAAGAAAACTCAGATGAAAATAGTCTTTCTCAGATTTTCTTTATCTGATTGCTCAGACTAATTGTTTTTGTCTTTTTCACTCTCCCTTTCAATAATTATTCATATATTTTTCCTCCCCACTTGCCAAATTCCTGTCTATGTATCTATATTTTAAAAGTAGGATCTCTGATGCGGTATATAATCCTACCAGTTTTCCACAAGTTGCCAACTCAATTCTACCTCAGACTAGAGATGTAATTTACCCTGTTATTACAAGCATGATTGAAATTAAAAAAGGAAATTATTTGATGCATTACATCATTATTTAATGTATTTCCCCAAATCCTTATTAACATGGTTAAAATGTAATGAATTTCAGCACTTGAAGAAAAAAGTGGACTTCAATAATCTGGAAAATTCATATGTGTGAGCGATCTCATTACTCATGATGACAAATAAGGTGTACTATGTGTTGTATGCTATTCGTACAACCTATCCAATCTGGCAGATGGTTGGTTTGTTTGATATAAATAAGAAAACCATCTGCTACTGTACTTGACATTGGAACTATTTAAGCTGTTTGTCAGTTGATAGAAAAATAGCTAGTATTTATATAGCACTTCAAAGTTTACAAAGTGCTTTACTTTTTTTTTTTAAACATTTTGCCCTCAAGTCAATGGAACAAGCTTTTATGAAACATTTACTAGGTACCAGGCACTGCACTTAGAATCGGGAGTACAAATACAAGCAGAAAGAAGGAGTCCCTGTCCTTAGGAGCTTACATTCTAATAGGGAAGGACAGACCATAAAAGGGAGCTGCAAAGGGAGTGAGAGGACCTAGAACCTACTAGATGCAAGGGTATGATAGAGAACTGCAGTGGGTGAGAATGGAGATGGCTGATCTGGGCATCCTCCTTCACTGGAAGTTCTTGGAGGAACTTCCTACTCTCCAATCAGAAGGATGGTCCCCAGGGGCTGAGGGCACTGTTGAGGTGTGAGTTCCAAGTCTAAACTTGAGAAGCAGGTGCTATTATCGTCTCTATTTTTTTAGATGAAGAAATTGAATTTGAGCGAGGTAAAGTTCAGGGTCCCACAACTAGTAAGTATAATTGAACTGAGATCTTTCTGATTCCAGGTCCACTATTCCATCCACTGATGGTCACTAGGTGGTTATGATTTCATAAGAGACTTGGCTCAGACATTCTCAGGCAGCCTCCCCCTTACCAGTGTCAAGTTCAATGGCTGTTAAGGAGTTCCTGGATCTCCGGTCTCAGTTGACCTTAGTCATTGATGGATGACCAATGAAAGATATAAAGAGCTCTGAATGTTACTTTGACTCCCTTATGGTTACCCAACCCTGCTGTATGCTGGTACAGACTTCAGCCACGTCCTGGGACTACTCAGTTTCCTTGGAAGAACCTTGCTCCGAAAAGGGAGAAAAAGATTGCCAGGACTGAAACTAAGTGTATTTGTCAGCAATGAAGCAACTTCTACTGACTTTGAACTTTGGAGATCCCAAGGACACCTCAAACTGTGCTTGTCCAATCTCACACATTGATTGGTCTTTTCACAGTTTTGGAGGAAAAAGAGACTCCATTCTCAGTTTGTTTTAAAAGACCCTGAAGATGGCCTTGTTCTGACATTGGTCATTCCCTTTTGGGAATGTTGTCCAAGTACATGCTTTTATTTCCTTAACAGGCTTGTCACCTGCACAGTGCCCTTTCTAGGGGGTTGAATGGTGTCATGGAGAGATCTTAAAACTCTTAATTTTAACATCAAATGGCCAAAGTGATAATAGGTTATAGTCTAACTAGTTAGATTTTCTTTGTAGCAATTATATTAGATTAGCTAGTCTTTAATTCCCTGATTTTTCCTCTTTACTTTAAAAAGCAATCCTGGGTAAACTTTTTCTATTCTGGGTAATCTGGAATTATTCTTGCAGCCTTGATCCCACATTATTTCAAATATAGTATTCTTAACTCAGTCTTCACCACACATAATTAATGTAAATCATTAGTTATAGACAATGTAAAGAATCTATGTATTGACTTGTTTTTCTTTTCATTTCAATCAATATTTTTCAGTGTTTCTGTAGGTGTTTCTTTCTTTCTGTGTGTTTTCTATATGGTTATAGCTAAAGACCAAACCTTAGTTAATTTCTATGGTGAGGAAAGAATAATCAGTAAACACACTGATCTTCCTATTTTTAGTTTTAGCCACATATTGGGTTTATATTCCCAAGGCTTTCCCATCCTGAAAACCAAACTAAACCATTTTTTTTTTACTATATCTCATCATCCCCTACTTTCTTATATGTTTTATCCCTTTCTCAGTCCAAATCCTAAGAGGGGGAAAAATGTCTCCAATTGCTGCCTCAAAACATGGTTCCAATCTGTTTTGTTAGTCTCATTGGACATTAAACCTCTGCCCACAGCCCAGGATCTAACCAAACTGCTGGGCAACCTCTCTGTTCCAAAGAGATCCATCACCCTTCTTAGTAATTTTGCACTGATTGACCCCCTGCTTGCAATGCACTTCTTCCTTATCTTAATCTCTTAGATTCCTCCCCTTCCTTTGAGATATTTTTCTAACACAAACTCTTATACACAAACCCTTTCCTGATCCCCTTACCTCCTAGATCTCTCTCTTTCAAAATACCTTGTATTTGATTGCTTTGAATTTATTTGTATTTGTTCTTTTTACATTATTCTGTTTATACTCCTCCTATACGTACTTATGATCTTACCAATTAGAATATAAAATAGGGATTATTTATTGTATCCATATCTTCAGCATCCAGTAAATTATATGGCACATGAGAGTTTAACAACTTCTTGTTGATTGATGGTTTATTGAGCCACTGAGGAGGATTTATGGGGAAATATGTATAAAAGTTGTACAATATGATTGATCAGTCCTTCCACATTTTTCAATATGGATTTGTTGTGATTAGTGCTGGCACATAAAAAGATTTTTTTAAACATAAGTACCTATGAGCATGATGCAGATTAATTGTGGCTGGATGAGTTTAACAGTTTATAATCACCATTATACATTTTTAGTAATACCATTGTATTGGTCTGACTATATAGGCCTACTACCAAAGTTAGTTTGTTTTAATCCTGAGTGTGGCATATAATTGCCGTTACTTTTCATAGTACACAAGTAATTTTTGTTCTTCTTAGAAAGCATTCATTTTAGGAGTGTGATATTTCTCTGGGCGTATCCTATATTAAGAACAATAATAAATACAGTAGAAGTTGAGGAAAATCATAACTGAATCTCCAACATATCATTAGATGCATTTTGACCAAATTTGACAGTTCTGCTCTGTCTCCCATTAGCCTTCTATCACAAAGACATAGTCAGGAATGATGATGCAGAAAGGATGATTGGGAGAAAAGTATTCTAGCATCATTATTTTATTTATAATTGGAAGACTTGACCCTGACAAATAAGATTCTAATTAAAACCCAAGTAAAAGCAATTACCAGTGATTAATAAAGTAATTTTTTTGATGGAGAACCACATTTGGCTGATATTTTTTATATTCTGGGAAGTTAGTTGATCAAATATAATACCTACATGTTTCATGGGCCAGAAGGTAGTCCTTTTACTATTTCATTTTGGAACTCTGTAATCAGAGGTCATGATTTTAATAAAGGGATTATATGTACTGCTAAGGAAATATATGCTCACTATCATTTGTGTTTATAGAAACATCCAGCTGAGTCCTTCCAAATTATTATCAGTAAAGCATCAGATCACAACTTCTGGATATTTAATTAGTTGGGTTTTTTTTAAAGAAATATATTAACATTAGTGAATTATGTCTCCCATGTACATTATTAACATTTACTCTTGCTCTGATTCCAATGTTGGCTATAGTTTACATTGTAAATTGTAACTGAAATATTAGATTTAGAAGAAAGAAATACCTCAAACAAGAGACACAGAAGTACCAAAAAAAGGAATCTTTTTTTAATGTCATGAAGGTAAGAATTGGTTTAAAACGTATGAGGCAAGTTAAATTATATAAATATATATGTATATAAATATATATTTGTATATAAACATTAAGGGAATTTGTGTCCCTCTGTCACAAGAAGTTTGTTTTTCTTTTCCTTTCTTTATGTACAGTGTGATAGCGAGAAGGAAAGGGGGAAAATTGATTTTTTTCATTTTTTAAAATATAAAGATTTGGTGGGGGGAGTAATACAGATTTGAAATATTACTTGTACTTTCAGATGAGGTCACCATATTTTTTATTATTAATTTTGCTTAACTATTTTTATTTGTTGTAAGAGATTTTTCATGAAGTGGTAGTGTCCTATAAGTACCTAGAATGTAAAAATAAGACATATTAATATAAAACTGAAAGTGACCTCTTACCTCTCTTCAGACCCATTCTCCTCAAATAGGACCTGGGGAAATTTTCATGGAGGTAAAAGGAATATTCACATATAGGAAGGTAATATGGTTCATTCAACTTTTAGCAAATATTTATTTATTCATTGCCTATAACATGGAATGCATCATACTAAGAACCAGGAGGTGGGAGTAGGACACATAGGTCTTTGACCATGTTGAAGTTCATAGGGAAAAGCATAACGAAGATAAACAAATTTGTTACTACCTAAGTTATAATGAGGTCAAAAAGTTCAGAGAATTGTGGATGCAGCAAATTCTGTAGATTTAGTATTTTGTTTATCCTTTTTAGTAATAGAGTCATAAACTAGGACTCTTTCACATCTTATAAGTCTCCCAGATTTTACTGCTGTTGTAAGAGGCCCTAAGTGCCATTTTGGTCTGAAATACAATAAAGAAATTAATGGCAAAGTCTGCTGTACATCTGTTGGAGGAAACTTGAATTGTGATGAGGGAACATCTAAAAAGTATTCTAGCATCATTATGTGATTTATAATGGGAAGACTCAATCCTGACAAATAAATGTAGATTCTAATTAAAATCCAAGGAAGAACAATTACCAATAAGTAGTGAAATAACTTCTTTGATGGAGAAGCAGAGTAAACCTATAAGTAAACCCAAAATAAAGATTAAAAAACATAACCCATAGTAAGAGCTAATTTTTCAGATGAGACTAGTTAGTTGAGAATATTCTCTTAATTAAAATTAAAATAAAAAATGTTAATTAAAACATACAAGAGAAAAAGATTATTCATGCTTAAGTTCAAAGAATAATGTTCCTCAATAAAGCTTTTTCTTCCTTTTGCCCAGCATCTTTCTCATTTTCTGATCACCAATCAAATAGACAATTTGGTCAATTCAGTTAAACAACCAGTAATTTCAGTACAGAAATTAAACTGATGGATTTGTTACAATATTCAGAAAGGTGTTAAAGAAGTTAGGAGATTGACACCTAAGACTTTGATCCTTTAGGATTTTATGATTTCTCATCAGAGTGCCTTCTCATCCTCTTCTAATTCTTCATATTTCTCTTTAGATCATCCTCAGGAGAACCATTTTTACTCAATAACTAGAGGCTTTTCTGAGATTCTTTGGGCATTTCAGGGATCAGGATATAGTACTCAGACTGTGTCCATTGGTCCATCTCTCATTCTCCAAAATGAAAAGCTTATCTTTTCTCTCTCATACATATCCTTGATAGTCTCTTATGACAATTATTATTCAATAATTGCAAGTCATTGTTAGCATGCGTTCAGCTTGCATATTTGCATATTTCCATTGCCCTTTGGGCAATTTGTAATTGTGTTTAATTTTTTTGGGAGTGTGGTATTTCAGCATTCACAGCTGAAGGCATTGTGCCTGTGTCATTGAAGGTGTGCTCCATAACTTCAAAACAAACCAAAAACATCTCTGGAGTAACAAATATGAGATTTTTGACTCTTTGAAAACATCACACCATTTTACAAATGTAATTCAGTCTGATATTCACCAAATACTATACTCCGACCCTTGTCTGTTTATTATAGTGTTTGTTACACCGGTCTACACAAAACGTACTACCAAACTAATGGACTGCCTCTATATCTGAATGAAACAGATTTGCATTTTTCATCCACTTCATTTTCCTATGTAGATGGTCAGTCTGATCTCTTTCATACTGCTATGGACTTTACTAGTAAAGCTTTGTAATATTTTAGGGATTGAAACAATTATCAGTACACATATCTTCAAATAGCATGTGAAGAGATTCATCATTAATAAGAAATTCTTTTGTTTGGACATTATCCAGGATATTATCTCTTGCATTGGTAAGCATATTTGGTGAAAAGCATGCCATAGATCAGTGAATAAAATTATCTCTCTAGTTGACTCCTATTACCACCTTACATGATCTTGTTATACATGTCTGACGAGGGTCTTCCAGGTTGGATTTTGATCTACAATATAAATGCTATCTTAAAATGAGAAGACAACAAATACTTCTTTATACTTTTTAGTTCTGTGACTAGAAATGTATAGAAAATTACCTGTGAAAACCTTTCTGTTTTCTTCTGATGTTTTCCTCAGTGATGGCCTTGATGTGACAAACTAATTAAATCAAAGGAAACAAACCTCAAACTGATGGTTTAATTCAGGCAAGATTACCATATCTAGCAGGTCTAATTTAGGTTTTTGGTTATAGAAAATGTGAATACAGAAGCAATTGGTATTATAGAAAATGAATCTTATACATGTATCATTGAAAAGGCTTTCTTCAATGATACAAAACATGTCAATGTTTAGATGAAGGGCACCAGAGAGGGAGCAGAAAGTACTTCAATTGTAAAGACTCAGAGTTGCCTGGATGGGAAAGAACTTTTTCTCCTATGGCCCTGTTTTGTGCTACTTTAGAGTAATTTTCCCTCAGAAGTATAACAGAAGTATAGCAGAAAAGCTATAATGTAAATTTCTTTTTCTTAAAAGAAGATTTATTTTGGATTAAGTGATTTTATGATGCAACATGGTTTTAAACAAAAATAGAGATCAGTATGAAAATAAAACAAATTGTACACATTAAAATATCTTTCCCTCAAAGCATTTTAGAATCATAAAAAATACAACACAAGAGTCGTCAGATATTCAGATGAGGATCAGTATACAAATTTCCCAGAAAGCAAACATTATATTACATTTCAAAGTCACAGGCTTTATATAATACTGCCCATGAACCACTTCCTGTATGTTTTACAATTTGCTGTATTTGCCTTGAAGAAAGAAGATGAAATTTAACTGATAAAAGATGAAATGAGAGATGTGTAATCTTAATGCTTCTATCAAATATCTCCCATTGTTTTTAATCTCTATTAAAAGTCACATTGAATAAATGTGCAACTTAAATCAAACTCCCTGAAAGATAGAAACATTGCTATTGCATGTGATATGTAAAATAGTGGACATGTGAGGCAAGGAAAGCATGAAAAGGCATAAAAAATGCACTGCCAGTGCTCGACCTAAACCTTAGAAATAAATATGTGGTGTTTTTTTTTTTTTTTACAGTGTCAAATCTTTTAAAAAGAAAGACTTGTTATAAAATTAGGTTAAGTAATACTTTCAGTAAGAGATGAAGGAGATCCATGAATTTTATGAGTTCATTTTGGAATGCCTGCATCCCTATTATAAAAAAACATGTAATCTTATGCATTTTCCTACATATTGACATCCCCCAGAATTTTTTGGAACATCCTATAAAGGATAAACTGCATTCCCATTAAGCATTTTGGAACATTAGGGTTTCTTACTGTTTCCTCTTTAATCTTTCAAGAACGTTTCCGTCTTTTCTATAAAGGCTGATAGTCAAGAGTTCCACTCATGGTCCCGGCCTAGCCTCAGTGATCACTGACTAACTCTGACTCATACACTGTCTTCTAGCATATATTTCAAAGTCATGACATTTTAAAAGATAGATGTGATGGAAAGACATTACCATAGCCTTAGCACAGTACCTAACATACAGTGGGTACTTAATAAATGCTTGTTGACTTGATCTACCCAAGACACTAGACATAAAAACTTTGTATCAATGAATCTTTTACTCTTGTAAAATACCCTAAAACCACCCTCACAAGAATTTTAGCTTTTTTATTAAAATAATATCTTGTCCTTCTGAATCACTGAATCATGAAAGCCTTTTGTGGATGAAAACACCTTTTAGTCTTAATTAACTTGTTGAATTACAAACATTACTCAGATCTTGATTTGTCATTCCATAATTAAGCTTCTTAGATTTTATTTCTTATATAATTTAATAGGTAAAATTTAAGATACCACTAGAAAATATGATGTGAATAATTTCCCCAAAGCTCTTCCCATTGAAAGAATGTCCACTAAGCATAAATTAAATATAATAAAAATACTGAAGCACCACCTTTCATTTTATTTACTATACAAGGCTCAATAATAATTAATTTTAAAAACCCACAATGCATATTAATGCTAGACTCTTGAACCTCCTGGTCAATATATGACTAGCTTTAATACTTTTTGGCTAAATTCTGCTGTACAATATAGATAATAACCAACCTACTATAGTTATGAAATGAGTATTTCCCTCCCTCCCCTCATGGATGAATTTTCAAAAAATGGCCTCACTAGACAATACAGTATATTTTTCATAGTCAGAAATAAAGTTCAACTATGTATGCTAAAAAAAAAAAAACCTTATATATGCTAACCTTCCCTGCTCCACCAAAAAGAGATTCAATAAAATTAGTACTGTCTTTCCCTCTCTCCCTCCTTCCTGTCTTTCCCAGCACTTCACCTGTTCAGAGTCCTGATTCAGAAATGTTATGCTCTAAGTCCACACGCCCTCAATACATTCTTTGCACCAGACCCATGAATGCTGTTGCTACTTCCATAGCCCGACAGCTGGTCAGTAATGGCTGTTACATTCTCGGGGTGGCTCAAATGCTAGGCTCCTTGTCTCCGTTTCTCATTCTGAATGCCCTTCTAATGGGCAGAAACTGGCCTCCAGCCAAAATACAGCTAGCTCTGATGTCATTAGCATGTGTTCAGCTCTGTACCAGGGAAAGAAGTCAGTCATGAAGGACTTGAAGAGTCAAAATTAAATTCTTAGGTAAAAAAAAAGGCATCTTGCTTTAGTTTCAACTGAGTCACTCTGTGGTAAAGAATGAAGATGCTTGGATGCCAGCCTACTGTGTTTTATTTGCAAGTAGTCATTTGCATTCTCTTATTAGAATGTAAACTTCTTGAGGAACATTCTATTTTTGCCTATGTTGGTATCCCCACTGTATTAAGGAGTGTCTGATACATTACAAGTGCTTAATAGCTGTTAGAATATTGCTAAAAATCAATTAGACGATGGAGATATAACAAGAAGGTTTAAAACACTTCTTTTGGAAATTATACCAAATCCTTCCTGGTTTAAAAAAATCATCTAGAGTGAAATGAGTATTTTAATAAAATTATAGTGTGCCAATTTAAGAAATTAGTGTAATATGATTGTTACTTAGATAATTTATTTTGGTACAATTAGTTTGCACAAAAATATTCAGAAGAAATTTGCATCTTTAATAGTACTTCTAATACATTAAACTAAAACAGTATTTTGTGATATCTGACCATCACATCTGACTAGAGGACTATCCTGTGGGAGGTGCAGTGTGGTTTTTGGATAAATTTTGAAGCTTTTTCTTTTTTAAGAGTACATATTTTGTCTCTCAAAAAAAACTGTTTCCTCTATCAGCCCGGGGCTATTACTTGCAATGCTCTTTACCACTGAAGGTACATTGGCAGTTTTTGTTGTGTTTGTTTCATTTGTGTGGATAAAAATAGAAAGCATATATAATTCAAAAGTATCTTTAACAGATGCTTTTTTGGATGAATTACATTGTGAAGGAGAACTAAGAACATTTTGAGTAGGATATTTGAAAACTATTATTTCCTTTGTCTACTGTGACCAATGAAAAGAGGTACCAGGAGCTCTTGGCATAAGTTGGTTGTAGAAAGTGAGTGTTAAATGTGCTTCTATCCATATATTACTGGAATAATTTAAGGATTCACGATCTTATCTTTACTGGGTACTCTCTCCCAAATGGAAAAAAATGTAATACTTTGCAAATTGCAATATCTTCATCTCTTAGTAGGCAGATAATAAACTCAAGTCTTCTTAATTCCAGGTTTAGCACTTCTATTCCCTGTGCCATCTAGGTGTCCCATATTCATGAATTGCTTTGATTGAAGATGCTAACATGTTATTGCTGAGTCTCCATTTTAAATTATGCTAGTCCTAGAAGATAGATACATATTCTTTCACTAGACCCATATGTGAAACTTTTCTATCTTGGTAGAATCTGTTAAAGTTTGCTTCTGCTGACAACCTAAGACTACTTCCACATCAGTATGAGTAATTAGAGGGGACTTTGGTGGAAGAACCTCCATTTAACCAAGAAAAAATGACCATGTGATAACAATGAAAATGCGTGCCTCTGGTATCATCCAAAAGATATCTACAGAGATATATGACATTGAGAAGTGTTTTATATATATAATTACATATATGTAAAATGTACAAAATGTAATATGAGTTTTGTCATTTGTTATTTCAAATCAGATCATAAATATTGATTCAATATTTGTTATTTATTGTTGTTTGAAGTAAGATCATAAATATTGATTCAATATATTTTAGCAGGACAAGAAAAATAAATATAGAACTGAAGTCTGAATTTCTCTCAAAAGAAATCAAAATGCAACTAGTAAATTTGGAGAGGTTTTTTCTTCATGAATATAGATTTACAAATAGTTTTAGACTATCTTATCTTGATAAGATAGTTTTAAAAGATAAGAGGCAGAGATCAATCAATTTGTACAATCCACTGATATTGGAATATATTGGCTGAAGCAATGGTTCTGTCATTTTCTTGGATGGATTGTATAATATATGAGTTTACAGGGATAAGATATTCACAAGAGTCCCAAAGAACATTAGGGATCATCTAGGCCTGCCCCCTCATTTTAAAGATGAGGAAACTGAAGCCCAGATAGATTAAATGATTTGTCAAAGTTCACACAAGTGGCAGGATTTTGAATTTGAATCCAGGTCCTCTAACTTGAAATCTATGACTCTTTGCACCATATCACATGCCTGTATAAAATCACAGACAAAAATTGATTTTATTCCTCTATACTCTCATTTCATATATTCAATCACATATTTTTGATTCATATATTGATATGAGTTTTCTGTGGGAATAGATAGGATTTATGCTATATATATAGTATAAATATAGCAATATTCTTATATTAAATGAATTTAGTAGAGATCTCTAACAGTAAAATGTATACTGTTTGAGGACCAACTTAGGTCTAATCATAAAGGTTTATCACCAAAAATTTGGCCAGTAGGTGACAAATTTTTGGCCACAGAAACTCATGAAGACCATCTACTATGACATGAAAAAATTGTA
Organism: Antechinus flavipes; assembly: GCF_016432865.1. NCBI lineage: Eukaryota > Metazoa > Chordata > Mammalia > Dasyuromorphia > Dasyuridae > Antechinus > Antechinus flavipes. Next base: position 387,460,325 of record NC_067400.1, on the reverse strand, counting down.
TTCTATACTAGTGGAAGGAGTCATTTGCACACACTTCATCTCTTTTACTAAACTGTAAATACCCTGAGGACAGGAAATGTGCCTTATTTCAGATTTTTATTACCTGCCCTAGCATAGAACGCTGTGTATAGTGGGTACTTAATACAAGGATTGATGTTAAATTCAAATCATTTAAGAAATACAATATGAGTCAATTTTAAGCCAGAAAAATCTAACCAAACATGCTGTGACTAGAGATCCATGTTATGAGGAACTTGGAGGTAATAAATACTGTCCAAATGGATCTGCATGTTAGTGGCAGGACACAGATTTTCACACTTGAAATTTAAGTTATGATTTACTTTAGCTGCAATCAAAATGCTGTGGACTCTTGTTATTTCATTTTCTTAATTTGAAGAACTAAGTTTTGGGTTCATCTTTCTCTGGGGACCTCACTTCAAAGACCAAGTGCTGCTGCTAGGGGCACCCAAAATTCTCAAATGTAAATGTTCATTGTCCTTTCAGCACTTGACTAGCATTAACAAATGATTCTATGCCAATGGGAACCAAATATGAATGATGATTAAAGGATCTGGGGCACTGTTAGTGAAGAAATGGAATGGGAACCTAAAAGAAATTAGAAAATAGTTTCATATCTCTGTTTCCATTCAAGAGATATTTACTGAGATATTTGGCATTGAGAACTACTACATATATGGATCCTGATGTTGATATAGTAAATGAATTCACTTTTGAAATTGTTTGAAACCTGGTTATCAGAGCACCTATAATCATGAACAGGAAAATGCTTAGGGTGTTTTCATTAGTGGACTGCTTTTTAAAAGATTTCCTAGTTTATTCTGAAGAAATGTTACTTGAATGTTTTTGTTTAGCTATAGTTCTGTGTTTTCTGTCCTTTTCTAATGAAGAAGAATAAATTAGGCAAACATGCTGAAGAGCTCATTGGAAATTCCAAGTTCTGAGAAAAGCTTCAAATAGTCTAACTAAGAATGTTTGTATGCATTAGGCAATTCTATACTTTGGGAGAAGTTAACATATCTAATACAGTGATCTGCTTTTAAAATAACTGAAGAGCTATTTCTTTCTCCACTTGAATCTCTTACCTGATGAATTATAGACTATGGCAAGTAGTAAAAGTATCACAAATTGAAATGATAATAAATGGAAAATTGAGTGCAGTTCCTGAATAAGTGTGATCATGTATATCAGATATTTTGTTAAATGACTACATTATAAATACTAGTTTGCGAATATATTTTCATACACATTGATCAAAAACATGTGCATAAAAGTATGCTATACTATTTTGTCTTTATAACATGGGAAAACAGAATACAAAAGAGGCCATAATTATTTGCATAATTAAAGATATGATCTCTATAACTGTGCTCATTAAGTGCAAACAAATATTCTAAGTCCAAATCTGGTTGTTTTTTTCCCTCATGTTTTTCTGGGAAGCTTATAGAACACAAAAGATCTTACTCTCTAAGGATATTCTCCTCCACATAGATCATGCCATCAGTGCAGGATTATAATATAGTCCACAGGGAATAAATGACATCCTTCTTGAAGGTTACAACAGTAAATTCAACCATACCAATTAGACAGTAGCCACCATTGCTTTGAAAATTAAATACATCAATTCTAGAGCATACCAAATTTCCAGTGCTTTACAATTAGAACCCTTGAGTTTTTCTTATATCTAATTCTTAAAGAATGTTTTAGGCCAAGCTCTAAATCAATTACTCTAATGTTTATGTTATCCATTCTCAGTCTCAAATACACTTCAACTGAAATTCTGAGAGAGTATGACCATAAAGAAATGTACAAAGATACGGAGACATCTCAGATGACTTTCAGGTGAAGGAGATAATTTGGTGAAATTAAACATTTAAAATTGTAGATATCATGCAGTTTGTGAGATATAGAAAATATCACCAATTAATTAACATTCTTAAGAAAATTATGCATCAGTGACAATTCGGGCTTAGAAACACATTATAGACAGTTTAAATTCCTGAGGTGGCCATGAATGAGGAAAATTGCTGTTGTTACTCTTAAAGATGGTTGATTTCTTGCACAATACATTGGGCTTCCCAAGTGAGCTTAGTATTGGACAGAGGTATACAAATATAGAGCTGTGGGAGGATGAGAAGGAATAGAAAACATCCTTTTAAAATGCTATTTCAAAGTAGTTAATGGATGGAAAAGAATCTGGTGCATTTAAAATAAATGCTTACACAGTATGATTACACAGTATGAGTTTAAAAAAAATATATTCCTTACGTGCCCAGCCTTGGTTCTGCTAGACATTGCCAGGGAAAGAAAGGTGAATTCTAAGAAACTTCCTTATTTACTTCTAAGAGTGAATGAGTTGCTGTCAGTCATATTGTAACATCTCATTGACTTTGGTACATTCAGTGCAAAATATCTGGGGAGATTTTTTCTTACCCTTATAAAAATAAAAGGCATTTTTTCCCCTTGAGAGTACTTAACAGTACCCATATTAAAACAATGCATGGAAATGGAAGAGATGAGCCATAATATGCAAGGTTCTTATTCACAATTTAAAGAACACAAACATAATGAACCTATAAAAATAAACAGAAGTTACTGTGTTTTTTTCCTGATATGATGTGATAAATTGCTATTTTAAAAATGGTTTCCATGCATTATAAAGCATAAATCTGTAATTTAACAGTAACCCATGGTATAACCACTCATCTGTAGCCACCCTTACTTAGACACATCCCACCTGAATACTCATTTTCATCAATCAGTTTTATGGCAACCCATTTTAGTTACCTCCCTGTGACTCAGATTTCTATTCATGGCAACTCTTTAAAAGTTGAAATACATGATGTACACCATGCAGGCGCTCAGAGTCTTGGGTACAGCAAGAAAGGATTGTTCTATCATAACAGTGGGCATAGATTAATATACGTTAAGGAAAGATTTTTCTTTATTATATCATTTAACTTTAACTAATTTGCAGACTGGGTCAAGTGATCCCACAGTTTGGCTTGAATAAGTCCAAGGACTAGTTTTAGGATCCTGATAAGTCCTTATAATTACCATGTAGTTGATCCCTTACAGTCTCATCTTGTTCTTGGAACATAATGAATTGAAAAAAAAAAGTTTGGCAGTCAGGAAGAACTGTTGATTGAAAGACTGTTGGGTTTTCCCTGCACATCAGGCCTATCCAGATCCTTCCAAGAGGACTCACCATTGTCCTATACGCCCCAGAAATTACTGAGCATTTGTTCTTGGAATCTCAGTCCCTAGATGCACTAGAAAGTAACCATTATCTAGGAACTTTCACACTGAAGTCCACTCATTCTTCAAGAAGGCAAGTTCCATGAAATCCCATCCACAAAGGGCTGGGCATTTTGGTTGCCAGATCATTCAAGTCCAAAAGTACTTGTTTCTTCTACAGCTGTCAAAAGTTTTTCATAAAGCATGGAGAATGATGGATAGGGGGGAAGGTCCAGACGATTAAAGCAAGTGTGAGCCCTGTAAAAATAAAATTTTAAAAAGGCACATAAGTATCAATCTATAAAGCTTCAAATTAAGTTAATCATGGATTTGTCATATACTTTTTCAAATTATATATGGTTTCATGACCAATTCCATTATCTTCCTGCTTTTTGTATACAAAAGATTCTATACAAATAAAAATTAATCAGAATTAAATATATCTGTTTTTCAAAAGTATTTAAAATTTGTTATAGGATATACCTTGTCTTGTTCTCTCAACAGCATGTGAAATCCATAATTAGAAATGGCCCCTATTTTAATATTGATCATTTCTTGACAAAACAATTATTATCTATCACCTAGGACCAGGACCGCCATCTATGGTTTAGTACAGTAACTCACAAGTTTGCATTTTTTTCTAGGATCAAGGAGGGGTTTTTTAAGTCTAGGAAACTCTGCCTTTCAAACTGGAATCATCAGGAATTTCCCAGTCTCCCTCAAGGAGGTCATTCAAACTAAATCTTGTGTCTTAACATTTTCCCCTGATTCACAGTGAGCAATAATGGCTATTCAATCCCTATATGAACTATTCCCTTTTATAAATGCTTCCTCTCCCCCAAGATAGGAATAAAATATGTCTTCCTGTTATTTACACCTGAATCACAATAAAAACATGGTCTGAGGCCAGTACAATCTTATCAGGAAAGAGATCTGAACTTTTGACATCAAATAAGCAGCATTTTATTTTGAATGTGAAACAGTTTAGTTCAAGAATATATACAATCAAATTTTGCCCCTGGGCATTTACATTTAAATTTATTTTATATATAATATACATATATGTGAAATTAAATTAATATACATGTATTATCTAATTCATCATGTTGCTACCTATAAAGCACTTATAGTTAATGGCTCCTAAAAAACCCAAGCTGCTTTTAAAACTCATATTGCAGGAGATTCTTTGAATTCTTGTGCTAATCTATATTTTTATCCTCATTTCCCACCAGTTCCAACCTTTTTTATTGAATTCTTTGAAACACAGAACAACTAAGAGAGTAGGAGAGTATTGAGGTGCCTTTGTGAGTTACTAAATAATAAGGATTCCATACATTTCACTCATTAGCAGAACTTGATTGGAAGAGCATAGGCAGCAACCTAATATGGCCAGGAATATGCTCAAAAATGTCTTTCCAACATTTTCCCAACATTTTTCCAATAGAAGCTCTTTTTTTATTTACAAGGCTTCTTTCAAAGAAAGCAAGTATTCACTGAGAAAGTAAATCCTATTGCATTCAAACATTTAGTATTCTTAATTGCTCTAATTAAGCCTATCACTCTTAATAAAAAAGCATTTTGAGGAAAGGGAAAGAAGCAATTAGGGGAAAGAGAAAAAAAAGAATGAAAAAATAAAATAAAAAGTTATACAACACCAGTGACCAAATTTCTATTCTCTGTGGACTTCTACTCCTTAGATTCTCTCCCCCCAACTCTTCCCTCTCTATTTTTACTATAGTTAATCTAGTTCTAGAGGTTCCCTGTGAGTAGGGTAGAATTAGATCCCTCAATGTCCTAAGGATTCCTGTATATTGTAAGAATTCCATTTTCAAGACACACAAACCAAATATTGACCCAAGTCACTTAATATTTCTCTAAATGTTGGACTACATAAGAAAATGCTTTTTATTTTAATAATAATCAAGCAGTGTTTCTAGATTTTTATTTTTATATAATATAGCTGACTTCTGAATTATATGCTACAAGACTATTTTTTGTACCTTATCTTTTACCACAACCTAAAACTGATTTTCTGGCTTTATGTTTTCCTTGACCTAACTGTTCTTCCTGAAAGAGATATCCAAGAAAAGCTTAAAATTCATCTTAATCCACGGTAAAGATTTTTTAATGATAATTTTAACTCAGATTTGATTCTCCTGATACAATAAATTCTTAATTTTCATTAGATAGAAAATTCTTATCTGAATATGCAGATCTTTTAAAATCATAGATCTCAGAGGCATGATGTATCATAAAGACCATTCTATCCAAATTTCTTGTTTTAATGATGAAGAAAATGAGGCCATAAATTGTTCATTTTTTTTCTCCTTTCCTGACATGCTACTTTATTTCCAGATGCTCTAATTCACTGCATGGTTGGGAACTATTTTGAAAGAGAGTGTTCCATTTTTATGACCAATGAACTGAATTTTTGTAAACTTAATCTTAACAGGTGAGTTCATTATAATTTCACATTTACTTATTTATATATTTCATATTTACAAAGTAAATCCTTTTATAAAACACAGAATGGTTGTTAAAGAAAATAATCATCCTCGATTAATCTGTTTTGTTTAAATAAGGATACCTTTTATTGTACTCACTAAATAGACACCACTTTAAATCAAGTCCCTTCCCAGAATCTTGGCATTTGATTATTTTCTACATAACTGGAGATCAAATATATATATATTATATATATATACATATATGTGAAATTAAATTAATATACATGTATTATCTAATTCATCATGTTGCTACCTATAAAGCACTTATAGTTAATGGCTCCTAAAAAACCCAAGCTGCTTTTTAAACTCATATTGCAGGAGATTCTTTGAATTCTTGTGCTAATCTATATTTTTATCCTCATTTCCCACCAGTTCCAACCTTTTTTATTGAATTCTTTGAAACACAGAACAACTAAGAGAGTAGGAGAGTATTGAGGTGCCTTTGTGAGTTACTAAATAATAAGGATTCCATACATTTCACTCATTAGCAGAACTTGACTGGAAGAGCATAGGCAGCAACCTAATATGGCCAGGAATATGCTCAAAAATGTTTTTCCAACATTTTCCCAACATTTTTCCAATAGAAGCTTTTTTTTATTTACAAGGCTTCTTTCAAAGAAAGCAAGTATTCACTGAGAAAGTAAATCCTATTGCATTCAAACATTTAGTATTCTTAATTGCTCTAATTAAGCCTATCATTCTTAATAAAAAAGCATTTTGAGGAAAGGGAAAGAAGCAATTAGGGGAAAGAGAAAAAAAAGAATGAAAAAATAAAATAAAAAGTTATACAACACCACTGACCAAATTTCTATTCTCTGTGGACTTCTACTCCTTAGATTCTCTCCCCCCAACTCTTCCCTCTCTATTTTTACTATAGTTAATCTAGTTCTAGAGGTTCCCTGTGAGTAGGGTAGAATTAGATCCCTCAATGTCCTAAGGATTCCTGTATATTGTAAGAATTCCATTTTCAAGACACACAAACCAAATATTGACCCAAGTCACTTAATATTTCTCTAAATGTTGGACTACATAAGAAAATGCTTTTTATTTTAATAATAATCAAGCAGTGTTTCTAGATTTTTATTTTTATATAATATAGCTGACTTCTGAATTATATGCTACAAGACTATTTTTTGTACCTTATCTTTTACCACAACCTAAAACTGATTTTCTGGCTTTATGTTTTCCTTGACCTAACTGTTCTTCCTGAAAGAGATATCCAAGAAAAGCTTAAAATTCATCTTAATCCACGGTGAAGATTTTTTAATGATAATTTTAACTCAGATTTGATTCTCCTGATACAATAAATTCTTAATTTTCATTAGATAGAAAATTCTTATCTGAATATGCAGATCTTTTAAAATCATAGATCTCAGAGGCATGATGTATCATAAAGACCATTCTATCCAAATTTCTTGTTTTAATGATGAAGAAAATGAGGCCATAAATTGTTCATTTTTTTTTCTCCTTTCCTGACATGCTACTTTATTTCCAGATGCTCTAGTTCACTGCATGGTTGGGAACTATTTTGAAAGAGAGTGTTCCATTTTTATGACCAATGAACTGAATTTTTGTAAACTTAATCTTAACAGGTGAGTTCATTATAATTTCACATTTACTTATTTATATATTTCATATTTACAAAGTAAATCCTTTTATAAAACACAGAATGGTTGTTAAAGAAAATAATCATCCTCAATTAATCTGTTTTGTTTAAATAAGGATACCTTTTATTGTACTCACTAAATAGACACCACTTTAAATCAAGTCCCTTCCCAGAATCTTGGCATTTGATTATTTTCTACATAACTGGAGATCAAATATATATATATTTATATATAGCAATTAAACTATAGAAGTTAGTAGTCTATCTAATTATGAGAAACAAAAGGTTGTGAATGTAAATTCATAAAGAATTAATTGTAGTTGCTGTATTTATGGTAGGGAAATTGAGCTTTCCTTCTCAGAAACATTTGGAAAAAAAATCTGATTTTCTAACAGTGAGTTCTCAAGGCAGCAAATGTGCTAAAGGAAAAAAAAATTGTTGCAAAGTGATAATGGCAGTGAATGTGATTTAACAGAAACACCTTTTTATTGAGAGCAATTAAATGCAAAGAATCTTTCTATTGTTTGTGGAAATTTCTGGGAAAAAGAAAATAATTTTATGCAGTTTTACCTGTTTTCTCACATCCAACAACTCAGAAAGTCTCTGGTTCTACAACAGAATTATTCATCTTACTTCGATGGGTAAATACAGTCTTATAGAGAGACAGGGAATGGTCTGTACTCATAACTTCAAATTTTAAAAATGCCACACCAATGAAAGGATAGCAAGGTGCTGCTTAGTAGAGTAGAGTAAGTTCTGCTTACTATCTCTGTATTCTTTGTCAAGTCAGCACAATATTCTGAATCTCAACTTTCTTATTTGTAAAATGACAGGACTGAATTAAATAGCTTATCAGGTCCCTTTTAAATTTAAAATGTGATTTTTAGAGATCTTTCTATATCTGATCTTGTTTCAAAATATCTCTTGTTAAGGAATTTGTATCTAAAATATAACTACAGTCACTAAATCATAATATAAGATTACCACAATTGCCTGAATTAGGTCTTGATTATTGAAATCATTTGTATCATACAGAATCTTCTTCTAATTAGCTCTAACAGCAACTTTGGAAAAATATAGTTTAACAAGGGGAAAAACATCATAGAGGGAAAAACTGCACAAAGAGATTAGATGATTTTCTCAAAGTCCTAAACTGAGTCAATGACTCAGCCAAAAATAAACCCTATACTTCCAGACTCTCAGGGGAAGTCCAACTGTTGCTAATTGAAAGTTGCTAGATGAATGGCCATTTTTACTATCCTTTTTACTCTCAGAAGCTAAAATGGTGGTTGGATTCCACTTTGGAGGGAATCCACTAATGGATTCCATTAGGCTACATCACTCCTATTTGACTGTAAACTATTTGGAAGGAGAGATGCTTGTCCTACAGAGCTTTGCATCCTTCACAGGACTATCATATGTGGCTCTTAAGTGTTTATGGATTGATGGTTTGGAGTGACCCTGGGAAAAATGGCCTAATGAGTCATTACTAAAACAGCTTCACATAAGGACAACAGGGGGATTTCTCTAGCCAATCCCAAGACTGAATTGAGAGTGGCCATGGGAGATTAGTTTGATTTGAAATATAATGTGGTGTGGAATTGGGCTTTTAATTCAGCCTTAAATTAGGATTTCTGGAATAAGGACTATTTAGGACCAGTTATATTAGGATCTCATGGTGACTTCAAACCTTTTCAACTCTCCCAATAATGTTGCCCCAGGTTAGATCAATTCTCAGATGTCATGTAGGACCTGGAATAATACTAAAATAGGAGAATCAACAGCCATTGGAGTGATTATTTTCTCCTATTCAATTTAGCTATTCCCAAGCCAAGTATGCTATGGGTTTTCCTGTAATCCAAGGTGAAACTGCTCTGGAACATTTCAGAATGTGTGGCTAAAGGAAGCAACACTTGGAATCTGAATGCTTACCCAGGGACGGAAGCTCAAGCCTGCATTGTGACCACTGTTAGGAGCTAAAAGCAGGTGTTCCTTCTGCCTCTTGCTGATAGATAACATAGCACTAATGCTCACTGAAGTAAGAAAAGGAATGGCATATGAAGCCACTCTGTCAACCTAATTCATGAGCAGCATCAGTTCTTCTTTACAGCAATTGTTTCATTGCTTCCATGGAATAAGTCTGAGACACATGGGCTAATTACAGGAAAATCAATGATAACCTTTGAAAATAGTTTGACCAGCTTCAACCAATTATAAAAAGCTCCAGTTCAGTCAATGTTAAAATAGCAACATTTTGCATATTCACATATCTTTTGTGCTAATGTTTCAAAATACCTTATAAACAAGAGAGAATTGCTAATGAGGAAATTGAGGAACATAGTGGTCAAACTACTTGCCCAATATTTACCATCAATTCACTGTATGAGCCAGAAAAAGGGGAAAAAAAATACAACCAAACAACATAATGCTTGAGGCTTTTCACTCTCCAGTTCCTTGTGCTAGAGAAAACTCTTCCAAAAAATAAGAGGAGGGCCTTAGGACTTTGTTGATATTGGCAACAGCAATCCATGGTCTTTGGTTTCAGTAAAAGGATATTTTTCAAAACTAATACAGTTCTGCCAGATACTACTACCCATGTAAGTATCAGAAACTGAAAAGAATAGACCTTATGTTCATTTAATCAGCCAGAACAATGGAAGAAAAGGGAACCAGGAAGGGGAGGTGATATAGGTACTCTCCTTTGGATGCCATTTTGGTATCTAATCCATTTTAATATTTTTGTTGTTATGTGGACATCAATAAATCAACAAGCATTATTATATCTCAGATGATATTAGTCAAGTATTTAATAAAGAAGTATTGCTCCTTAGACAGATGAGACAAAAAAATAATTTCAATAAGCCAGAAATAAATTATAAATGTACCTTTCTATATTAGAGTTATTCCTGGAAATCAAATTGTTTCCCTAATCATTTGTCTTATATCCTTACATTTTAATTCTGAAAGTATTGTTTCTAAATTTCAGTTCTAGCTTTAATTTTTCTGTGGCTTGTAATATTTAAAGTTAAAATTTACTTGATCCTGTCTGTACGCATTGTAGACTACTTTGTCAAGTCTTTAGGAACTTGTAAATACTCTAACACTGCTGGAGAAAGATGGGATCCTTTTTTTCCCCAACAGTTCAGTGGAACCGAGTTCACATGCTTCCATATGTGAGGACAGATATGAGTGAATGAAAAATATTTAAAAGTATCTGGATAAGTCCTAAAAGTGACCTGAAATGAATATCAGCTTAAATTTTTTTTTAAGTTCAAGATTTCTTTTAAAATTTATTGTTTAATCCTTTTTTCAGTGTAACACATTTTCTAAAAGTGAGGTTTCATCCTTGTATTATGTAGTTTAGATTTGTTCTAAAGGAATTTAAGAAAGATCAGATGAATTAAATGTGGCTCTGTTAGTAAGGAAATAGGAAGAGAAGGGTGTTGACTTTTGGCAAAGTTATCATGTAGGCCGTTAGTTTTTCTCACCTCCTGTTCTACTTTTTGTACACTAAACTTTTATTAGTTCTTTCGGTCACCCTCTCATTGATGATGATAATGATAATGAAGATGATAATGATGATGATGATGATGATGATGATGATGGCATTCATATCAATATCAAGAAATGAGAGAAGCTAGGAGGCATAATGGATATAGCACCAAGCCTGAAGTCAGGAAGATCTGAATTCAAATGTAGCTAAATTACTCACTAGCTGCATGACCTTGGACAAATCACTTAAACCCTATTTTCCTCAGTTCCTCATTTATAAAATGGAGACATACTGGAAAAGGAAACAGCAAACTACCTCAGTATCTTTGTCAAGAAAACATCATACAGTCCATGAGGTCTCATAGAGTTGGATATGACTGAACAGAAACAACATAATGAATTAAAGTTTGAAAAGGGCTCTATATACATGATCTTATTTTTTTTTTTGTTTTTTTTTTTACACAAGGCCTGTGAGATAGGTGATATCAGAAGAGAAATCATGTGTAAAGTGCTTTGTGAATTAAAGTGCTCTATGAATGCTATTATTACTACTATATAATAATAACATGACTAGTATATATTATATACAACTAGTATTAGTACTACTACTACAGAGTATTATTCCTATTTTATGGATGGGGAAAGTAAGGTCAGAGAGTAGTATGTGATTTGAACCCAGGTCTCTCCTCACACCATATCTAGCATGCTTTTCCATTACACTAAATTTTCTTTCAAAGAATTGTATAATTTAAACAAAATATTTCTTTAATATCCTAATTGAATAATGAGGAAAATGAGGTCCAAAATGGCTTGATGGCTTTTACTAGGACACATGGATGATAAGTATTAGAGCTAGGATTCAAAGCAAGAGTCTCTGCACTCTAACCCAGAGCTCCTTCCTTGATATCAGATAGTTCTGAAGATATTCTCTCCCCAGGATATTCCACAGCACTCTGCTTATACAGTTTCTGTGGTCTCATGTTTTACTGCATTACAGCTATATGTCTATATTGCAAACCCATTTTTATTTGTATCCTATGGTCCTAGACTTCATGAAGGTAAATTCTTGTCTTAATGATCGTGCTATTCTCCACAGTGTCTCATTCAACCATCCACTTAAATAACCACCCTATTTTGTTGGCCCTGGTGTTAAGCAAAGAATCCCTTTATAGAAAAACATCTTTTTTCATACTTATTTATCCAAATATATTGCTCTTAAGGGGAAGACAAGCACGTTGAAATTCAATTGTGTATGTATCACACTCTCTCTCTGTACAGGACAACAAAAATATCAATGGCAATATTATCTAACTTATGTCCACTGGTTTCTAAAGCTGGGAACAGAATGTTGGTTTATCAGTACTTATGATTAAACTTTAAAAGGTTATTTTTACATTTAAAAATGAACTTTCTCTCATTTTAATTTAAATGCTTAGGAAAAATAGATGGTCTGCTTTCATAATCAATTATTAATTGCAATTAGCAGATTCTCAGTTTATCTTTAATATCCTTTGCTAGACTCATCAACCAATTAAAAAAATTAGAATTTTTTTTGGTTGGGGTGGAGCATGGGGGGAGGGGTTGGGAAGTCCTACCCAACAATATACCTTCCCTACTGCAGCGCTTAAATCCCTTTATCCAATCACATCAGATATTCAATAAATGGCTAAATTTTCATGGATGAATATAGAAGTCATCCCTTATGTGGGGAAAGTGGATTAACTTCGACTTGTTTTGCTCTGGCAGGGGATAACTCTTCTCCCCTAACCCTGTAACCCCATTTTAGAAACATGGGTACTAGAATGCTCAGAAAGCAATTGATGCAAGTGAACAGGCTGTGTGTGAAAACTGGGTGGTAGGAAGTATTCTACAAAAATTCCAAAATACAGAACTAACCAGTAACCACAAAGCAGAAGAAGTACTAGCAGTAGGTTCTTGTTGACATGTTCAGCATATAAGACTCCACAGAGACACCCATCTGTCTGCAGAATTGTTTTTCATCTGGTCTCAAATTACTCGCTCTCCACAAAAGAAAGAAAAGGCAATGATGCACAAAATTTTTAATGGCTTCAGAGCCATGCATCATGCTATGCAACTATCCTATTTGGATGATTTGTTTCACAAACTGGTAGAGGAAAATAGGTCTAAGTAGAATGAAGAATAAATGACAATTATATTTGATTACTAAAAAAAAGATTAATGTGTCCAAAAGATACTGGGATTCCCCTCTTCCATTATGCCTGATTACCTCAGAAATGAAGTATGATATGGGGCCAAACAAACAACCACTTCCATCTTCCCACATCAATCTAGCATGTAGCCATTCATCACATGATACTAACATTTTGGAGGAAGAGGGCAGAGTAAGAAGGAACCCATTTGGAACAACAGTCAATGAAGTACCTATGCAAACAGTAATTGATATCCACAAAATACACCAATTTAATATTAGACAGTGCCTCACTAAAAAGAAAAAGATTAATATGATAATGGAATTGAAGCCTCTTCTCCGAGATCTGAGAGATTTTAATTTCCCAATGACAAAGTCAGGCACTCTGAAAAGTGTTCTAGTTTATTATTTTCTCTGATGATGTAAGAAATGATTTGGCAAATTCTAAGAAAATATAATAATTAGATATGTTTAGACAATACAACTTCTCATATTTAAATTAGAGAGATTTGGGAACCAGCTTTGTCCATGAAACAAATATAAAACTCTCCTATAATAGCAATGATGCCTAAATAGACAACAATATCCTGTACGAGTAGAGGTTAAAGTATTCTCCTAATCTAACATTCAGTAGATTATTAATTCAATTAATCTGCAGGTTTAGAGTCCTAAGGGGAAAGTCTGGGTTAAAAGATAAAGATTATAATAGTTAAGTTTAATTATATTAGCTAATGAAAATAAACTCTTTCCATGATCATGTAAACTTCAATTAATTTGAATTATTCTGAAATTATGAAGGAAAGATATTTACTGAGATCTTATTCTACCTTTCTATGTGTGATTGATGAAGGAAGAACAACTTAGAATCTGATAGTAGTCTTAACTTAAAAAAGCAGGAAAAAGAAAGTGTTGTACAATAATGACCCATCTGTTCTTATGTAATTGTTCCACCATTTACAAATAAATCAGCACCAGAACTATCTCTTCCTTGAATATGAAGTATACATTGACCGAATCAGGTCTCTAATATACTTCTATCTATCTGTCAGTATCTTATCTATTATCTAAGATGAATGGCAAACTATCAGCTTTCATCAATATTCACATTTTTTCCAAGTTCAGTTAATAACATAATGACTGAACAAACGTAATTGATGTCAGCAGCTTGGGTCAAAGCATATTGAGGGGCTTAGGATACCCAGAATTAGAGAGAAGGAAAGTAACACAATGATCCCATTTTGTCCTGTGAAGGCTAATCCCCAAAATTTCTGAAATGGGAGGGGGAGGAGAAACCATATCCTAAGGTTTTAGAGACATTCTAAATCTGACATAAACAGGTAATTCTCCAAGTATGACATAATTGCCATGTGGAAAAACAATAAAGCAAAATCATTTTTCAAGTAATGAAATTTACCATCCCCCAAGAGTGATTCAAGATACACCACCTTCCCAGCTGAGGATCTGATGGTAACATTTAGGGTTCTGAGGCTGCAGGATGTGCTACCTTAGTTTCACAATGTATATATAGCAAGGTTGATAAGGAAGTAACATGCTGATGTAGATAGTATGAAAATAAGGCTTCACATTGTTCACTTAAGGCACTAACATTTATTCAAACTGTGAGTGGGTTTAAAAAAGGCCTTGGGGGAAAAGGGGACACCATCACTTGACACCACTGACACATAAGGAAGCTTTTGATTATTATTAGACACAGATAATAGCTTTCACAAAAGTGAATTAATATTTATATATCAGTAAAATAAAAATTTTCTCATCATAAAGAAACTTAGTTTCTTGTAAATGAAGATTCAATTCAGCAAGAATTAACACTTCTATAAATAAATATTGGAGGGGAAAGTAAAACAATGCAAAACACTATCAGATAACCTAATGTTATTTAAAATGAACATGGTATTACTCGATAAAAAGGAATTCAAACATGCAGATAACCGGTGCTATAGGAACTGGGACAATCCTAACAAACCATATATTACAAAAGTCACCTTTATATCAACATGCTGACACACTGACAACACAAATATTGTATTTTCTACCTTAAAATATGCAGGTATAGGCATCAATGAGAAAGCATTTTTAATTCAATTCAATAAACATTCATTAAGTACTAGTGCTAAAGGACAGAAAAACAACACTGACCTGAAGAGTTTTCCCACATTTCCTACTTCTTTAATGGGAAGACAACTAACCAGTTTAAGTCAAGAGGTACCTTCAATTTTCTTTATTAAACATTATTGAAGAGGTTTTGTTTAATTTTCTTTTGGTTTGCTTTGTTTACCTGGGAAGGGCAGTGATTTTTCCCCATTTCTCCACACAGAATCTCCTTGGCCCATTACTCCCTCGCAGAGAAGCAAAGCCTTCATAGGGTATGCTGGAAGTGCCTGTGACAAACTGCCAGTGAAAGTAAAATAGGATAAGAAAATGAAATACGGTTCAGTGGAAAGAAAGGAAGAATGATCAGTTCTGTTTAAAGTTGTTGAACAAGACCAACGTGCTGTTTCCTGCTGGCATCATTCTTAGGCCCTAATTATTATATCGAATGGGGTTTTGGCACAGAATAATCTTCGCACAGAAATTCTAACATTGAGCCAGAGAAGAATGAAAGATTTGTAATACTAAAAGAAGGGGCAAAATTAAATATAGAATATTGGGTAAACAGTATTTATAAAATGGCCTAATGTTAACTATAACCTCCTGAGAGGTGGAAACACATCAGAGCTCTTTTAATCTCTTACCCTGCTTTGGGAGGAAGGGGAAATGATAAAAAAAAAAAAAATTAGCAGTTGGTGCATCCTGTATGTCCCAAAAAATGAGTTAAGTCCCCTGAATCCAGTATTTTACTGAAGAAGAGGGCACAGTTGCATTGTATACAGAGAAGAAGTCTTGAAATCAGGAAAACTTGGTTTTATGCCCTGCTTCTGCCATATATTGGTTCTGTGATTTTGAGCAAAATCATTTTATTTTTCAATGCTCTTAGCAACCCTCTAAGGATGATAAATTGCTGAAAAGGTGCCAACCTGCATTAATAGAGAGTTTCCTCCTCCAGAGACTTTCCTATATCAATGAAATTATAGATTCAGTCCCTGGACTATTTAGGTTTATATTATGTCTTTGATGCTTTTATGGCTTGAAACAGTTTCTCTTACCTGTAACAACCTTAGTCGTTGTTCATTGTTGAATCTTTCTACAGCAGCCCAGAACCACCTGATTACAATATGATTGTCATGATATCCTATCAAAGCAAGAACAAGAATCCATGTTATTTTAATTCTAATTTAAGCTATGAAGAAACATGTTTAAAAAATTCCCAAACATTCAAAAACAAATTATCATCTCAGTTTCTTCAAAAGCAGGAAAATGATTCCCGCCTCAAACTACATAGATATATGATAACATGAAAAGAATAATGGACTTGGGATCAGAAGACCTGGTTTCAAATCTTGGACCTGCCAGTGGTTTAGCCACATGACCTTGAGTAAACCACAGTCTTTAGGCCTTTGCTTACTCATCTCTTCCACAGGTTCATCTTATCTGACTACAAAACAGATCTACTGAAAATCCCTTCAGAAAAAAAGGGGTGAATGAGGTTGTCCTCCTACCCACTATTATTAACAGCGCTTATGATCAGATCTCTATCTGGGAAAAACCTTCCTCTCCTGCTATCTGACTGAGTCAGGAAATAAAGAAGGTGGCCCTCACCCATTCCCTGTGTGAGTGTACCTATTTTGGTTCACAAACTTTATAGTTTAAATATATTTCCAAGTATAAACTTGGAAAAAAGCTGTTTATTTCCTCTTCAAGAATGAACATATTTATAAAATATACATGGTAACATCAATTTGAACCAGTTTTCCCCTATAACTCCATCATTATGAGTTGATTGATATTTAGTACAGAGAAAACCAAGTTGAGGGAAAGTGTACTAACTAGTAAAACACATTAGTTAATAAGTTAATTTTGGTGATGGAATACTGTGTACAGATTACATGAGAAAACCAAAAAATAGTTCATAGAATCACAGAGCTAGAAGGGACATTGGAGGTGATCTGGCAAAAGCCCTTCATTTTATAAATAAGGAAACTGGCATTCAGGGAAGTTAAATGACTTTGCCCAAGATAACATAGGAGACAAAGAAAGAATTTAAAAGACTGGTCCTTTGACTTCAAATACAAAGCTCTTTCGACTCTTTCACAATACTCTTCCTACTTGGTTGAATATTAAAACTTAGAGAAGAAATGATAAAAGTAGAAACTTGAAATTGCTTCTGGGGGATGAGAACAAATTTTAGCCTAGAGTTGGTGTGACAGGATCAAAGAACTCTTTTCTTCTCTCAAGTCATGGAAAACTAAAGATTTATAGTTTAGGGGATATGGTTTAGCTTTTAAAGGAGCTGTCCCAAAGTGGAATGGGCTGCCTCTATAGGTGGGTTCCTCCACATGATGGTTCTCAAGCAGAGTCTGAAGGACCATTAATTGGGCATGTTATTGATAGAAATTCCTTCTGGAATAGTGTAGATGGTACTAGATGTTTATGTAAGTTCCTTCTGACTCTTAAATTTTGTTTTTCTGTGACCTGGAAGCAACTAATTTTTAGGGTCATCTTTAAGAAAATACTATAGTAAGTACTTGGGAATGGCCATATTGTTTTGTTAATTAATTTCCATTTTAAATTATCATTTTCCTTTGAACTTAAAGAGTTTTATTGCTATGAAAAATTTTGGCAAAGATTTTAGCTTTTCCAAGATTGAATTTAATGCTTACCTAAAGTCAAGCTTTATAATTTTACCTTTGGTTTTATTTTTTTTAATTAGGTCCTATATCATTGCAAATTAAATTCTAAGGCACTTGTATAAATTATTTGAAGATTTGGGTAGACTGAAATAGCAATTTCTAAATTATTTGTCTATAATATATATCTATAACTGATAATCTATCCAAATTATCTATTTGGAATATCCATATAGTTATTCCAAAATATCTGTTTGTCTGTCTGCCACATATTAGATAAATAGAAATACTGCATCATGGCAGGAAGAAATTTCAATTGGCTTTCTGGGAAAAAAAAGATGTTCTCACGACACAATTTTAAATTTAATCTGCAGTATTAACATTTCCCTTATCACTTTAATTTTCTAGACAATGAAAAAACAATAAAACAATCCCCAAAATGTAGCATTTACTGATTTCCTAGATAAAAATGTTCACACTGAAAATTTAGTAATTGGCTCTTTGAAGCCTGTATAAACTCCTTCTAGCACATCTCTTTATAGTGAATAAGACATGCCCTTGGAGTAAGTATGAGCTGAGTTCAAGTTCATTTTATCCCTCTCAGTGTTCCCAAACAACTCTTTAAGACTGGTTGCATTGGGTAGAAGGTGATTCCGTAGTGGGAGTTCCCCTTCCCAGATGAGATTACAGGTGGAGAGGAAAGGGGAAAAAAAAGTATTAGATAACACAACTTTGAGTCAAACAATGAATCAAAACTTTTTGATCTGGAAGCCCAGGTGTGGCTCTTAAAGTTCCATAGGAGTAGAGGGAGGGATGGGCTGGAGGTGGCTAGCTAGTGATTCTCTGCTTCAAAGCAATTACTTAGTGTTCACATAATGATGTTTCCTCACTACCAATTAGTTATGACATACTTGGGTGGTATGTAAATGGCATTTCCCTTGTTTGCTAGATGAGGAAACTAGGGAAAGAGGGAATGTGACTTGCTCAAGATCTCCTAAAGGATGTTTCAGATCTTTGAGTAGAAATGTTCTCAGCATTCTGATTCAGACCAAAATGCCAACCCAAATCCCTTCCTCTGATTAAAGGCTTCAAACTCAGACAGTTTCACCTCCTCTATATTCTGTGTTGTTTCTCCAGTCACTTAAATCTATTTCAGCAGTTCCAGCAATGACCAGTTCCAGTTCTCTTGCATCAAAGACAGACACCAGTCTAGCATCCACTACCTGTGAAAGGAAGAGAGTTCAAAGAGATGATTCAGGGAAATCCCTTTTGTGAATGAGCCTCTAGAGAAGAATGGTATTGGGAGGAGGAATTTAGCAAATAGTTCTGAACATCCCTTTTCTAGATTAATCAATCAACAAGCATTTTTCATTTATTTATAAAAATTTATAGATTACATTTATATACAAATTTTGTATACAAGTAAGCTATTATAAAGGTATAATTTTAATACATAGCATTGGTATCTACCACCACATCATCATCATAATAACTAACATTTATATAGCACTTACTATGTGCCAGTGACTATGCTAAGCCACTTTATAAATATTATCTCATTTGATCCTCACAATAACTCTGCAATAGGTACAATCATTATCCCTGTTTTACATATGAGGAAACTGAGGTGACTTCTCCAACATCATATAGGAAGGAAGTGTCTGAGATTGGATTTGAACTCAGATTTTCAATACTCCTAGCCCAGCACAGCATCCGCTGCTCGACATAGCTGTCCCTATGTGTCAACATGACAACGGATCATAGCATCATCATTTTCGATGATTTAGAGGCCATCATTTGTGAGATGAGGAAACTGAGACCCAGGGAAGTTAAATAACTTGCCATTTGTAAGTGATAGAGCCACTCAAGTTTCATGAGTCTGAGTTTATTTCTGTTCCCTGTGTGGGGGAAGCACAGATAGGTTGTGATTGTCCTGTATATAGACTTCTCAAACTCAACAGGTATAAAATACAACTCATCATTCTTCTTGTTCTCTCCACTCTTCTGATCTTTTCTGTTAATATTGAGGGCCACCATCCTCCCAGTCACCCAGTCTCATCATGTAATCTTTCCTATTTACCCTACCTAGCCAATCAGTTTCTATGACTTATCATTTCTACTTTCAAAACGTCTTTCCTTAGAATCCCCTGGTTTTTTTTATTAAAGTTTTTTTATTTTCAAAACACATGCATAGATAATTCTTCAGCACTGACCCTTGCAAAACCTTGTATTCCAAATTTTACCCCCTTCCCCTAGCCCCTCCTCTAGATGGTACGTAATCCAATATATGTTAAACATGTGCAATTCTTCTATACATATTTCTACAATTATAGTGCTGCACTCAATCAATCAGATCAAAAAGGGAAAAAAGTGAGAAAGAAAACAAAATCCAAGCAAACAACAACAAGATCCCCTGTTTTTCTACTCACCAAGGCAACAACCTGGTGTAGGGCTTCATTATCTCAAAACTAAACTATTGCAATAGTCTTCTGGTTGGTCTTCCTGCCTCAAGTCTCTCCACACTACAGTTCTTCCTCCATTTATCTGTCAAAATGATCTTCTTAAAGTGTGAGTCTAACTATATTACTCTCCTTCTCCCTCATTCAATAAACTCTTGTGGCTTCCTTTTATCTCCAGTATAAAATTCTTCACAACCTGACTTCTTTCTACCTTTCTAGTCTTCTTATACTTTAATCTACTCCATATACTCTATATTTCAGCAATGCTGGATTTCTTTTTGGTTTTGATAGATAACATAGCATCTCCCAACTGTTCCTTCTTCATTGACTGTCCCCCATGTCTAGGCTACTTTTCCCATCTCTGACTCCTGGCTTTTCTGGCTAGGAAGACTCAGCTCAAACCCTACCTTCTGTAGTAATCCTTTTTCAGTATCTCTTCTTCATAGACTGTTACTGCTTTCCCATAGAGACTATCCCCATTTTCACTGCATATGTCTTGTATCTACATGGTTACTTATATGAGGTCTCTACCATTATAATGTGAGCTACTGTGGAGAAAGGGCATTTTCCCCCCCATCTTTCTTTGTTTCTCTAGTGTTTAGTGTTGTGCCTGGAACAAAGAAAGCATTTAATAAAAGTTTGTTGACTGGCTGACTCTTTTGCTGGAGGGGAAACTCACATCTATGAGACCACATATCCATAGCAGTATTAGGGAAATTTTAGTTAAATCAAAATACTCCCTTCTCAGAGTCAGAAGTTTCCATACTACAAAATAATGATTGGTTCAATCTGCTTCTCTTTTCTAAAAAGGATCTTAGTGGCTTCGAAAGTAAAAACCTCATGGAACATATAACTAGTTTGTTCTGACCATTAGGTGTGATCATTTCACACCCTCAAGCATGAGATTCGATTACCCATATCTTAGCATGCATGACTTAAAAAGATATTAGTGGTCATTAAATCATCAAATCCTATTTAAATTCTAGTCAAAACATTGAACTCAAAGACCTCTTGAACCAGAGAATTCCATGAATTCAACAATCCACCCAACCTACCCACCCCATTTTTTTCAGAAAAATTTTCTTACAATCAAAGAATATTCCCCATAAAGTTAATTTTAATAATAAATGTTTTATGTAAAAAGAAAATACTTCATACCAGTAGAGATAAAATGTGATATCTGTGGACACAAAAAATAGATTTTGACATCTGTAGAAACCAAAATTCAAAGCATGCACCCCAAGGCCCAATTTCTTTACCTCATAAAAACCTCGTACTAAGCTTTCTGTTTGTTGTACAACACCCCTCTCAATCCTCCATTTCACCATTCTTTCGATGTATTCTTTCTTGTTCTTCTCTGTGACTGGGATATTGGCACCCCCTGGTTTTAATTCTCGTTCAGTGATCTTGGAACAAATATGTATTTATATAAGTATCTTCAATGGAGTTAAAGTATTGCAAAAGAAACCATTACCAATAGCATGAAAACACTTTACCTTATTTTATATAATTACAGATATCTCTATAGTATAAAAATTGTGTCTTTCATACTTTATTTACAAGAGACCCTTACCCAATGTTATATACACAGTGAGCACTCAGTAAATCTCATATAGCTGATTATCTGTACTTATTTTTAATTCTCATTAAACCATACATCCATTAGCAGATTCCTTTCAATTAGCCTGACTTTGAGACTCTGGCTGTTTGCCATCTGAATGACTGATGAGGTCTTTTAATAAATCCTAATATGGTCTAGCACTTATGATGTATTGTTATCTAATGTTTAAATGAGGATTTAACTTTGATATTAATATTAATTTAAATTGATATTTTTGTTATTTTTATTTTTATATATTATTTATATCCAGATGAAGACCAAAGTTTAAAATATAGTATGAATTCTGGTAAAATAATTAAAAAACCTAACAACTAAGTATATTAATGAAAGAAATCACTGAGGCCCCATCCACACTAATGCTGGGAGAATAATATATACCAATGCTACAAATTCTATTTTGTACATCTATGATTCTATTCATTTTACAACTGAATTTTCCTGTCTGATTTGTAGCTGGATATAAAAATGTATTTAATATGTGGGTTCCATAAAAATGAGAACTTTAAAAATTTATTAGAAATATAGAAAGTAGCTCATATCCAGTATGTACTTTTGAAAACAAAGAATAAGAAGGATAACTTAACAATATATGTAATATGCTGTCATTTAGCTCCTTTCCCTTTGTGATAGCATTATTATTAGACATAGCCTCTGCAATAAGAAACACACCTTCACAAAGTAAATGAACATACTCACCCAATTTAGTAATTGTCACACTAAACCAAGAATAGCCATGCCCAATGTTTGTCCACTGACATAGTTGATCATCTAGCAATAAATTCTAACAAAACAAATAAAGAATCTGGCCACAAGATTTTAGCATGCACATACCTGTCCAAAAACTTCTTCATTTACAGTAAAGGTGAGGTCTAGGATATCATGTATGTCATTGTCTTTCATCCACTGAAGGCTCTGGTGGAACTCCTCATCAAGGTATTCTAGATCACTCAAATCACACAGACTAATGTATCAAAGAGAAAAATGTAAAATTGTAAAATGTTATTAGTAAACATTGACAGACATTAGGAAAAAAGATGAATGAAGCAACAGTGATTCCTAGATTTCTGTTATTTTAGAATCTAAAACAGAGCTAGTGAAAAAAATTTAAGAAACTTTAAAGGTTATAGACATTAGAGATGGTCAGGATTGTAAAAATGTTCCATTTCAAGGCTTTTATATTATGGAGGAAGAAACTGAGACTCAAGAGGGATTCAGTACTCTCACCCAGAGATACTTAACAGCAAAATCCTGACTAAAATCCAGCTCCCCTATCACCCATCCAGGACTGTTGCCACTCTACCATACAACCTGACAACACTGATCTCTCATTTTATAGAGAGACTAAGAACTGGACTATATCCAGCTAGAAGTCAATGAGTTTGAAATGTGGAAAGTGTACTAACAGTAGCAAAACCATTAGGGCATATAGGAAGCTAGAGTGAAAATCAATTAATCAAATAGCATTTATTAAGTACCTATAAAGTGCTAGCCTGGGGGGCTCTGAAAGTCCCCACCTTCAAGCAGTTGACATTCCATGAAGTACAGGGTGAAGGACAACATAGGCAGTTGTGGGGGAAGGAGAGGTACCAGTAATTGTTGAGATCAGGAAAGGACTTATTTAGGAGGTAAAGCCTGGGCCAACCTCTGAAGGAAATGGAAGATTTTAAGGGGTAGAAGTAAGAAATGATTGGCTTTCAGCCACTGAGATGGGAGATGGAGGGCCAGTTTGAATGAAGTAAAGGATGTTTGAAAGGAATAATAAGCAAGCAATGCTTCATATTGCTTCTGGGAATGTCAGTCCATCCTCAAAAAGATGCTAAAAGGAAAGAAGAAAATCCTATGTCTTCAATTCAACAATCAACTATCTTTCAAGGCTACCTTTTCCTATTGGGTATTGCAGCATTTTTCCAGTGGTTACTTCCTTTTTTGTTCATTGAAAATTCTCTTTCCAAGTGTCAGGGATTTACTTTAATGATGATAGAGAAGAAGTTAGATTGGTGTAGGGATAGAACTGATGGTCAAAGGTGAAGAGGAGTATGGGCTGGTAGTTTTCTGCTAGGATCTCCTCATGTTGTTTCTACTTGTCCCAGAAGCAGAACAAAATATTGCTTACTTGTGCTTGGCCCTGCAATGTACTACTGCTTATTATAGGACAGAACCAGCTGTTTGCTCCAAAGAAAGATTGCTAGCTGCAGTCTTTCATTTTTATAATAGTACTGAAACTTCCCATGGAAGTTTTATTTGTACCTCCCTCCATAAATCTTAACTTTCCTTTCACAAAGGGAGAGCTTTGAGCAAGCAGGGTATCCCAAAGACATAGAAAGGCCCATGGGAGATGAGAAATGAGCCAAGAGTAATTTAAAGTTTGCATCAATGTGAAGTATAAAATCCTTCTCAAAGGGAAGAGGACTCTGTGAGTCATAAAGACTAACCCACAACTATTCTATTAATAATCTGAATTAATGCCATAAGCATTCCAAAGCTGCATTTGAAGTACAATTGTTTTGAAGAAACATGTGTTACCAAGTATGAGAAAGATAAAATGGTTCAGAAGATAGCAAAACTAAGATTTTGTATGCAATCCAGAAATAAAGAAGGAGAAGAAGAGAATATAGTTGGACAAATAAACAAAACTTCAAAACTTATTTAGTTTCAGAAAATTTGTGCAGCTATAAAAACAAGGGCACAATGAAGATTGTTAGCAGATAGGGAAACACTGACTTTGACAATTGGAATTTTCCATTTCAAAAAAAAGGAAATACTGTATTTTTTTCCATGCTGATTAAAAGACCAATCAAAACACTTTTACTCACATTCTGAGGAGCGCCTTATAAAATGGTCGTGTGAAGAAGGCATCTAACAAATACTGGTGTATCAGTGCAAGGCCAAGGATTCGACCACTAAACCTGAACCTGAACAAGAAAAATAGGAAGCAGATCACATGACCTGGGTTAGTGAATTATTCAATGGTTCTACATGATCACAAGTTCATGTATATCCTAGACCAGTCGTCCTCAAAGTGTTGGGGTCTTTGAAACCCTTTCAAAGGGTCTACAAATTCAAAATTGTTTTTTATTTCTAATATAGTAAATAGCTATAAATATAACCCATATGAACAAAAACTCTTTGAACAGATCCTCGATAGTTTTTTTTTTTTTTAAACAACATGAAGATACTGAGAACAAAAGTTTGAGAACCACTGTCCTAGACTAATCAAGCCTACATCAGGCTAATAATTCATACATCGATCACCAAGTCAAATTAGTTTGATTTAATTATCTTTGTTATTTGAGTAGCAAGGTGGCTCAGTGGAAGGAATGCTGGGTCTGTAGTCAAGGAAGACCTGAGTTCAAATCTAGCTTTAGACACTTACTAACTGTATAAGTTACCAACCACTTTTTGCTTCAGTTTCTGCACCTGTAAAATGGGGATAACAAAGGCATCTATTCCCTAGGGTTGTTGTGAAGACCAAATAATGATTTTAAAATGCTTAGCACAGTGTTTGGCTCCTAACAAATGCTTTATAAATGTTACCTATTACTGAGTAGTCAAAGACTTTGTAGTATAAATAGTATTCCACATTCACCATCTGTTTTGCCAACACAAGTTGGTCTTTGGCATCTGTGAGAAATCCCTGAGGGCTACCACTTAAGGTGTTACTACTTAAGGTAGCCTATGACAGGGAGAGTGGTACTGATTCTGCTTTTAGTTTGTTCAGATTGATGCTAGCTGTATTTCCCTTGTATGTACTTAGCTCCAATTCATTCTCTGTCACTCTGTTATACAACTAAATATCTTACTTGGCAGAACTTCCCCTTTTCTCTCTCTCTCTCCCTCCTCTATAATTATGATGGTTATCCTCTCAATCTTTAGGGCAATGAAAATTTTTGCCTATGGAAGTTTTTGGGATTTCCCACAGACAATGCACCATCTTCTAAATACCTCAAGGCACAATTCATTCTGATTTATTTTGGAAACTTTCTTGAAAATAACCTATATTATACACTTAACTGACTGAAATGAATACTTTCACAATTATCTTTATTTCAAGATCAATATTTCAAGATCAATGAGCTTCCAGTAATTGAATCTGATGGTTTCCCAAAGTCAGTCTCTTGAGCAGCAGCTGATATGAGATATATTAAGAGCTACAGTTAGTCCATTGTTGTTTCTTCTACCAAAGTTATATTCCTCTCCCCAAATGTTTAGTAGATACCAGTGATTGCATTGCAAATGGTAGCTAAAGTGATGTTAGGGTGATAATTAGACTAATTAACCTCTAAACCATAATTAGATTTTTCTCAAGATATTGGCAAAAAAAGGGCATGAATAGTCTCTCAGTATAGGACTGTGTCATATTTTATCCCTTGTGCCCAATATAAAACAAATAAGCACTCTAAAAAAATTGATGCTTTGACAATTTTAAAGTCCGTGCGTTAAGGGATTTGGAAAAAATAGCTTGAAATTAAATAATTTAATTTTAAAAATAAGCTTAATCTGAAATTATCATAAAAGATCTCTTTTTTTTCTTAAGATTTTATGAAAGTAGTGCTCAATTTAGAAACTGTTGATTTACAAATTAGCATTTGTAATGACTAGCATTCCTATTGGCATTCTTTCCCATCATTAATGCCATTTTTGCTGGCATTGCTAAAAGAGTGCCCTCTCACTAACTCTGGGACCTCTCCTCTGGGCCTATAATCCTCTCTCCTCTCCCACATCTTAGCCAGCTGAAGAATTCCTTTTTTAAAAAAATTATTTATTTTTAGTACACACTGCTTTAGGAATCATGTTGAGAGAGAAAAATCAGAGCAAAAGGGAAAAACCATGGGAGAGGGAAAAAAAAAAAACACAGAAAAAAGTGAACATAGCATGTGTTGATTTACATTCAGTCTCCATAGTTCTTTTTCTGGATGCAGATGGCATTTTCTATCCAAAGTCTTTTGGTAATGTTTTGGATCACTGGACCACTGAGAAGAAGCAAATCTTTCATAGTTGATCATCACACATTCTTGCTATTATTGTGTACAATGTATTCCTGGTTCTGTTTGTTTCACTCAGTATCATCCTTCCAAAATCAGATGGCTCATCATTTTTTTTTTATAGAACAATAATATTCCATTCCCCAAATCATGGGCATTTATTCATTTCCCAGTTCTTTGCTACCACAAAAAGAGCCACTACAAACATTTTTGCACATATGGGTCCTTCATCTGAAGAATTCCTAATGTCTCTGCTTCACCTCTACTTTGCCTGACCATTAGCATGTAGGCTTGCTGAGAGCTTAACATAAGGTTTGACACAGCACGCACTTAATAAATGTTTATTAATTATAGTTAACTACATCTGTAGATGCTGGACCAGCTCTAATCCTTTGGCTGTCAAACTTCCCCAGATGCTGTCCTAAAGAGTCTTCCCAGGGCTAATTTCCTAAGGTACTCCCTGCCCATTTCAAGGCTGATGAAGCACAGAAGAATTCAACATTATCATTAGCAGTTTTTTTTTAAATCAGACCTGTGATTTCACTTGTGTGATGAACTTCTACTGAGAAATCTTCCCTGCCAATGCAGGCTCCTACTCTGCAACATACAGTCTTGTAGAATTACAACAAAAAACACAAACCAGAGACAATAAATATCAGAATTGGTCGGTGGCAGAAAAGGCCTCTTGATTCCCAGGCTAACTCTATCCACCAAGCCATGCTGCTTTCAGTTTTTGTACTATATCAACTAAGTAATTGCTTAAATAATCTTTTGTAAGGTAGCCTGGGAAACTTGTCATCATTTATAACATGGTTTTTCAGAGATAATGTGTTCTGTGTTTCAAGTAGCCTCGTTAAAAATTGACTTATAAAAAATAATAATTCTATATGCTGAGAATATCTATGTATTTAAACATAAAAGAATCAAATGAGATTTCTAAGCAAAAGTATGATTTTAATCAATAATTAAAGGGTATATCTATATCTGAACAAAATTAAAGCATCTGGAGGAAAGCACAATTTTCCAAACCCCACAAACTTACCATTCATGGTGATTGTCTACAAAAGCAGACATGGGACTTATTTGTACTGTATATGTATCATTAGCTGAATATTCAAATAAGCCATAATATGGATTAAAGAGTTCTCTGGATACCAGGAAGAAAAACTCTCTAGAAGGTCCACTGTAATCCAGCCTATAAAAACAAACAAAAAGTTAGTGTTTTTTCCCACCCAGTGCTAAATGTAGCAAGTACAGTTTACATAATTCATCATCACCAAGATATGCTTATTAATTATCTATTAAGGAACACAAAGGCAGTTGAGTCACTCTATCAAGAATTACAGAGGCCTCATGAAACAGCTGCACTTCCAATTCTCAAATGCTGAACTCAAAACAATGCTGCAGATAGATGTAAAATACATAGAAAACATAAGGAAATGTTAAATACACAAGAGAAACAACCCATTAATGATGTCATTCACATTATGTTCAGAAACTCTTAAATAACAAAATGTATTATTCAAGAAGGTGGTATGGCTAGAAAGTGGCACTGACCAGGTGGGGAATGAGCAGTAAAGACAATAGATAGGTGTCCCTCAAGAAATTAAAGAGAATTAGAAGAGGATTTCAAAGCATATTAGGGAAGTGTTTTCTATGTAGGGCTCATGGCTTCTCCCAGGCTGAGATGATATGGCAGGATTGTGATCCATGTATGCAGAGTGAATACTCACATTAATGAAATTAAAGAACTGAAGTTAATAAAGTACATAATTTAGAATTGTGAAAAGGTAGGGAGAGATTTTCAGCCTCTCTTCAATTATTCAGGAAAGCCATCATGGAGCCCTTATATTCTAGGACCATAGACTTTGAGCTTGGAGATGATCCAGTACAAACTCCTTATTTTATAGATGAGAAAATGGAGGCTTGAAAGGGAGTGACTCGCCCAGTGGTATAAAGATAAGAAGAGGAACAGAATCAAAATTAAAATTATACCAGGCCTGATTTCAGAAACTCCCCATCCACTAAGGAATGAAGAACTTCTTTCACCTTTACTCATTGGCGAAGGAAGAGAGAGAGTTAGTTTGACAAATGGCCAAATGGGAATTTCAGAGGCAAAGGATACCCTGAGAAGATGATCAAAGAAGAACTGGAATGTTTGGATTCAAGTGATCAAGGTTTAAAGCAAATTAGAGGAGACAAGGTTAGAGATAGCCTGGGGATTAGAAAAAGACACAGAAGATGAGAAGTGCTAGGCTGTTGCCTAATAAAGTGTTTTTGAAGTGGAGGATGAAGATCTCAAACTTGATCCATAACACTCTATTAGAACAACTATGTGTGAGGAAAGCAGTGTCACAGTGGAATGTGGAGAAGAAAATTTTGGTAGGCTTAGGGTGACATTGCTGACTTCAAAGGGATGAGTGAAGAGATTGCAATGGTCTGAATGAAACAACTAGTCTGCTGTGGCTGAAGTCCCAGACTGGAGAAGAAAAAAGAGGATGTAGGTCTATTAATACTATTCATGAAGTAGGCTATGGCACCAAGTAACAAAACAGCCTCATTGAGGAATTCACTGTGGCACAACTGGGAAGGAGTTGGATGGGAAGATGAGCAAAAAATGTCATTCACTTCCTTCACTTAATTTATTATGAAGCTTAATCTCTTGGGTTACATTACTTCAGGGAAAGGAAAAAGAATTCAGAAAAGCATCAGATAAAGAGAACAAAAAGTCCACTCATATGTACTCATATGTCTAATGTAGAGTCTTGATTAAA
Organism: Antechinus flavipes; assembly: GCF_016432865.1. Classification (NCBI taxonomy): domain Eukaryota; kingdom Metazoa; phylum Chordata; class Mammalia; order Dasyuromorphia; family Dasyuridae; genus Antechinus; species Antechinus flavipes. The sequence continues at coordinate 387,430,714 of NC_067400.1, read as the reverse complement.
TCTCTCTGTATGGTATTGCTTTAGAGACTATATGAAGTTGAGTTCAACAGATATGGTCTCTGCTTTCAAGGATCTTGAGACAACATATACAGGACATAGAAGGCTGAACATGAAGCAAATGCATAAATGCTACACAAATTTATGCAGTATTGTCTTTGCACAAAGGAGGTTAACATGTAAAATGAAGCCATTTTTTTCCTGCTTAAAATTTAGTTGTCATATTATTTCTGAAACATCAGCAGAGCTCATTGTCCTTTGACTTTATTCTGGTAGCATCTTCACAGAAATTTTTGTTGCTTTCTGAAGAAAAAAAATAAACATCATTTGCATTTTTATTAGGAGTCTTACAGAGTATCATGCAGAGTAAGTAGGTAGGTGCTCAAAAAATGTTGGCTGAACAAATCAATGAAGGAATGAGTGGGACTTTAATTTTCCTTGAGGAGCTATACAAGCTCAGCAGCATGAGGTGTTTTTGCTACTCACCACTGCCCCAAGAAAAAGAAAACAAACAATATTTTACAGAAATCTCATAACTGGAATATGCCTTAAAAGCTTAGTTCTTTGTAACATTCAAATAAACTCTTTAAAATGTTGAAAACTGGCTTCTTTGTTTTGTTTCTTTACTGTGGTCAGAGTATAAATCAAATGGGGCAAAATAAAAAAGAACAGATTTTTTTTCCCCCCAGAGAGAACCAATTTAACCATCAATAACAGTTCAACCAAGACAAACTATCCTTTTTTCTGAGGCAAGTTTTCATCTATCCATCCTTTAATTCTGGAATTAGTCACAGATTCCCACTGAGGTCAACACTTATTTTGTAAGCAAGTGGTACTTAGTTGTGTTTGACATCCTAAATATTGACAAAACTTGAGGGTAGTTTGAAGAACGAGATGACTACTCCAAGATATTTAACTGAACAAACATGTCAGAGCAGCCCTTCATCTAGGCTATTTCTATACAACATCTTTCTCAACAGCATCTTTTATACAAAGAGTTAATATGACTCATATCAGATGGATCATTTGTTGCGTTCCTGTTCTGCCAGTCGGGTTGGTTCCACAGCTAAATCCTTGGCACCAAAATTCAGAAGCTCATTACAGCAGGCATGTAGCCACACAACAGCTGCAACGAAGAACATCCAAATGCAGATGTCCTATGGTAGCAGTGTGGTTTAAGTTCTGGGAAGTGTTATTCAGGCATCTGACTAACATCACTGTAGTACTATGCTGTCTGACATACCACACAAAATGTGGGGGCCCTGGTATGGCTTGATGTGCTTTTCCCCCAACTAAGAATCACTGAAAATGGAATATCCATGTGATAAATGCAAAGGAAATGATGTAACAACAACACAAATTCTGAAAATCGTTGGCTGGATATTGGCTTTAAGATAGAAAAAATGTTCTTTAGCTGTTTTACATCAGTTTGAGTTCACCCTGTCACAGTTATATAAGCAGGATGCTAATTATTGAATTATCTAAAAAGACCTAGCAGGTTACTATGGCATAATGTTAGTAGACCAAATCAGAGCTGAGATCACAGAAACCTTCATTTTTCCTCAGCAGGGTTTGAATTATTTAGGCATCTGGTGGAGAGATACCTTTAGCCAAGGTAAATGTTGAAAAATACAGTAAGTCAGCTTGTCATTATTTGGTTTAAAGCCAATATTACTAAGAAGGAATCACTGTTCATAGCCTTTTGCTTAGGAGGAACTGTGTAGGACAATGGAACAAAGGCAGATTCCTCCACCAGAAGAGAAAGGTTTAAAAAAAAAAAAAAAAAAAGAAGAGAAAGGTTTGAATTTAGTCTCAGTTTCCTTATTTGGAAAATGGAGATAATAGCATCTTGTGATGCTTATTTCTTTGGAAAGCCATGACCATAAATAAGATCTCAAGGTAACAGACCTAGAATAGTAGGAGCCATAGAGCCAAATTAAGCCCACAAGCATTTATTAAGCACTTACTACATGCTAGACTCTGTGTAAAATACTGGAGTCACCTTAGTTTACCCTCTTACTTTACAAATGAGGAAACTGAGGGATGTTACAAGAATTAAATTTTATAATGTATTCACATACAAACTTTATAGTGTGATTTAAATATTGGCTATTATCATGAGGTGATAACTGATAGAAATATGGCCAAAAGGGAACTTAGAGGTCATTGAGTACACTTCTTCAGGACCCTGAAGTCCAAATTGAGAGGTGACTTGGCAAAGATGATACAGGTACTAAGTGTCCAAGGCAGGATTTGAACCCAGGTTTGAGGAAAACCTAAGGAAAACTTCAAGTCTAGTGTCTTCTCCATCTAGCCACATTGCCCCCTATTGTTATTACAAATAATGATAATAAATGATTTATGTAGAATATGCAGCATGGTTTAGTAATAACTATGATTTATAAAGTATTTAAAAGTTAACACTGTCCTTTGCAAATATTCCCTTATTTTATCCTCATAAAACCCTGAGGAATAGATGCAATTATTATGCCCAATTTACAGATGAGGAAATTGAGGCAGACTGGGTTAAATTACTTGCTCACCAGGATCACATTGCTAGTAAATGTCTGAGATTAGATTCAGGTCTTCTTGACTTGAGTTGGAGCTCTTGACTCTAGCTATTGACTATTGTCAACCTTTATGAATCTCAATTTTCTTGTCTTTAAACTGGGGTGAACAGCATTTAACACTAGTATTACCCAGGGTTCTCCTGATGATAGTACTTTGTAAACTACACAGTGCCATATACATATGAGCTATTAGTATCAATAAAAACTAGAAATACTAATTCAGGATTACCAGAGGCAGTCTGGGCTTAGCACGAAGGATTATATTTCATTTTGTAAACGTTAGAAGTTCTAGTTTCTCTTCCTCTTTAGATGCATCCTTTTACCCATCTTATGGGAAGCCTACCAGAATGAAATGCGGCCTGGAGTCCGACTGCTCTGAAACCCCCAAACTAAAATTATTTGCACACATCCTCTCCCTGTTTGAAACATGGCTTTGCAAGCTGAGTGACTGACATCATTTGATTATACATGACTAATAATGAGCTCATTCTTCATCTTAAAGAAAGGCACCTTTTTACAGAGTTGGCCATAATAGGGAAAAGGGGGAGGTGAAAAAAGATGATCCTTTTCCAGACTATTACACCTTTATTGCTAAAGGGTTCTAAGAAGGAAAAAAGGCTCATCCAGGGTGTAGCACAAGACCACAAGTTACCTTCTCTGCCTTTCCAAACAAACACATCCCTGACTCTTTAAGGCATAATATGCGATCTTTAGTTCCAAAAAAAATAATATGTTGGAAGAACATGTGGCACTTCACTGTTTATGAGCACAAAGCAATTGCTAGTACGCTTGTGGGAGCTTGAGACAAGGCAAGCATAATGCACATTTTCCCACCATGTTCTGTCAAGATGACTTAGTTACAGATCACTGCATAATTCCAGTTCCCTTTTGCTCCCTGGCAAAGACAGCCAACCTGTTAAGTTGAATGGGAATTTTAGTGGCATGAATAAAACTTCCAACTATGACCAACTCAGATGACTACTTATCCTTTTGCAATAAATCAAGCAACAGAGTTAAAAGGAAATTGTTCAGCTAACTAGATTGCTATAAACGTCTTTAAGATCATTCAACCCAACCCCTTCATTTTACAGATAAGGAAACAGAGAGGAGTCAGATGCATTGTGCAGGACCACAGAGCTGGTATGTGAAGGAAAATTTAAACTCAAGTTTTACAGACTCCGAGTTCAAGCCTCAACATTACTCAAGAGGTAAGCTGCAGATGCAAATTTACTGAAAAACAGTCATCTGTAGGCAGATGTAGTGATACTAGAGTCAGAGTAGTGATACTGACAACTGAAAAATTCTTGGTGGTTCTGGAAGCATTTTTGTAATTTCTTTTAAATATAAGCACTCTAAGAATTCACACAATCTCAACTTAAATGACTCCTGAAGCCACCCTGAAAAGGGCAGATTACACATTTTTCCTATCATTTATCTTGCTTCAATCTTCCTTTGATTCTAATCTATCATAAGTATGAATTACAGTATCCCTTATAATTCAGCTGCAAGGACAGCTTGCTCTCTCTCAGCAAACTTTTTGTTCCATTCCTAAGCTAGCTAAGTCTCTTTTTTTTTGCAATTTTTTTTTCTTTCTATACTTGCTAGTCTACTAGAAATACAGATCCTAAAGGTTCATAGGAACGTAGCTTTAGAGCTGGGAGAAATTGAAGATAATTTTCTATTTCCCAGGATTGTTTTAAGGATATAATTTTTGAAAAGAACTTTGCAAACTTTAAAATGCTATATAAAGGCTATTAATTGTCTTAGGCAATGCCATTGTAGTCATACTCATAGTAGTAATTAAAGAACATCAAGGCACAGAGCTGTTACATGACTTAACCACAGGGATACAGCTAGTGTTTATAGTAGAATTTGAACTCAAGTCTCCCTCACTTCATTTCCAGCTCTTTATCTGAATACCACAGTTCCAATTTATTTATTAATCAGAGTAAGTAATATCAGTAAGAATCTGGAAGGACTATTTCCAGCAGATAACTGGGTTCAGTCCTAATTTTAACTAAGTGGCAGATACAATGGATAGATTCTGGGACTGGAGTCAGGAAGATCTGAGTTCAAATCCAGCCTCAGAAAATTACTAGCTATGTGATGCTGGGCAGTCCTTTGCCTCTGTTACTTTATCTGTAAAATGATCTGGAATTTCAGTATCCTTGCCAAAAAAATTTCAAACAGGATCATGAAGAGTCAGATATGACTGAAACAAGTGAACAACTAAAATATTTTAATTAAAATTTAACAATATTAAAATCAGTCAAGAGGAGGGTGGGAGGTACCTAAAGGCAAGGGGGGAGAAAAAAGAGAAACTGTAACTGTTTTATAGACCAATCCTATAATTCTGGGAGTTCTAGGAAGTGAAGTCTATTTTAAATTTGCATGTTCTATTTATCATTGGAGAGCCACCACTTCAATGCAAGGTAATGGCAAAATTATTTAAGGTAAAGTTGTGGAAAACAGCTGAATCTAATCAAATGTATATAGAAGAAATATGTCTAGGAGGTGATAATTTAAAGATATGATGGAATAATTTTCAAGATACCTCAAAGAGGGGAAGATTCCAAAAGAATGAGAACAGTTGAAAGTGGTACTTCTACTTAAGGAGGGAAAAGACAAGTCAGAAGACATCAGCAATCACCAATCATCATGAGCTCATAAGATCATGAATCTAGAAGTAGAGAAGAATTCCAAAAGTCACTTTCCCCAACACATGAGGAAAATGAGTTACAGAAATATTCAGTGACTTGACTAAGGTTACACAATAAACAGAAATGCTGAGATTTTTACTCTGATCTCAGGATTATAATCCAATGCGCTCTATTTTTTCATCTCTAAAGACTCTTTATGAAAATGATTTGTTCCTGAATATCATGAATTTCTTTAATAAAAACTTGAAGAAGTAACTGACAGATTTTTGTATATGACTTTTACAGTAGAACACATCTTCACAGTCATTCAGTTGATCTAGAAGTTTAAATAATATAAGCTTAGTGCTTTTCTCAAACAAGGTGTTTCCCATATGTATGTAAAAATGTTCTGTGGCAGATGCAACCATAGAGAAGTCAATTAATAAATGCTTGTAGATTGATTGTTATTAACACTTAGCGAGGCACAAAACAAAGAGATATACTTACCTCACATAGCAACTGCCCTACTTTAGGCCCTCAACACTTCTTAACTAGACATAGCAATAGCCTCTTAATAGGTCTTCCTTCATTCAGCTTCTCTCCTACCTAATCTATCTTTTCCACAGCTGCCAAAATGATATTCCCAAAGAATAGGTCTGACCATGTCATTCACTAATGCTCCAGAAGTTCTATTGGCCATTAAAATCCCTCTGTTCTCCATTTAAAACCTTCCTGATCTGATCTGGCTTTAGCCTATCATATTATAAACTACTTTGTTTAGCTTAGTTATACTATTGTCCCCTGTGCAATTTTGGATATTTTTTCCTTTTTCACTTCCCAGTTCCTCTCTTTTAGTTTAGTTTAGTTTATACTATTGTCCCCTATGCAAGATTATCTATCTCCCACTTTGATGCTTTTACAAAAGAACCTACTATGTTCTTCTTCTCTGGCTTTGGCTCTTCCAATTTGCAAGTCTCTTCAAGGCTCAGCTAAAGTGTCACCTTTAAAAATGATTGCTCTAGTTTTTAGTGCCCTCTCTCCAGTATTTAATTTGTTTATATGTTGAATTTCCTTATCTTATGTAAAGTTGCTTATTGAAGTAACTGAATTTACTTATCTGACTATATACAGTATTTTCCCTGAAGAATAAAGGACCTTTAAAGCAATCACTGTCTGCTACTATAGGTCTACCCCAATCCCACTTCCTTTGTAAATTGTGTCTGAGCATCAAACCCTTAATAAATGCTTGATTATTGCTTGATTGCTCTAAAATTTTCAATATCACTGTAACCTATTTGACATGTATAGGACTGCTAGCCATGTGGGGGAGGAGGTGAAAGGAGAGAAGGGAAAAATCGGAACAGAAGAGAGTGCAAAGGATAATGTTGTAAAAAATCACCCTGGCATGGGTTCTGTCAATAAAAAGTTATTTTAAAAAATAAATAAATAAAATAAAATGTTCAATATCTCCTATAAAACCCAAACTGAAGAATAATTTGCTTTCCAAATGTTCCATTCCCACAAGCCAAATAATGCCCCAGGCATGCCTCAGTGACATGATTAATCTGTCATTAATATAACATTTCATCCATCTTAATTAATTAATTAATTTTTGCGGAGGCAATTGGGACTAAGTGACTTGCCCAGGGTCACACAGCTAGGAAGTGTTAAGTGTCTGAGGCCAGATTTGAACTCAGGTCCTCCTGACTTCAGGTCTGGTATTCTATAGCTGCCTCCATATATCTTAATTTAAAAAACAAAACCAAATCAAAGTGTATGAAAAATGTTTATTTTCTAGATTGGTGGATCAAATTCAAATAGAAATAGATCTCTAGCTGCCAAGTTGACTTAGAAAAATTACTTCTATCATATTATAATTTTATTTATTTATGTCAAACATTTTCCAATTACATTTTAATTTTGTTTGGGCTACAGAGGGAGAAGGGAGGGTGGCAGGAGAACTACCATTTAGTGTTGGACTCTAATGGTCTGGATTATATCAAGCAACAGAACTGACAATGTACTGAGTTTGCCCATCAGCAAATTCATATATGTGCATGCATATACATATTTATACATGCACATATATATACATAGATCTGGATGTTGCAGATAACCAAAAGTGCTGACTATAAAGAAGAATGACTAGGATAATAAGATTAGATTGTAAGGTGCATTTGAGAAATATGAATTTTGAAGGTTTGAATCCAAACAAGTTGCTGACATGAAAGTCTCTCATATTAATGCCAGCATTTTCTTGGTGATGCCATATGGTACAAGATGTCACTTGTATCAAAGAATCAGCCTCAGGGATACATTGAAGTCCAAAGGGAAATTTATAGAAAGAAAATTTATAGAAAATCTTGCATGAGGATCACAGAACATGAGAAGGTATAGAAGAATCATTCTTGTTCTGTGCCAATGGAGACAGAAGCTAAGAACAACTGTAATGTGAAGGGAATGAATCTTAGTTTAAGTTTAAAACTGCAGTTTTGGGACACCAAAAATTGAATGCAGAAAACTTTTCCCAATCTTTTTATAAAATTATAATAAATTTTTATAACAAACTGGATCTTCAAGAAGTTCAATCTTTTCATCAATATAGCTACACGATAGAACAAAATGATACACATATTTAAAGCTTTCAAAGCATTAAAAGGAAACATTTCTAAAGGGCAACAGTATAGCTGAAGATAGCAAGTGGTAAAGATTTTCTTTTCTTATTTCAGTAAAAATATTTAAATAAACATGGATTCCCAGTATAAATCAGAGGGAAAGACTAATGATCTTTTATTAATTATTTAAAGTATTTGGGGAAATAGAAATAAATGCTTTTTTTTTTTTTTTTTTTTTGAGTTGTTCCTATTTTCCTTCTTAGGACCTGTTGTTCTTTCAAAATTTATTTGTTCCTCAATTTTACTTCTCTTTAAGATCAACATTATGTATGTATCTAAGAAAGAGACTCCAGAATAATACTAGAGTGATGTCAACAGGATCTCTTTCCATATGCAGCTGCTTAGGGGTGAGGTCATGAAATCAGCTGGTCTTACTCATATAAGTTTGTATTGCTAGTGGATAAGCCAAAGTAGGCCCTGGGAACTGCTCACTGTGGCTGGGATAGTCAAAGCCTCTACAAACTCTCCTGCTTCTTGTGTTTCCTGTGGGTCAACCACAGCTGTATTCCTAGAAAAAGAGAGGAACTGGGAAGTGAAAAAGGAAAAATTATCCAAGTTTATCAAAGAAAAGGGTGCCAAACCTATTCATTCTCTCACTGCTGGTAGAGATGGAGGCTACATGTTCAGTTAATGGGAAAGCTGGTTTAGGATAATCCAATATTACAATAATCTATTCTCTTCAAAGCTGAAGCATAGTGGAACATAAGATCCTAGTTTTAGAACTGGAAGGAACCTTAGAGATCATCACATACATTATTTACATTTTATGAATAAGGAAACTCAGACCCACAGGAGTAAAGTGACTTGCTTAGGATCACACAGCTAGTAAGTGATCCAGACAGGATTTGGTCCCAGGTCTTTGGGTCCAAATCTAGTTCTTGCGTGCTATCTCTCACCTATGGCTTGCTAAGACTTGAGCCACAGCTTCATTATGGCATAATAATGTTCCATAGTAGATGAAATTGTGTAGGAAGGAAACTGGGGTGTCAGGTGAGGGAATTCATTCTCCCCTCACTGGCTGAGCAGAACATACTTCACATCCTGTGCATAGCTGTATTAAAGCCAAATATATTTCTTCATTTATCACTGGCACACCTGTGCCTCCTAGCCACTTTAATGAACCCTTGGTGACAATCTGGGAGTCCTGGTCATTAAAACCATGAGTCTCAAATCATTTAGTTTCTGTTAATAATTTCACAGTTTTACATTGTTGGCTGCCTTGTAAAAGGTACATTCAGTCCAACTGCTGAAAGGAGAGACTACAATGATATAGTATGAAAAAGCAGCAAGACTCAGTCATTAACTGGAATGATAAAGGAGGTCTAAGGATAAGAAAACAATCCCCATGGATCATTGTCATAGGAGACAACCAAAGGTAAAGAAACTTTATCTTACAGTGACCTGTCCAGCACCTGAGGAGCAGAGTGGCAAACTTCCCTAAACTTGGCTAAGAGGTCTGCTTCAAAACCAAACCATGCAAATGAACAAAGGGTGATAGAAGATGCTCTGAGGTTTTTCACCATGCCTCCAACTCAAAGCTGGGATCACTAAACTCTTCCTCACCCCAGAAAAATCAAATGCAAGACTGGAACTGAGGAGATTAGGAAAGAATAGCAATGGGAAATGGCAGCTTCCAAGATGAGAATTTGACAACTGTTGTGTCTGTGTTGCTGCAAGAGTCTTCAACAGTGTGGGAGTCTAGGACACCTTTATTGCTTAATCCTTATCTGTAGCTGTTTACTCACTGAAGAGTCATAAAGGTTTGATACATCTGTTTATGTCAGGTGGATATTTTGCATGGTTTCCTTCCTCTCCCAAGGAAACAGAGAAACTGGAGGTGGAGTTAATTAGGGAGAGGGGCCCAAGAAACATTGCTCACAAGGATCTCTTAGTAGAGTAATAGGATTTCAACCAGTAAAAGCAAAATTGGCCTTGTCTAGACTATGTAATGCTTTTTTCTCAACACACCATAATTAAAGAGCAAATTCAATCAAATATAAATTCTTCCCTCCCTCAATCCCCACCTTGCCCCTCAAAAAAAGGGAGAGCCAAAAATCCCTCAGAAATTGTTTTCAGTTGAACATTGAGAATCTTTTCAATGTCAAATAATTTTTAAATAACTGAAGGAGCCAAAAAAAATAGAAGAGAAAGGAAAAGAAATCCAGAGTGATAGGAGAAAGAAAGAAAGAAAAAGACAGAAAGAAAGAAAGACAGAAAGACAGAAAGAAAGAAAGACAGAAAGAAAGAAAGACAGAAAGAAAGAAAGAAATCATATTTAAAGGTTTAAGCTTACATAAATGGTATTTCCTGCCAGAATGCTTTCCTGTTTCAGGCAACCACAACATGGTGGCGAAACATCCGGGCACAGCTGCATAACAGGCAACTTGTGCTCTTCAGAGGCCACTTCTCTGTTCTACTCACCCTTCCTCTCCAACAAAGGTGACATAGAGCTTATTCCTCTGCAAGTCTTTTCTGGAATAGCCCATAATCTGATTAAAAGCATCTTCCAACAAATGGTCTCTTCTGATGATTAACCTGTACATAATTATTTTAAAAATACAAATAGTTTCCATTACTTTTCCTAAAGGGAAACACACAAGCACATGTAATATGTATTTATATATGTATGTAAAATATAAACATATATGCCATCTCTATATATTATGTCTCTACATAAAATCATACTTTTTAAAAGATTAACTCAATAATTAAAAGCTCCACTTACTTAGCTTATTTGTTGGGAGAGAAATCACCAGCTATTTCTAACACAACTGTATTCTGTAATTTTTTTTAATAGATGTGAGAATATAAGACAGTAGACAGAGCATCCTGCCCATGATCTGGAATAATAACTCCAGAGAATCCATTGTGCACAGTGAAATGATTTTTTCCCCCAAGAATGAAATGCTTACCAAATAAAGCACACAAAACTTTTGTTTAATAAAGGAATTACAACCCCATTAGGTAATGTGTAGGCTTCACTGTACTTAGGCAAGGGATTTCGTTACCAAGTGTCGAAGGAAATAACTCAGACAAGAATGAGAGAAAATAACCCTCCAAAAAAGGTTTATAGTGATTCTTAATTTCTGTTCGAAATTCAAACATCTATATTTTAGCATTCACTAGGCATAGTTGAGTTTTATTTAAAAGTCTTGAATTAAGAGTAATAATAATAACAACAACAACTAACAATTTTAAATCTCTACTACATGCCAGGGACTGTGCTGAGTGCTTTACAAATATTATCTCATCTGATCCTCCCAACAACTTGAGAATTTAGGCGTTATTATCCCCATCTTACAACTGAGGAAATTAAGGCATACAAAGGTTAAGCCACCACAATCACAGTTATTATTAAGGACATTTCACATTGAACTTAAAGCAAATGACAACACGTAAAAGATTATATTGATGACAAAAGGGAACTAATAGTCAGCCTAAAGACACTTCTTGCTCTTATTAATAATATGGCCTTTGGAAAATCAATTTACTTGAAATTTCAGTTAGTTCAATGCTAATCAGGTATATTGGGCAAGAGTCATACCATCTACCTCACAGAATTGCTTTAAGACTCAAATGAAATAATATGTGTAAAAGCACTCTGCAAAATTTAAAGTCCTATACAAATATCCACTTTGGTCATGATGATAATGTGAAAAGAACCCTGACTAGAGTCAGAAGACCATGGTTCAAATTCTATCTCAGACTCTTACTTCTTGTTTGAGCTTGCACAAGACTTTTGTGAACATTATTTTCCTGATCTATAAAATGAGGTGATTAGAGTAGATGGTCTCCAGTGTCCCTTCCAGTTCTAGGGGTATGAATGATTTTGTAAATCTCACTACCTGAAGCATGAAGTGGGCAAAGATGATACTCCTCCTTTATATATTTCCTATTACTAATGCAATATTGAGCTTCTTTGCATTGAGCTTATTCAATTATATTTAATTCAGTCATTTGTTAGGGTCAACTATGTGCATGGAAGGAGTTTTGCTAGACATTCTTACAAAAGAGCCCTCGTGGGTGGCCCTGGATGTGCCCGCCAAGGTCAACAGAGTTGCCTGAAGTAATTCTCCAGTTCCTCCCTTTTGGAGTGGTCCCCAACAGAGCTTACAGAGAGTCCAGCAAGGATGGGACTGCTCCCCGCAGCTGAAGTGCCCACATGTATTAACAGCAGAGCTCTCTGAAGGGATTGGATGAATGTAGCTCCGGAATGAATTTGGGGACACATGGAAAACTAGGACTTTTTTGAATTATCAGTCATTATCAAATTAGATAATGATGAAATAGAACTAGAACAAACCTCTGAAGTCATCTAAACCACTCATTTCTCAGAGAAAGAAAACGGTTCAAGAAGTACTATGGTTTCCCAAGTTCACACAGATAGATAATGGTAAGCTGTGATTTGAATACAGGTCTGCTGACTATAAATTCAGCATTTTTTCTACCGTATCATGATACTTCCAGATAGTAAGATTTGCTTTTGTCTTTGCTAATCCCTCCAACAAAGTCCTAAAACCCATATAGCCCACCTCCCTGCTCTCTGCTCATTTCTTCTGATTCTCCCTTATAAACAATGGAGTTTTTACTTGACTTCTGGATGAGTGATGGACATGGAGGCAACTTCCAAAGCTTTTCTTCTCTCCTTTTTTCACCAGCCTCAGGTAGCTAAGAGGCAACTGCAGTTAGATGCATCTTTTGGCCTTTATGTTTTTGGTTTCAGCTGAGTGTAAAAATGTCCTGGCCTGCCTGATAGTGACTAATAGTTTGGTCATCCAGGAGTAGGAGAAACAAGAAGGATGTTTCTAGCTTTTCTTTTTTCTAAGAATTCAATGCAGAAGAAAGTCCATGGTAGCAAAGGAATAAAAGCTGCTGCTTTGTGAAATTCCTGAAACAGTATATTGGAGACAGTTCTGAATTTAGAATCAGAATCTGCAACCTGGAGCCGAGTCTTGGTTCTGCCACTTATTAAGATGTGTTAACCCTGGGAAAGTTAATTAGTGTTCTGAGTCTCATCTATAAAATAGGGATAATAATATATGGCCTCTTCTTCTTATAGGCTTTTGGTGAGGATCAAATGAGATTATAGATGTGAAAATGCTTTGTAAAGTGTTACATAAATGTGAGAATTAAGAATTATATTAGAATTATGGCTTAGCTCTTGCTATCCCATAATTCTAATATAATTCATTTATATTAACTCTTCCTATCTTGTAAGCACCTGGGAAAGAGCATAGGATTGGGAAGAAATGAGACTTCCATCTGTATCCAAGAGGTCTTCAAATGGGGCTGTGGTCCATAAATCAGACCTTGAATTCAAACTAAAAGCTACTTTCTATATCATTGGTTCATTTGGATGGCTAGAAATGTCCAGCATCAGCAGGAAAATTCCCCTCCTTTGGCATTCTCAAATGATATGATGATAATTAGCCTCTACCTACACCCTCAAAACTGATTCTTGGCACAAATCTTATCATTGTTTTAGTAGCCCCAAATATGAAGGAAGCTGGATAAGGATAAGGAGCAATAACATTTTTTAATCACTTAGGATATTTAAAGATTTCTTTGTAAACTGTAAGATCCTCTAAAAACACAAACTATTATTATTTTTTATTGTGTGGGAAGAAATGAAGATGAAAGTTATTAATGCTCAAGGATGAACATGTGTAATAGTAAAATTTAATTCACAACATGTTGAAAGGCAATTGGAGCATACATTGTCTGTTGAGAAAAGATGTAATTTTAAAAAGAGAAAAAATTCAGTTCTCTCCCCAATGTAATTTTTTTCTTACAACACAGTGAGTGGTGGTATGTTAAAGTAAATAAACAAAACTATTTAAGACTTAATGGTACTTATTCTCAGAATTTGGTTGTATTTATATAATTCACTCAACAATTCCAGGATACCAGTGGAAGACTAAAGTAAAGTCTGATCAAATTCATTCAGTCATTTTGGTGATTTCCCAAACACAGATCATTTTTTAATAATCTACAAATCTGGTTTAACAGATCAATGTGACTTACTTTAACTTCCCTGGCCCTTGCCCATATCCTTTAGTTTCCAACTTCCTGTAGAAGTTCCGTAGTTTGGCTTCAAAATCTCGTTTATAAGGGGCAGGAGCTCGAGCATTGGCACGCTGCGTACCTGTAAAACATAAAGAGAATAAACTGGAATTGCCTAGTCTTCTTAGGTAACCAGCACAGTGAAAACTCTTCCCAGAAGTCATCATTTTAAAAAGGACTGCTATGGTTTTAAAAACAAAATTATAAAGTAGAGGTGATAGCACAGTTAACATGTCCTTTTAATCTCTTTTAAAGTTAAAGTTATAATTAAACTTAACAGAGCTTCCAACTGATGCCTTCTCTTCAAAATATGTCATTATGTCAATGTTAGTCAATAATTATCAACTCCAAATTTTAATAGACAAAACAGTAAGGATGTGTTAATGAAACATGTTCTTTTCTTTAGCCTAAACCAACATGAGTCAGACAAATAACTCATCTCCAATGGGTCACTGTTCAGTGTGTGGAATCTCTCAGCTTGATGCTAGGATGATATAATGGTAACTTGACAGAGAGTTACAGTATGAAAGAATGTGGGACAACAAGCCAAAAATAATGGATTTTCTTTTCATAATTCTCCCTGAACTCCCCCATAAAATCAACTTCTGTCAGACATGCCCCATTACTAAAAATGAATTCAGACACATAATTCTATAAGAAAAAGCAAAACATTTTATAAGGTAAAACTTAATCCTGACATAAAACCAGGAACTGACACTATTGCCAAGGACACTACTTCTGGGTGGGGAAACAGCATAGGGGTGTTAAATGTCATTCAACAGTAAGTAAGTACCGCTAATGAACAGTATAAGGGGCCCTACCTACTTCCTTTTCATGAGAAGCTTTTTTAGTGTTACAAGGGTGACTGGTAAGCTGGGGCATAAAACTAAGAGGGAATGTGGATGTCACACCTAGAGTTTTGAAATATACATGAATATTTCCACTAGAGAAAACAAAATTTCTCACAAAATGAATAAAACAAAAAAGATACATAACTTTCAAAAAGACATTAGGAAAGATGGAAGAAAGCATATTTAGCAAGCATCTCTAGCAAGTGCCAGATACTGATATAAAGTGGTGCAGTGAATAGTGCCCTGGGCCTGGAGTCAGGAAGACTCGAGTTTCTGATGTGACTTCAGACACTTACTTAAGCTGTGTGACCATGGGAAATCATTTAACCTCTGCTTGCCTCAGTTTCCTCCTTTGTAAAATGGGAATAACACTAACACATAACTGCCTGGGTTATTGTGAGGGCCAGATGAGATACTAAATGTAAAGCACTTAACAAGCCTGGCACATAGTAAGTGCTATACAAATGTTATTTGGTTATTATAATTATTTTATTCCTCAATGATGGCCTTTACACAGAGAGTACATTACAACCAGTCTGGAATTCTTATTCTAGCATGGGTCAGACCAGATGCATCCAACTTTCTCTTCAATGTTCCAACTCTGTTTTGTGGAAGTAGGGGAGTAATGAGGCGAGTGGGACTGGAGATCAATATGGGCTAGAATAGTTGGGTAAAGTTTCATAAAAAAGTTTTCAAAAAAAATTCTGGCTTATGACTTATTTTTTGTTGTGAGGAATTACAATACATCATGGGAGAAAGTGAAGACTTCAGCATGCCCATATGATTGCAAGAGTTATTTCCATACAATTTGTTCACAAGCACATATGTTTGTAAGTGTAAGGTCCATACAATTCTCTATACACCTAGAAAAACCTATGACAGTCAACACACAATTATTATGTTGCAAGGTATTATGCTATGTACAGAGGATTGTTGTTATTGATCCTTCATTTTCAAAGATGATATCACAGGACGGTCTTATGCACAAATTTGGACTGCTGCGAGGCAGATTTGCACAGAACTGTCAATCTCCCTCTCTATACCCGAGTCATCAAAATCCAGGGGCAAAACAAAATTCAGAACAACAGGTGATGACCCCAGAATGCAGTGGATTCCAAGGTAATCACCTTGGAATATTCTGCTTGAACCATCTTCAAGGCCATTGGAACAGTTTTCACCCACTCATTCCACTGGAATAAGTCTTCCCATGCTTAGGGTAGACACCTTCCTAACCTGTCAGTTACCTTCAACTTGGTTTAGCCTTTTGGCCAAGATGATATTACAGGGACATGGCTGCTGTACATGTCCTAGCTTCTTGAAGCCAGAGAATTGGGTAAAAGTGGAGACCAAAAGTAGCCCTGAAAAGGGTTTGGCAATCCCCCATACTAGAAATGCTAGTCCCCGGACACCTCATATACCTCAAAGGATTCAAAGAAAGGCAAAAATAAAGGGTTCACATTCTAATGGAATACATTTGAGTTATACAGGTAGAGAGAAAGAGCCTTGATTTGGGCCTTGAAGGAGTAAGAGAATCTAAACAATTGGGATGAAGGAAGGAAAACTTGGTGGGGATGGAGGGACATTGGGAAGAAGCTATGAGAATTTAAGTAGAAAAGTAGAAATGAACATCCTCTGTTCTGTGAACAGTGAGTTTCCTCACATGAAAAAAGTAGATATTGTATAGCATGGAATAGTGGGGAAATAAGGTTGAATAGGTAGAAACAAGCCAGATTATTCATGTCTCTAGTCTTAAAAGTAGAGATGCTTTTGGTTTTAAACAAAAACAAAAACAAAACGAAACTTCATCTAAGGCAAACTATGGTGATATTGGAGGGGTAGGGAAGAGGAGGTTTACTTGGGAAGTGTCACAAGTGAAAGGAAACACGTCTTTGCCTGCTTCACCAGGGGGAGAAAACAAAGTTCTCTGCCATTTTGGGGCAGGGGAGAAAGGGATTGGGTGGACAAGAGAGTTTGAAATTATCAACTATTAGAAGTATGAGCTGGACATCAATAGTACTGGTAGTCAAGGTGCACAGTCAGATAGGCAGAGGCTGAATTACAATGCTGTGGCCAGAAGCCAGGCAGAGGGAAGGATGAGAAGGGAAAGGGGGATGTGCTCCTAGACAGGTATTAGTAATATCCTTAAAATTATCTAGGCTGAAGCCCCAACTGCTGCATCCTAATTATAATTCTGGTTGCAGCTTGTTGAAGGGGATAAGAGTGGAGAATATAACTATAATAGCAGTGTTTAAGAAATATTAGTCTGAGAATATTATGGATGGGAGAGAATGGAGACATAATAATGATCTAGGAAGTTGTTGCACTAATCCAAGTGTAAAAGGAAGGTCTCAGATTCCCAACCCCAATTAATCTAAGTAACCAGATGCTCCACCCACTAATACCTTTGTTTAGTAAAAGCACCTTTTGATTAAATCAGAAATATCAATCAAAAGTATAAGCTGGGTGCAAACAAACCCTTATTTTGGGAGGAGGAGTTAAATGTTTCAAGCCAATGGATGAAGTCGGACAACAAAATATATTGGAACTGGTTTAAAGAATTAGACAGTCTATATCACATAAAATAATATCAACAGAAGGCAATTAAGCTTTGAGAGCACTTTGAGGAACTAGACCACTGTGCTTATAATCAAAGATTATTGAAGTGAACGGGAATGAGACCTAAAAGACTCCCTCGCCTTCCTCCTTGAACTCTCCGCAGTGACCATATCATCAGAAAAACTGGACTGGCAACAAACAATGTGTATAGTTGGAATTGAGAGAGGTAAATCTCAATTGAGATGCCAACATTTTTCCCTCTATATTACAGAAGGAAGTTGAAATCAGTTTCCTAGGGCTACATAGTAAACTCTCCTCGAGAGCTTAAGTCATTCTCCCAAGTTTACTCAGAGAATATCCATGGCAGGATTCAAACCCAGATTTCTAGCCTCCAAATTTGACTTTCTATTAATTATGCCTTTCTTATATAATAGAATAGTTGGGAAAAGGAGTCAGTTTCAGGGAAAGATGGTGAGTTCAGCTTTGGGCTTGCTGAGTGTGCAGTGATGATGGGACATTCAGTTGGAAATGTCTGATAATCACTAGGAAAATGAAACTTGAATAGAAACATAGAAATGAGGGGAAGAACCCCACAAAGGACAGAGTATAGCGCTATGGGGATATTATAGTAATAGGATTAGAGGGAAAGGAAGAACCAGCTCACAGTATTAAAGAGAATGAAATGGAATCTCCATAAAAGCTAACAATATTAAATAATTGACAAATCTACTATTCTCCTTTTTCCCATCATTTGAGATAGTTAAAGGGAAGTGTGAAATGCCATGATGGATTCCACTATTACTGAGTTCATGAAATGAGTCTAAACTCAAAGAATACTATTCTGGAGGCTCTTGGGACTGAAACTTTGTAAGATCACAAATACTTTTACAAATGGTTCTTTTATGGAAAAGTTGAAAATCACTCATGCATAATTTCATGGTTAGAAAATTTACCCCTAAATGATTCTGTTGGGGAATGGCAAGTTCTTGTTGCAAGTCAGCTGTAAGTGCCAAGAAATTCCAGGATAGATACAATAATAACTTCTACTTTGGGAACCAACCATATTCCTCAAAGATTGAACCAATGCAATTGTGATGTTACCATGACCATGAAAAAAGAATCAAGAAAAAATAAACTCATGAATAGATTAGTTGTATACTTTTCATTTTGAGTAAGGAAGCAAAAAAGTGCTCTCTCAATATGTATATATCACATATGTGTGAATTTATGCACAGGGGTCGTCTATTTATCTGCATAAGAGTATGAGGAAATGTGGCATAGTGGAGAGAGACATAAAAAGCTGACTTCAGATCTGGGAAAACCTGTTTCTTACATATCCTGGCTTGCTGACCATGGGTACGTCACTCTGGAAAACTCTCTAAAACTGTAAGTTTCAGAAAGGTGCCAACTTGAATTGGTATGTAGGGGACTGTATGCTCATTCAGGAATTTCCTATGGAAATCACAAATCTAGCCTTTCTCCCTACATTTATGAAATAACCAGCTGAAATACTGATTTGAATTCTGCCTCTTTTGTCTATGTAGGAAAGACTCTTTTTAGCCTTCATTTTGTGTGTGCTAGGTAGCACAATAAAATATTATTTCATAGTATTCTAATTTATCTATGTATAGTTACACATTCCCAATCTAGTACAATAAATTCCTTAACATGGAATTCATGACATGAGAAATATTGAAAACATGACAAATATTCTGTGCCAAAGCTCTGTGTTAGGTGTTAAAGATAAAAAAAACAAAATGTGAAGTCAGATCTATCTTCAAAAGTTTATATTCTATTAGGGGAAAGAGGAGAACAAAAGAGAAAATAACATATATGCAAAATAATTTGAGGAGAGGGGGCAGCTAGGTGGCACAGTGGATATTGTACCAGTCCAAAATCAGGAAGACCTATCTTCCTAAGTTCAAATCAGACACTTACTAGCTATTGTGACCCTGAGCAAATCACTTTAATATGTTTGTCTCAGTTTCCTCATATATAAAATGAGCTGGAGAAGGAAATGGCAAATCACTTCAGTATCTTTGCCAAAAACCCCCATTCAGAACAGGGTCATGAAAAGTTAGACACTGAAACTACTGAGCAACAACAAAACAACAATGAAATTTGAGAAGACAATCTAAGAACTGAGGAATGAAGGCAGATATCATGGAGGAAGGAACACCTGAGCAGAGGTTTGACTGGAAGTTGAATCTAGTGTGTGTGAGGAAGACTAAGGGGGAAACTTGGAGTTGGACTGTGAAGGGCCTTCAGTGCAAACTGAGGATTCATTTTCTTGTACTAGAAGCAAAAGAGAGCAATTGAATCTTCTTGAATAGGGAAAAGACATGGTAAATCAGTACTTTAGGAATATAAATTTAGCACTTTGGTAATTAAATTGGAGAGGGATTAGAAATAGGGAAACCAAGCTATGATAATCATTAATATTTCTGTAACATTTTAAGGTTTGCAAAAATATTTTTTATATATTATTTCATTTGATCCTCACAAATTTGCTGTAAGGTAAGTACTATTATTACCATTATTGTCTGGTGTTAATTGGGATTAAATGACTTGCCTGGGATCACACAGCTAGTAAGTGTTTGAGGTAGATTTAAACTCAGATCCTCCAAATTCTAGGGTGGGTGCTCTACCCACTGCACCACTGAGCTGCCTCTATAGGCGCTATTATCAAACCAATTTTATATATTAATAAATTAAGACTGAGAAAAATTAGATGACTTTCCCCAAAATCACAAAACCAGTAAGTGATTTTGAACTTAGGTATTTTTGATGCCAAATCCAACATTTTATTCACTTGGCCATTTGGCTGCAATTATAAAAAGCAATGGATGATAGGAATCTCAACAAAGATGATGATTCTGTGCATGGAGAGAAAGAACACATGTGAAATATGTTGTGGTAACAGAAATGGCAACTAACTGGCCATGCGGAGTGAAGAAGGGAAGGAAAGTCAAGAGTTGCAAATCTTTGTGACCTGAACAGTGATAAGTGCACTTTACAGAAATAGATAGTTTAAGAAGGAGGACAGGTTTTGGGGAAAGAAGAAGATAAAGATAGTGAATTAAAATTCTGTTTTAGATATTTTCCATTTTGAAATGGCAATGAGACAACCAGGTGAGACCATCTAGCAGGTAACTGGTAATGCAGAGATGGACCTTAGGAGATAGATAATGACTAGATAAAGAGATTTAGGAATAATCTGCATAGTTTTTTTTTTTCTTATGTCAAACTGCCAACAGTGGATACCATCTACATAGGAATATTTGAAGAATATGATAGAGACCTCTGAATGCCAGGGAAATAAGGACTCCGCTTTACTCCTAATATGTAGTGCTATTCCATCCTGGAACTTTTCATGTATTTATCTAAATTGGTTTTGAGACAAGATATTTGCCCAAGACTTGGCTGGAAACTCTCTTCTGGGTCACTCCATGGTCAAATCCTTGAAAGGCTCATGGTACCACTTTTTTTCAAATCCTTTTATTTAAGAAATGGAAATCCTCTTGCCAATTTAAACATCTTTTGTTGGCATCAAATCTAGCTAAAAGCCAACATAACAATTGAACAAAACAATAAAGATGGCCTCACCCTGATTATATAGAGTTTAGGCTTTAGGCATTCTCAACCATCCAAAATACAGGTGAAAATCTGGAAACAAGCAAAAGAAATCTCTGAACTGTGGAAATTGCCCTCAGAACGTCTATGCATAAATGTTCTGGAGTTGGAGATAAATTCAATGAACAAAAATTTATTAAGTCCTTACTCTGTGCAAGATGTTATATACCAGGTGCTGTGGAAAGAAAAAACCCAGACCAGCCCCTATCCTCAAGGGTGAGGAAAGATTAACACAAAAAATGGAAATACAAAATAATTTGAGAGAAGGAAAGCACTAACGATTAGAGGGATCAGGAAAGG
The DNA here is from genome assembly GCF_016432865.1 of Antechinus flavipes. Lineage (NCBI taxonomy): Eukaryota > Metazoa > Chordata > Mammalia > Dasyuromorphia > Dasyuridae > Antechinus > Antechinus flavipes. The sequence goes on along the minus strand of NC_067400.1, from coordinate 387,409,430 downwards.
CTTCTTAAAATGAGTCTTTAAGGAAACTAAGAGGTAAAGGTAAGGAGACAATGCATTCCAAACATTCAGGACAGCATGAAAAAAGGCACTGAGGTGGTAAAAATCTGAGTTCAACTCAGTTTGGGGGAGGGGGGAATATGTGTCTAAGGAAGGCCATTTGAAATTCTGGAAAGGGAAGCTAAATATCAACTGTAAATGCCTCCAAATACTAAGCCAAGGATTTTGTATTTATCCCAGGACAATTTGATGAAACCATAGAAATATCTTCAGAGGGGGCCTGATATGGTCAGATCTGTACTTTAAGAAGATTATTACAGCAACTGTGAATAAAGATTTTAAGCAGGGAAACCATTTAAATTTGGCTAATTTAATGGGACAGGTGAGGGATTACAAGGATCTCTTTGGGGTGATAGTTGTGTGAATGGAGAACAAGGACAGATTAAAAAGATGTTGCAAAGTTTGAACTGAGAGTTTTGGCAATTGGTTGTATAGAGTAGGTGAGGAAAAGAAATTGAGATGAACTCAGGTTAACTTGGATGATGGGAACAGAGGAATTGAGGATGGTGGTATCCTCAAAAGAAATAAGAGTTTTGGAAGAGAACATTTAAAGGGAAGCTTAGTAACTTCTGTTTGCATTTAATTGAGTTTGAGATGTTTATGAACATCCATATGGAGATACTTTCTTATTTTTTCTTTTTTTATTTCTTATGCTACAAAAATGTTATTTATATAATTTTAAAAATAAAACTTACAAAGAAACAACATAAGTAGCCACTAACAGTGAAGGGAAAGACATTAAAGTTACTACAGTTCAGCATAGTAGTTATTGATGATTATGATGGTGACTGAATCATCAAGAAAAGATTAAAACATATTTATCTTATTCTGAGAAGGCAAGGAAGTGTGCCTGGCCAGGATTTTTATAAAAAATTATTAAAAATTAAAAGGTTTTGACATTTAAATGGATAATCTTCATTTATCTGAAAGGTATTCATATAAGAGAACACTTAGCTGATTATTTAAATGGTAATAAAAATAACATGCTGTTACAAATATTTCTTCAACTGTTATTTCTCATATTTAGAATAATAAATCACAGAAAGTTTTAAACGATCTTTTCCTGTTGGCATAGCTGTAGTTGAGGCTGGCATTAAAATTATCCCACAAAAACAAATGCTCCCATTCCAAGATTTTGATAAATTTTAGGTGAGTACTGACAGCCGCAAAGAGAATGAATCAAATTTTCCATTGCTCCTGTCACCATTTTTGCTTGCAGAAATGCAAATGTATTTGAGATGAGAAGTTTTTTTAAAAAAAGATTACCATGTCACTGGAGGGAATTTTAAAAAGATCATTAAATTTTATTATATAGTAGTAACTTTTAACAATATTATTTTCATTGCACCCTGAACTGGTAACATTCTAGGCCAGGGAAAAGAGTTCAAATTTCTTTGGATTATTGGAAATGTTGCTTTCTCAAAAACCCAAGCGTAATTTCAAAAGGAAACTTTAATCTATTAAAAAGCCTCAAAAGAATCTCCACCAAATAGTGCTAGTTGATCCTAATCCTTTAGCATATGAAATCAGTTATAATCATTTCCATTGATATCAAGCAATATACATCAACTTCAAGAGAAGAAAAGACTCGGCCAAAATGTGAATATTGTTCTTTCTAAAAATTAAAAGGCACCTAAATATTTCTATTAATATCATAATATCTGGGCTCAGAAAGTATATTATTCTAAACCTGAGAGTTCTGAATGCATTTCATTCAAACATAAAATTCAACTATGTAGATATGTCTTTGATATGTGATCCTTGTACAAATTATCCAAGACTAATACTTGATGGATTTTAGGAACTTTAAAATGAAAGCATCCTAAATAAGAAGCAACTTAACTTCTAAAGCACTAAATAAGAAGCTATCAATGTTGGCACTAGGTATCTTGGTGATTTCTTATGTTTCTCTTCATTATTATTTTCTTTTAATCTCTGCTTTTGATGACCCTCTATTTCTATTCTTCAATTCTTCCAGAATAAACACTAATGATCTTATGATTATTTTGTGGAAATGAATTTTTAATGAATTAATATCTCCCTCATCCTTTAGGACTCCCTCATCCCATAATTAACTTTTAATCCTAAATGATAAACGGAATATGTGACAATTTTTGAAGAACTTATTCTAGGGGAAACCTGAACTGGCATTAGAAAAAGAATTTACAGAATTCAAATGAAGATTTCTCAACTTTATTTGCTTCATCTATAAATGAGGGAAGAGGGGTTCATTATATGATCTCTGGGATCCTTTTCAGTTCTAAATAGTTATTGGGCTATGTGTTGTAGAAAACAGAGATGAAAAACATATCCTTGGTTGACAATACACGCCAAATATCTAGTATCATTTTAGTTACCTAGAGCTTTTAGCATCAGAAGTACAAATATTTAGATTTAGTAGAAATTATTAAAGTAAAGACCATTAGGTTTGATGAAATAACCAAAGAGGCAATATAGAATGACAGGGGAATGGGTTTATGTATTATATTTATTAATAGTATTTGCAAGTAAGTCATCTTAGAATCAGGCTTTTGGTATATAAATTAGCAATTGCAGCCTATTACCAGCCATGATTCATGCATAAGAAGCAGCATCCAACACATCCGAAAATCTATGATCACAGATCAATAGGTCAATTAGTAAAAAGAGAAAAGGATGGCAGGTAGAAAACCTTAATATTACACTGCTACCAAAAGAATGCTAAAGTCTTCCAGCAGATTAAGTAGATGTTTGATGAGGAATCTATAGAAAGAAGTAAACAGAAATAAGATAGCCTGAGAAGGGATAAATAGGTCATAATCTGTATCAGTGGAGATAGTGGCTGTATCATTGATATTATAGATCTGTCAATGTATTTAGGGATCATTTCCTAACAGTAGAATTATTTCTTTTTCTCCATCAAAATGGTCCCCTGAATGAGAAGAGATTACTTGAAATTCCCCAAATTGATAGTGGGTAATTTTCAAGGTACACAAGTCCATTTAAATTTAAACAGGTAATTTTCATTGTTGCAGAATACTAAACATAATTTATCCAAATAAAAAGAAAATGACTAGAATGATCATTTCACTATTGGCATTTTATTTCATACTCTAGAATCTTGATATCTCTTTGTTCATAATAAATAATTTTAGAAATAAGTTAGTTTTCAAGATTTAAAAAACACCAGGATAACCAAAGAGTTATTCATATGGTTACCATTCAAATGTCATCTTCCAAAAACTAATCTGTCTTTGATAAAGATAGGTCTTCTAAAGTCAGCACTCACTTCCCAAGAACCATATGAGCTTACCTGGAGAGTTCTGAGGCGAGGACACAGGGGAACTGCGTGGGGACTGGCAATAGCTGGGGTGGAGTAAGGCATGTGGAGGCACATATGACATTATCTCTTCTTCAAATAAACTGGAAGAAAAAACAAAGAGGAGAAATTTACTACTACCAGAGGTCAAACTTCCTTTCTTTTATAATATGGAATATGAGAGTTATTCTCACTCTATTATAATGGGACCACTCTTCTATTTCATAGAAGTTAGGCTCTGTTCTGCTTTCATGGGAGAGGTCTTTCATCTTATTTTTTTGTGAAGGAAAATAAGTCTTCTTGACTCTTCTTTAAAAGAGGTGAACATTTGTTTGTGAGCTTTTTTTTTTTTAACCAATTACATGAACCTTCATCCAATCTCTAAAATTAAACTATTTTTATTTTAACTATATGATTCTGTATTTTAAGTCTTAAAAGTTGAAACTTACCACACTAGGACTTCATGATTTGGGGGAAAAAATAAAGAAGGAAATCAAAGAAATAGAAAATTTTCAGTGCCTTTCTGTAATGTTGAGGTTGCAAAGAAATGATCAAAGACATGATCCCTATCCTCAAAATATTTACGCTATAGGTAGGTGAACCTGGAGTCAGGAAGATCTGAGTTCAAATTCAGCTTCACACAATTACTAGTAATGGTAGTAACTAGTAAAATAGTAAAACAACTAAATTTTTATCTACCTCAGTTTCCTTCTCTACAAAATGGGAACAATAATAGCTCCTGTCTCCAAGAGTTGTTTGTAAGACCAAAATGACATAATATTTGTATATTGTTTGGTAAATAATAAAGATTGATTTAAGTATTAATTATTGTTATTGTTTTCTTATTATTTATTATTATAGATAAGAAATATACTAATTTATTTTCTTGGCTTTTTCTTTTTCCCTATAAATAATTAATTTCTCTATTTTTTTTTTTTGGTTTCATCCATCCAAATATAAGCACTTAACATTAATGCAGTGAGGATTATTCTTTTCACTTCAGAATAGTTATGCTTATGAAGTACTTTCCCAAAGATATTAATCAATTCCTCCAGAAAAGATTGAAATGTAGGAGTCCTAGATTTTCTTTATTTAAAAGTTATAATGATGAAGAATTGAGTAGGTTTTTAATATTCATCATTCATCTCAAGACAGATATAGACATGCACAAAATTTTTTTACAATACATGTGTTTGCAATTTATTTATATATGAATGCAGAAATTTTTCCACAAGCTATTCTTAATTACTTCATTCTAGGGAAATTATGATGTGCATTCTTCCCTGTTCACTGATAAAACCCAATAATTAATCACTTCTAAAGATGAGTAATGAAATTGCTTTTTATTTTTTTTAAAAAAGGAGTTATTTATAGACTCAGACATATGAGATTAAATTTTTGAAAGGACTAATGAAATCGAACAAACTATAATAAGTCCAAACATGTAAAACACACAGTGAAGGAAAAAAGATTAATCTTGAAACTGCAGCTTTAACACAAATAATTCCCTTAAGAAATAGAACTATATGGAAACAGGTACTCTCCCTTACCTTTTTATTTGTGGATAAATTATTTGAGCATTAATCAAATCACTGAAACTTCAAAATAGAATAAAAATAAATGCTGAAGAACTAAGGCATAAAGTTAGGAAGGCAGCTTTCCACTTTCCAGTCATTATTATCATGATACAGAGATTCAACATCCAAGTATGATGAGCTGCATGTTAGAAATTAAGTACCCAATAAAAATCCTTAAAACAAATTGTCAAATCTTATCTAAAGTCTTCTTTTTCCTTTCTAGTTAGGGAATGGTATGTATAAGTAACTTTTTCTTTCTTTTCCTAAAATGCACATAAGTTTTAAAAAGTATTTTTGTTTTCCATAGGAAAAATGATAATTTGTTCTTTCATTATGAATGAATTTCAAAAATCACTTGTTTAAGCTAAAGTAAATAATGGAAAAGAAGATTATCAACTTTTGTACTCCTCCAAAGTGCAAATAATCTAAACAATGACATAGCTTAAAATATTTAGTATCCTACCCCGAAGCTTATTAAAGTGTAGATGTTGACTGGTATTTTCATCAGTTTGGCTATGACACATTTTTTCCTGTCTCCAAGAATAAAATTGTTTCATTTAGATTTGAGTGATGCAAACCCAGAGTGTGTTGAGTGAAATCTAGCAGTTGTGTTCCAGCTTGACCATTGTTACATAAAGGATTTGGGGGGAAATGACCAAAATGTAGTAAAATGGCTAGAATACATATGAATGCAGCTAACTTTTCCCCTAACTAAATAACTAACATAATATGTTCTACGTTAAAAATCACCTCAGTCTGTCAGTCTTCCTAAAATATGATCTATCTGAAAAAGTGATTATTTGGAGAATCATTAGTAAGAACTGGTGAAAATACAAATATTCTAAAAACAAAGGAGCTTTGTTGCATAAATTTTCTATCTTCTATTATAACTCCTTTAAATTTGGATTGAAAGAACTTCCCCTACTAAAGCTGTTGACCATATTTTTAAAGATATGTACAAGGACCACAGCTTGCCTTCAGAGATAGGGATTTATTTATTTTGGTAGACTGATAGTTTCATTATTGTAAGAAATTCCTGAATGAAAATTCTTCCCATTATTGCAAATCAGCAACTCATCTTCAATTTATGATCTTACAAAGTTGCCTGGGGCATTGAGGCCATGGTCACATAGCTTATATATATTAGAGGCAATATTTGAAACGTCTTCTTGATTGCAAAACTTTTTTCATTAAATAAGAATTATTTACAATTTTTAAAATGCAAGATATTTGTCAGGCAGTTATTTTACTACTGCAGTAAGCATGATTATGTTAAGAGCTCCAACTTTACTATATTCCAAGGCATATAGTATAGTCTCTGAACTTATTTGGCACTAACTTCAAATCTGAGTATCAATGAAACTCGACCTTTCAGAAGCTGCATCTTAAATTAATTTTGGCTCTAACAGTTATAAGAGGCTGACTTATTTTACCCTCCAGACTATTTGCTGCAATATTAAATTAGATGCTAAGGCACCTGTGTGAAGATTTAAAAATAAATTTAATTACTGCTGGCAATTTTTCATGGAATTCACTTCTCAAGATTTTATCAAGGAGCATACCCATATTGAGAAAAGGATCTATAAACTCTTAATTAAACAGATTTTAACTACTCATTAAGAATAAAAATCTAATTTTATTTTGATTTCAGTGGTAGCTAGATTGAAGCAGAACTAGAAGAAAGGGATGAGAATTGCAGGGTCCAATTTAAATTTGATGTCAGGGAGAAAATTAAAAGCAAAAAAGCTAGTCCAACATGGCATGGTTTGCTTAAAGACTTCCAGATTCTTGGAAGCAAGGCTGGACTTTTCCTTCAAGCAGAAACTAGATGATCAGTTTTCATAGTGGGAATTTCTCTGGTCAGTGAACTCTCTTCTAACTCTCAAATTCTGTGATTCTGTGAGGAATGAGGCAATCAGTTACCAGAGTTAATGGAGATATACTCCTGCCATAAGAGCAATATTCAACAATCCCTATAACTCTTATTTATCTCTATGATAAATTTTACATTTCTTGAATAACATAACAAAATTATTCTGTATTGTTCTATTGTTAGTATTGAACTTCCTAAACAATGAACATAACCATTACCCTTTTCTAGACAGATTACAAATGTCGGTGATTATTGATAAGTTCTTTCCACTTCTCTCCAACCACAGCAAGTTTTGTCAACAACAATAGAGACAAAAATGGGTTGGCATGTTAAAAAACTTTCAAGTTTTTATTCAGCATTACTGACAAAATGATAACTCAAATTCCAAATTTCCACATATAAGCTTCCCAAACCCCATTAATAAGTGGATAAGTTGAAACAGTAAAGAGGACAAAGCACATTTTGTGGATATATATGAAAGTATAAGGTGACAATGATATTAGTTTGCTCTGAAAGGCTAAAACTATCCATTTTTTCTAGTTCCTTCTCTGAATAAAAGTTAGTTTGGATTGTCAATGGACTATACTCCCTTCATAGAATTTTTCCTCTTTTATCTTTCCATCCCTTTCTATCTCTTGTCCTAATAATAATAATAGTAATACAAATATCACTTCAAAGTGAACATAAATTTAGATCCAGGAAAGGATCTTAGAGTTCCTCTAGTCTAGTCCCTTCATTTTATGAGTAAAACAAGATAGGTTAAGTGATTGACCTAAGGTGACACAAATAATGACAAACTGACAATAGCAACGGCAGTGTTTAGACACAGGTCTCTGATTTCAGATCTATCTGATACAGTGGAATAAAACTATTTTATTTGGACTCAAAAGACCTATCATGAACTCTTGTTCCTGAAATCTGCTATCTGCTTTGGACTTTAGTTTTCTCATTATCAAAATAAAGAGGTTAGACTGAAGTCCCCTCTAATTCTATAAATCTCTCCTCTGTGTCATGCTGACAAAGTACGACTAAATTAATCAAATCTCTTTCACAGCTCTTCCTCATGGAGCCATTTGTTCCCAATTCATATCAGATTACGTACTTGAATAACCTGGCAACATACAATCACAGAGTCTATCTACATTAAGAACTAAGGGTCAAACAGATTACCTACCTTAGCAACATCACAAGATCAGCATCACTGGAAAGACGTACCAGTCCAGGTGTCCCCTCTGTCCGGATAAACTGAATCTTCTCCCTAAATCAAGTAAAGAAATAATTCCAAAAGATATTTTGTGAGTGATAAGATAACACAAAGCAAAATAATAAGTAAAAAAGCATAAGATATAAGACAATCCTCCTTTCTTCCACTCTCCCCATCTCTTATTTTCCAGATATCATTTTTTAATTCAGTCGCACCAATTCCATGTAAGAGTAAGCTTATAAAAGAAAGTAAGAGAAGCTTAGAATTTAAGGCCTGAAATAAAAGGTTTTTCTGTTGACAACATCTCTGATGCTGGAGCTTCTTCAGGTAGCAGTATTATTCAACTAAAGAGAATAAACTTCTTATATCGATAACATCAATGGCACTGATTTCCCAGCAGTATTCAGAAGGTTGCTACTTAGAAAAGGAATCTTTCAAAAGGATACTGTTCCTTTTTCTTGAAGATACAAATCTAAGCTACATGTAATATGCTCCTCATACTTTAAATCAGGCATTTTTACACATCTTTCTCTTGTAACAACATCCTATTCTGATTGTCTATTTCATATATACTTTCTAGTCATTATAATCAACATCATAAATCTAGTAATAATTACATGATTCACATTTAAATAGAGGTTTAAGGTATGCCATAAATTTTACATGTATTTTCTTATTTGATCCTCACAATATTCTGTTGATTATCTTTAATTCATCCTGTATATAGTTTGTTTGTATCTAGTTGTTTTATGTTATCTAAACCAGTGATGTCAATGCAAATAGAAATGGGGGCCAATAAATTATTAATAAGGATTCTTGTAGGCTGTTTATTGACTTAGAAAACTACACATGTTAATAAATTTATTTATTTTATTAATATTAACACATTGAAATCAGGTAGTAATTACATTTTAATTGGGCATTACTGAGGAGAGGTGGGGGCTGCATGCAATCCATGTGTTTGGCTCCATACCATTACACTATGAGTTTCTTGTGAGCAGAGATTGTCTTTTGCAGAACAGTAGTAAAGTACCTTGCACATAGTAGGTACTTAAATCCTTGAGTGACTGAATAAACTGGTACTATTATTATGTCCATTTTTACAGATGAGGAAACTGAGGCTAAAGGAGGTCAAGTATCTTTTCACACAGCAAGGCAAAATTTGAATTCAGGTCTTCTTGACTTCAAAATCCAGTGTTTTATATACTATGCCACACTAAAGTATCTCACATTCTCTGCCTATTATCTCATTCCTAGGATAATGTTCATTAATTATTACAACATAAATACTTTTCAGATATTTCATGGCTTTCCCCACTCACAGATTTTCTTTCATATATCTCTTTCTTCATCTTTCTTTGGCATTAACTATTTGATGTTACATGGACAACTTTTTCCTTTCTTAGTTTCAGTTCTACATTTTATATGTATCTACATAGTTTTAATGAGAAATTCTCATGATTCTTTTTTCATTTGCTTAATATTCTTTTAGAATGATAGATTACTAATTTACCTTTGGCTACAGAGGGATAAAAATACTGTAAATATCCTGAGAGTACAAAAAAATTAATGTGATTAGAATACAGGATCAAAAGTTGATAGAAACTCCTATTTATGATACATTCATTCTACTGTACTTTTGGTAGCAATGAAATAAACTTCCAGTTGTGTAAATACAGATTAATTTAGATCCCTTATATGTTTGAGGACAAAATCCTCTTTGAGTCATTGCGGAAGAGTAGAATTCTTCCTCCATCCCCCCCCTTTTTTTTTTTGCTGGAGCAATTGGGGTTAAGTGACTTAGTTAAGACTAAGGAAGTCTCAGGCTACATTTGACCTCAGGTCCTCCTGACTAAAGGGCTGGTGCTCTATCCACTGTACCACCTAGCTGCCCCAAGAATTCTTAAAGGTCATATCAGAAAAGAACTAGAACTGGAAGGATATCCCATGCTGGAATGGCTTCTGGTATGATCAGAATGGCAGATTATGCCAGCTATCAAAGAAGTGGTCTCGTTAAGTACAGAGAACCTGATATGATTAGGTTGGCTATGAGGTAAATTATTTGACTGTGAAGACACAGTAGAAAGAAATAATAAATAATCCACAATCATATGTGGCCCCTTTCACTTCTATAATGACAACTGAATGAAAGAGACAGAGGGCTTTAGACAATCTACAAACATTAATTTGATCTTGCTGTTCTAAATGTAAAATCATTGTCTAATGACAAATGAATCACAACATTACTGAAGGAAATGAATCATATCCACATTGACATTCTCACTAGAAATGAAACTATAGGACATAAAAAAGTTGGAATAAAATGGAAGCTCACTAGCTCATCAAAATGGCAAATAAAAAGGCTGAAGTCATCTTTTTCACATACTTCATGGCTACAGGGAACATTATAATATGTCACATTATATCAATTCTCCTTTCAGGGCTCCTAATTAACTTCTATGTTAGATGACCATAGATAAGGGGGTTGTAGTTTACTACTAAGATGTCTTGCAGGGAGTAAAGGAGAGGAGAAATTCTATGAAAAATGTGACAAGACTCTCCAAGTCAGGTCAGCATCCTTCTAAGTGTGTGGTGACTATCACAAAAAAAGATAGGCACAAGGAAAAATGGCCAAAAAACCTTATATAAATCCACATACATACATTGAAAAATATACTTTAGGATTAATAAATGAAACTGACTAAAGACTGTAAGTTACTTAGGACCCTCCTGCTTATATGTTATTAACACTTTCTTCAAGAGGTGAATCTGGACACTGTAAAAAGCAAGGAGTGAATACTATCACCAAAAATAAAATTGACAATATCTTACTAAACATGTATCAACCGGCTACAGATGACAAAGCCAAAGCATTGATAGGCTAGAGCAAAAGACAAAACGAAAACCAAAATAGAGGATACTGCAAGGATTTATAACAACTCTGTGGACCTATTTCAATAAGGTATCAATTTTAAAAAATGATAAATGGATAAGACTAAAAGCACTGCATCTCATTATTGCCATTTCATAAAGAATTTCCATCATGTTTCATGAAATATCACAATCAGGAGGGCAAAAGAAACTGCATTGGTGAGCAAGCATCTGATTTCTTTGCCAAATGGTGAGACATGGTAGCCAAGGATGATGAGTAGTTTAGAATATAAATTAATTTGTAAAATAATATAGAAGGGGATGACATAAGATTTAAGTGCAACATCCTCATAAAACAGTGGGGAAAAGAACAGAAGTGAGGGCAAGAAAAGAATCTTGTGTGGGAAACCCAACTACACCAGATCAAGAACAAAAATTGAAACTGAAAGGCAAGAGAATGTGAAGATGGTGGGAGAGCAAATAGCTGCCTTCAATGAGGTCTAGAAGAATTATATTTAAGAGTATATAAATAATCTGTAAATGTGGTTGCTGATCCAATGATCTTTGAAACAATATAGAGAGAAAGAAAAGGACAAAGCACTAGAGAAGAGCACATTTTGTCCTGATTCAAAAAAGAGAAGGAAATAATGTGGACAGTTGATATTGGAAAGCACACAAGAAGTAGATTTGAAATGGAAAAGAACTGCTAGTATTCCAACTGTAATTCCTTCTGGTTATTTATGACAGTGAAACAACCACATTTGGACTCTAAAATCTGAACACTTGTGTTATATGAAGAAGCAGAAATGGTGCTCAAGAAAAACGAAGTTAGAAGGGCCTGACCAACTTTATACAGAAGGAATCCAGGCTTGAAATCATAAAATTTTACAGGCATTCAAATATCAATTTTCAAGGTATATCAAAGATGGGAAAATTCAGAACATGTGGAAAAGTTTGTCATTGATATTGCTTTCTTAAAAGGTAGCCAAGAAGATGAAAGCAAATACCCTTATATTCCTCCTTTATGAGATTGGCCTTTATACATATTGGTGAAAATAAGAAAAGGGAAAAGGGAAGCTGACTTTCACAGATAAGCCTTGACAGTGGATCACATTTTCACATTCCTTAATTGATGGAGAAATATCTAGGTGTAGCCTGGGTGAAGGATAAGACATAGGGATAGGGGTGGCCAGTGGATAGAGTGCCAGGCTTGGCATCCTTCCTGAGTTCAAGTCTAACCTCAGACTCTTACTAGCTGTAGGATCCCCAGCAAGTCACTTAAGCCTGTTTGCCTCAATTTTCTCATGTACAGAATAGGTGGAGAAAGAAACAGCAAACCAAGAAAACCCCAAATGGGGCCATGAAGAGTTGGATATGACTGAAAGAAGACTGAACAACAGAGTGAATACAAATGCTATTGCATTAATCACTCATTGATTATCAAAAAACAGTTGCTTTAGTATAACAAAATGCAGTCTTAAAAATTCCAACACGAAGTTTATTGTTAAGATAATATAAAATTCCCTGACCCCACAATCACAGAAATACTTTTATTCAATAATCCTCTGACCAATGTATAATATAAACTCCTAGAGAACAGGGATTATTTCACAAGACCTCACAGGATATTTGATTTAGTCTTCTCATTTTATAGTTGAGAACATCAAAGAGTAGTTAGATTTAAGTGAATTGCCCAAGTTGTTACAGCTATCAGAGGCTGGATTTGAACTCAGGTCCTCTGATCATAAGAATCTATTCACATTTATGTTAATTGTGATTGTTCAATAAATGTTTACTGAACTGAATTAAGCAAGACACAGAGCAGAGAACAAATGCTAGCATTGGTGATTGCCACTTTCAAGGAAAATGTCCTGTGCATCAGCCAAGTGGAAAAGGGATTCCATAAAGATGCTTCTGTTTCTGGATGGCATTTTACTCACTGCAATGCTCACAATACTGAATTAGCAACTAATGCATTGACCATTTAATTAATCTGCAATCAAGAAATATGCTTGGAGACTATAAATAGAATTTTCTTTCTTTCTTTTTTCTTTCTTCTTTCTTTCCTCTTTCCCTCCTTTCCTTCCTTTCTTTCTCTTCTTTCTTCCCTCCCTCCTTCCCTCTCTCTTCTCCTTTCTTTCTTTCTTCCTTCCTATCTTTCTTTCTTTCTTTCCTTTCCTTCCTTCTGACATTTCTACATTTTGTTTTGCAAAGTATTTTCTATGTGCTAATTAATTTGATTCTCATAATTCCATGATAAGGACCACTTATTTACTCCTTTATTTATTATTATACTCCTTTTAATAGTCACAGAAGAAACTAAAGCTCTGAGAAATTAAGAAATCTGCCCACAGCTAGCAAGTGCTGGAAGCTGTATTCATACCTGGTTTTCTTGACAAATCTAGCACACTTTGCACACTACTTTGCTGCCTCCAGAAAAAAAAAATCCAAACCCCAAACCTATGGAGTCTATTCTTCTAGTACTTGCATCTTTGCATCTAGATCTATAATACAGAGATTTAAAGCCTTTAGTGCAGGAACATTCTGCCAGTGCGTAGCATAAGGCCTTGACCACAATGGTCATTAAGTGTTTTCAATGAGTAAAGCAGCCAGTGAAAAGTGATTATTTCTTTCTCTTCCTCTTTCTTCTTCTAATTGGGGTTGTCAATTGCTCAGGATCACACAGCTAATAATTGGCTGAAACTGGATTTGAACTTAGGTCCTCCTGACTCCAGGGTTGGTGCTCTATTCACTGTACCACCTAGCTGTCCCAGTATATGATTTCTTGGAGCATTTGGTCAGTTATATGTTCAGTTTAATTAACTTAGAGATATCAAGTAAATGTTTATTAATTTATTAATCAAATATTTATTAAGAATATAATATGTGCTTGGGACTAGGATTAAAAATACAAAAAAAAAGAAAGAAAGAAACAATCTCTAATCACAAGGAGCTTAGATTTTGATTAGATGCAGAAAACAAGCATATGTAAACACACACACACACACACACACACACGGAGTCAATAAATACAAATTTACATTAAGTAGTTAAATATGAGGTAGTTTACAAGGGTGGATTTTGCATTTGGAGGAATCAGGAAAAGTTTCATGTAGAAGATGGTTCCTGAGTTTCAACTCAAAGAAGGGAGATGTTCTATGAGGCAGAAGGAAGGAGGAAGTACATTTCAGGCATGTGGGATGGCTAGTACAAAGATATGGAGATGAGAGATGAAATATGGTGGGTATAGAACAGAGAGGAGACCTGTATAACTGCATTGCAGAGTGCAAGAGGGGGAGTAATGTTTAATGATGCTAGTGTAGCTTTTTAAAAACCAAACAGAGAAGTTTTCTATTTTATTTTAAAGGCAATAGGAAACCACTGGAGTTGATTGTACTTGGATAACATGAATCTGTATTATACCAAGTCAACATAGTAATGGGACTTCCTTCAGCTCTGTTCAGATGCTCAAAGACAAAGAAAAAATTCCTAAGAAATATGAAGTTCACACGTACAGACACAGAACAATTATTCTGAAAGTATCTGCTTGAGGTTATTTCAAAGTTTGAACTAGGCAAAACTTTTTTTTATTAGATGTTTGGATAAAATTAGATTTAGTGTATACAACAAGGGAAACAAAATCTTACTCTTAGCAACTCCTATTTTAATAAGACATTCTTTAAAAATTATCTTTTAAAATAAAATTAATTTGGAAAAATAGATGTTAATCAGAAGTGAACAATAAGTTAACCCAGGACGTGTTCTCAGTGGATCAATACCAATTTCCTGACCAAAATGTGTATACTAGAAGGATAAAGTTTCTTTCTATAACATAGAATATATATACATGTATTTATACACACACACACACACACACACACACACATATATATATATATATATATATGTTTTCTACCTAAATTTCTTTTAAAAATCCATGAATTTCCAAATACAGATAAATTTAAAAGCAAACAGGCTAACAAATAACTATTTAAATTGTGAAGAACCAATGAAAATTCACTAAATCACTGGGAATTGCATGCTTCCTACGTCTTGAGTAAGGAAACATGGCACTTTTGGTTTTATGAATCACATACTATAGAAAAGGAAAAGGGAAGAAAGCAGAGAAAAAATTTATTCATTCATGAATTTTGCAGTACTCCCTGAAAATTATTTTCTAGTAAGATGCTATTACAAACAAATGGATTTAATCCTAGAAGGGAGATTGTGTTGAGATAGGCTCAGACTCAGAAGGCCAAGCTATTTATGACAATGGCAAAGCCAGAGATTGTGTCCTTCAAGAACTGGTTGGTCATCAGGAAGAATAACAGATTATCTTCCTTTACATCACATGACTTAGCACTTCCTTTTGTTTATAGATGATAAGGCATATAAACATTCTCATCATTATAGTTAGAGATTAATATCTCCCTTGAAGAATGAACCAAACTAGATGAAACTTGCTTTCTGCATATATGCACACATACATATACAATTATATATATATATATATATATATATATATATATATATATATATATCTCACTGTCTTGTTCACTCATGATTTCATGCCTGTATAACATCTCCCTGTTATAACTAAAATTTATTTTCTCTTTTTGCACCAGTCATTTGCATCTTTTGTGATGGGTCCATAACAAGCATTTATTGACTGCTCCTAAGGATGTGGTAGAACTAGACCTCAAAAGTGACTCACAAATGTTCTCCTCTACTGCCTTGACTTAAAACAAAAATGAACCACTTCCTAGATTCTAAATGAACTAGGCCATGAAGTATTTCCTTCACTTCCTAACAAACCAATATGTCTATTCTGACCTTGCTTAGAAACACAGTTCTGGAGAAATATTTGCTTTTTCATGGTCATAAAAGGACTTATTTCACAAAAATCAAAAAATTATAATACTTATCATTCAAGGTCATATACTTTCTCTGACCTCATTTTTTTGAAATAATATCTATTTCATTCATATTGATCTATTATTTTAAAGTTATTCTCAAAGTCTTTAGTGACTTATTTCATCATTTGACAGTTCTTGTATTTGTGATTTTTTTCTCATGAATAACCCATGTATATTTAGTGACCATAGGAAATAAGGCACTAATTGGATCCTATTCAATGAACTTAAAAAAACAAAACAAAGCAAAATCCTCATTTTATTGCCATTATCAAGCCACGTTTTTCTTCTTCTCTTAAGTGAACCAATTACATAAATTAGCTTATTTTTTTGGCAACATAATAAAGCTATAATCCTGGAACATACAAATATACACTGGCACTGAAA
The DNA here is from genome assembly GCF_016432865.1 of Antechinus flavipes. Taxonomy (NCBI): domain Eukaryota; kingdom Metazoa; phylum Chordata; class Mammalia; order Dasyuromorphia; family Dasyuridae; genus Antechinus; species Antechinus flavipes. The sequence continues at coordinate 387,393,250 of NC_067400.1, read as the reverse complement.
AAAGTTTAGATATTATTCCTAACATATTTACATAAAAGAATTTTTAGTATTGTGGATAACAAACACCTTGATATCATTTCTCTGTTCTAGAAGATAAAAGGAGCCTTGTAAAACTCAGCCCAAGTGCTTAACAGAATAAATAGTTTTAACTCTAAGGAAAAAAATGACATATAAAGGTTGTACTTTCTCTGGAAAAGTACTTATAAAATAAAGCAAAGTGCAAAAAATAAAATACAACTAAAAGAACAGAACACATACTAACTGTGAATATCTGAGAGAAACGTGAATGATTGAACCAAGAATCCAAAAGAAGTTTAAAGGTAATGACTGAAAAACTACATATACTTAATGTAATGAAATTAAGCAATTTCACTGTAAATAGATATTTAGCAAGTTTATTTTGTTGCATGATATTCAATGTTATTTTTAATAAAGCATTTTAAATTGCATTTTTAAAAATAATAATAACTCTAGATCAATCTAAAAGGCTAAAATGAGATGCTAAGTAGAATAGGAGTTAATTCCAGTAAAAGATTACCTGTGCTAGCCATCTGGCAGTGTCTCAAATACTTAAGCACTTTCACCACTTCCTCCGGAACACAGATACGCCCTAGAAAATCAACTCCAGCGGGTCATCTCAGGACAATCGGTCTTAAGACAAAAATTCCCACAGAAAATGCTCTGTTGAAGCCAAGTACCCATTTTGGTGAAGTCAAAATATAGTATGGGTTCTGAAATAATCAGAAGTAACAATGCTTCTAAACCACAAAATGCTCTGGATTGCAAAATCTGCCTACAAATCAGTTAGCTTTTCTACTGATTCCTTCATTTTGGCAGCACTCTAATAGATATGCCTAAATCGAAGGGGAAGGAGAAGAGAAAGGGGAAAACAAAGAAATAAATTAGCTATCATAACTTTTGTTTATAGGGCAAGAGCACACAAATTTTGATTCAGTTATACGGAAGTATCTTTACACATTCCAAAGCAGCAATTTCAAAAGTAGAAAAAAAAAATCTGGCTTATTTTATCAAGCTCCTTCTAGTCATCATACTCAGAGATTAATATCTGACTTGAACCAAACCTAATGAAATTGTCTCCCCCTTCCATCTCAGTTTGGCTCAGACTCAGGCTCAAAACTGTTATTGTATTAAGCTGGCACTAGAACCAGGGAGGCCTGTTTTCAAGTGCCATCTTTGCTGCAGTTTATCCATGTGATCCTTCTGGGGTCATTTGAGAACTCTGTTCTTTGCAATTGTCTAAGATTTTTAATTTGAGAAGCAGTCCTTTCTTTTCTTTTTTTTTCCTTGTCTTTCTTTCTGTTTGTTGTCTGTTTCTTTTTTGTTGGTGGAGGAAATTCCTCTATCAATAAAAGCATGGGTCTAATCCCTATCCCTGTCCTTCCATCTAGCATCCTGTAAAAAATGACGTAAAATAGCACCACACACTTCTTTTTTTCTTATTCTCTCCACCACAAAATAAGGAAACAAATCAGGAACTGTTTACCTTGTACAGTTCTTTGTTCATAACAAAAAATTGCATTGGGGCTAAGTGGCAAAAAAGCCAAGTAGTCACAAGCTGATTTTCTGGTCCTGAGGTTAGAGAGGAAGTTTATGGGGGGAAAAATGAGACTTTCAAGCCTCACAGGAAGAGACAGTAAAATAAAGTTGTTCAAAGAACCAGGTTATGTGCATGCAGGCAAGCAGGCAGCCTCCACTTCCTCCACTTGCTTATAACTTGGCAGGAAGGGGATGTTCACACAAGACACGGTTCTTCACACCCTAAAGCCTGACCACAAGTCTGAAACAAGATGTAGGGGAACAAAGACCACAGCTGTTTGAACCCAACTCTGAAAGATAAGTAGGACCTGAGAACCTGAAGGGCTGAAGAGGGGAGGGGAAAGTCCCACACAGCAACTGTTTTCATTGTAATTGGTAGGGTCTAGCTAAAACTTGCTTATAGCCTATTTTTTCATCCAATGTTGACCTTCAATTCACAGTACCACAGAAGCCATGGAGCTATAAATTAGCTGTATATTAGCAGCCTCAGTCCCATAGTCACAAGGTAGGTGAATATTTCTCCTCATTTCTCACCTGGCCACTCTACTTTAGGACTGCTCTGACAGACTTCTCTACCATGTCCCTTCATAAGCACCTTCTTCTAAGCATCCCCCTCAAGCCTCTAGCTTTTCAGCTTCCTTTTATGTATCACCTTCCCCCACTTTTCAGACTGTAAGCTCCTGGAGGGCAAGGTCTATTACCTGTTTTCTATATTCGAATCTACAGCAATTAGCACAACACCTGTCACATAATAGTACTTAATAAATGTCAATTGATTGACTGGGAGAATTGTGTTCAGATCTGGGGATCCCAGCTGAAGAAGGGCATTAATAAGCTAGAGATGAGAGGAGGGCAGCAGGATGCTAAAGGGCCTTTAAGTCATGAGAGGATCAGTTGAAGGAACTAGGGATTTTGGTTTGGAAAGCTAAAGACTTGGTTGGACATGATGAAGGGTTTGAAGGATTGTTACATGGGAGAAAGCTTAGTCATATTCTGGCTTTAGAGGACAGAACCAGGAATAATAGGTAGATCCTCTAACCAGGCAATTTAGGTTCTCTCAGGAATTACTTGCCTTCACTTTGAACAATTCAAGAGTGGAGTGGGTTCCTTTGATAAGTGATGGGCTCCCCCTTCTGGAGGTCTTCATACAGACATTGGGGGATCACTTGTTGGACATCTTAGGGGGGGGATTCCTTTTAAGGATGAGTTGGGCTACATGGCTCTTAAGGTCTTCCCTAACTTTAAAATTTTGTGTTCCTCTATTGGTTTGAGATGTCCCATGGAGTCCTAGCATATAGAGATCTCCACATCTCTCCTCCCCCAATTTCAACCACTATCTAGCTAATTTTACATCATAAATCAAGGGTTCCCAATATGTTAGTGACAAGCTAATAGCCTCTGGGGTTACACAAAGCCAAGAGTGTTAAGGAGGGGAGGGGGCACAAAGAGCTGTAGCTATTCAGAGCTCTACTATATACATCTTGCTTCTTATCTGAGGGTGCACAGGCTAGCACAAGAGAAAATGGAATGGCACCTAGAGCAGAAGTATAGAAACTATTGTGTTTTTCAGGGCTCTTACCTAAAAGTCTTTTGCTCAGAGGGGAAAAAAGTAAACCTCTTTATTGTATATTATTCAATATACAATGTGAATAAAAGCTGAACTGAGTGGGTAGAACTTTTATGTTTTATCTATGCCTTTATTATTCTTCTCCTCAATTTCCCTTCCTCCAGAAGAGATGTATTGTTAAGAAGTCTTTAAAAAGAAGATAAATGAAGTGATTAAATTCCTTGTAATTCAACAGAGGAGAAGATATCACTCTAATACCACTGCCATAAAAAAGAATTAACTATGAAACAGGTGTGTCTTGAAAGCTTATCCAAAGAATTTTAATTAATGACAATCTTATGATTCATCTGAATTCAACAAATAATTATTAAGCTATTTCTATTGCAAATCACGGGGATTATAAAAGTAAAAAAGTGCTTTCTTTAAGGATCTAAAAATTTTAATAGTAAATACTATCTAACCTAATTAGAAGGTAGCCTCACCCAAAAGGCATCTCAAGTAGACCCTGAACTGGCATTATAGTGAGACAGCAGTAATAAAACAATTTTTTTCTAGAAGTTAGCAAAATGTTTATAGAGTTAACACAGTAACCCACAAGTATCAAAACAATTTATGATGTACTTTAGCAATCAATGGCTTTCTTTGTTACCTTATTTTGAAATTCAAACTCTTTTGGCATATGTGTTTGCTTGTAGCACTGTCAGAAATATATACAACAAAAAATGACTGGCCTGTTAGCATCCAAGCAAAATGGATATACTAGTCAAACTGCATATCCAAAAATAGAGAAGAATAAACAAAGTAGCTTCATAAGAAGTGATGGGAAATAGCGATGTATGAGATAAAAAAGTAGCATTAAGTGTCAACTTTAGAGTTATAGTGCCACATGAGGTACTTTAATAATTGTGTATATAGCTTAATGACATTCTAGTCTTTAAGGAGTCCCAAGATAAGGCTATTTCAATTATGTTCAATTTGATATTATTGAATAACAACTGATATTCAATAATGATCCATGACTTTAGCCTTTTGCAATTAACTTAATTAAGAGAAAAAAAAATGAAAAATTCCACTGTACTTAGTCTGTTGAATAAGAAAAAAGTGTTTGATTCAGGAGAACAAAACACTTCCTTAAAATTCTATTTTCTAACAAGTTGCCTCCCATCCACACATAGTCATTTAAAATTCTTTGCTTTAACAGAAGTAACCCTATCATATGATCCTCTGGTCATTAATATAAAACATGGAGACACATTCTTGTCAAAGATGTTTGCCACTGTGATAGAGAAAATAGATGTGAATCCAGGCTGAAAAGAGATTATATGTGAATGCTGAGGTTCTCCAGATGATCTCGTCTGACAATGACATTGTTCTGGTTGCTTCAAACCCCAAATCATCAGAATCTTCTTTAAGGGAACTGTAACCACTCAAAAGAATTTTACCTAACTGTCCAAATGGAAAAGACCAGTTAGAGATTTTCTGTCCAACGTACAACATGTATTTGGAAAGAACATAGAAACTGTTTTATAGAAATTGTCCATAAGTATTATATATCTGGATCAATAATCACACAGCAGATAGTACAGTTGGCCCCCAAGGTGAAGAAGAGGGAGAGAGACTTAGTTTACCTCCAGGAAGTTGTGGAATTCTTTTAGTAACTTCAGGCATGAAATGAAGGCTCATGTTTTCAATATCAATATTCTACTAGGATTGTCATATAGCAACGAACCATGGAATGCAAATATCTCCCCAAAATTAAAAATGAGTGCCACATAGATGAGGTTGTATGTGGTACAGTGAACAGGAATGCCAAGTTTGAAGTGAGGAAGACCTGAGTTCAAATCTGACCCTAGACACTTATTAACTGGGCAAGTCACTTAACCCTTTTGCTTTAGTTTCCTCATCTGTTAAAAATTTGAGTTGGAGAAGGAAATGGCAAACCACTCTAGGATCTCCTGTGGTGAATTAATGGGAACACATGGACAGGTGTCATGAATAGGAAGCATGAATTGTTATTTTCATCACTGGAGAAACTCCTCAATCAATGAGATCACAGAACCATTTGGGTATTTCAGAGAGAGAGACAGAGGAAGAGAGAAGTAGAGAAAGAGAAAGGAAAACAACAGGAAAAAAAAAAACAGAAGGAAAAAACCTAAAAACTATTGGAATTTCATTGAGTACATTAATCATTGTGAGGAAAAATCATCAAAAGTATTTTATTGACTTTTCTAATGGATTTGAATTGCTCACCTAACTAATAAGCATGACCAACTTGACGTAGGAGTTAATGACTAACATAGAGGCACCAAGTACAGCACTTTGATTAGAGTTAAAAGGTGGAGGGCAGGAAGGTAATCTTGTCTACCTTGTTTTTATAGAGTTTAATTCTTTCTCTTCCAAAGCCTCTTCTTTTCCTTCTCTCAATCACTAGATCCCCTCTCCAATTTTGATCATGTATATATACAAAACCATCATAAATAATAATTAATTTTCCTCCAGTATATCAAATCACTATCTACTCTTTCCCTCCCATTATTTATCCCATTAACTACAAGGAAGAAATTTACTTCTCCAAAATCCCACTAGCACTCTTTTATTCTTTTTTTAACCACTCAATACTTTTGTAATTATTGAGCTTGTACGAGAAAATGCTAATTGCATGGATCTTTGTCCTATGTATAAGATTGGACTATGAGCTCCTCGAGGAAGGAGGAATAATCTGTTCTTTACTATATACTTCTGAATGTATAAAGTATAATTACCCCATGGAGACCCAGGAAACACTAGCTGTTTAACTTATCCTTTATCACTTGGGAATAGGTACTGACTTTCTTAGAAATTATTCCAAGAATAAATGAAATGCTGAATCAAAAATATCTCCCTCAATATCAGCTCGTTAAATATCAAAGTAGCCAAAAACTACAAAATGTGACAACTAGTCTAGCTGAGCAAACTTGGGTTGAAAAGAGGTCATTAAGTCTCTATCCAAATTAGAACCATGGCTTCAGAGAGTAATTTATTATTATTATTATTATTATTATTATTATTATTATTATTATTATTATTACTATCTTATTATTATGTTTGATTATTCATTATGACAAAGACTTTGTTAGATTATAGGAGAAATCATCTATACAGCAAAAGATTTTTATAACACAATTAATTTATGAAGTGGATAATTAGATCTATTTTCTCAAACCATTACTATAAATATGCAATAACCATTGTTATAGGTTCCTGTCTAATTATAAGTCCTACCATCATAAACAGGTTGTCCCATAATACCTTATTTGTTAGTTATAAAGTGATATACCATTAACAATCATTAACATCAGCAGAAGCAATAAGTACAAACATATACTAACACTTATTATGTGTCTGACACTAGGCAAAGAAAAAACAACCTCATTGCAGGTGATCCAGTGGACAATGGAAAGATGGCATAAATGGACTGCAGCATATATATGATCGACGTTGATTTTTGTACAAGTGGAAATTAAGCTCAAAGGGTATGTCTTATTCTAAAGGTGTAACAGAGACCTAGCCTCAAAGCCAGGAAGATACCTGACAAACACTGGCTGTAAGATTCTGGATAAATCTGAATAAATCAGTGCTGTAGGCAATTCTCTAAAACTACAAATTGTAGAGCAATTGCCAACCTACATTGTTCAAGTGAATTTATTTATTCTGAAGATCTTATTATCAATGAAATCATATATATATATATATATATATAGCTCTGATCCATCTTTACCAACACAGTTTAGAAGGATTATTGGAGCTACTGTTACTTTTATAAAAGCATCTGTCACAAAGGCAGCAAATTCACTCACTATTATTGTGAGGTACATACAAAAAAGTTATCTGAACTATCTTTATATTGCTAAGTATTTGTTATTTTAAAAAAATACAAATCAAATAAACAAAACCAGACTGATATCAGATTAGGAGTAAGAGAAACAAAGAGCACTCTTTAGGTCCATACACTAATAATATTAAGTTAATAGATTGCTCAGTTGAGGTGCCTGACAAGTATAAGGGGAAAAACCCCAGCTAAACACCTTTTTCATTTTCATTTGGTAAACTATAAAATTAACCTTGTAAAATATGCTTTCAAATATTTAAATGATAATATGCAATTTTTGGCAGTCATCAGCTATGCTGATTAATATCAAGCTCACTTTACCAGATCTTTCCAGGAATAATAATAGATAGCCATAGGTACATACAAACAAACTCATATATATTTTAGAAGACTAGCAATAAGTATGATTTATAAACTTTACTAGTTTCATACTACTGGAAACACCAAGGCGCAGAGTTGACTTATAATGCCGAAATAAATCAATGGCTGGATTAAAACCTGAACTTCATTTTTTTACTTGATTGATAGGACAGTATAATCCTTTACTTTAGTAATTAGATCTCTCTTTGATATCAAGTTTGCTACAAATATCAGTATCTCCTTTGTCAAGATGGAAATATCTAGACAACACTAAAGTTGGACTGGATTTATATAGAGTAAGCATACCAACTAAAAACACTTTTAAAAACCTGTGTCATATTTTCAGTAATAGACTGGCTTCAGACTGGTTGAAATATCAGGGAATTTGAATTTAGCCTAATAATTTTTAGATGGTTGATTGATTTAATTAGCTACTTCAATTGGGGTAACCCTGTAAAATATTGGTAAGGTATATTTTTATCATGTGCATGTAAAACTTGACTATAAAACTTGAAACAACATAATCTTGAATTCAAAATCATAGGTGATCCAGAGGACATCAAAAAGATGTATAGTAAATATAAAAACATTGTAGTGTATGATTGATGATGACAAGTGTAATGATTGGTGCAAAAAAAAGCATCATTAAGAATCTTCATGACTAGAAAGACAGACAATCTAGGTGCTGCACTGACAGTTACGATATAATTTAAAGAAATAGAGGTAGGTCTACAACATGAGAGCATTAACTCTTCTATAAAGGATTTGAGCAATGACACAGAAAAGTCTTACACAAGAGAAAAAGAAATAGATGGAAGGACTAGACACATCAGTGAAATCAAAAGTTCATCAATGTTTTATGATGTGTTATGGATAACATGAACATATGTTTATGTATGTATGTGTGTATATGTGTCTATGTATATAAATACATGTACATATATATCTATAAGTATAATTGTAGATTCTAGTAGGAAAGGAAAAGACCTAACTATAGACAAATCAAATAAATTAAGGTAATGAATAGATTTTCTATAATTGTAATAATCAAAAGTAAGATGCAATGGTTTAAAAAGAAAAAAAAATTACCTGTTCTAATTAACAGATTTCTGAGATGGAAACCATGGAAATAAGTAGAGGAAAATCCATATTATAATGTATAATATTGATTATAAATGGCATATCATGAGGTTGGAAACTATTACTTTAGATGTAACAGAATGGATTATAGATGACTTTCATCTCCAAATTGTTTTTTTTTTTTAAATGATCTGTTCTATGTAATTAAATCTATTATGAAGTGTCAAAAATTAGTGACAAACACTACAAAGTCACTTTATCCATCTGGAAATTGTTTTTGCAATGCAATTTAGAACTACACAGGACAGGATGTTCTTTCAGATATATAAACTTCCCCTTTGTTATGATAAGCTAAATATTTTACTACCCCAAACTGCCCTTTTTATAAGAGAGAAAACTATAACATACACCCTGGCTAAGAGGAACAATATCATCTAACTGATCTGTTGGTCTCATTTCCTTCCATTTCTCATGACAGCATGTGATTTTTTCCATTTTATAATGTATCTAAGTTATGAATGTGCACAATAACAGTTCAGAACCTGGCAATTCATTGCTTTCATTCAGCAAAAAAATACATTGGAGCCTCATGAGAAAACCATCTTCTGGGTCTATGCTACAGACTATATTATAGATGAAACAATACTAAATTGAAATGTTAGACTTCTCTTCCTCCTTCTCTTTCATAACAATTACACAGACCCTGAAACATGTGAAGTAATTGGGAACTATCAAAGACCCAAAGACTGTACAAAACACTCCTTTTAACTACTGTACTCCTCAAATTTGTGGGTGGATACCCTGATTTGATGAAGATGAGTTATTTATATTGTGAAAATCTAATTATTAATATAGGGGATATTATAAGACATATTCAACTTGCTAGAGGTATCTTTATTGCAAAAACAATACATTTTGGAGGGCTTAGCACAAAAATGACAGCTTTAAAATTTCTGCTCTGGAGTCTCAAATTTCTAGTTATGACATTGAGTTGTTACATTCTATGCTTCTGGTTACAAAATCCTCTTGCGTAATATAGAATCACATTGCACTGAACTCTGGGCTATAGCTGGTATGATAATGAAGAACTAGAACAGAACCATGTAGAATGTGTTTTTACAGCATAAATGTTTATATTATGGGACAAAAATAACAATGATATTTCTTGAGGATTTCAATTGTATTTGACCCTTCTCTTGAAATATGTGATTTCGATCTCAATTTATGAAATGCGTCATATTGTAATGGGAATATAATGCATTATTATTATAATAAAATGAGAATGTCAACAATAGGACTGTGGAAAACCCAATTTTACTCAATTTCATACTACTTTTGGGTTCTCAGTCGATTCTCAAAACAGAAGGATTGTTGTCTCATTTCTTCTACTTGGTTTGGAAAACTAGGATGACCTCAGGGCTGCAAACATAACTTACTCTTTTCTCATTTTAAGAACGCTTCTGTCTGTGAGAGTTCCAGATTACTGGAATGTTCCTTGACTAAACTATCAGACAAAAGAAGTTGAAGTTAAATATCAAAGATTGACAAGCCCTTGCTCTTCAATTTCTCCCACTCTATAAGGTATCCTAATGTATCGAAAAGAAAGAATGAATGATCAGTGCCAGTATTTGTTAGTGTTACTGAAAAGTGAGATTGTTGCTTCCCAAAAATAGAATAATAAAACCAACAGCATCATGGTTACCTGAGTGAGTGGTTCCTGGTAAGGTCAGGTTGCCGCTCCTGTAGAATTTCAAAGATATTGGGCTGACGCAGAAATGCAACTATCTTGTCATTGTAGGCTGTGGTAATGGAAAAGGAGAATAATTTTAAGAACAACTGGGAATTTCTGTTAAAAATGATAAAAGACCCCCACAAAAATGTAAAAAGATACTTATATATTTTGGATATGTTTTAAGTTAGTATTAGTATTATGACTTTAACGTTTAATTTGCGTTATGACTCAGTAATAGGTGGTGGAGTGGACACAGCACTGGGTTTGGAATCAGGAAGACTCATCTTCCTGAGTTCAAATCTGCTCTCAGACACTTACTAGCTGTGTAACTCTGGGCAAATAAATCATTTAGCCCTGTGTGCCTCCATTTCTCATCTGCAAAATAAACTGGAGAAGGAAAAGCAAACTACTCCCCTATCTTTGACAAGAAAAGTCCAAATGGGCTCATGAAGAGACAAGCACAACTAAAATGAATGAACAACAACAGCAGCAATTATTTCATGGTTACTCTAGTACCATGAGTCAAATCTGGCCTCACTGAGCATTTTTACCAGAATCAGCTAATGGAATCATAGTTATCAAGTAGCAAGACAAGAATGATGCTGACACTTTGCCTATCCTATCAGACAATTTCCAACAGACAATAGATAACAGCCAAATAATGGCAATTACAAAGAATTTTGCATAAAAATGTTAGGAAGACTACAACACAAGAAATATAAAGAAAATAAACTACAGCTATTAACTCTTGGAAAGTTAAGAATAGAAATGTTAAACTAACATGCAACACAAGAAAATAGAAAGGCTCTTCTGGGATGAAATGTTATGGGACAAATGGCAGAGCCACAATTATGAATAGGTAAGAGTAAGTTCTGTAAGTAAGAATGATGAACACCAGGAAGGAGACAAGTCATTCCTACAACCAATATATAAATGACAGTGACAGATGGATCTTTTCCAATACGGCTGTGGAGAAAGCTATAACTCTTCACTCCCCCAATTAGTAACAATAACTTCAATTTTAGAATTCATACATGTATATTTTAGCTGATACTGGCTAATAATATCTGCAGCAAAAAATAGAAAATCCATGAATTAGAATCCTTTTTATTTATTTTCTTTTGTTTGTTTTGATTAAAATATTCTGTTGCAACCAAAACAACCAGTGACTATGGGACAATATCAATGGATCATTTAGCCATTTAAAATTTATTGTGATATATTGGTCTACCTGCCATTTAGGGAAGGGGATGGGGGAAAGGAGAAAAATTGTAACACAAGATTTTGCAAGGGTCAATGCTGAAATATTACCCATGCATATGTCTTGTAAATAAAAAGCTATAATAATAATAATAATATAATAATAATAATGATAAATAAGAGATTTCTTTCTGGAAAAAATTAAATTTATTGATTTATTATGTGAGATTCAGATATAATCTTATATTTTTATTATATTATAATCCTAAGTTGTTAATTAATAATTAATTCTTCCTCCAATGTCTCATTATGTTAAATCTATCCACATTGTATGTCCCTAAGTCTGCTTTAGGAGGATGGCCTCAACTCAATTGATTTTTTTCTATTATTTATTCCTTATTACTGGCAATTTTGTTTATTGCTATTTAACAATATAATTAAACATCTGGCAGGCTAGTACTTCTTTATTTTTCCCCTTACAATTAATTCATTTAGATATTTTTGACAATTTGACTTTATTTAATTTTATGAAGTTTTCCATTTAGTGGCACCACATTAAAGCTATAAATTTGTTTGGGTAGTATTGAGAGTTTCATTATATTTCTTTGACCTAGACATGAACATAGGGAAGAAATTACATTCTAAGACTTGTAAAATTTAAAGAGTGAACTTATAGACAATAAGTAAAATTTAAAAATATTAAACAAAGAACAGATTTTAACATACACACACAGAAGCCTCTATGGAGGCCAAAGTTACTGACTAATGCCTGGTTTAAAGAAAAAAAAAAATCAATAAAAACAGATTTGTTTCATTTAGTTCCAGAGAGCTGAAATAGGATTGAAGAGTTGAAGTTCCAAAAAGTAATTATAGTCAGGAAGTAGGGAAGAACTTAATAATTAGAGGTATAAAAAAATTGAATGCATTGTTTTCAGAGGTTATATATATCACATTCCTCACTCCTCCCCAGACTCTAGTGTTATTCACTAGTGATATTCAAGCAAAAAATAAATGATTGACCAGTTATCAGTATGTTGGAGATTCTGTTTCATGTATGGGTTGGATCAAATGGTCTCATTATCATCATGTTGTTATTGCTGAATTCTTCTTCTCCTTCTCCTCGTTCTTCTTCCTTCTCCTCCTCCTCCCCCTTCCTTCTCCTTCTTTTCCTCTTTCTTCCTTCTCCTCCTCCTTCCTTCTCCTCCTTTTCTTCCTTTTTGCTTCTCCTCTTCCTCATTCTTCCTTCTCCTCCATCTTCCTTTTTCTCCTCCTTCTTCCTTTTCCTTCTTTCTTGGTTTTCCTTTTTCTTCTTCCTTTTCCTTCCTCCTTCTCCTCCTTTTCCTTCTACTCCTCCAACTTCTCCTTCTTCTTCTACTTCATGTAGATGACTTCATTTAGAAGTTTAAGGAATTTTGTATCCTAGCTTTCTTCATTTTTTTCCAAACATGCATTCATCAGACAAATAAAAATTTAGGGGCAACTATAGGGCACAGTGGATAGAGTGCCAGCCCTGAAGTCAGGAGGAACTCAGTTCAAATCTAGCCTCCAACACTTAATACTTCCTAGCTGTATGACCCTGGGCAAGTCACTTAACCCTAAATTGTATCAGCAAAACAAAACAAAACAAAAAAAATTAACAAAATCATACTTATTCCTAATAGTGCTAGGAAGCAGACAAAAAATGAACTAAAAAGAAAAAGAATACTGCATTTACAATCTAGAAAAGTTTAAAGGAATCAAGAATATATTAGATAATTAAAAACAAAAGTTGAAAGTTTTTCAACTATTTCTCAAGTTTTTCTCTGCTTATCTTTTTATTTCAGTCAACATAATTATTGAGAGAATATCTTTTAATTAAAAAAATTTTAATATCTAAAAATATTATAAATCCTTTAATGTTTCACACAAAAGAAAGTTCCTATTATATGTCAATGGAATTATAGGATCATAGAATTTCAAAATTAGAAGGAACTTCAGAGATTATCTCATATCTTATTAACTCATTTTATAAGTGAGGTAACTGTAGAAACAGATTATATGATATAATGAAACTTAATGACAACAGAAAGACAAAACCCAGGTCTCTTGATTAACATTCTTTCCACTATTCCATGATCCTTCTCTATTTTTTTTTCCAGTACAGGGTGAAATATTTCTATTTTGCTTGAGTGAGCAACAGGAGTGAAGTGCCACTTTTCTCAAAAGTCTTTGCAAATGTATTTTCCATTTAATTAATTACACCACAGTAAAGTCACATATTCTCAGTCTTAGATCTTACTGTCTGGGACGTGATTATTTCATCGAATCTATAATGACCAAATTTCATGTATCCTATAATAAGTCATTTTCTCTATCATTTTCAGTAATCAGATACTTATATTCAGAAAATACTAATATAAAAGTTTGCCATAATTTTTCTGTTTTTTTTAAAAACAATACAATGCTTTTAAAATTCAAATATGAATTAAAACTGTTAAAGTTTCTTGAGAAAAATACAAATAGAACTTCAAAGTGCAAAAGCATATCTGACAATGCTTTTTAATATGATATACTTATGATGTGCTGGCAGTTTTCAAATCACTTCAATCTTGTACTGTACTCAAAGGTCAAAATTCACCAGCATGGAATGTCAATTGAGTCATCTAGACCCCACACCCACAGCAACAAACAGCATAGATACACACCTATTTTGCACACTGATCTGTAAAATTAGATGAAAATTTCTTTATCTGAAGAGTCAAATAGCCATTGATCACATACCTACTGGAACCATATCCTGGTACTGTGACCTACTGACAGTATTGAAGGTGCTGGATGGCCTAGGAAGAACTGGTGGCCCTGAATGTCGAGAGTCCTCTCCTACCTGTAAATGGAAACATAGTCACATCCTGCCAAAGAACTGGAGTTCTCATCTAAAGCATACCTTGAGAGTGTGTCATTAGAAAATAGCTTGTATATTTGTAGAAGTGAATCCTGAACAAGAAAAGAATCGATTTGGGAGCCAAGTTAGGGCAATGACCTAATGTCGATTTTTAAACCAAACCCCCTCCTTCTTTTTATAAATTTCAGTAAAGGAATTGATCAGGAGCCTTTAACTAGCTTCCTAATGCCTATAGAGCAGCAGCAAGCAAATGGATTTAATTTAATTGTATTAATTGAATTCATTTATTACATAATATAGACACAGGTTCTTGAACCAGATATGCAAACACATGTAAAACAATTTTGTTTTGAGGATCTGATATTTTAGAGAGACTTTATATTTTATAATTTTTTTCATCTTTATAAACACACATATACACTCTTCTACCAAAACGTCATAGAACACAAATTATAAGGGGTAAGATATAAGAAGATAGATTGCATATATCATATTTATATATTAATATTCAGTAACATTCATTCAAAGACATATCAATTTTAATGTACTGTATCATTTATATTTTGCAATATTCTAAATTTCAAAGGTAGTGAGTCTAGCCAGAAAGGCTCATGCGTCTTTTCTCACATTGACGAATTGTGTAAATTCTTGGGTTTGTACAATGAGGTCAGCCACTGCCTTTGTGAGATCAATCAATACCCATGGTTTTTATTAACCAGGATGAAGGTACTATTTAAAGATACCAAAGATATAAGGTTTTTTTCCTGCAAGTAGGGCGCTATGAGTCACTATTCTTAGAACTAGAAATGAGACCTGTCCCCAATTCCTCATTTCTTGAAATTAGACAGTGAATAGGCAAGTTGACATAGGCTATACTACAGGATGTACCTCCTACCACTGACTAGACATAGGCATTTCCTATAAAGGTTTAACAATATTGTAGAAGATAATTGAACATTAGGAAGGGTGAGTTCTGCAACAACCATATATCTTTGTTTCACATGAAAAACAATCTTCAGACAATGATAGTGTTTATTTCAGCATTTCTTCCTGAAATT
The DNA here is from genome assembly GCF_016432865.1 of Antechinus flavipes. NCBI lineage: Eukaryota > Metazoa > Chordata > Mammalia > Dasyuromorphia > Dasyuridae > Antechinus > Antechinus flavipes. The sequence continues at coordinate 387,377,947 of NC_067400.1, read as the reverse complement.
GGATCCATTAGGTTATCACAATAATTTAGATTCTAAGAAAAATTTGATAAAAGAGATTTAAGGGACTGGTATCATTTTTATTTGTGGTTTCCCTAAAAATGGGTCCTTTTGAATAATTCTTAGAATTATTTGCTTAATGAAAACTGAAAAATAAGGTGAATTTGCTGAAGAAATAATGTGGCATCAGCCATAGTAGAAATATACTACCTGTTTTTAAAGTACCAGGTCCAAAGGTAAAGAGATTTATTTGTGTTTGTAGAATGGATTGTGCTAGTATCCTGCAACATAGCATTACTAATTTACAGGATAAATAGGGTAAAGATTTACAAGTTGCTCTTGGGCTATAAATACTCAGAATATCAAGCAGCGCTATAAATTTTATATGAGCTTCACATAAATAAACTTCCAGAAATACACACACACACACACTCACACACAGACACACAATTAGTAAACACACAAAGCCGATCAGAACTGGACTATTCTTTGAGAAAAGGAATTACAAAAGAGTTAAGCCCAAATGAATCAAATACAGTCATGAAATTTCATCAGTCCAGAATCCAAAGCATATCATGCTGGTGTTGAAAAGATATAAAGAATGCAAATTTGGTGTTGTCTAATAATGCTTTAGGGAAATGTTTTGAATTATTCATTTGAATTAATAAATATAAAAGCATTTGTTAAGTGCTTACGATATACCAAGCATATTTCATATAATGTATACAGGACCCAAACAATAAAGACATTTAAGTTGTTGGTGGAAAGACAAACGACCTATATATCTGAACACTCCCTTTGCTCACTGTTACAGTAATAAAGTGAAGCTGTTTGTGACTTGTAATTAGGAAATTTGAGTGCCCTCAAGTGGTTACAATATGCCATTGCATTAAGAATCCACAGAAAACAATATGATGGCCAAACCTTTTAGGATCAATATGCCAAAGATTTAGGGCTGGAAGAAACCAGCCAGCCCAACTCCTTAACTACCTCTTGAGATCCTCTCCAGCATTTAAATCTACAACCCTAAGAACCCATTTCCTTAGCTCCAACAGCATGATGGCACACCAGAAATCCCTCCTTAGAGAGATGCACGTTTCAATTTTAAAGACCATCAGTGAAGGAGATTCCAAACTTTTATTTTAGCAGCCCTTTACCAAGGAATTCTTACTTATGTTTAACTTAATTTCCCAATTATTGAAGTTTAAAATTTGCAAGTAATCTTTTCTGGTTACTTAATGGTAAAAATTGGAGAAATTATCTCCAATTTATCTTCCATATAGTTTGTACAAAGTTCTTTTTTTCCCACTGGATTGTGAGTTTCTTGAGGGCAGAGATAGTTTTTGCTATTCTTTATGTCCCCAGTACTTAGCACATTGCCTGGCACATGGGAAGTGTTCAAAAAGAAATCTGTGTTGACTTGACTTGAATGTGTATTTTCTTGTTAACCACAGTGAATATGTAAAACAAATAATTACGAAGCTATCTATGCATAAGGCTGTAAAAAAAAAAAAAGATGATGGCCCTCCCCATCCCCATCTTCTCTGGACAAGATCATTCCTTTAAACAAAAAACAAAAACCTTTCACTATGTTTCTGTGTGTTTTCAGAGAACTGCTGATATTTTAAACTTCAATCTTTATTAAAATACCTTACATCAAACTAAAAAAAAAGGGAAAGTTTTTTTTAGGCCAGCTCAACCTAAGTAGAGCCACATCCTAATCAGTTTTCATCAGCAATCAGGAAAGTCCCCAAGAACACTTTGTGACTCACTTCACCAGCACTATGACTGCGCTGCCTGGTCAGATGTTGCCGATGTACCAAAGCGCTTGTCGGTCTGCTGCTCTGAAGTGGGAGCCGAGGGTCAATGAAAGTGGTGGTACGGGAATTGTGGTCGACAAAAAAAGCCTACAAGACAGACAAACTTATGGTTAAAACTTGCTGCATCTCTAGATGTGCCCTCACTGCAGGCTAGCTCTTGTACAACCTGGGATTACATGAATATACTTAGGAGTCACTTTCTTAGCCCTCTTTTTACAAAGTCTTTTAAATCTTTATCTTATTGTTAACATCCTTTTACAACAGGATTATATTATTTTATTAACTATATTAGTATTATTACTAATTATATTAATTGTAGAACTTTGAATAGAACTTAAAAGTATTTACTGTGACACTTTCCTTTTGCAGATGAAACAGCTGAGGTTGAGAGATCACATGATTTGTCAACAGCTAAAGATGAATTTACACAAATTAGTCACCCAAGAAAAGCAAAATGAATGAAAAATATCTATTATCTAGACTATTGTCTAGACTAAAATGTATATTTGAATGGACAAAATACACACACATATGCATATAAACACATCCACCCATCTATCCATCTATCTACCTGTTTGTTTATATACATATAAGTATGAGATATACATTCTGGACAGATCTTGCAAACTTGGGTCCAGAAGTGAAAAGAAGAAACAGAGACAACTTTATAGCCTTTGGAAAATTAAGTTTTTTTTTTTTTAAATGATCACCAATTGTTCTGTGAAGCAAAAGATTACAAATATTAGTAATGTGCACTTTTGAATCATCAAAGACTATGGTCTTTAAAGATATGAAGAAGAAAAATGATGGTAACTAATATGCAGATTAAGAAATGAATTTTTGGAAGTATCAAACATGACTATTTCTTTTACTTGACTTTTCTTATATGATATAGGACCTTTCTTTTCTCCTTCCTTTCCTTCTTTATTCCCTCCTTCCCTCTCTCCCTTTCTTCCTTCCTTCTATCCTTTTTTCCTTTCTTCCGTCCCTCCTTCCCCTTTTCTTTCTTCTTTCCTCTCTTTCATCCTTCTTTCCTTTTTTCCTTCCCTTCCTTCCTTCCTTCTTTCCTTCCTTTCTTCCCTTAGCTCCCCTCCCTCCCCTCCTTCTATCCCTTCTCTTCCTTCCTTCCCTTTCTTCCTTCCTTTGATTTCTTTCTTTCTTCTTTCATTTCCTTTTCTTTCCAGTAGGGATGTGTGTAAAGATATAAATGCCTGATAATTGAAAAAAATAAAACTATCTTTAAAAAATGAACTACGTTTGTAGATCATTTTATTTAAAGAACGGCACCACCTTGTGTGATGAGGACGGAAGCACATGACAAACAAGAAGTTACAAAGAATAAATGATATAAAGCATGCCTTCAAAGGAATGTATGATTAAAAAAAAAAAACTGGTAATGATCTCACTATAACATGGGGAGAAATAGTCTGATGGATAGCTTATGTGTGCCATTGTAATCTCAAGATTTCAAGAGAACATGAGAAGGGCCTATAGTTATATTGAGTTGACCCATGATGATGAAGAACTCTGGAAAGCCATAAATAGAAGTCATTCTAGTTGGACTGGTATTCATTGTGACCTGTATCTCTGGAGAAAAAACCCTCAATGATGAGATGGCAGATCTTTGGTATATCTTTTAATTGGCTGTTCTAGCTTAGGTCATTCCTGGAAGTAGACTGTTGCCTACTATTCCTCTCCAATGACTTCTGGATTCCTTATAACTTTTATTCTTCGGAATTATGATGGTCCACAATTTGCAACCATAGAAGAGAACAATTTTGTTTTTAAAAAATGGACTTTGAATGAGCATCAATCTGGGATTGTTAAAAGCAAATGCAATCCAGCTTATTATCTACTATGTAATTTAGGGCACACTTTTTCATTTATATGTAGTGCTGGTCCCAGTTATGTTCATTAATATATTGATAACTGGTGGCCCTCCAACTGGCCATGCAAATTACCTCAAAGTTTGAAAAGGTCCTTTCTTAGTCAGGCAGTTTTCCTTTATGGATTATTAATCATTCTTTTTAAGTAATTTCATTGAGATGGCCCTCTAATGCTTTGGGGCAACATAGTAACACCCCCAAATTGGAATATTTGGACTACTTCAACACATAGGGAATTCTTCCATTTGAACGTAATACAGGATTAGTTCTATGACAATGGAAGACGCATTTGATAAGCATATGTCTTTCTGTTTTATGCCTTATTTGACTGTAATAATCTGAAGATCATTACATGAATTATCTATATGAGTTTTATCAAGAAATCTTGTAATATGTTAAAATATACATAGGAGTTCTTATTAGAGGAGAGCCTTTCAGACTGTGCTTTGTCTTAATCAAATGCTGAAATACTTAGAAACCTTGTATTCTTTGTACCTTTCTGCCAATTTGCATGACTGAGAAATTGTACACATTCTGGAGAGCAGTTTGGAACTATGCCCAAAGGACTATAAGACTGTGCATACCCTTTGATCCAGAAATGTTTCTACTGGGCTTATATCCCAAAGAGATCTTAAAGGAGGGAAAGGGACCCACACGTGCAAGAATGTTTGTGGCAGCCCTCTTTGTAGTGGCAAGAAACTGGAAACTGAGTAGATGCCCATCAATTGGAGAATGGATGAACAAGTTATGGTATGTGAATGTTATGGAATATCACTGTTCTGTAAGAAACTATCAGGATGATTATTTTAGAGATGCCTGGGAAGACTTACATGAACTGATGCTGGTAAAAAAAAAAAAAAAATGAGCCGAACCAGGAGATCATTGTACATGTCAACAATAAAATTATAACGATAATCAACTGTGATGGACTTAGCTCTTTTCAACCGTGAGATGATTCAGGCTAGTTCTAGTAGACTTGTGATGGAGAGAGTCCTCTGCACCCAGAGAGAGGACTGTGGGAATTGAATGTGGATCACAACATAGTATTTTCACTTTTTTTGTTTGTTTACTTTTTCTTTCTCATTTTTCCCTTTTTGATCTGATTTTTCTCATGCAGCATAATAAATGTAGAAATATGTTTAGAAGAATTGCATATGTTTAACATGTATTGAATTACTTGTTTAGGGAAGAAGTGGGGAGAAGGGAGAAAGAAAAATTTAGAACACAAAGTTTTGCAAAGGTGAATATTGAAAAATATTTTTGCATGTATTTTGAGAATAAAAAATTATTACTAAAATTTTTTTAAAATAAAAATTGTACAGCAAGAGATCTGTAAAAGCCTACCTGTCCTTATGGAATACTTTCATTCAGAAACATTTTTCATTATCAAATATTGTCATTTTTTATTATTAAGCACTCAGTAAATTTAGAAGATCAAGTATGAGGCCAAAAAGACTCAAATCTCTCCTCTGACACATATGAATAAGTGATTATGGGAAAGTCACAACCTCTTAGTGCCCCAGGTAACTCTCAAAATTTGTTACAAAATGCTGTGGATCTTCATCCAATGAGGGAGTTTCCTATTATGATGAAATTATGCATCCAAATGAAATAAAACCAATTAACAGACAGGGACACTATTTATCAGCTAAGGACACTATCACTCCCCAGAAAATGGAATATCCTTTCTTTCTCTTCTGTTTTGTCGCAATAATTTTCTCTTTTTCTCCCTATGGTCTTTTTCCTTCCCTTATTTCCCCATTTCTGCTGCTTCCCTAACCACACGCCTTAGGCCTGTGGTTCGTTTCCCTGACATTGGACAGTTACGGGCCACTGGGAGTTTGCTATGGACAGCATGCTCCAGGCACTCAGGACATCCTCTTCCCTAACACATTTGCGAGACTGCTGTGGGTGGTAGAAAGGTGACATTTTTCTAACTCAAAAAGGGTTCTGTTTCAGAGGCAGATGGAATGCTATGTGTATTGTTTACACATGCTTGCTAAGTCTGCCAAATACTTGGGGAGCAAGGTCCTGGGTAAGAACTCCCTCAAAACCACATACCTACAGCATTAATAGAATGCAGGATGAGGAATCAAGACCCAGGCATTCCAATGCTGGCACAATGCGTGACCTTGGACAAGACTGCTTAGTTTCTGACTTTCTCTGCCTGCATAAAAAGGATTATTTAATTCACAGGAGAGCTGTGAAAATTTACACACTTATTCAAAGGAGAGGGAAAGCATGCAAAAGGCAGAATATGAGTAAAAGGACTGTCATTTCTCCATGTAAAACAAGTATTAATTACTACAAGAAATCTTTCCAAAGCTCACCGCCTTCTAATTAATTTGGGGAAAAGGAATGTGTCCCATAAGACATCTTAACTAGTTTAAGCCGGCACAGAAATTGACCTAATAGTCTTTCATTTAGGGCACACTATATTTCATAATTCCCTAATACCATATAATTATCTATTAAAAGTACCTAGCATTTGCTTATGCATTCTGTTTGAAAAAGCAACATATTACTCTGATTGCATGAACAGAGGATTATATCAGAAAACATTCAGGAGAGTTCCCAGTAAAGTAATTGTGGAACAATAGAAAAGTACACAACCACTGATGAGAAGTTTCATTAAGGATATGAATTCAAGCTTTCTAGCTCTTCACTAATTTATACTCAAACCATGGTAAGAAACAAAAGGAATACAAACACACCAAAATCTAGTCTCATTTTAAAAATTTCTACCCTTTCCCTGCTCCAGGGCACAGTCAAAGCCAGGAAATTTAAGACAGTTGGAGCCAAGTAGTGTTTTAGCAAGGCCAAAAAAAATACACTTTTTCTTCACACAATACTAAAAAAAGTTATTATTTTAAGAACAGAAAAGGACATCAGTATTTCTTAAGACATAACAACTATAGCCTCAACAAAACTAGAATGCAGCTTTACAAGAAATTGAAATTGTCTACATAGAAATCTTTGCCAAATAAAATGAGGATCCATAAAAGTATGTACAACTACCCTGTTCATACATATACACTGAACAATAGGGTTTTAATCACAATAAAGAACCATAATTTAAGAATGAAGCAATATAATAAAGCTAGATTGATGATCCCAAAACTATGTACTATGAGGCTGAAAAACATAATTTATTTTAATTTACTTTAATTAAAAACAAAACATTATTCACATATTCCTTCCTTTCTTGGAGTTTGTTATTGCTCTTTCCCCAATGTTGTGGGGGAATACATGTGACTGATTTCTTACATCATTCCTTGTCTTCCCTCACAATCTTTTGACCATCATAAAAATATAGAAGAGATATGAATGATACTATTTGCTGAAGACAGAGGGAATGATTCAATTTTTTCAATTAAATTAATTGAAAGGCAAATGATGGTAGTAAACACTGCACAGATGTCTGGTTAAAGAATAGTTACCTGTTATTAGTAAAGGGGAAAGGGTTGAAAAGAAAAAAATAATATATATGTGTGTATACGGGGGTTAATAGAAATATATAGAAATGAATCTCTCTGTTTCTGTTTCTGTCTCTCTCTCTCCCTTTCTCATGTACATGCCTTTGAACCATTATCTGTCAAACTCCCAGGACATTATCTTTTCTTCCTTAATGGATTCTTTCTTCAGAACCCCCACCCTTATACAAGAAAACTAATATATATGTATATATACCTTTCCCTAATGCATTAGAACCCTGAACCTCAGTCAGTCCTTGAACCTATCATTACTTCTGTTCTTTATATCATTCAGTTATTTCTCAGTTCTGCTATCTCTGTATTGGTTAAACTTGTCTCCTTTTCCTATTGTGGCCCCTCGATGGATTAATTCAATCCTACATTATCAAAAGATATTGATCCTTTGGATCCACTGGATCCACTTTAGAATCCTTTACTCCATTGTCCTATCACTGGTCATATAAGAACAAAGTCCGACCTTGGAATATTCCCACTTTCTATTTCCTAGAACAAAAGAATTAGAGTAAATCATGAAACTATGCTAATTGGTTACAATTCAAATTTATGTTATCCATTTTCTAGCCTTTACTGTAACATGGCAATCATTGGCTCAATTTGCTATTGAACTCCCCACATCTATAAGTCCAAGCCTTGTCATCTTTTCTCAAATCATCCACAACAGCCCTTCTTCCTTCCTTCTTAGCTGGAGACCTTAAATATCACTTAATTTTCATAAGAATTAAGTGATATTTTAATTATTTAATTTTTAAATTTTTAAAAAATTAAGTACATCATCTAAGAGCTTCTTCTTAATTCACATCCCTCAAACATCTTCCCCCCATATCTTCTTCTTTACTCCAGTCTCAAATGAAGAGATGCCTCTTCTCCTTGTCAAGGACACACCAAATAAATGCATTTTTGATCACATCCCCTTCCATCATCTCTAGAATATTTCCTCATCTATTATCATCCTTAATTTTCAATCTTTCCCTTTCTGATGCCTCCTTCCCTCATGCCTACAAACACACCCATGCCATCCCTACCCTTATAAAAATTCAACCCTCACTTAATCCTATCATCTCTACTATCATCCTACATCTCTCCACCCCCTTTTAGTTAAACTTCTTGAGAAATTTGTTTACATTAGGCAATCCACTTCTTCTCTTAACTCTCACTTCTAAATTCTATCCAATTTAGTTTCTGATCTAATCATTCAAATGAAACTACTCGTCAAAGTTACCAATGATCTTTTTAAAAAAAATTTAAACATTTCTGTAAAAAATTGAATTTCAGTTTTCTTTCCTTCCAACTCAATGAGAAGGCAAGCATAGTATATCAGTTAAACATGTGAAGTCATGCAAACTTTTCTATATTAGCTGTGTTATTCTATAACTATCACCCCCAAACAAGAAAAATAAAGTAAAAAATATGCTAAAACTGATCCAAACATTCTGGAGAACAATTTGGAGCTATGCTGAAAGGGCTATAAAACTGTGTATACCCTTTGATTCAGCAGCATCTCTACTGGGTCTGTATCCTAAAGAGATCATAAAAAGGCAAAAATGTTTATGCAATCTTTTTTATAGTGGCAAGGAACTGGAAACAAAGTGGATGCCCAACAGTTGGAGAATGGCTGAATAAGATATGATATATGAATGTTGTGGGATATTATTGTTCTATAAGAAATGATCAGCAGGATGATTTCAGAGAGGCCTGGAGAGACCTACATAAACTGATGCTCAGTGAAGTAAGTGGAACCAAAAGAACATTGTACACAACAAGATTATGTGATGATCAACTTAGCTCTTTTCAACAATGAGGTGATTCAGACCAATTCCAATAGACTTGTGAATGGAGACCTTCCATCTGTATCCAGAGAGAGGACTATGGGGACTGAATATGGATCACAAACTAGTATTTTCATCTTTTTTTGTTGTGGTGGGTTGTTTGCTTGCTTGTTTTTTTCTCTCTCATTTTTCCCCTTTTTGATCTGACTTTTCTTGTGCAATATGATAAATGTGGAAATATGTTTAGAATAACTGCACATGTTTAACCTATATTTGATTACTCACTGTTGAAGGGAGGGAGAGGGGGAAGAGGCAAGGGAAAAATTTAGAATACTAGTTTTGCAAGAGTGAATGCTGAAAACTATCTTTGCATGTATTTAAAAAATAAAAAGCTACTATTTAAAAACATGCTTCAATTTACACTCAGAATTCTTAAATTTTCTCTCTGGAAGGGGATATCATTTTTCATCATGAGTCTTTTGGATTCATTTTGGATTATTATATTGATTAGGTCAGCTAAATCTTTCACAATTAATAATTATCACAATTTCTGTTATTAAATACAATGTTCTTCTGTTTCTGTTCCCTTTACTTTTCAGCAATTCCAATAGGTCTTTCCAAGTTTTTTTGAAACCATCCCCACAGCACAATAGCATTCTATCATAATCTTATGCCATTGATCAATTAATAGGTATTCCTCAATTTCCAATCTTTGTCACCAAAAAAAAGGAGCTGCCATATTTTTTTTGTATGTGTGTGTATGTGTCCTTTTTCTTTTTCTTTGATCTTTTTATGATATAGACACATTAGTGATATTGCTGGGTCAAAGGGCATTATAATTTTATAGCTCTTTGGGTATAGCTTCAGATTGTTCTTCAGAATGGCTGGATAAATTCACAACTCTACTAACAATACATTAGTGTCTTTATTTTTTCATATCCCTGTAGCATGTCTTTTTCTTTTTCTGTCATATTAAACAATCTGATAGGTGTGAAGTGACAAATCAGACTTGTTTTATTTTGATTTCTTTAATTATTAGTGATTTAGAACATTTTCAGATGAATATTGATAACTTTGATTTCTTCTTCTCAAAACTGCCTGTTAATATCTTTTGATGATTTACCATTTTTATAAATTTAGTTCAGATTCCTATATATATTTGAGAAATGAAGCCTTTATAACAAAAACTTACTGAAAAATTATACCCCCACCCTGGTTTCCTACTTTTCTTCTAATTCTGGCTGAATTAGTTTTGTTTGTGCAAAACCTTATTAATTCTATGAACCAAAATTATTCATTTTGACTTTCTGTAATCCTCTTTATTTTTATTTTGGTTGTTAACTCTTCCCTTATCAACAGATATGACAGGTATATTTTCCCATATGCTCTTAATTTATTTATAAGATCATCTTTTATATCTAAATCACATATCTATTTTAAACTTATCTTAATATATAATTTGAGATGTTGTTCTTTGCTTAGTTAACATCAGACTGTTTTCTAAGTTTCCCAATAATTTTTATTAAATAGTGAGCTCTTGCCACCAAATCTGGGATCATTGGGTTTGTCAAATAGTAAATTACTGTGATCTTTTAATCTTGTATTTTGTGTATCAATCTATTCAACTGATCCATCACTCTTATTTCTGAGCCAGTACTAGATTGATGATTAGGACTTTATAATATAGCTTGAAACCTGGTATTGTGAGGCTGCTTTCTTTCACATATTTTTCATTGATTCCCTGGATATTATTGGGCTATTGTTGTTCAGATGAATTTTGTCATTTTTTTTCTATTGTATAGCATCATTTGTTTTAATTTGAGTGAAAAATGTGCTGACTGCAGTTATTTCAAATGGAATTTCTTTTTTCATCTCTTCTTGCTAGGTTTTGTTGGTAATTTATAGAAATACTGATGATTTACATGGGCTTATTTTAAATTCTACCACTTTGCTCAAGTTGTTAATTGTTTCAACTAGATTTTTAGTTTATTCTCTAATTATACCATTAAATCATCCTCAAAGAATGATACTTTTGTTTCTTTATTGCCTTTTCATATTCATTTTTTTCCCTAATTGCTATAGGTAGCATTTCTAGTACAATATTGAATAATAGTGGTAATAATGGACATCCTTGCTTTATCCCTTATCTTACTGGGAAGCCTTCTAATTTGTCCCTTTAATACATAATATTTGCTCTTGGTAATAGATAGATATTACTAATAGTTTTAAGAAAAGCTCCATAAATTATTCCTATGCTTTTTAATGTTTTTAATAGGAATGAGCATTGCACTTTGTCAAAAGCCTTTTCCACATCTATTGGGATAATCATGTAATTTTTGTTATTTTTTGTCATTGATATGGTCAATTATGCTGAAAATTCCCCCAATAGAAAACCTGCCTGTATTCCTACTATGTATCCCATTTGATCATAGTGTACAATCCTTGTGATATATTGCTATAATCTCCTTGCTATTATTTTTATCAATATCTCCTTTGATTTTTAGAATTTCGATTTCAGTGTTTAATTGGGGATTATTAATTTGCTCTATTTCTAAGTTTTTTAGTTGTATGCCCAAATCATTGATCTAGTCTTTCTCTCTTTTACTGATGTAGGCATTTAGAAGGAAAAAACCTTTCCCATACTAATTGCTCTGACTGTAATCCACTAATTTTGGTATGTTGCCTCATTATTGTCATTATCTTTAATAATATTATTCACTGTTTCTATAATATGTTCTTTGACTCACTCCTTCTTTAGCATATAAATAGGTTTTCCTAATTCAAAGCCATTTTGACTATACCACCTAGCAGCCTAATAAGGTAAGAAAGGTTATGTCTAGAAGTGACCCCATTACAGGTATATTTTTTATTCAGGAATTGCTAAGGTATTTGATTACTTTTCTCTCTTCCCTATTAGTGGGATGTGTCCCACAAAATGACCTTGTATCATTTATTTAGGGGAGAGGCAGAATCTATGATTTCATTTGTAGAAGGCACTTTTCTGGTGATTCAACTCCCTTGAATGCAGGTCAGAATCTTCTCTGAAACCTGACACTCTTAGAATGTTGCCTAAGTCACTGAGAAGCTAACTGACTTCCCAATGTTCAGAATCAGTATGTGTCAGAGGCAAGCCTCGAAGCCGGGCCCTTTTCCCTTCTGGGTCAGGTTCCTATCCTTTTTGTCACACCACCTCTCCAGGTACAGAGGACACAGCTTTCCCTCCTTGCTCCCAAAACCTTCTTCTCTCTCTTTTCCTGGCTCCCTAGTACAACATAGGCCCCAGTCAGTCCTTTCTCTCTTCCTTTTCTCCCTCATTCCTTTGGCCTCTTTCTCCTAGAGCCCCTGTGCTTCTTCACAGCCCCTACAACAAAAGAAACTTCAGACCTTGGGTCTGAAGAGAGAGCCCCAAGAGAGTCTGAGACAGCTGTTATCTCTGAAATGTGAAAGTTAGCTGAAAAATTATGACTACAACTCCCTCACTTGTCAGGTGATAAAATGAAGTTAAGACATGTTAGACCAGGACTAGAACACAAGTCCACTGATCCTGTTTCCCTGTGTTCTTTTTGCCTAAGGATAAATCATATCTTACTAGAAGTCTCTGAGTATAAGGTCCCTCTATTACCCTTGTCCAACTATGTTTTTAATTGTAAGGTTTAATTTTTAAAGAGCGAGAGAAGAAAGAAATTCAAGAAGGCTTTTTAAATCCCCACTCTTCTAACAGCAGAAAACAAACCTTTAGAACATTTCAAAAGAACCACATCTTTATTCTGTAGGTAGAACAGTTAGGTGGCACAGTGGATAGAGAGTAGCCATCTTCCTAAATTCAAATCTGGCCCCAGACACTTATGAGCTATGTGACCTTGGATAAGTCACTTAATCCTGTTTGCCTCAGTTTCCTCATCTGTAAAATGAGATGAAGAAAGAAATGGCAAAACACACCAGCATATTTGCCAAGAAAACCCTAAGTGGGGTCATAAAGAGTCAGACAGAACTGAAAAATGACTGAACAAGCAATCCATGACTTATGATGGTTCTAGTTCAGGGAGTAAAAAGATCCAGGGCAGAGTAGTACCACTAGAAAGAAAACCAGATGACTAATTCTTGGAGCAAGAGGAAGAAAAGAAAGGTGGTGGCAAGGATAGCAACCAGAATAAAGAAGTATCCCTGGGTATTTTCCTGTCAAGAAGCTCTTGTCCTTCAGAGTTGCTCCCCTGATTTTCATCTCATTTTTTGTATTACAGCCTAAGAGCTACCCAGTAACTTGGAGCAGAAGGGAGGGAAAGTTTCTAGTCCTCTAATTTGTGTGTGTGTGTGTGTGTGTGTGTGTGTGTGTATGTGTGTGTGTGTGTGTGTAGCATGAAGAGTTTCAAATTGCAACTCTGAATGAATTTTCCCCAAACTGCTTCATGGACTAGGTCAAATTAGATTCTATTCACACTGCAGATACATTATGGGTTAGAAGCTTTTTGTGAAAAGGCCTGAAACATTAACCACCATTTATAACATTCTTTCTATGGGAAAATGAATTCTGAATTTCAAACAAGAGACTTACAAATGAATTTCTGGAAAAGAACTTGCTTCTTAACTGGGAATCACTGAATCCAGACTTGGGTCCATGCCATAACTAGTCTAACTTATTAAGCTAAATAGAACATCAAATTCTGATGAAATCAGAGACCAGAAATGGGCACTGATGCTAATAGTCTTCCTCCAACGAAAACTATGACTCTGCCATCACTTTGCTGCTGCCACCACCTCAATTATCATCTTTAGGATATGGTTTGAGAACCAGTCCATGGGCCAAACACTGACTCATAGGCATGAAATCCAGGGCCAACTTCGGCTATAAAAATTAAAGATACAAACATATTCCTAAATTGGGAAATGTACAATTTTTTTTAAAGGCAAAAACACAAACACATAATTTTCCTAATGACAATGGCTGGATCTACTTTTGTCTTTGGATTCCCATGGCTTAGAACAATGTCAGGAACAGAGTAAGTGCTTAATAAAGGCTTGCTGATTGTTGTTCCATGTTGTTGTTGTTGTTGCTGAACCATTTTAAATGAGATAAAATTTTCCCAAGGAGTATTTATTGGATCTGAATTAGGTAGGATCTCTAAAGAATCCCCAATCTTTACCTAAGGAAAAGGGAATGAGAAATATAAGTTAGATGAGGTGGTTTGGGCAAGGAAGAGGTCAGGGAAAGAAAGGATAAACTTATTATCATTTCAGTCACATCAAGAAGAAAAAAAATATCACTAATAAAGAGAGCACTATTTTTGTAAAATAAAAACTAACATTTGCTCTATGTCATAAATTCTGTTACCTACAAAATAAAATTTCTTAATTTCCAAAGTAATTTTTTGACTTTTAAAAAAATTATCTCCATTTTCAAACTAGGCTTTTTAGGAAAAAAAATAGGCCAAATAAAGTAACAGTGCCTTGTACTTTCTTCTTTCTGAAGCTTAATTTTTGGAATGAATTCAATGTGTATTACCTCCCACTACTTCTTTCTCATTATTATTATTAACTACTTGCAATCTAACTTCTGCCCTGTACCTCACTATTGAAACTGTATTCTACAAAGTGCTTGACTGACTGATAAATTTTATAGTTTGTTCTCAGTCCTCATTTTTATGCCTTATATTTACATAAGCACCTATATTTTCAAAAGCCAGAGCCATATATCTAGGCATTTTCTCTATCAGGAGTCTACCAGGTCCTCTCTAGATTCCTATTATAATCTTTGACTTAGATTATAAATTCCTAGAAGACAGAGATTGTTGCTTCTTTTTGTAACCTGGATGCTTTAGCATAGTACCTGACATACAGTAGGCATTTAATGATTGTTTGTTGATTATTAGAGAACTTGATTTTGATATCTACTTGATCTTGGATAAATCACTTAATCTTTCTGAGGATCAATTAAATTATCTACCATAAAAGGGGCTTGAATTAGATAACTTTTAAGGTTCTTTCAAACTCTAAATCTATAATTTAATGATGTTTTTAAAAAATGTTAATATTTACAAAGCATTCTCTTTGCAATAATGCTGCAGAGTGAGGAATGCAAGTGTATTATTATGTTAAAATTGCCAGACCAATAGGGCTTCATTCTCTTCCTGGCTGTGAGGACTCTGTCACAATGTCCCATACCTCAATTAGAATGTAAGATCCTTGAGGGCAGGGACTGTATTTCTTTTTGCTTGGGTTTATCTACAATGCCTTGAACACAAGATGCACTTAAATGTTTGTTCTTTACTTACTACCATGACTTTCTATTGCTTTTCATAGAACTCAAAGGAAGGTTGAAGGGTATCCTTTTCATTTTATAGATGAGACAAGTAACATCCAGAAGACTTGAAAAAAGGAAGTTGTATCTTTTCCAGGGACACAGGAACCAATCAACCAGCATTTATTAATCTCCTATTATGTGCCAGGCAGTATACTAAGGGCTATGGATACAGAGACAGGGAAAAAAACAGTCTGGCTCTCAAAGAATTGCAAATGGGGGACAAACAAATTAAAAAACCCAAATTGTACAAACAAGACATGTACATAGAATGAATAAGGTAGTCTCAGAGGGGAAAGTACTGAGATTTAGAAAGGCTGGGGAAAGCTTCTTATAGAAGGTGTGAGTCTACCAAGAAATTAGGGAAGCTAGGAGATTAGAGAGGATGAGGGAGATGCCTGAAAGGGACAACTAATGAAACCATTCATAGTTGAAAGAGAAAATGTAATAGAAGATGAAAAACAAGGAGATGAGGATCATGAGAGTACAGTGTACTTGGTGGGTAGTAAGGTGTAAGAAGACTGGGAGGATAGAAATGGGCCAGGTTGTCAATCACTTTGAGAGCACTTTCTATTTGGCCACATATTAATAAAGTATCAGAACTAGGACCTCTAACTTCATGGCCATGGTTCTAACTTTTCCCAGATGTGCTTCTGTCTCTAAACACTTTGTCACCATAACTCAGCTGCCCTCTTGCCTGGAATTTCCCTTACTATTTCTGCATTTCTCATCGGACTTCATTACTTGGGACTTTTCTGACAGACCTCTCCATCATATCCTGATATTTGGGGACTCTCCCCACCCCACTCTGAGATTTTCAGTTTCCTTTCATGTTTTGTCTTCTCTTATTAGATTGTAAAGTCTTTGATGTCATAGACTTTTTAATTTATTTATCAGTGCTGGTATTCCCAGTGTTTAGCACAGTACCTGCCACATAGTAGGTACTTATTAAATGTTTATGTGATTTAGACATAGATGGCTTTGGGGCTTCTCACCCTCAATATTTCTATTCCATGCTAGCCTTCCCCACACTCCCATGATGACCTTTTGGATTTTTATTTTGTGCATGATCCCGGACCAATAGGGCTTCATTCTCTTCCTGGCTGTGAGGACTCTGTCACAATGTCCCACACCTCAATTAGAATGTAAGATCCTTGAGGGCAGGGACTGTATTTCTTTTTGCTTGGGTTTATCTACAATGCCTTAAACACAAGATGCACTTAAATGTTTGTTCCTTACCTACTACCATGACATTCTATTGCTTTTCATAGAACTCTAAGGAAGGTTGAAGGGTATCCTTTCCGTTTTATAGATGAGGCAAGTAACATCCAGAGAGATTAAATTACTTTCCCAAAGTCCCATAGCAAAGTTGCATGGACAGGACTTCTGATTTCTAAGTTTAGTCTTAATTCTTACTATATCATTTGCCACACAATTTCCTTAGTAATAAGATTAGAAAAATGAAAAATAATCAGTTGAATAACTATATATGTATATGTGCAAAACTATATTTATGTGTACATACCATATAAATATATACACATATACTTCTACTTTATATCCCTTTTGACTAGAGCTGATTTTTGCCTCCAGATAAAAACTAACAAACTAATTAGCAAAAATTATCAGACTAATGGATCAATGGTTAGACTTAGTCAAAAACTACAAGTATAGATGTTAACCAACATTCTAATGCCAACAAAGCTTATTTCTTACTCAAACCTAAAACTTGCATACTACCACCATAATTCAGAGTCCAATTGATCAAAAGTCCTGGATTCTCTCCTTCCTAGCAAAGGCAAAAATCAGGGCATCTTTAGAATGAAACGCAAGTGGATTTTATTTCTCTTTCTAACAAGCAGCTTCCCTTCTTGTCATGTAGCTTTCCAGTTGAGGTAAATTAAACTGTATCATGTTAAATAATACACTTTAGATCAAATAGGCACATACATATAGTATATATCATAAGGTCAACCTAGGCAAAACCCAATACCACTTGGTATCTTTCTTCTCTCTCTGCCTCCCTCTCTTTCTTTTTCCCTCCTCCCCTTTCCTTCCTTCCTCCCTTCTTCCCTCCCTGTCTCTTTTCCTTTCTCCCTTCTTCCCTTCCTGTCTCCCTTTCTCTCTCCTTTCCTCCCTCTCTGCCTTTCTTCTTCCTCTCTCTTTCTTCCTAGAACTGGTTCACAGATATCTTGATCTTAAATGTCAAGATACAAATTTAAGGATTAATTTAGATTCAAGCAGCAGGAAAAAGAAAGTGGATTCCTTCAGACCCAACATAAGGGATTACTTTTCTCTATGAAAAAGCTGCTGTTTTGTTTGTTTGTTTGTTTAAACATTCAATAGCTGCTTGCTGTATTCTATAGAGAATTAGAGACAACAGGTTTAAAATTGTAAGGATTCCAGCAGCCATCAAGTTCAATTCTTTCCTTTCTACTTTACAGGTTAGAAAACTGAGCTGCAGAGAGCAGTTAAGTCTTAAGTTAAGAAGTTAAGGAGTCAGAATTAGAATCTAGTTCTCTAACTCCAAATCCAGCATTTACTCTATCATATAGTATTGTCTCTGAAAATCCTGTTTAAATTTAAGTTACTTTTAAAATGTTCAGAGGTTAAAAAAAAGGTTTCATATTTTTATAAGTTCTAGGAATAAAAACACTCAACCTGGAAAAGCACTCATACTTTAGGGCTAAACATTAAAACATCAATAAAGATAGAAGCAGATCAGGGTCATGGAGCGGATAAAAGCTGGGGATTTTTCTGACTAGACAATGGATCATCATTGAGGAGACTGAAGTTGTTACTATCATTTCCATTCTTACTTTTTAAAAGTCTATTTTGTTAGCTGACAGGCCCCAGGAGATCATAGAAGGATATCATGCAGTGAAATAATTCCCAAGATGCTTGCTGACACCAGCAGAAAGAAATCCCAGATAGGGCTTTTAGCTAAAGTATTAGCTTAAGTGCTTAATTAAAGGTGTGGTGCCTGAAGGGGCCTCATCTGTAGGCTGAGGTGCTAAGCTTTTAGGAGTTTCTGGTTCTGGTACAGGCTTCTTAAAAGAGATGCAGAAAACTCTTCCAAACGTCTGAGTCAAAAGAGCTGGAGGTCTTCTCAAGCTAAAAAATGCCAGCAACTTGGAGGGTCAACTATTCACTAGCCAAAACTCAGAGCTCTTTTGCAAAGAAATGCCTGGAAGAGTCAATGTGAAATACCCATAAATATATGTGTAGATACTTGTTCCATAAACAGAGCACCTCGTTATTCTATGAAAATGAAAGTCGCCACTCTTGACATGAGTCATAGGAAGGATATAGACCCTTCTAAGCTGATAGACTGTAAGCAGAAAAATAGAACAGATGGAATGGGGGTCATTCTACTGGCAGCCACTTCGGCTCGCTTTTGTACATCTTTTATACTATTTCCCATTACATACACTCCCAGAGACTTGCCCTGCCCTAACACCACTGAAACAGTAGTGTAGGCAGGGAAGGACCAAGTATACAAGGGCCAAAAAGAATCAGCTAGCTCCTATCTAGCCAGTTCTCCCATCCCAGAACACTCCCCTTCCTTCATTACCTTGCCCTGGTGATCATGCTTCATTTCCCAGCCCCTTGGCAGCTCCAGCTGTTTGTTAGCGAACATGTTGAGGAATCCCACTAGGTCTCGATTATGCTGGTAGCGTTCAAAGTGGTGAGTGTCCCGCCGGACTTTGGTGATCATGTGCTTCAAACAGGTATTGTTTGTAAACATGCGATAGGCACTCTGGAAAAAAAGTGTGAAGAAGCAGGAGTTAATCCACATCTGCAAGTGTGTTCCCAACAGAAAGCAAGGAAAGAGTAAAGTATCGGGGTTAAAGCAAAAACGCAGAGATGAAATTAATTTCAACAAATTAAGCCTAAGAAGGTATCATCTACTCCTCTGGCCATCTGCCTTGCTGATACACCTGCTGGATCCCCACGCCATGGTAAATTTAATACACTCAATTTTATAATTTCTTCAAGAGATTTGGATTGGTAAGCGCCATCTCATATAACCTGCTGGATCACACCATCCCCCAAACATGTTTCACATTCTATATTGTCTTGCCATCTGCCATAATGTCTTTACTATTTTCATCTTCTCCCCAGTCTGTGAATCAATAAACATTTATTAAGCAGCTATTCTGTTCTAGGCACTATGTGAGGCACTGGGGATACAAAAAGAGATAAAAGACAGCCCCTGCCCTCAAGGAACTTACAATCTATTGGGGGGTGGGCAATAAACAAATAAATATGTACAAACTATATTGAGAATCAATAAGAAGTAAATGAGAAGGAAGACTTAGAATTAAAAGGGACTGAGAAAGGCTTGGGCAGTTAGGTGGTGAAGTGGATAAAGTGCCAACCTCAAAGTGAGGGGCATTTATTTTAAAATTCAGCCTCAGACACCTATCATCAATGTGATTCTAGACAAGTCCCTTAACTCTTCTTGCCTGTAAAATGAGCTAGAGAAGGAAATTGCAAACTACTTCAGTATCTTTGCCAAGAAAATCTCAAATAAGTCACAGAGTAGTATAGTATACATATGAACTGAATCACAATAGGAAAGGCTTCCTTTAGAAGATAGGATTTTAATTGGGAATCAGAGAAAGCAGGAAAGCCAACAGGAACAGGTAAGGAAGGAGAATATTCTGAGTATGAATGACAGCCATCGAGAAAAGACAAAGTATCTTAATCTTAGTAGAGATTTCTGTCACAGCACCAAAATGTATGTGGAAGGGAGTAAAGTATAAAAAGTATAGAAATGTAGGAGGGGACTGGATCATGAAGGAGTCTGAATGACAAATAGATTTTATATTAGATCATGGAGGCCAACAGAGAGTCAATGAAATTCGTTGAGTAGGAGAGCGATATAATTTAACCTGTGCTTTAGGAAATCTTTGGTGGTTGAATCAAGAATGGATTAGGGTGGTCCATGACTTTGGGTGGGCAGATTCACCAACAAGTTACTGCAATACTCCAGGTATGAGGACAAATGGTAGCAGTGTCAGAGGAAAGAAAGAGGTACATTGAAAAGATGCTATATAAATGAGATTGAGAGGGCTTGGCAACAGATTGAATATGGGTGAGGTGACAAACAATGAGAGGAACCAAAGATGACACATATTGTGGTGCCGTCTTACAGAGAATGTCATGGATCCATAGGTCTAGAAAGAAGCACTCTAGATCATATCTATGTTAGTAGAGAGTTAACTCATTGCAAATTCCCTATACCAGTAAAGTTAAGAGCCACACTACTTCCTGTCAAAATAAAATAGAAACTTGTCTTTTGTTTTATATACAAAAAAGTCACAATCTGGGGGTGGCTGAGAGAATACCAGCAATGATTAGAATAGATGTAGGATTAGTTGGTCGTAGGTGAATGATACCACTCTCTCCTCATTCCCCTCCTACCTTCCTGCCTCTCTTTCTCAATTTCCTTTGCTGGATCATCATCCAGAATGTGCCCTCCAACTGTAGTTGTCCCATAGGATTTTATCTGAATTCTCTTTTTTTCTCTATATTCCTGTAATTAGTGATCTCATCAGCTGTCATGGATCTAATTACCATCTCTATGTTGATGATTCTCAAATCTACCTTTCCTCCCTCACACTCTCTACTGATCTTCAATCCTGCATCTCCAACTGCCTTTCAGACAATTCAAACTAGATGTAAATTCATTATATCTCCCCAAACTCTCTATTATATTACTGAAGAGAACAAGACCATCCTCCCATCCTTCAGTCTCACTATCTGAACTCTCATCATATCCAAGCCATTGCCAATGTGATTTCACCTTTCCAACATCCCTTGAATATGACCCCTTATCTTCTCTGACACTGTCACCATTCTGGCTCAGACCCTCATTACCCCACACCTGGAATATATCAATAGCTCGCTAATGAGTCTTTACCCCAAAATACATCCTCCATTCATTCAGTCACTAAAGTAATTTTCCTAAATTCAAAGTCTGATCATCATCCACCCTATTCTATAAACTCAGACTCTCCCTATTGCCTCCAGGATCAAATACAAAATCCTCTGTTTGGTGTTCAAAGCCCTTCACCACCTAGTCTCCTCCCACCTTCCCAGTTTTCTTGTATCTTACTCTCTGCAGCATATTTTGATCCATTGACAAAGGTCTTGCTTTTCCAGGAGCAATATAATGCACTTATGGGCTCTGGGCTTTTTCTCTGGTTGTCCTTCATGTCTGGGATGTTCTTCCTCTTCATCTCTGCTTATTGGTTTCCCAAACTTAGTTCCTTTTTCTTTCAAGACCCAACTAAAATCCTGTCTTTTATAAGAATCTTTTCCCAATTTCTTTTAATTCTGATTGTTAATTATTTCCTATTCATCCTGTATATAATCAATTTGTTTTTTGTCTTCTCCCATTAAATTGAGAACTACTTGAAGGCAGGGACTGGCTTTTGCCTTTTTTAATATCATCTCCACTTAGCACAGTGCTTGATACAGAGTAGGAGTTCAAAACATGTTTATTTGTCCATCTTAAAGTGATATATAAACTTAAGCTATTACTACTACTAATATACAACAACAGCTATGTTGTGTTTATATCTAGTCTCAAATGCTACTGAAAGATCAAGAAGGATGGAGACCAAAAATAGGCACTGGACTTGGATCAAATGGAGGACATTAAAGACCTTGTAGAGAGTAATTTCAAAAACTTAAATGTGAAAATAGAAACTAGGATTTACATTTCAAGGGGTTAATAAGCTAGCACATGAGTTATGGGGAAGGCAGTTAGGTAGT
Source organism: Antechinus flavipes (assembly GCF_016432865.1). NCBI lineage: Eukaryota > Metazoa > Chordata > Mammalia > Dasyuromorphia > Dasyuridae > Antechinus > Antechinus flavipes. The sequence goes on along the minus strand of NC_067400.1, from coordinate 387,355,903 downwards.
ACAACTGGGCTAGGAAGATATGTGTTCAAATTTCACTTCAGACACTTATGAGCTATGTGACCCTGAGCAAATCACTTAACCCCTATTTGCCTCAGTTCCTCATATCTAAAATGGGGACATAGAGGAAAAGAAAAAGGAAAACTACTCCAGTATCTTTGCCAAGAATTCCCCATGAACAAGTACATGGGGTCACAAAGAGTTGGACATGACTGAACATCTGGACAACAACATATGAATAGTGGAGTTTAATCATTTTAAAAGTTTGGCAGCAAAGAGAAGGAGACAGAAAAGCTTACAGATTGAGCAGAGTAGCAGGATAAAGAGAAAGTTTATTATTTTCAGTACACTCGAGGTTTCTAGCATGTAAGGAATTAGTAGAAATGGAAAAGTTGAAAAAATGCACAAGATGAAGGAGAAAACTGATGGATCAAGATCATATTTGAAGAAAAAATTGGTCAAGGGCATTAGTAGATTGGTTAGCCTTGGCAAAGACAGAAACTAACCAGATGATTTTCTAAGACCAGAAGAAAGGAAAATAAAATAGGTAAGAATACTGAGAAGTTTAAATATGGGGAGGTTTAAATATGAAAAAGCTTATATTGTATGGCCTCAATCCTCAAAATAAAATGATTCAGCATATTTATACATAGAAATAATATAGTCTAATGAAAAGAAAGGAAACATGAGAGTCAGAACACCCAAGTTCCAGTCCTTACTCAGCTACTAATTAGATGTGGGACTGAGGTGATATCTTACTTGTTTTCCATTTCTTCACTTGCCAAATGAATATGTCTCCTACTTCTTTCCCTTGAGCAAAAGGATCAAGTAAGATAAACTGGAATGAGAGAGTGTAGCTAATTAATCTCTAAATACCCTTTCTGGTTCTAAAAATTTGCTGAATCTTTGTCACAGTATTTAAAGTGTTTATGTTGTTAAAATATTAGTTAGTATTATTCTTCTCAATAGAATGTAAGTTTCTTGGGCAGGAACTCTTTTTCATTTTGTCCTTGTCTCCTCAAAGCCCAATAAAGTGTCTTGCATGTGGTAGATGTTTAATATATTTTCATTGATTTTTATTGGATATTTGAAGCTTTGTATGAATAAGATAACTTGGTGGCTCCATGGATAGCACTTGGCCTGGAATCAGGAAGACCCAAGTTCAAATTAGGGCTCAGATGCTCACTATCTAGGTGATCCTGGTCAAGCCATTTAACCTCTGTTACACTTAATCCACTGGAGAAAGAAATGTCCAACCACTCCAGTATTTTTGTCAAGAAAGTCCCATATAGAATCAAAAAGAATAAGATACTACTGAACAACTGAATAACAAGAACAACAACATTTATATGGCACAAAGATGTAACAACTATTAATTATTTAAAAAAAAAAGAAAAAGTACTTGATGGAATACTTAAGTCTCATGATTTCTAGACATATAAGGACAGGATAGTAGGTGGTTAAGCATCAGTATCAATACCATAGTATTGGGAGGGAGTCCATAGTATTTTCAACATTGAATAAGGAAGGCCCATTATTGGAAGCTCTGAATGAGGAACCCTTTGAAAACATCCTTAACAAGTGGTTGTCCAGTCTTTGCTTAAAGAACTCTAATCAAGGGAAACCTATTATTTCCTATAATTATTTGAAAGTCTTTCCTTAGTAAATATTGTTGTTGAATTATTTCAGTTGTGTCCGACTCTTCATGACCCCATTTGGGTCACAGCAAAAATACTGGAGTAGTTTGCCATTTCCTTCTCCAGTTCATTTTACAGATGAAGAAACTAAGGCAAGCAAAATTAAATGACTTACCTAAGCTAGTAAGTGTCTGAGTTTAGATTTGAATTCAGGAAGAAGTGTCTTCCTGACTCCACTTAGGTTCAACCTGCTATGAGCGTACTACTTAGTGTTCAAGAATATAAATATGCCACTTTACAATTTTTACTTGTTAATCCCAGTTTTGCCCTTTGTGGGAAAGTGCTAGGTTCAGTGGTCTTTAAGCAAAATCTAGATGGTAATTGATAGGATGTAGAAGAGAGGATTCTCAGTTGGATACAAGTTAGATTTAATGGTCTGTGAAATTTTTTCTAAGTCTTAGATTTTATAGAGATTAAATTAGCAGTAGAGTGCTAAAGCAGAGTGAGAAAATACTTTTCATGAATAGAACTAAAAGAATAGGAAAATCAATTAAGAATGGAGAGAAACTAAAAAGTTTCAAATCAGACTGATTGAGGAATTTGAAGCTAAAGCCCAGGAGTCTACTGTTCATATTATATGTAACGAGAAGTCACTGAATGCTTTTGAAACTCAGAAAGAACATTACTTAAGTTCTAAGGGAGGGAAAAAACGCTTTCTGTAGTACAGGAATTCATAACTTTTTTTTAGTACCTTTGGTAATCTCTTAAAGACTATGTACCCCTTCCCAGAATAAGGTTATTAAATGTGTCATATAATGTATAGGTCTATAAAAGAAATAATTATATCAAAATATAATTATAACATTAGTTTTTTTAATTTTACAGTCCCCAGGTTAAGAATTCCCGTGCTAATATAACAATTCTAGGTTGGTTTCTAGATAATACTTTTTCCTATATACTTCCTTTCTAGAAAGGGACACAGAGAAATTTGATCTTATCTTTTAGCCTAATAAGCAAATAAATTAAAATACATACTCATAACTTGTTATAAATTAATACTCTATTTTTAGTTATTATTTTATCCCCTTTTTAAATTATAAGCACCAGGAGGCAGAACTATCTGCTCTAAACCCCCTTCAAGCCCTAGTACTATTGAACTTTACAAACTTAAACAGGTAAATTAAGTTAACCAAATATCATCATGTCCTGGAAAACCAAGAAAAAATTTTGCTATCCAGATCTTCTTTTACTAAAAATAGTATTATATATTTAAATTTTACCTAGTTGGATAAAGACATAGAAAGAAAAATATATTTCTTCACATACCTGACTAATTGATTGTCTATTCATCCAAGTTATAAATTATTTATGATTGACACATATTTAGAACAATATGTATGGGATTTTAGAAAAGTAAATATTTTTCCTCCTCCATAAAGTCCTAAAGGCAGTCTTGATGTTGCAATCAATGTATTTCTAAAGCTCATTAAAAGCCAAAATAATCATTTCTTTGACTTGCACCATTCTCCCTATATTGAAAATATTTTAATAAATAACTATAATCAAATATATATATATATACGAGCAGAATTTAAAATATGAGAATGTAATACAATTCTCTCTTCCAATGAAGTAAAACTACTGAAAAAACATCTATACATTTTGGGAAAAGTTTGATTATAACCAGCAGAGGGCCATAATATGTACAATTGCATATAAACAGAGGCAATTGTTCAACCAAAGAAACATAATTTAAGAATATTTTTAACATGTTTAACTTATATTTTATTATTTGCTATCTAGAGGAAGGAGTGTGGGAAAGGAGGGGAAAAAGTTTGGAGCACAAGGTTTAGCAAGGGTAAATCTGAAAACTACTTATGTATATGTTTTGAAAATTAAAAAAAACTTTATAATAAGCTAAAAAAGTAATGCATTAAAATGGGAGAGAATTATTCTTTATGAAACCATCAAAGTGTGTAAAAAACATAAGCAAAGTGCAGTAATACAGAAAAAAGAAAATTCAAAAAGCATCAGATTAAATCCTATTGCTCTGTTCTGATAATTCAAGAAAAGGAAAAGATTTTCCTTCGTTAAAAATCCTGGAGCATCAGATAGAACACTCAAGGTGATTTCCATTTGCCAGCTACACACAGAAGGTGAGAAACCAGACAAAATTTAAGTCATACAGGCTTTGTAGTAGAGGTAGCTTGTGATCTCAAGGGAAGAACAAGTAACAACTTTAAAAGTGCCTTTGGAAAGAATCCTTATGAAATCAAGAAGGAGCAACTAAGCCAGAGGAATTACAAATAAAATCTCTGGCATGTGGCTTGTTTTTATAACTTATATGAGGCGATGAAAAGTATAAAAAAATCTTCAAAAGCTAAAATTATGTTACGCATTCATAGAGGAATAGCTATAACACTGAACAGGGTCTCAAAGGTCATTTAATCTTAAATCCTTCATTTTATAGACGAGGAAAGAAAGGCTTAATGAGATTAACTAACTCAGCAAAGGTCACAGGGCCCTAAGAAGCAGTGCTAACATTTAAATCCAGGTCCCCTTACTCCATTTCACTAAATAATCTGATCCAAAAAATCAAGGTTAATATTTATCCTGAAAGTTAAAACTAAACAATAGGATCACTTCCTCCTGAGTTTAATAAGTGTTTACGTAATGAAATGCAATGTTGACGCCTCCTGATCTCAGAATCATGTTGACATCGTCTCCCTTGATATCCATCTTCATCCTTTCTGTAATAGACTTGGACTTGGAGAATTCTCCTAGAAGATGCTCATCTTTGGGATTTTAAGGGTGTCTAATGGTGTGAGTCCAGAGCAGAGTGCTTTGAAGACGAAAGAGATGAGCACAATTGCAGATAAGCTGCAGTTAATCTCTGGACACTAAGATTTATGTTTGGTGTTCCGCGCCTATATCATATGGCCCATAGCATTTTATCTGCATGTGAGTGTTATCAGGGCAGACTGAATTTGAGCAGGACTTCCGATCCTGGGTGACAGAGTGATCAGGCCACAACCAGTCAAGCCTGGAGAGAATGGCCCAGATGGGTCCTGGGATGTTGTAGGAGCTACCACTACCATCTGACTATAATCAGTAGCTAGGACTAAGTGCTACTAATCAATCCTCTTCTATCATGATACTCACTGCCAAAAGGCATTCTGTGTCACTGTCAAGTTTCTTCTCTGAGAAATGGGAAGGAATTTGGATTTATATAGTACCTACTGTGTACCGGATACTGCTTCAAATGCTTCATAAACACTATCTCATTTGGTCCTTGTAGCAACCTAGGTGGTACCATTATCCCATTTTATAGTTGAGAAAATTGAGGCAACTGAGGTAAAGTGATTTGTCTAGAATTATATAACTATTATGTATCTGAAGTCATATTTAGACTCCAAGTGTAGTACTCTATTCTCTGAATCACTTATTTCTAGTTGTCAGAGAAATAGTTGCCTCATTCCCCTTAGTTCCCTCGAGGGTGATAATACCTTTTTGCATTGGTCTGGGGCTTTTATGAGGCAGCTAGATTTGTGCCCTAGTGCATAAAGTGCTGTGCCTGAAGTCAGAAAGAATCTTCCTGAGTTCAAATCTGGCCTCAGGTACTTTACTAGCTATGTGACCCCAGGTTTGTCATTTAATACCATTTGCTTATCTGTAAAAATGAACTGGAGAAGGAAATGACAAAACTATTCCAGTATCTTTGTCAAGAAAACACCAAACATAGTCAGGAAGTCACATATAACTGAAACTAGAAAAAAACTTTGCTATCCATATCTTCTTTTACTAAAAATAGTATTTTACATTTAAATTTTACCTAGTTGGCTAAAGAATGGAAAGAAAAATGGATTTCTTCACATACCTGACTAACTGATTGTCTATTTATCTAAGTTGAAAATTATTTATGATTGACACATATTTAAAACAATATGTATGGGATTTTAGAAAAGTAAATATTTTTCCTCCTCCATAAAGTTGAACAACAAGAAGGGCTTTTTTGTGTGTGGATTAGTTATCAGCTCTAGTTTCATTTTATGTTAGAAAAATTACTCTTCTTTGTTATTTTCCTTAATTAATTAAATCACTATTTATAAATAGAATAAATATTTCTCTCAAGTGGAAAAGCCATAGTTAAACTTTTAAATATCAATGAGGTTCAACAATAAATTTGGTTCAACTGTTCACTCAACAAAAAGATTCAATCCCCCAAACAGAATATTCCATAGCTTGAGAAATTCACTTGCCCCCTAACTACAGAGAATATATCATATTTCCAATTGAGAAATAGCTCTATCTCATCATCAGAATTGGGCTTACTACACCCTTCAGTTCAGCTTGGGTAACAGAGATCCTAATCATCTCTAGGTTCTGTGACCATCACTCTTGACAGGTCTAGGACAATACTAATGCGCTTATGATTTACTTCAAACATATCAGATTATCCCTCCTTCCTGCTATAAAACTGCCTTCCCAACTTGCCCTGTTATTGTTAATGAAAAGTTTAATAAATGTTTATTGATTTTTATGTCTGTTTTTTTTTAATCCTGTTCTTTCATTTAGAATATCCTCACATTCCCTTTTCTGCCAAAGGATGTCTTTTACTTCTCTATTCAAAACTTCTTCCAAGAAGCCAAATATTCTAGTCAACTGACCTTCACCCCATTTCTCCCATCTGCCTTTTGATTCATTTTATATGACAGATATTTGTTTTTATCTCCTAGATTTTCATAAACAAAACCAATAAGTCAAGCCAACAAACATTAATTAAACACTTAAGATGTGATGGGCACTCTACTAAGTTCTGGTAATACAAGAACAATCAGAGAGAAAAATATCTCCAGACTATAGGGAGCTGACATTTCTATGAGGAAATATAACATATAAATCAAAACTGAAAAAGTGGGGAGTGGAAGAAGATACTAGGCACAGTAGAGAAAGTCTGGCTAGTTGGCAGAGCATCTTATAATTAGCCTGGCCTTCTCCTTAAAATGAAGATTCTGGGAGGAACCAGTCCATCAGATGGAGAGGTCACAGGATTACGTGCCGGGTAGAACTTTGCTCAGCACTGGAGAAACAAAGATAGAAATTATGCGGGCCCTGCTCTTTGAGTGTTTATAAGGGAGTGAGGAGAAGACGAGTATAAAAATAATTAGGAAACAAAAGAGAATGAGGTAAGTGCACAAGAGAGCTAAGTTTGAAGAAAGGATTACATGGTCATTTTGCAATATGCCTCATCTCTCCAATTAAATTATAAATTCCTCAGTGACAAAGATTGAAGTCTTGTTTTATTTATTCCTGTGGTTAACTCTTATGCCATAGGGGAACAAATAGCATTCAATAAACACTTCTTGTAAATAAAGAGATTTTTGTATCCTGGGAGTCATCTCTGACTAGAGATAAGAGAATAAAAGTAGAAAGTCATGAAAAATGAAAGTGGAAAAGTCATTTCAGTGACTATGGAATTTGACTTTTGAAGAAGATTTAAAAAGAAGTAGAAAGGGAAAGGATACTGATAAAATATCCTTTGGTATTTTATAGTTAAGGACAGCAGGGAACCACTGGAAGATAGGCTGAAATGATGATCACTCATATGATTGGCAAAATACAATTGTAAAGCCCTAATTACTAACACCAGGATTTCTACACTGTACTTGAGAACTCATGGGGAGAAGGTGGATAAGTAATTATCCAAACTTCCAAAAGGGGAGAGAAATTTGTAGCTATCTCTCTCTCTGCCCAGAAAACTTTCACTTTAACAGAGAACTCCAGATTAGAAAATGTGCCTTCCTGGTACATAACAATACCTTCTGTGCTTCTCATAATCTTAAGAGAATTGTTCTAGAGAGATCAAGCAATTTATACAGCATCACACAAACATTATGTGGCAGAGGCTGAACTTGAATTCAGATCTTGGTTTCAAAGCCTGCTCTCTGTCTATCACTTCGACACCATCAAGATTGGGATCTTAATTGAGTCAGAGCTGAAAAGAGTCTAAGAAACCATCTATTCTATACGTTCATAATCATTTGTTTTAATGTGTCATGGATCCCTCTGACACTATAGGGAAGCCCAATGTACCTTTTCAAAAATCACAATTTTAAGTGCATAAAATCAAATACATAAGAACACAAAGGAAACAAATTATATTGGAATATATATATTTTAAAAAGAGAGGTTCTTGGGCATCAAGTTAAGAACCTCTTACTTGATTTAACTCCCCCATTTTATTTATTTACTTATTCTGCGGAGGCAATTGGGGTTAAGTGACTTGCCCGGGGTCATACAGCTAGGAGATGTTACGTGTCTGAGACCAGATTGCAATTCAGGTTCTCCTGACTTCAGGACTGGTGCTCTATCCACTGTGCCACCTAGCTGCCCCAACCCCTTCATAAATGGGTTTTTCATAAATGAAAAAGTTAAATGATCTGCCCGAGACCACCCAGATCATGAGCTCATGAGAACTTGGCTTCATAATCAGATCAAGGACCAGTATTATTTTTATAATATCACATGATTTAATCCCTTTTTAAATGTTCCCTCTACATCCTTTCTAAATCTGACCCGCCTTGAAGTATTTTGTTAAAAGATTTCTTCAATTTTTTCTATTTGGTTCCTTTCAAGGATCAGTCCAGTTACTTAGCAAGGCTCAAAAAAAAAAAAAAAAAAAAGATTTATCTGAATACAAATATATAACAATCCCCCTCTCACTTCCTCCCTCCCTATTCTTGCTATATTCTAGTCATAACAGCCATTTCAGGTTTGAACTGAGGGAAAAATGGGATACTCACAGGGTTAGAATGCAGCACGGTGAAGAACTCTGGGCTTATGAGAAATTTCACGGGGGGAGACTGTAACAGTAACGTCAGCCTGGACCTGGAGGTAGAGTGGGGCAGCACATTCTCCCGTCGAAAATCTATTAGAAACAAAACCTTTTTAACAGAATGCTCTTACACAGTTGGACTAGTCTCCTTTGATCTGAAGCATGAAGTAAAAAGCAAAGAATATCTGGCATCTGACATTGTACTTGGACTTAAACAGAAACTTTTATGCTATCAGAAAGGCTTGCCTTTGATCTAAATTAATAAACTAAATCCCATCTGTACTTGATAACATTAAAAAAAGAATGGCATCCTCTTTTTCAATAAACAAGTTTTTTTATATAAGTAAATTTTTTCTTTCCCAACTATCCAAATCAAAGCCAAAGGTCATTCAGGATAATGTGACCTATTTCCCAAACTTTATTTTTTATAATCCCAATAGAAAGTTCAGGAAGTTCACTTACTATAGCTTTATGATTGTGTTGTTCTTATGATCCAGGTCAGACACTAAAAATGATAATTTATTTGATCAATAAATAAACTATATATCCTCAGGACTCACCTTGGATGATTCCTCCTGGGTGATTCCTCACCTTGCTAAGATACAGCATTGCAATTGATTCTCACCTGCATTGGACTGATGGAAGTCTGTATCCTCTCCAGCTCCATCAATAGCATTAGTGTGTTCTTCAGGCCTTTCATTAGTCATTGTCCTGCGGATACTTTGATACCTGCCATCAAAACCCTAGAGTTACATAGTGCAGACCATAAAAAGACAAAAACCCAGCTGAGTTATTTCACAAGACTGAGGAGACATCCACTCTTTTTTAAAAAAAAACCTCTTTGACATTAGAACCCTACTTAAATTAGGATTATTTGCCTATTACTTCTTTCCCCCTCCCCCACAAAATGAAAATTTATTGCAAGGACAGTTCTCTTGAGGAGAAGAATAGTAGATTTAAGGGTATCATCTCATGCAAGGACAAGAAAAGGAGACTCCAGAAAAATGCCTGGAGGCCCATAGGGAAAGGAAAGAGTTGCAGAGATGTTCATCTGCATTACAGCCAAAGGCAAAAATATCTTCACCTGATAGCATCCTATTTAAATGAATTATTTTTGCTAACTAGGCAAGAGAGGCAAAGAAACACTGTCAGCAGCTCCTACATTTTATATGGTCCTGGGGGGTCCATTATTTCTTAGAAAATTTCTTGATATATTAGCAAAATCTAAGAAAACATGGCATCATTTAACCAAGGAAAACTAAATTATTAAATGTTTGAAGTGAAACTTCAGCTCTTTTTTAGTTTCATTTTTTTGGTAAATTTGCAGACAAAAAGAAAATAAAACAATCCAAAGAAAACCTTGTATAAAACTTCACTGTTAATGACTGCACTATGGAATAGAAATAAAACAACACAATATTTTAGAAAAGTTAAACATGGTTTTATCAGACTTCAAAAATTTTTATTTATAAAAATTGTAGTCTTTACTATTTCCCTTCATTTTCCAAATGAAAGTTAGCTACTTAACCTTCCTTTATAAAAAAAAAAAATCTATTAAATAAACACATACACACACCCCAAAGGGAGGTCCATCAAATTAAAAGATCTATGGCAATGGCTTAATATTGATATCTCAGGCTAAAGAGACAACCACCTTCCCCACTTATCGCCACCCAAAGAGTGACAGCAATAGTGACCATTCTCACCTACGGTTTAGCTGTTCCATTTGTTGTATAGAATTGGATCTCTGAAGTATCTGTGGGGCGGGGGGAGCAGTGGGCCTCTGCCACGTTGTTGTTCTGTTTACATGGTCCACATAGAATATCCTTCCATGGCTGTCGATCCGAGCCTCCCAATCTAAAGGGCAGTAATGTAGCAAGAATTATTAGATGGTAGGACTATAATTGTGTTTACTGAGTTCAGCATGTGTTTCCTCAGACTTCCATACTGTAATTTTGGATTTATAATCATACACCTTCTTATATAAACTTCCCCTTGGAGATTCCAGAATCTTTTGTCACTGATAGCTTATTAAGTATATCCTAGCCAGGTCACAAACTTTTAAAATTTTCTCCAATTTATGTGTCTTTCCTTAGAATAAAGGAAGTTTCAATATTACATAAATATACATACTCCATATATTTTTTCATATTATTTATTTATTTTTAACAGTCTTTTCTTTTAAAATTTGGAGTTCCAAATTCTTCCTTCCCACTCTCTTATCTACTGATAAAATAAGCAATAAGATATCATTTATATACCATATATAGTTTCTAATATTGCCTTCATTTAAAAAGTAGAATCAATATGTATATATACATAATGCACAATTTGAGCATTGGTTTCCTTTATTTGTACTCACAATTATTTTGTTCAAAGAGTCTGTAAATCTATAAATTTTCTAGCCTGAAAAAAGACCAATAGCTAGCCATTTTAAAATAGGACAACTTCCTTACATATGTTAAGTATCATCATAGAATTTCATTACCCAAAGGATCTCTGCTGCCCCATGATCATCCAGTAGGTATTCATTCATAATCTAGTCACTTTGCACCATCCCAAACAGCAACAATTTTCTAGAATGAGGCAATTTATTTACTTATAAAGTTTCCAAATAGTTGCTGTCTATATCTTTAAAAAAAGATCAATTTTTGGCTAGGCAAGTAAGCTTTCTTTAATAGCTAAAAGTAGATTAATATTCTTTCAGATATCCCCCTACTTTGAAAATTTATGTGAAAATTTGCTTACTAAAATATACACATAAAATAAAACAAATGTATGATATATTTGTAACTTTTCCTGAGATTTGCCTTTTTCATCCCTAAATACCTCGGACTAATTTTTTTCAAACCAAAAGATAGAATGACCTCTCTCTCTCTCTCTCTCTCTCTCTCTCTCTCTCTCTTTCTCTCTCTCTCTCTCTCTCTCTCTCTCTCTTTCTCTCTCTCTCAAGACTAACTGCAGCCTATGTACTATACAAAACTAAAGGGGAAAACTTTCTTCTTAAAAATCATATTAAGAGAATGCTAGCATATTCTTCCACTGGGCTTTGAATCAAACAACTGGAAATATTCTCACTCTACTTTGAACTTTGTGTCCTTCAAATCTTAGCATTTTAATCATGTGTGTATGGTCAGACTAAGAATCTGTGAGGTTGATCTCAAAATAAAATTGATGGGAAACAATAATAATTAACATAAGTTAGATTGTACATCATCAGGAATCAAGTACTTAATATAAAACCGATTATTAAATATTAAGAAATGAATGCAATGCCCTTTAGATTTTACTATTACTAATGATGATAATGCTGTCCTACAAGTGTATGTAATCCTTTATCATTTACATGTTACTTTCATATACACTTTCTCATTTGGACTTTTTAACACATAACTGTTAGAACTTATTGTTCCAATATTTCAAATAAGCCTTAGAGAGATTCTGACTTATTTAATATTACACAGATGATAAGTAGCGGAATCTATAGTATGTTATCTCATCTTATTGGACATCATTTTACATTTTAGGATGGTGATTATTGTGAAGATGTTTTCCTTTTTTGGTTCAAGCATTTATCTAGAGAAATAACCTAAGGGAAGCAGTCTTTCCAATGAAGATTCCTCATAGGTGAAACCTTAGCACAATCATTGCCAATTCTAGCATTGACATTTTCTAAAATTAGTATAGCAGATGATGGGTGCTTCAAAGATGTAATGGATTAAATGAGAAAGTAGTGTTTACATTATTAAGTATTTACATAAATTAAGCAGATAACATTGGTTTTAGTTGGGAGCTGGATGAAGACTGGGAAAATTATGTTATTATATAAACCAAGTAGTTCAGAGCTCCTCTAATTTTGACAAAATTTAGAATTTAATTCTAAATTATCTTGATAAACACTGAATAGAAAAATTGCTTGAAATCTTGGAAACAGGGAGTTCATTTTCTAATAAATACACCCCTTACAAACATATGATGTTTAAAATAGACAGGAACATTTACATTTATGTCTTCATTCTGCCACCTTTCAGGATTTAGTAATTAACCACTGGGAAAAATATGATTAATAATATTTGCAAAGCTTATCAGGATACATTCATTTGTCCTTTTGGGTTTAGGAATGCCACATTTATCATTTTACTAACACTAATTAATCCAGCTCTTTTGGACTATTAACAACTGGCATTTACAAAGCACATAACATTTATGAAATGCTTTCATATATTTTTAATCTTATTGAATTCTAGCAATCAGCATAAGGCTTCATCTCCTTATAGTAAAAGAAACAGGGGACTCTATTTCAGTTGAAGAGAAGATGTGAATGTGTTAGAGGAATAAGTAGTTTACTGTTTGGAGGAGTAAAATTAATCAAAATCAATCAAATAAAAAAAATCAATTAAAAGTGACAAATAAAATTGCCCATTTGGGAAATAATTTGAAGAGGGCACAACACAGAAAGATAGGATAATTATTGTTGGATGGCAAGAATGTTATCAGATCCATAGATGATTCCTAATAGGATTTTAATTCAAGGGAAAATTGGGAATTTGGGGTACAATGTCATTATATGGTTTCATTTGAATATATTTATTGGTAAATTTAGACAGTTTCCTAGTCAAATTTCTTTGAAATACCTTAAAATCGAAAGGGACTTCAGAACTAATTTGGTCTAATCCCTGTATTTTATAGATAATGAAACTGAGTTCTGGAGAGATTTAAGTGGTTTGACCAGGGTTATGTAAGAAATTAATGGGAGGGCTAAGACTCAAATGCAGGTGTGACTTTGGGCAAGACATTTTATATCTCTAGGAATCAATTTCCTCATCTGTAAAATGAGGTGGCTGGAAGAATGAGTGATCTCTAAGAGCCTTCCTAGCTCAAATATATATGATTTTAAGATGTTCTTGACTCTCAGATCAGTATTCATTTCACAAGCCATAATAAATAGTTCTCTGAGACTTCTGACCAAGAGCCAATAGCATGACCAACTCTGCCGAATCAATGTAGTATCCTCACTGAATAGTCCCATAGAATATATAAGATAATATAAGCTCAAATCCCTTCTGAGAACTGACTAGTGTGACTCTAGTCACATCATTTCATTTTTGTCTTAAATTATCCTAATCTGTAAAATGGAGGGAGGATGTAAAAATCTGCATCTACCTCCCAGATTTGTCGTGAAGATCAAATGAGACGATGTTTATGAAATGTTTTATACGGTACTTGGTCTACACTTAATAAATACTATTTTCTTCCTTGTTGTTGAATATATATAAATATGTTAAATATTTTATTTTGTTCCATTAATGAAATTAACCTACCATGGCACTAGTGTAAGTCAGGCACAGTCCACCACAGATTGTTATTTAAATTTCTTTTTCCTATTGGTCTGATAGAAGAGATCTGGAATGCCATTGATTAATTGTTATAGTAGATTTGTACTCTGTTAATTAGAAAAAGTGATTACCTAAAGGGTGACTACTAGATTTATTCTGAAGATAGATCTGGGAATGAGACTTACACTAGAAAATTTCTTTCTTTACAGAATGAGCATGGAGGACTGAGAAGTAAAGCAGGGATAGGATCTGGATTTGTGGTTTCATTGACACAGGAAAGTGCCTCATAAAGAAATGCCTTTTATCAATGAAGGTCAGTCAGTACTTTTTCTGCAACTTAAAGTCTTAGAATTACCAAGAACAAAGTTTTTTAAGCTATAGGTTGCTACAGTATATGGGGTCACATAACTGAATGTGGAGGTCATGCAATAATGATTTGTTGTCAGTGAATGTTTGACTTGCATATTTATTTTATATACCTATATATGTGTCTATGTAAAAATTTCTTGGTGGAAAAAGGATCTCAAGTGGAAAAAGCTTAAAAAGTCCTGGCCCAGAACACAGGGAACCTAAGTGACTTGCCCAAGGTTACAAAGTCAGCATTTGTTAAAAGTAGGAAATTTAAAAAATAATACTTTAAAACCCTTCCTTAATGGAGAGAGGAAGTAGGTCAATGTATTCAAGCTTATCATAGTGGCAGCTTATGGCATAGTATAGCTGCCATTCTTGAGGCAGAAGATTAAAATTCTAGACAGCTCTGCCATGGATTTGGTATTTAATTTGGGGAAATTATTTCACTTTTTAAAATATCAGTAATAGAAGACTTTTCAGTTCTTAACATAATTCTATGATTCTAGTATTAAGATTATAACAATAAATTAAAGAATAATTTCTCTCTCTGCTCTCCCTTAAGTCACCATATGGAGAGATTCAATACCATCTGATTTTTTTTTTACAACTGAAATTAGAATTGTGGAACTTTGGCACCAAAGAAGAAATATGAGAAAACACTTCTCCCCTATTACTTTGCAGAGGTCAGAGTCCAGGGGTAACTAAATACATATTCTCTAGATGTGACTCACATCCATTACCTAACCCATCGATTCTTTCAAGATGGCATCAGATGTAAAGGTCATTTGACTCCTACCAACTCAGATAAGAATGAATATTTATGTTGCAAGTAACAGAAATCATTTACAGAAATATAGCAGTATATATAGCCAACCTGCGAAAAGTAAAACTATTTAAAATAAGTTCAGACAGATACATTCAACACTAAAACAAGTTCCCGGGAAGAAAAGAATATGCCCATTTTTCCTATCCCTGTCTTTGTGATCCCCCTAAGCTAAACATTTGTCTCTATAACGACATTTTAGTGGATTCCTGGACCAGTACTATGTCTAGTCATCAGCCTTTAGAATGAGAATACAATTCTTACTATCCTCCATACAGACTCGAGAATGATCCTCCAGCAGTTTTACTGTGAAATACTGAATGGTGATTTGGAATGTAATCTTGAACTTCCTTATTTTTTAGGAACCACTAGAACTTCTATCATACTGTAGTTGCAAGTTAATAAATGCTTGCTGAATTAAAGTAGCCTATAAACTCATAGGTACCAATATCTCTATTCAGCTTCAGAAATAGGACAAGAGTTTTGAGACCAAATAATAGGTCATCTTCTTGGTTTGTTATAGTCTTGTATGATGTAATAGAAAGCAGAACTGACAAAACTAAGTAACAAGATACTAAGCAACTACAAAGACAAACCATGAAATGAAACCTCACAGTGATATGTTCAATGAGAAAAATGAACTTTTGAAAGCATGAGTTAAAAAATCTTTTGGGAACTGTTTGATCTCTCCAGGCTCTTACCCAACTATGTGTTAGCATGTAAACTTTGGACAAAGGGCCGAGGAAGTGATTTGCTTTCCTGTAAGTTAAAAAAAAAAAAAGCAAGAAATGGGTAATTTGGTACATCATGGTGCATCAGGACTTTCCCATAGAAGTTCTGAAATATTGTGGCATAAATTGTGACAGAAAGTAGAGAAGGAAGGAAAAAAGGAAATAAGCATTTATTAAGTGCCTATTTTATGTCAGGCATTATGCCAAGTGTTTTGTAAACATTAGCTCATTTGATCTTCACAACAACCCTTTCTAGATGAGAAATTGAGTGTCTGTAGTATCTAGCAAGTGTCTGAAGAGGGATTTGAATTCACATCTTCCTGATTTCAGATCCAGCTCTGTATTCCCTGTACCACCAGGAAGCCACTACCAAAGACTAGGTTAATGAGCAAACTTTTTATTTAAAAAAAAAAAAAAAGCCTTACAGCCAAATCACTCTGTCTTTCACTTATTGGACAATGATAAGTCCAGCCCAAGCCTTACTGGGTCATTGGGTTTTATAGCTTCAGAACAGAAACCCTAAGGGTCTTCCCCTCCAGACCCTTTTTATTTTTTATTCTTTTCTAATTAATTAATTAATTTTTAAGTAGGCAAACTAGATTATCTTTTGTTTCATTTCTTACCTAGCCTTAAATCTCTGAAAGGGTGTTGTCTCAGACAAACTTAGACCTGAGAAAGACTTTAGCTTAAAAAGGCCAGTCTCCAATCTGCATCTGGGGGAAGGGGGTCATCTTCAATTGTCCTAATGTATATCTTGCACTGGACTCAGATAACTCTGGAGGAGACAATAAGCCTGATGACTTTGTACACCTCTGCTTCACTTAAATCCAATTCACTTGCAAGTCAAAACATCTCCCTGATGATACTGGTCATCTTCAAGATCAAAGGATTAACAACATATTTGTTGTAAAATGGAGTTTGGGGGGATGGAACTTAGGATCCCTTTATAATATTTGTTAAGTTGAAGTTTGCCCTACAATCAGAGATGCTCACAAGACTATAAAATATTTTTCTTGTAAAAAAAATAATAAAAGTTAATACACTCCTTCTAGATAAGCTTTTAAAAGAGAGTTATGTTAATCTCATTTGTATTCATCTATTAACCATGGTACTTCACCTTTAAATTTCAGATTAGATAATACTAATAAACTAACATCCAACGTTGGCAAACAAACATAATGACTCATATCTTAACCTGAACCTCTGCTGATTCCCACAAAAAGTATGATGGAACTCAGGATGATAGGGCTGGATTTTGAAGAAATGGTTGGTTATGCTAATGGAATTAGCCAGTTAGAAGGAGACAGAGAATTCACTGGGGAGATAGAATAGAGAGTTAGCAAGGATGGCCAGTTGATAAAAGTAGACAGAAAAGAATTTAGTGGGAGTTATGGAAACTATGTGAGTAAAAAGAGGAAAGAGTTTAATGGAAATGGATTTAGTCAAAATGCAATATTAAAGGAGCTTAAAACTGAGATAAAACATTGATTTGAATATCAGACTTCCTGGGTTGTATTCAAGTGCTTAGCCCACAAATGTTTTTGTTTTGTTTTGTTTTGTTTTGTTTTGTTCTGTTCTGTTTTGTTTTTTGGACTATCCAGAGAAATCTTTGAGGATTTTCTCTAATATTTTCTCTAACTTCACAAAATGTATAAGCACCATCACCATATCTATAGAGAATTTAGTAGCAACAAAAAATTATTGTTGTTCAGTCATTTTTCAGTTGTGTCTGACCCTCTGCAACACCACGTGGAATTTTCTTGACAATAACACTGAAGTGATTTGTTATTTCTTTCTCCAAACTCATTTTTACAGATGAGGAAACTGAGCCAAATAGGCTTATGGGACTTGTCTAGGGTCCCATATCTAGTAAGTGACTAAGGATAGATTTGAATTCAGGTCTTCCTAACTTCACAGTTAGGTGGCACTGTGCCATCCAGATACCCTACTTATCAATAACTTAGAATCAATATGTTGGGGTTTGTTTTTTTAATGTATACACAAAACAAAAAACAACTTAAAAGGCTGTTTTCTGATCTTCTAATTCACCTTGTCCAGAAATAGTTTCCATAAATTACTCAGAAATATATTTTTTCTCAATTTAAATAATAAAGAAACAATTTTTCCATTTGCCAATAATAACTGTTCAAGACATTAAACTAGGATTTCATGGAGAAGAGAAAGAGGAGAAAAAGTAGAAGAGAGGAGGGGAAAGAAGAAGGGAAAGGAAAAAGGAGAGGAGAGGTAAGAGAACAGCTATTTTTAAAAAATACAAAACACTTCACAGGTGATATCAAGGAAATTTCCATTGATCTGAATAATAAATAACCTAAAGTAATGATAACATACAAGCTTTGTTCACTACTTCAAATGCAAGGATAGTCCATTTTTTCATGCCTTAATAGAGTTCATATGGCACTTTTCATCTTTTGTCTAGACAGTATACACACAGCATCTATCCAAGTGTCTGTTTAAATATGTGTCACATGGTATGGTACTAGCCTGTTACCCTTTCTCCTTTTTTTACATTCTAATCTATTTTTTCCTTTTGTTTTTAAATAGCAGAGATTTGAGATCATCATCCTTCTGCCAAAAACACATGTAAAGCAGAGTAAGTAGAGAGGCTGAATCATCAGAAGAAAAAGCAATAAGGATAAAAGGATTGTTCATTGTATTTTTAAAGAACTTTGCTGGTGGTACTTTTAAAATTCTTTCCTAAATGTTCAATGATAATATTTTGTCTTTACATAATTCCATTTCCCTGAGGAGCCCCTGAGGAATTTTAATAATATATTAAATTATAGCTGGATTATGGTTAGCCAAGGGCCACATTGACTCATTCACTGCTGAGTGCAATTTATAGTACTGCTTTCCAGCATCCATATATCTCAATCATCTTTCTTTTATGCTATAAGTATTTTTATTCCTTTCCAGAATGAAAACAATAATAATAATCTATTTCAAAGCTCTATCTTCACTTGCTACTATCAAAGCAATGGACTTACTATCAAAGTCCATTACTGTGACCCAGAATGGATATGGATTTAAAATTGGAATGACTCTACACTTCCCTAGGAAAAATTACATAATGTTATTTGGAGGCTAACAAACTTCATTTGGTCATTAAGCATCCAAGAAAAAGAACAGATTTCCATTCTCTTCCAAATGTCCAGACTGTCTGGATCTGTTCAGTTCAACATCACTACGTTATTATTCTCTTGGCCTTCAAGTTGCAAGAAAAGTTTTACTTCTCTACTCTAACATGTAGTAGTAAAAGGAAAGAATCCTAACCTCTGTCTCAAGAGTAAATACCCTGATTCTTTCCCCTCGGGGTCCCCTGCATCGGTGTCTTAGGTCCCATGTACAGGTTCTAGCCTGTTATCCTTGCAGCTGCTTCTACCTTGAACCCTTTGATTAAAAGGTGAGCCCTTTAGTTAACAGGTCCTCACTTGGTGGCAGAGCCTCGTCCACCCTCTGGTATCGGCTAACATCCTGACGTACTGAAGGTAGCGATCGCAATGGCTGGTGGCCGTTGGCTTGAGAACCTAGGATTAAAGGTAAAAAGTTACCTGGGTATTAACTTTTCCTTTCAATGCTAAAATACCAGGTAAAATGTACCTGATTTTTTTTCTTCTCTGTAGTTTTATCTCCTAGGTGGAAACTTGGGTAAATACACCTGCATGCGTATTAAGCAAAAGTGACGTTACCCAGACATGCACATGCGCCACCTCCCATCACCCCAATATAGGTCTTGTTCCCAACACTTTAAGAAGGTTTAAAATCTAACACAGAATGAACAGAAATGGAAAAAGGACCAAGTCAAATAATTTAGGTAGGAATCAAATAAACTTCAGTAGAAGCAATCTTCCTAGAAAAAGAATTTAGCGTGCACCTTAGCTATTTTAGACATCTTTGACTTTGTTAATCTATGAATAATAAAATATTTAGAAACACCCTATTCTACTACATGCTACTCTATGGCCTGTCTCCTATATATAGCATATTCACTTTGGAAAAGCCAAAATTTTATCTGCAAACTTAGGTCTTAAACTGCCTTTTGACCAACATGCTAGCATTATTTATTCTTTAAGTGTAATCACGCTCAGCAATCCGGCTGACATTTCTTGTGCTGCAGGTGGCAAGAAACAGGGAAATATTTTATGCAAAGCACATGTTTAGGCTTTCATGTCCAAGGCCACATTTTTACAAAGATAGAACTTCATGGTTCTTGAAAGATTCTGAGGACTAATTACACAGCTATTGTAACCAGGCTATTTGTTTCAGATTAAGCCCTCCCTTCCCCACAATATATTTTCTTCTTCCTCATTAAAGCCACTGCATATCATAGGTCTTAGTGGAGTTCTGTTATGACTTATGAATTTCCTTTGACAGGCTAAGAAACTCCTAATAATTTTGGGGAAATTTCACTATATATAGTCACCATGTATTTAAAAGCCTCATTATAATATTGAGATAATGGATTCTCACTAGTGGCCCATGAGTTCTTTCCAGTCCTACCAAGTTAGAAGGCAAGAGACTGTACACCTGCCAGTTCAGTTCAGAGAGATTTATCATTGACTGGTCAAACGATGATAAATTGTGTCCAAGACAACTTATGGGGATTATTTATTAAAGTGTGTGGGAAAGGAGAAGGGAAGTAATGATGGTAAAACTTTTTCACTGAAACCTCACAGATCTGAAGGACTGTACTGAAATAAATACTATACTGTTTTAGTAATTCCTCTAGAGCACCATTAGCCTTTTAAAGTCAGCAATAAGTAAAATTGCAAGTTTTGGATTGGGTTTATATCAATGACAGCTTTACTAATGACTCAGTAGTTCCATTAACACCATTTGAAAATCATTCCTCTCTGGTTTTACCCATTAGGGTTACCTCCAGTAGCTCCTTCAGCTTGAGCTGTGGCCCCTTCACAAGCGTCCTGAGCATCCCCGGCGTCTTCTTCGTGGGCCTGGCTCTCTGCCGTAGCCTGAAGACTGTTCCTCCTCTGCCAGATCTCGCCCATCTCCTCTCCATCAGCCAAGGCAGACCCATCTGCCGCCTGTCCCTCCTCCTGACCACTGGGTACCCTTACCATGGGCAAAGACCCAGGGGTGCACACGGAGTCCTGCGACCCTGCAGCAGTGGCACCCTGGGCGGTCTCTGAAGCACAAGCCCCCTCCTCTTCCTCCTGAGATGAAAAAGCTGGAGTTTCAGGAAACCGGGCACTCTCCAGAGAGGAGCAGCGGGTGTCTACCGAAGACAGCTGCGTGGTAACACTCTCGTTGCAGGAACTGTCGGCCCCTTCGGCGTCGCTCTCTCCCTCGGGCCTGGTGCTGGCTTCGCTGACGCTCTCGGTCCGGGCAGGGTCACTGGGTTCTGTCTCAGATGATATCTGGGAAGGCTCAGACCCTTGGTCAATCGACTCAGTTTCACTAATGGCTCTTCTGCTTTCCCCAGGCAGATCCACATTTCCCGGGTCTGCCTCACTGGTAGGTGGGTCACCCTCTTGAGAGTCACCCAATTCACTATTGCCTTGCTCTTCACTTGGCTGAGGTTCCTGGCCATTTTCTCCTTCTGCAGCTGCATCTGAAACCGAGGAACTGTCAGGGACCTCGGCAAGTTCCTCCTCCTGCTTATTCTCCACAGAAGCCGCTTCAGCTGCTGGGGCTTCCTCCCCCTCAGCGGGGATGGATTCTGACTTTGCCGGAGTCGCCGAGTTCCCCTCTTCAGTCCGTGAAGCACTACTGAACATCACTAGCCCCCCTTCCTCTTCCAAGGAAGAGGGATAACCTAGATTTTGCTGAAACTCATGATCCTCCTCATCAGAGTCAATATGAAGCATGGCGTTGAGTCTGGTATCGGTGGGGAAGCTACTCCTTAATTTGGGAGAAGCTCCCAGGGACCTCTCAGCACAGGCGGATGTCCCCGGCCTGGAATGACCATTGTGCTCAATGGCATCCAGATAATCGTTCAGCGAATCCTGCCGTCCTCTGGGAGGGGAGGTCCTGGAAGAACTAGAAGTTAGGTCCTCAGGGTCTATTTCCATAGTAGAGCTAGTCCTAAAGGAATGCTTGGGAGTGCCATCACTTTCCTCAGAAACTGGACCATTAGAAACTGCAGGGGAGTCGTGATGTGCCCCCGGCATATCCTCATCATCAGAGGGACTCCCCAGGTCTCCATTCACAGAATTTACTCCAAGGATGGTACCAACTGCTTCTGGGGAAGCATCTAAATAGAAACACAACATTTGGAAAGTAAATATATAGAATTAGTTTTCTCTAATCACAGAGCATGTCAACAGAACTCAAGTAACTTTGATTGCCTTTGATTTAATTAAAGAAACAATGGAGGAGAAAAGGTATATCTACACACCCACAAATCCTTTTCCCATTGACTTTCATTAAAATTTTATGATCAATTTGTTTTTCCCCTTAATTTGCATGAAGGATTTAAAAAATCTACTCTAGATCAATAGTAAAAAATATAATAACATCTCTTACTGAATACAGTGTGTAAGATTTCCTAGTATGCTCCTTAATACAAAAAGAAGATCACAAACGAAATTCCCAAAGCAGCCCTTTTAGCACTTGGGAGTCTATGAAAAGTAGAGGCAGTACACATGACAATGGTAAAAAATTTGGGAGCAGCTAGTTGGTGTAATGGATAGAACACTATCCAGGAGGACCTGAGTTCAAATATGGTCTCAGACACTTAATACTTCCTGGCTGTGTGATGCTGGGCAAGTCATTTAATCCCAACTGCCTCAAGAAAAAAACTAACTAAATAAATAACATTTGGGCTAACTTTATAATTTATAAGTCTCTTGACT
This sequence comes from Antechinus flavipes, assembly GCF_016432865.1. NCBI lineage: Eukaryota > Metazoa > Chordata > Mammalia > Dasyuromorphia > Dasyuridae > Antechinus > Antechinus flavipes. Next base: position 387,333,363 of record NC_067400.1, on the reverse strand, counting down.
TATAAATTTAATCTTACTCAAGAGAAGATTAAATAGTCATAAAAAATTTAATTTTTCTTATCAGGTACATTGGCCATATAAGGTGATTTAACCATCTCATAGGAAACTCATCTCACCATTAATGAGTTTCCTACATAATAAACTCACTTAGTATACATCAAGTCAATTTAAAAAATCAATTTAAAATGACAGCTGATATTTGGTATTTGGAATGTAAATGAAAAAATTATATCCTGGTTTCAGAAGACAGACATGACCCAGATGCTTTTGTGAAATGGATTTTAATATTTGTCTTGGTAACGTCGATAGTTAATTTCTTTTGACAGCTCCCTTTCTTTGATGGAACTGCACACAGACAAAAGGATACTTTAAAGAAACTCGTTTCCTCTAATAGCCATTTACTCTCACAGATACCTCACCTTCATGAATAGAAGATGTAATCTCAACTTTGAATTGGAGATACCCACTCACATGGTCAGCTGGAAGCCTTCTGCCAAGGTTGTAGCTGAGCATTTGATCACTGCAAACAAAAACAAAAAGAAACAAATGGTGTTTTCCAGGATTTTTTACTCTCCTTCGATAAGTCATTCCTCAAATACTATAATATTTAGCTCAAGTTTCCCCATGATTTTGGGTGCTAAGTGTTCATAAATCAAAGGTTCAAAAACTGCTATATACGGTCATTTTTTTATGGGTTAGCACTAGGTTCCAAATTGAAAAACCAAAAACAGGTCATTCTGTAGACAAGAGAAACTGTTAACAAAAATAGAAAATATAACATAATAAACTACAAATACAATACAAATAATAAAAATAGAAAACAAAACATAGCATGAATATTTCCTTAGAAAGGTATTTCCTTAAAATAGATAGATTATTTCCTATTGCTAGTATTGTTAAGGTCTTTTGAAAGTCACTAGATGCAAAACTGTCAAGGTTTTAGTTTTTTTAATATATTATGGAATAAGAATGTAACCAGCTAATATCACTTTAATACTCCATATATTAAATAAGGAAAAAAAGCTTAAAAATGATTATAACTCATGTTGCACCATCTGGATGAGAGAATAGAAAGATCACTGGACTAGAAGCCAGAAAATTTGTCATTAAAAAATTTGGGGACCATAGGAAAAATACCTTACTTAACTTATCAATCTACCAACCAACCAACCAAGAATTTACTAAGCACTAGGTACTGTGCTAAGCATTAGGAATAGAAATACATAGGGACAAAAATCCCTACTCTCATGGGACTTACATTTTAATGGGGAAAACAAGTATAAATGCAGTGTGTTCCAAAAGCCTTACTGAGTGTTATTATCTTTTTTACCTTTAATTTTAAAGTTTAAAATTGCAAAAAAAAAAGACTTTTTGGACACCCTTTAAAAATATATACAGATAAACATAATGTAAATAAATACAAAACCATTAACAAAAAGCTAGTTTAGGAGGGAAAGCATTAACAACTTTTATTTATCATCTGTAAAATAAGTAGGTTAGTCTCAATATTTATTATCTTCTACTTTTGTGATTCTTCAACACCCAAATCCAATATACTCATAAAGTCTTCATTACAAGTAGGTAACTTTTATTTTAGACCCAGCTTATTTTTAAGTAAAAACTTTAGTTCTACCAAATCATAAACATTTCTGCTCTCATACTGCCCTCTAATGGATAGTGGTAAAGAAGAAAAAAATGAATAAATACATATCATTTGGTTTGCATTAAAGTTACCTAAAACTAATTAATGAAAATTTTAAATGTTCCTTAAAGTCTTTTTCCTTGTATAAAACTTTAGTAACAATAACAATTGACATTTATTTAACACTTTATTAATCATTTCATTTGTTCTTTGTAAAATTCATTAATATAGTGACTATTTGTAGTTTACAAGTGAGAAAACTGAAATATACATATACAAATGGGAGAAAGAGAGAGAGACAGGCAGAAAATACAAATTTCATTTATTGATTATAGGGTGCTGAGTTGGAAAAGGAGGCAGGGATATGGGAAGTGCTCCAATAGAGAATTCTGGTTAGTTAATGTCTAGGTCAGGATGGGAAAAAGTCTTCCTATCTCTGACCTCTATATTAACCTTCATATTATTCATATGGAGGTTTGGTTACAAAATGTATAAAAAGAATAATAATAATAGCATTTATACCACATGTTAAGATTTGCAAATTGCTTTACAAAGGTTATCTCATTTGATGCTCACACCAACCTTGGGAGATATGTACTTTTCTTATCCCCACTTTAGAGATGAAGAAATTAAGGCAAACAAAGGCTAAGTAATATTTTTCAGGAATACACAGCCCATGATGGTCTGAGGCCACATTTGAACCCAGCTCTTCTTGACTTCAGTATTGCCACTATCACATGAAGTCATGGTGTCACACCATCTTAGAAATAAAGAAGTTCTCATTGTAAACAGGGGGCCTCAGAATGATTATTATTTTTTTAATTAAGCAAAGAGAACCTATTGAGTTCTCTATTGAGAACTTGTTGAGTTCACCAATTTATGATTTATAGTTTAATTTCGCACATTTAATTTTTAAATTTAATTTATATGTGTGTGTGTGTGTGTGTGTGTGTGTGTGTGTGTGTGTGTGTAAAATTTAAGAACTCCTTTCTACCATCCTCTACTCAAACTCTTTCCTTGCCTGAGATGATTAAAATACATTCATTTTTTCGGGTCATTTAATAATTTTATTAATAAGGCCAGAACATTATTAATAAATGGATGGTCATTTGGCCATTTCTCTTAAACCAAAGACAGTACATTCATTTTTGTTAAAAGAAAAATTATCTGGTTTCAAAGAGAAGTGATATAAAACATGCTGGCACGAAATTGAGTCTCTCTTTGATATAATCTGAAGAATATAATGCACTGAAAAGGGAACGCTTTAGAGAAAAATTGAGTAGCAGCCTGAATCATTTTGTTTAGGGAAACAAAAAAAGAGTTCTCTGTTTTAGAAATATATAAATTTGAGAAGTTATCCTAGACATTAAAATTTCATCAATTTAGAATTTATGACAACATAAACAAAAGTTTGTCATCACTGCAAGTCTCAAATGCAGTTATAGAGCATGAGAGTCTGAGGATGTCTATGAACTGGGAAAGTGAGTTTTTTGAAAGGACATCAGTACTTACTTTCATCATCTTGTAGGATCATTGATCTAGATGCATGAGGAACCCACAGAAGCCACTTAGGCCAATCTCTTTATTTTACAGTTGAAGAAACTGAGGTCCAGGAAGCTTAGACCTTGCCTCAACTACTGAAATAGTTTTTTTTCTTGATTCCCCCCCCCCTTTTTGTCTTCCTCAAATTCATTCTATAAGCTTTTGATCAGGCTATGGATTATAGCCTGAATCACTACTTTTCAAAATCCTTCAATGGGTCTCCATTGACTGCAAAATACAATCTGAGTTCCACTGACAGATGGAATTGAGAAATCGACTCTATGAGACTTGACATACTTATAGCTTTGCCAAACCCAAGAAAACCATTATAAGATATAGTGCTGGCAATGGAGTGAATGACCAAAGACCACATGTAGTAGAAATAGGGGATCAGTTAGAACAATGTGAAAAGGTGGGTGAACCTTTCTCAAATTGTTGTTCAACAATGTGAGAAAGAGTTACTGACTTTCTATTCCAATTGTATTCTTGTCCATCTTCTCTAATCCTGGGTGCTCCTTACATCCCCAGCAACTGAATCAGGAGGAGTTTGGCTCCTGATAGTCACTTTCAGCAGCATTACTCAGTAATCTCTTTTCTTCTGAAATTCATTCTCATATGCTAACTTTTTAGAATTTAGTGTAGTCATCAATCAGCCTCCCAGTCAGTCTGCCTTATTTCTCAAGCAGTTGAATTTCTGTTATTATGTCTTCTCCAAGCCGAGTCCTGCTTTCACAAAGCATGGTACAGCAGAAAGAGCAATGATTCTGGAGTCAGCACAGGATTTCAATTGCTCCTATGTGTGTGGGAAAGTCAAAACCTTCCTGTATCTCAGTTTCCTTTGCTGTAAAATAAGATTGATCTAGATGGCTTCTGTGGTCCCTCATGAGTCCAGATCAATGGCTTCATACTATAATAGGACTTCAGTTTAAACACTGATATCCTTTCAAACAACTCAGTCTCCCATTTCATGACATCCTCAATTCTCTTGATCTATAATTTCATTCAATCTCAGCTACACACCAGTCATTCTTTATATTTTATATTAGCTCATTGTTGAGTAATTGCTTCCCCCCCCCCAAATAATCATAATTCCCTCTTCTATTTCTCCATTTAACTAGATCTTGACAAATTTATACTTTGTCCTCAACATGACCTTGATTTTTCTATTTCTTCCTATACTTAAAGTTTATCAAATCTCCCCTGGTCTTATATTCTTACTTTTACAATGTCAGTATCCTAATTGACTTGCTCAGCTACTTAATGTCTTTTCCTTTGTATCTTTAGTCCTCTTGTTAACAAACCCTAATACTAGTTCTCCATTACCAAATGTTTCTCTTTTTCTACTCCCATACTGCTAATGGTCATTTGAGGAAGTCACACCAATGTACTAAATGGTCTCCTACTAATGTATATTTGCTCTCACAAATGCCCAACAATCCTTTCATTTTTCCCCAATGGATACTCTCTGACAAGGCTAATCCAAATCTTCATTTCTCTCCTTGAGTCTCCCAAGAGCAGGGTTTTTCAAACTTTTTCCACTTGTGACCCCTTTTTACCTGAGAAATTTTTATGCAAGCCCAGGTATATAAAATAAGTATACAATATATACTTATTTATACAATATATAATATATATACAAAACAAAAACATTTACTGATACTCAGCCCTAATGTTGTGACTCCCACATTAAGTTATATGACCCCATATGAAATTGTGACCCACAATTTAAGAAATTTTGCCCTAGATTTTCCACTCCTATTTTCCCCTCAGCAGATGACATCATTTCTGACTTGGCTAAATAATTGAAGTCATTCCCTACTCCATCCCCTCAAAATCAGTGCTCCTAAAACTGAACTTATCATCTTCTAAAACCAGTTCTCCTTCTACACTTCTCCATCTTTCCTAACACCATCACTATTTTGGGGGCCACCAGGCTTGGAATCTCAAGATTACATTTAACTACTCTCTTGCCCCTCATCTAGTCACCAAGTCTTGCCAATTTGTCTCCTGTTGTCTTTTATCCATGTCTTCTCTTTTATTTTCCACTGGTTATACCCTAGTCCAAGTACTTATTACCTTGCCTTGCCACAATGTTTTTTGCTCTCCATTCATCTTTTTTTCATGCATTCTCTAATTCATCCTGCAAACTTGAGGCCAGATTGATAATCTACTTTAAACATTATTGTTGTCTTCAAAATTCCTTAGTGGTTCCTCATCAAATATACAAAATACAATCTAAATATTACTAACTAATATTAATTTTCTAGTTCAGAAGTTCTCAACTCTTTTTTGTGTGATGGACCCATTGAAAAGAATATTCTAATAAGGCTTATGAATCCCCATCAGAATAATATTTTAAAATATATAAGATAAAAAATTGGGGCAGCTAGGTAATACAGTAGATAAAGTGCTGAGCCTAAAGTCAGGAACTCATGTTCCTGAATTCAAATCTGTCTGGCTATGTGAACCTGGGCAAGTCTCTTAACCTTGCTTGTCTCAGTTTCCCTCTTCTGTAAAATGAGCTGGAGAAGAAAATGGCAACTCACTCTAGTATCTTTACCAAGAAAACCCTAAATGGCATCACAAAGATAAACAGAAATGAAATGACTAAATAATAACAAAAGAACACAGAATTACAAAGGAAACACTTTATTTAAATAAATACAGTCATCAAAATATTAAAAAACAAACTCACAAATCTCGGGTTAAAAACATGTGCTCTAGCCAATCCGACCTACTCATCATCCCCCAGTATATATAGAGTATTTCCCTCTCTATGCTTGTGATCATGCCATTTCCCCTTTCCTCTCCATTTATACAACTCATAGTGATTTTTCAAGGATGACCTCAAGCTCTCTTTCCCTACATGAAACATTTCCTATTATCTGGTTCCATGGTGATGGTCTTATTTACTCACTATTTATTCAGTGTCAACTATGTATAGAACACTTTGGTAGGCTCTAGACTTTTTCTCTGTTCTAAAACTCTTATATCTCTTATTGTTGATAACACTCCTGTGACTTATCACAATGTTTCCTTGTGGTATTCTCTTTTTCCTGTGTAGATCATGTCTCCACAGTGATGCTAAAAGCTCTTTGAAAACAGGAATCACCTTCTGAGCCTCTTGGTATTTCCTTCAGTGCCTTTCACAAGTCGGGATGCAATAAACACTTCTTGATATATGTGATAGTTATCAGGGCCCCTGACCATATGGATCAACAATTCTCTTAATGATTTGTTATTCTCTTTGATGTTAATTGAAGTCTATAGGGAACAGTAAAAAGAGCTTCCTTTTACTTGAAAATCTGTTGATAGTAACTAAGTTACATTAATTATTGTTTGTATATTCTCATATCAATCTAGAGTTCATATGTATTTATTTTGGAGAATTTATGAAGGGATTTTCTGTCCTGTGATAGGAGTTCAGTATCCGTGGTCCCTGAGTCCCTTAGCTCTGGTAACTCAGATTTTGCTTTATCTTTCCAAAGCCCACATCCCCCTTCTACCTCCTTAGCTACTCTAGCCAAGCCTCTTCCACATTCGAATATGAGCTCCTTGAAGACAGAGATTGTCTTATTTGATTTATTTTCATTTCTTAGCCTAGAACCTAACTTATGGTAAGTACTTAAATGTTTTATTGATTTATCAATAGTATTTAACTATCGCAATGCAACTGAACTTATATTTAGATGTAAGTTATTTACATGTATATTAAAAATGAGTTGTAGTGAATGTTAACATTCAATTGTTGATTTTATCATATGGAATCAATGGAATTTTTAAACTTTGGATATATGATTTTATTTATGGAATTACATTATTCAGGCTGATATATAGAACTTATAGCAGAATATGGCTATTATTTATGCATTTTTATACTTTATGTTATTGCTTTTTTTAAGGTCAAGTGATTCTTAGATTTAGAAGACTTGAATTACCCTCTATTCAATTGAAAACATCTTTCAGGAGAACAAAGGCCCCCAAAAATGGATAAAACATTTCTCCTTCAGTATTGGTTACATTCCTGATTCCCTTTAGCATTAATGCCTTCCTTCTGATATTGTTTGCAATTTATCCTGTATATATGTTATTTGCATATAATCACTTAGATGTTGTCTCTCTTATTATATTGTGAAGTCCTTGAGAACAGGTACTGTATCCACAATTCTTAGCATAATACCTAGCATATAGGAGGCAGTTAGATAGTACAATGGATAGAGTGCTGTTAGAATCAGGAAGATCCAAATTCAAATATAATTTTATTCATGTACTAGGTGTGTGATCTTGAGCAAGTCACTTACCTCTAATTTGTTTCAGGTTCCTCAACTGTAAAGTGGGGAGAATAACTAGCAGTTACTTCTCAGGAATTTTGTAAGAATAACATTAGAATATATTTGTAAAGCACTTGGCATAATACCAACCATATAGTATGTTATAAATGTTAACTATTATTAATAAGTGAAATAGCATTACAATGATATATTATAATTAATAATGTAATATTATGATTCTAAATAATAATGATATAATAATAACAATAAGTTGTTGTTGACTTTATTTCTGAGTCAATCTATTATGGAGTTCATCTAAATTTGCCATTTCAGACAGATAAAACTAAACAATAAAATGTAGATTTTTTTATTTTTGTTAAATTATAATCAAAATCTGGAAATATACATGTGTGTATATATGCATGTATGTTTATATATATATTTTTTAGAATGAAGATTTTATTAAATCCTTGCTATGCAACAGATACTATGCAAAGTGCTGGATATAGTAATAAAGCAAAGTTAATAACAGTCCCTGTCCTCAAGGACCTTACATTCTAAGAAGGATGATAACATACAAAAGGAAGGTGAAAGTTTAGAGTGGGGGAAGTATAATTTTGGTAGAGTGTGAGAGTTTAGTTGCTTAAATGAATATATTTTAATTGACTTCAAGATTGCTAAGGTTTCATTTAATACACGAAAATGCTTTAGACCCTGTCATTAAGAAACAAAATCTTATTGTATGAAATTGATCAGTACAAAGTAACCCCTTATGTTAAAGTCAAGTTATAGTGTGACTGGCTATGGCTAATCAGATCAATATGAGGTCAGAATGCTCTGCCACAAGTTAGAGACAAATAATCCCTATGAACATTTAGAGTGGATTCTCTAATTTTGCTCATCCTGAATGTCCTTTGGACTAATTAAATTCTACTTTGCTCATAGAGCACAGGAGGGCACACCATGTTGGGTGATCCTGTGTCAGTGTCTCCCATGTCATACAATCAATTCTAAAGTTCTTGAGAGTGTCATTTTTCCTGGCCACTTTGTTGAGTACTTGCCTTATATGAGTTTTCTATAAAATAATTTTTTTTGGCAAGTGTACATTTGGTATTCAAACAACATGACCAGCAAAGTAGAATTGTCTCTCTGCAGGGAAGTTGGAATGCTTGTCACAAAAGCTCCTATTCTGAAATATTGCTTAAGTGTATAGCATATTGACAAGTATAGCTTAACATACAGATAGAGTTGCTAAGTATGAGCTACCAAGAAACAGTAATTTATATATAAGACATTACAGTCAAAAGGATTTTTTTTTAAAGCTGTCAGAGTTTTATAAATGCAAGGAAATTTTTTTGATGTTTAGACGATTGGGATTAGAATAATCCCAATTAGAATAGAAATCTGATCACTGAGGAAATTTCTATTGGATAATCATAAATGTGATATTTTCCACTGGCAGCATAGCAACTGATTTTATTCAGAACCACAAAATAACTATTTGCTTACCCAATGGCTTGACGCTCCAGCAACCTCTGGACTGGTATGGTTAGTTTCCCAAGAAAACGCTTGATGATAGGACGACTCTTGGCAAATTTGTCTTTAATTTCGATTTCTAAGACATCAGTAAGAAGTGCAAAAAAAGAGTATTTCTAAAAAAGGAAAAAGAGATAACATTAATTTATCTTTAAAAAAAATTGGGTTTTGATAGAATAAAGTTTCTATCTCCTCTTTTCTTGTATAACTATACTCTTTCCTTTAGTGATTTCATTGGATCTCATGGGTTCAATTACTACTCTAGCCAGATGATTACCAGATCTATATATCCAGCCCAAATCTCTCTCCTCAAGTCTAGTCCTACATTATCACATGTTTCCTGGATTTTTCCATCTGGATATCTCACCAGTATCTCAAATTCCTCATGTCTCTATGGAGCCCATTATATTTATCCCCCAAACCATTTTTTCCTCTAAACTTCCTTCTCTATGAAAAGTACTACCATAATCCTTTTCATCAACCAGGATGATAACAACATCAATATCAGTATTCTTTTCTAGTCTACCTCCCTCATTTTATAAAAGAGCAAACTGAAGCCCATAAGTTCAATGCCCAAGGTCTCACAGGTTGTAAGCAACAGAGGAAATATCTGAATCTAGGTCTTCTGATTCCCATAGACCAAAACCTTTCCAATGTACCACTGAACCACAATGACTATTAGGGATATTTTTAAAATCTTTTAAATTAATAGCAAAATGGAAACATTAGAGGAATTAAATATGGTTTTCACTAGTGAAAGTTTCATTTCACTGAAACTCCATATTTAAACTGAAGAAATTGGGGAGTTTCTAGCACTCAACAAAATTCAATGCAATTGAAGATCATTTCATCTTTATATAATCCTATAAATTACTTTCAACCAGTATTACTTTCCATATAGAAATGGATGGAAGTATTTTTGATTTCCATAACCATAGAAGAATACTCAATGTAAATATTCCATAAAGTTGACTATTTTCAATTAATGTTTACTCCTCACTATCAGTGTGTTCTGTTTTATTCAGTTCTGTTACTACTATTTAAACATGCACTAAATTAGATGTAATGTAACTGATAAACTAAAAAAACCAAATTTATGTAAAAAGAAACTTTAACACAGATAGTATATAACTTGCACAGGATCACTGTGAAAGGTGTGACAAAACTCAGAGATGGTTTTAATATAGTTTCACTTCTGTCCCCCAGAGTAGATTGGCACTTATGTGTTCTTATAATCATTACAGGTAGCACTAATGGGAAAAAACTATCTTAAATTTCATCCAATCATCTCACAGTAAGACCATATTGCAGAAAGTAGCAGTTCTAAAGAATTAATACATACTGTCCATGTCAATATGTCTTTCCTGAAGTTGAACACTCACTGAATGACCCTCCATCAAGTCAATTGTATTTCTTTAATTAATTGAAATCTACAGCTCACAGGAATCCACAAATCCATTAGCCAAAGCCCAAGGGAGAGAGAAATCTCTTTAGCTTACTATGATCTATGTACTAGAATTCAATGGTCCCTTGTGTCCTTTCTTACACAGCCCCTGGAAACCACTACCACATCCTTGACAATCTAAACTAGTTCCCAGAAGTAAACCACAGTAAGAAGCATTCAAAGGAAGAAAGGAGTAAATACCAGCTTGGCAAACGATTGAGCTATCAAGCATGAGAGACTTAAAAGGCATACATCATTACCTCTCTGTGCCAAATTGGATTAGTTGTGTTACTGATGATGGTAGACCTTCTTTCCTGCCCATGATGGGCAAATGTAGGAAAACTGCTCTTCTTTCCTGGCTGAATTGACATCTTAAGGTAAGGATCAGGATTAAAGAACATTCCTTTCTTTAGCCCAACTGCCCTAAGATCTTAAAAAATAAAGGGGAGGGAAGTAAGAAAAATATTATATCAATATATCATCATTAGAACAAGCAATTCAATAATTTATATTTGTATTCAAAGTTATTACTTAAAATTCTTTTCTTGAGACCTCTTAGTGAACTTATGTAAAATTCATTACAATAAGATGGATGGGATATTTGGTCCAGGATTGGTTCAAGGCATCAATTCATTCAATGGGTTCTTCTAACAGTATACACAGAGAAAGTAATGAATGTTGGGGAAAGATCTATCGTATCTGACCTTTAGTTGAAACTTCCTGTGTCACAGGCTAAGAATGCTTTTGATTCCCACATACAAGCCTTCATCATTACTTTCCAGGGCACTTATTTTGATCTCAAACATTTAATATATTACTTTGGAAGAAATCCTTAATAAACACACTATTACAAAAAAGACAACATTCTGTTGTAACATCAAAGAGAAAAAAAAGAATTATTCAAGTACTTGGAGCAGGTATAAATTGAGTTCTGAAATGAATAAGTAAACTGAGTTCAGAGCTGTAGAGCAATAATATTATTCTGAAATTTTGGAAACTTGTATCAATGCCTTAGAATTCATGAAAAACCATAAACATATTCATTTGCACCAAATAGTAAATGATTCATATTATCCTCCTAAATTAAAAGGAATTTAGAGTTCTGGCTGCAGAAGGTTACTATGGCAATAGGGAAAATCCAAACACAAATCCAGAAGAAAACAGCAATGGCAAAATGCCTATATGTGAAGCCTCAAAGGAGGTATGAATTGCTCTCAAGATCAAACGGATCTCTTGGAGGAGCCCAAAAAAGGATACTAAAAACCAAATAAGAAAGATAGAAGAAAAATGGGGGAATGAAATGAGAGTTATATAAAAGAATTAAGCAAATAACTCAACAAGTTGGGGGGGGAGGGGAAAGGCAACAGTTTGGAAAAGGAAGCACTGAAATGGATAGAAGAAAACACTTACTTAAAATTAGAATTGGCAAAATAGGGGAGGGGAATTCATTGAACAAAACAACTTTAAAAATAGGATTGGACAAGTGGAAAAGAAAATAAAAAAAGCTAAGTGAAGAAAATAATTCCTTAAAAATCAGAATTGGACAAATGGAAGTGATGATTCAATGAGACATCAAGAATCAATAAAACAAAATGAAAAAAAAATAGAAGAAAGTGTAAATACCTCATTGGAAAAATAACCAACCTGGAAAATAGATCCAGGAAAGATAATTTAAGAATTAATGAACTATCTGAAAGCCATAATCAAAAAAAAAAGAATTTGCACAACATTTTTAAAGAAATCATCAAGAAAAAAATGCCCTAATATATTAGAACCAGAGGGCAAAACAGTCACTGAAATAATCCACCAATTATCTCCTCAGAGAAATCCCAAAATGAAAATCTCCAGGACTATTGAAACTAAATTCCAGAATTATCAGGTTAAGGAGAAAATACCGCAAGCATCTGAGAAAGCTGGGAGGGAGGGGAAGATGTGACTTTTTCAGGGCTACAGAGTCAGTATATGGTAGAGGGAAAACTTGAACCCACTTCTTACTTCAAAGCTAGTTAACTTTCCATCAGCCTTAGAATCAGGATAGTACACTTATTTAATATAAATAAAAAGACATACAGTGCTTCTATGCATATGTGTTGGAATCTTTACAAACTGCTAACTAATTAGAGTTGATCTAATCTTACAAGATGTTTTGGGCAGAACCTGAAACAAGGTACTAAGTAGAACTAATTAATACAAGACTTGTGTTCACACCTTTACTCATTGGAGTTCACAAGTATGCCAGCTTCACAAAGTAAACTTTCTAACTTCAAGGGAGTTCACACCTCCCTTAAAGCTCTTTGGGCCAGAGAGCACTATGGGAGAAAACCCATAATCCCATTCTCTCAGAAGAGTCAGATATAAGGCCAGTGATGAGAGATCTATTCCAGAATACATTTTTCCACTTGGCTGGCTGGTGGAGAGCTGAGACCTCTCTCTCTGCTAGCTGTTTGTTTCTCTTCTTCTTTTTGCTTTTTGCGCTATTCACTGCTTTTTGCTGAGGCAGTTGGGGTTAAGTGACTTGCCTATGGTCATACAACCAGGAATTGTTAAGTGTCTGAGGCTGGATTTGAACTCAGGTCCTCTTGACTTCAAAGCTGGTGCTCTATCCACTGAGCCATCTCCTCCCCTTCTTTAGGATCTGTCCCATTTCAGCCAAAAAAGGTTGTACTCACTAAGTTCCTGGTCACTGGAGACTTCTTCAGTGAAAGTAGGGTCCTTGGTTCCCACGCTGGGCGCCAAAATGTAGTGAGTTCAAATGTTGGAGTTCTTGTTCTTCTCAAAACACAGCCGGTTTAGCTTAGAACTCTCCGAATATCTCCAAATCCAAAGGTTCTGTCCTTCAGCCTCTGCCTCTGCTTTCTTCAGCCTCCAACCAGCACAAAGATGGAATGAATGTCTTGTGTCCTTCTCTTGGGGCTCGGCTAGCTTTCTGGTGAGTCTTTCAGATCAGCTTGGTCTCAGTGGGGGGCGTGCAGGAACCCAGCCACCTACCACAGTGGTGTGAGATGAAGATGAATCTGGTTGTCCACTGAACTCTCACTCATAGCTTTATCCTCTGAAAACTCTTCATCTGCCACCAGAGTCGCTCCTCTCCAGTCCAGCTGAACTCTTCTCTGCGACCAGCCAGCCAAGTGGAAAAATGTATTCTGGAATAGATCTCTCATCACTGGCCTTATATCTGACTCTTCTGAGAGAATGGGATTATGGGTTTTCTCCCATAGTGCTCTCTGGACCAAAGAGCTTTAAAAGAGGTGTGAACTCCCTTGAAGTTATAAAGTTTACTTTGTGAAGCTGGCATACTTGTGAACTCCAATGAGTAAAGGTGTGAACACAAGCCTTGTATTAATTAGTTCTACTTAGTACCTTGTTTCAGGTTCTACCCAAAACATCTTCTTGTAAGATTAGATCAACTCTAATTAGTTAGCAGTTTGTAAAGATTCCAACACATGTATACACATAGAACTAGCATATAGCAAGAAAGCCATTTCCTAATACAGGGCAACAGTGTATGTAAAAAAATGTAAAAAAACAACAACAACAAAAAAAAACAACTTTATCTGAAAAGCCCCTCAAACCAAGAATAAATACAAGGACAGGAAGGATCTTTGATCTGAAAAGGTATCTAAAGTAATAAAAGGCAGATAAATAACCAGTCAGATGCTTCAAAGGAACTACTATACTATTTCTTTAGTATCATATTCCCCATTCTTGGTATTTCAAGAGTAGTGTGCTCATTACAAACATCACATTATTATTTTACTGTCTGTGTCATGATTCCATAATATTTCACCTGATTTTATTGGGTATAACATATCTACGAGAGAAAATGAAATGTATTTTTTCCTACATTTTTACTATGCCTTTTTAATTATGTTTACTTAATTTGTAGGATTGTAGATCCAAAGTTGGAAGAGATGATGGAGATTGATGAGTCTAACATTGTCATTTTACAGATAAGGAAATTGAGGCCCCATGAAATTATTTGCCCAAGGTCAGGCAGGTAGAAGCAAGGCTGGGATTCGGACCCTGCTCTTGTACTCTTTTCAAGTGACAGAATCACTTTCTCTACAAAGCAAATCTAAATGTCTAGATTTCTCTGCAGCAAATGAGGAAAGGTATGGATATAAATGGCAACCACCAAATCATATGGTTGATTTTGTTTCCTTTTAGTTCACACATTCCATAGTATAGAGTGCTCATTCTCCCTACCCAAATCAGCACCTGCTCTGTGATTTACAGTTTCGTAGGACACTGAAAAATTAAGTGACTTGCACAGGGTCACACAGTCAGTATTATCAGAATTGAACTTCTTCTTGTCTCTAAGACTAGCTCTCTATACACAATACTATATTATACTCATCTCATTTTTCTTATTACTTTTCTTTCATCATGCACTTAAATAACACAAGATTGGCCAGAAGATACTTTCAAATCAATCTTAAACATAGAATCTCAAAAATTATCTAGTGCTTCCAATTCATTTCATAGATCAAAACATTAGAGGAGAGAAGTAAAATAAGTTCCTCAAGATCAGATAATCAACTAAGAGTACCATAGTTTGAAGCTAATTCTTCTGAAACCAATTTTAATGTTTTCTAGTCCATAATATGAAGCTGTCAAAGAATAGTTTCAATGTTCACTGTGAATTTTCAGTTATTCATGCCCTTCATTCAACCACAGATTAACAATGAAACATTTATGACTGTGGCTTACTTTTATAGTTACTCACATATTTGCCAGCATAAAATTATTTATTCTCAACATTAATTTTATATAATAAAATACAGCCATCATTACAATGTTTACCTGCTACGATTCCCACATATATATTATCTACAACTATTTAACTTCAAGGTTGTTAAAATAAGTTTGAAGCCAAGGCAAAAAATATATTTTTAATTTAATTTTAATTATTTATTTTAAGGCAATAATAATTCATTGTTAGTAGTAAAATAATGGATAATATTTATATAAAGCTTGCTAAGTACTTTATAAATATTTTCTCCTTTTAACAAGTGTCCACTATGTATAAAACTCTTTGCTGGGAATGGAGATTAAAAAGAAGCAGTCCTTGTCATCAAGGAACTTACCTTAACCTGGGAGAAACAACCTTATGCACATTTATGTACATGTTAAATATATATAATGTTAAGATAATGCAATGAGGAGGTGCAATAATAACTGGAGGAGCATCAAAAAAAAGCCTCATCAAAGCAGGCTTTAGGATTTCTAAGAGACCGAAGAAGGAGACAAGCATGTGAAAAGACATGGAAATGGCAGATGGCATGTGCTGTATAAAGAACAAGAAGACCAGTTTGGCTACATTGTAAAATGTCTGAAAAAAAAAGCCAGGAAACAAGTATCTTTGAAATGCCTACTTGTGCAAAGCAACATGTTAATGTATTACAAATATCTTGTTTTTATCATTACAACAACTTTGGAAGATAGGTGCTATTATTATCCCTATTTTACAGGTGAGGAAACTGAGGCTGACAGGTATTAAGTAATTTGCCCACTGCCCAGAGTTAGTAAATGCCTAAGACCAGTTTTGAGCACAAGTTCTTACTCTAAGCCTAGAATTCTATCCCTATACCACCTGTCTCTGAAAAGGAATGACAGCATAAGTTTGGAAAGGTATTCTAGGAGCAGTTCCCAAAGTTCTTTAAATGCTCTACAGAAAAATTTACATTTTATCAAGAAATAACAGCCCTTGGAGCTTTTGGAGGATCAGAATTATTTAATCAAACCTTTGCTCTAGCAAGATTACCTTGGTAGCTAGACTTAGGATGTAATGGAAGGGCAGAAAGTTGAATCAAGGCAATCAATTATGGATATTACAAACAATCCAAATTTATGAGTTGTGTATTATAAAAATAGAAACTTTGAAGTTGGAAGGATCTAAGTGGCCATCTAGTCCAACTATTAAATTAATTCAATAAAGATTTGTTAGGTACCTACTATTTTTCAGGCACTGTGCTAATACATAGAAAGAGACAAAAGACAGTCCCCATCTTCAAAGTGTTTAAAATCTAATGGTTTATAATTCATATAAAAATACAGCTATCCCTTCTACATTGTGGGAATTAGGGGCTCAATGCTCCCTTTCCCCACCACGATCTAAAAAATCCACAGAGAATATTTGGCTTTTCCTTCATACCAGAAAAGATGTTTGAATTGTTTTCCTTTTTCTTTTATGGGGTGTTTACAGTATCTCATTGTAAAATTTGGATTATGTATTTGGGCATAGACTCTGTGTCATCTGCTGACCTTTTATGTATTGTCTGCCACTTCCTCAAAATTCCCCCCAAATTCCCATTTAATTTCTTATGCCAATCTACAATATGTCAAGACTGCAATGTAGAAAGTTGTCATGTGGAAAAGCTAACTACAGATTCTCTATTTTAACCTAGTCATCAAGTGCTTGTCCACTCTCTACTTGAAGAACTGCAAAGAGGGGAAACATCACTTCTCTATGCGGTTTCTTCCACTTTCTGACAGTTCTATATGCTTAGGAAATTTTTTTTCCCTGAAATTGAGCTTTAATTTGCCTCTCTGCCACTTTCACCTTCTTCTCTTGATTATGCTCTCTGAGATTAAACATAACAAGCCTAGTCTCTCTTCCCTTAAGACAACTCTTAAAAATCTTGAAGACGCTTTGATGGCCCCCTACTATTTTCTCCAAGCTAATCAAGCCTGGTTCTTTCAACTGGACCTCATATGATATCAATTCATTGTCCTTCACCACCTGATTGCCTTTCTTTGCTCACTCTCCAGCTTATAAATGTCCTTATTTAAAATGTGGTGCCCATACTTTAATACAATACTCCAAATGAGATCTGGCAAGGGCAAATATTGGGAAATAATCTCTTTGCTATTCTTGGAAGCTATATGTTTCTCTTTTTTTTTTTAAACATTCTTTGTTTTAAGTTTCATATCCTTTCCTTCCACCAATCCTACTCTGCTACTTGAAAAAGCAAGTAATTTGTTATTGATTATAAATGCAAAAAACATCCTAATCATATAGAACTGTCAGAAAGTGGAGGAAACTGCATAGAGAGATAATACAGCTAGATGTTGCAATGGATAAAGTGCCAGGTCTGGAATCAGAAAAACTCATCTTCCTGAGTTCAAATCTGTCCTTAGATACTTACTATCTATGTGACATTAGGCAAGTCATTTAACTCTGTTTGACTCAGTTTCCCTCATCTGTAAAATGAATTGGAAAAGTAAATGACAAATTACTCTAGTATCTCTCTCAAGAAAACCCCAAATGGGCTCACAAAGACTCCATGGCTCACAGTCCATGACTGAACAACAATCCATGTGAAGTTATGTAAAACATATTTCTATATTAGTTATGTCACAAATTTTTTTTCCACAGAAAAAAATAAAGTTTAAAAGTATACTTTAATCTTTATTGAGAGCTCATTGATTCTCTCTCAGGAAGTAGATTTTTCATTCATGAATCCATTAGACTTGTTTTGGAACATTATCTTAATCAGAGTAGCTAATCTTTCACAATTGAGTTTCATTACAATAACTCTGCCACTATATGTATACAATGATCTCCTACTTCTGCTCAATTAATTTTGTATCTGTTCATATAAGTCTTCCCAGGCTTTTTATGAAACCATCCCTTTTGTAATTTCTTACAAGTTAATTCTTTTCAATATAGCTCAAGACTATATTAGCATTGTACTTCTGCTTTATAATGACCTTGCAATTTTTTCACAGCTAGATCTTTTTCAGAACTGTTGAATAAGATTCCCAACCTGGGTATAACACTCAATTGATTTTCATTTTGCTAAAATCAATCTAATGCTCCTGTCTTAATATTCTTTTGGATGTTTTAATCAAAAGGTATTACATAATCAGTGGCTTAGACATCATTTCCAATAATAGAAGTCCCAACCATTAATACTCAATCATTTGATGATATTCCTGTCCATGTCCTACCATAAGTTTATGAAAAGAGTCAATCAATCCAATATGCTAAAGGCCTTCCTATCTTTCTTCTAACATTATGAAAAATTATGAAAATATTGACCATCCAACTATCATATGTTGTATTCATCACATTACCAATCCATTTTCTCTTCCTTTCATATATTTCTCTGATGAAATCTTATTCTTTAAAAAAGTATTATTAATAATGGCAATATCTACCATTTATATAGCACTTTAAGGTTTGAAGAGCATTTTATGTATGTTATTTCACTTGCTCATCAAAACAAAACTGTGAGGTGGATGCTATTGGCATCCCCAAACTGACTGAGAGTTAAGTGACTTGTCAAGGGTCATACAATTCCTTAGCAGTTGAAGCAAGAATTAAACCGAGATCTTCTTCACACCAAGTCCAACACAATCCACTGTGTTGTCTTGATACTTTTTTTTTCATAATTTCCTTTTTGGTTATAGGTTGTTTCTCCATCATATTCTCCTTGTACTAGTCATTTCTGATACTCTAGAAGTATTTTTCAATTCATGCTGGATATCATAAATGAGCTAATTAGAAGAGAAAAAATACTGACCTGTGTTTTGGAACTTCTTTCCTATTTTTAGTAAAATGGCCTAGAATCCTAAGGTTCCAGATGGTCATTCCCCAGGAGAGATTCAATAATAATTTTGACATAAAAATTCTACATTTGCATCTACTTTTTTATGATTCATGAAACCAATATGTGAGTTGGAATGGTGACCTGGTCAAAATGGTGGTTTTTATTGTCTGCCAGCAATACCCAACAACAATTTAAAACTAAAAAAATCATATGATATGATGAAAGTCTGTTATTTGTTGGACTTTCAGTATAGGGTAACATATACTTATCAGTACGAGGTCTCAAATTTCTTTGTATATTAATAAACTTTTTGTAGAAGGTATAGCAGGGGATGAAGGAAAACAAACACTTCCACTATGATATAAATATGGTGTTCATACTCATACTATGAATGACAATGAGATGAACTTTCCTGTAAAAAAAAGTAGGTTTAAAAGTGGATTAAAAACCAGGATTCCACAATATGTTGTTTCCAACAAACACATTTGAAGAAGAGAGATATATACTGAGTAATAGTAAAAGGTAGGAACAGAACATATCCTGCTTTAGCTGAAGTTAAGAAAAACAAGCAGGGACAGCAATCCCAATGTCAGAAAAAGCAAAAGGAAAGATAAATCTTATGAAAAGAGATAAAGATGGAAACTACATGTTGCTAAAAAGGCACTATAAACAATGAAGCAATATCAATACTAACCATATATATAACAAGTAGGATAGCACCCAAATTTTTAGAGAAATTTAGTGAGTTATAGGAAGAAACAGACAGCAAAACTATATTAGTGGGGGACCTCAACTACCCATCTCAGAACTAGATAAATCTAACCACAAAAGAAACAAAAAAACTTAAGGAGGTGAATAGAATTTTAGAAAAGTTAAATATTATAGACCTCTGAAAAAAATGAATGAGGATTGAAAGTAATATACCTTTTTCTCAGTAGTACATGACATTTACACAAAAAAAAATTGACCATGTATTAGGGTATAAAAACATCATAAAATGCAGAAAAGCAGAAAAATATTAAGTGCATCCTTTTCAAATAGTAATGCAATAAAAATTGCATGTAATAAAGGGCTTATGGAAAGGTAGAAATTTAAAAAATAATGTAAACAAAATAATCTAACTAAAGAATGAGTGGGTTATACAACAAATCATAGTAACAATAAATAAATAATTTCATCAAAGAAAGTGACAGTAATGAGACAATATATCAAAACTTATGGGATGCAGTTAAAACTATTCTCAGGAAAAATTTTTTTCATCTCTAAATGCTCACATGAATAAAATAGAAAAAGAAGAGATGAATAATTGGAAATGAAACTTTAAAATGCTAGAGAGAAAATTAAAAATTAAAGCCCCAATTAAAAAACAAATCAAAAATTCTGAAAATCAAAAGTAAGATTAATTAAACTAAAATAAGAAAATGACTGAATTAAAAAATAAAATTAAGAGTTGGCTTTATTTAAAAAACAAAATTGATAAACCTTTGGTCAATTTGATTTTTTCAAAAAGGAAGAAAACTAAATTTCTGTATGAAAAATTAAAAGGTTGTATTCACCAGTAAGGGAGAGAAAATTAAAGCAACAATTAGGAGCTTTTTTTCCCCCAACTATATGCCAAGAAATCCAAACATTTCAAGAACAATTAATTCCAATACTATATAAACTGTCTGGAAAAATAGGTGAAGAAGGAGTCCTATTAAATTCCTCCTATGAAACAAATATGACAAACCAGAAAGAATCAAAACATTTCCCTAAGAAATATTGATGCAAAAATGTTAAATGAAGTATTAGAAAAGAGATCACAGCAGTTTGTCACAAGAATAATACACTATTACCTGGAGGGATTTATAGCAGGAATGAATGGTTGGAGCAATATTAGGAAAACTATCAACATAATGGACCATATCAATAACAAAATTAACAGAAATCATACTGTCATCTCAATAGATGTAGAAAGAAGCTTTGACAAAATACAGCATTAAAAACACTAGAGAACATGGGAAATAGAGTTTTCTTTAAAATGATAAGCAGTATCTATCTAAAACTGCCAGCAAGCATTATATGTAATAGGTATAAGCTAGAAGGATTTAAAATTTACAAAACAGGAAAAATATCAAATACTCATAGGTAGGTGGAGCTAATATAATAAAAATAATGTTAATTTACTTATTCAATGTCATACCAATAAAGCTGACAAAAATTATTTTATGGAACTAGAAAAAATAATAACAAAATTCATCTGGAAGAACAAAAAGTCAAAACTATCAAGGGAATTAATGAAAAAATGCAAAGGAAGGTGACATAGCTGGACTAGATATAAAACTATATTATAAAGTAGCAATTCTAGGTACTGGATGAAAAGTAGATATATGGATCAGTAGAATAGGTTAGGTATACAAAACACAGTAGCAAATGATTATAGTAATCTAATGTTTGATAAACTCAAAGACTCCAGCTTCTGGGGTAAGAATTCACCACACAACAAAAATTGCTGGGAAAATTGGAAAATAGTATGGCAAAAACTAGGAACAGATGGAAATCTCACACCCTATACCAATATAAGATTGAAATGGGTACATGATTTAGACATAAAGTGTGAGGCCCCAAATAAGGAAAGAGAATACAGGAGAACAAAGAACAGTTTTACTCATTAGATCTGTGGAGAAGAGAAAATTTATGGCTAAAAAGACATAGAGAATATTATGAAAGAGGGATAATTTTAATTATGCTAAATTAAAATTTTAATTATTTTAAATTAATTTAACTAATTAATTTAAAAATGTAAACCAAATGCAACCAAGATTTAAAGGAAAGCAGAAATCTGAGAAACAATGTTTACATCTAGTGTTTTTGATAAAGACTTCATTTTTCAAATATATAGAGAACTGAGTCAAATTTATAAGACTACAAGTCATTCCCTGATTGAGAAATGGTCACAGGATATGAACAGGGAGTTTTCAGATGAAGAAATTAAAACTCTCCATATAAAAAAATGCTCTGAGTCACTATTTGTTAGAGAAATGCAAATTAAAACAACTGTGAGGTATCACTTCACATTTATTGGCTAGTATGATGGAAAAATAAAATGATAAATACTGGAGAAGATGTGGAAAATTATAAAACTAATGAACTGTTGGTAGAGTTATGAACTGATCCAAGCATTCTGGAAATCAATTTGAAGTTATGCCAAAGGGGCTATAAAACTGTGCATACCCTTTGATTCAGCAATACAACTATTAGATCTGTATTCTAAAGAGATAATATATAAGAGAAAAGGACTCACATGTACAAAAATATTTATAGCTCCTCTAGTTGGCAAAGACTTGGACACTGAGGGGATACCCATCAATTGGGGAATGACTGAACAAGTTGTGGTATATGAATGTAATGGAATGTTATTGTGCTATAAGAAATGATGAGCAGGTGGATTTCAGAAAAATCTGGAAAGACTTACATGAAAAGATGCTGAGGGAAATGAGCAGAGCCAAAAAACACAACAAAACATTGTACACAGTAGCAGCAACATTGTATGATGATCAATTTTGATAGACTTAGCTCTTCTCAGAAATACAACAGTCCAAGACAATGCAAAATGACATATTGGAAAATACTATCCACATCCAGAAAAAGAACTATTTTCATATTTTTTTTGTTTTTTTACCTTTGGTTCTGATTCTTCTTTTACAGCATGACTAATTGAAAATATGTTTACCATGATTGTACATGTATAATCTAAGTTAGAGTCTTTCTATCTTGGGGAAGAAGAGGGAAGGAAGGGAGGGAAAATTTTGAACTCAAAATTTTACAAAAATGAATATTAAAAACTATCTTTACATGTAACAGGAAAAAGTACTATGAAGTGTAAAAGGAAAGTGCTTTGCAATATGAAAATACTTCATAAATGGTGGGGAGGAGTTAAAAGGATCAGGAAGAAAAGATAAGCAAGCTAAAATTATTTTGATCTATGTAATGCAGAATCAAGCTAACCAAATCTGGACAAAACATCTCCAGTCTAAATTATATTAGAAGTTAATACATATAAAGGCAATTTATTTCTCAAAATTTCCTCAAGGCTACTGGGGTGAAAAGAGTAGGTCAAAGAAAGAGGGGAAAATAATACATCATAGGAGAAACCTTAGGCTGTTATCACTACTTTTCTTGCTTCCTGGGTAATAAACAGAAGAAAAAGGTACAGGCTTTGGGTTCCTTAACAATGCTGCTGTTACCTAAGGACCTCTAGAATCAGAAGTCCATAGGATGATTCTGGGCTTCCCAGAATTAAGGTGAATAAGACCAAGAAACTTTGGAGTCACAAAAGTAACCAAGTTACACAATGGTTTTCTTATTAAATAGTTTCACATTCAGAGAAGGTAAAAGAAGAGAAGGATTATGAAGACTGTGTATCATCAAAGAATTCATATATGTTTTCTGTGTATGTGCCCTAGTAGACACACATATTAGTAACAGAAATAAAATGAGATTCAGATCTTGAAGGTATCTTAAAGATCATTAATGCAGCCCCCTGATTATCATGGGGCTACATAATATAGATGCAGAAATCAAAGCCTACAGAGGGAAAAGGATTTTCTTAGTTCTCAGAAGTAGCTGCGGAAGAAGGGATTCAAACTGAAAATTCTTTTGATATATATCTACAGTCCCTGTCATTTAAAAATAGTGGTTTTAAATGCTTTCATTAAATGCTTATCATTGAAAACTCTAATTTTGCTCTACATATTAATAATTCTATTGGCAAAGAATGGTGATAAATATTCATAGTCTTTGTTACTAGGATGCCTAAGGGTTGCCTGAGCTCAGGAATTCTGATCTGCAATAAGATTAAAGTGATTCAGGTATCTGCCCTAAGTCTGGAACCAATGCATTAGGCCCCTGGGAGCAGAGGGTCATTAGGCTGCTTAAGGAGAGCTGAACAAGCCCATGGCACAAAAATGGGGTCTATCAGTCAGCAGAGAGATCGAAGACTTTGGTGGCTATATTTCTAGCCGGGATGTAATGGGGAAATCCAGTCACAAAAATATTAAAATATTTATACATACACAGGGACATGGATATACATTTATACTCACATACATATGATTTTTTCCCTTTGGCTAATTTCATCCATTTTTTTATTTGAAAAATTGAAAAATTCTATGACTGTTTACCAAGTTTGTCACTTGGGAAGAAAAGCAAATGGATGTGATTTAAGCCTTAGAAACAAACACCTCCATGAGCACAAAATAGAGAGTTTTATAGTGACAGACATCTGTTAGGCTTTATTTTGCACAAACTTCTTATTTCACAGATGTATGTCAAAAAAAAAAAAAGAAAAAGAAAAGCTGGTTTTTCTGAGAATTTGCTTGATTTTGCCATTTAGGACAGTTATCTAAATTCTATGACAAACATACAACTGATTGCACCTTTCTTAATAACATCACATTTTAGCTATTTTCCAACCTATTATATATAATCTCCCAATGCCATCAGAGAATATTTTTTCCTTGTGCCCTTCCTTCCTTGAATACAAATGGATAAATATATGTTGTTTTCAACATGTAACAGAATTCTAATTACATTGTCACAGGCTACATTCTACTTTTTTGTACATTTGAATTTTTAAATGAAAAGTTTAAAGAAATAACTTCTACAATAGCTAACATGTGTGGTAGTCAAATTACTATTGAGTTTTATAAATAATTAATTTATAACAGTGAAAAATATTACTAGAAAATCTAAAAATATGTGAACTCTGAGAGTATGTAGAGGGAGGCAGGAGTGTGAACATGTATTTGTGCCTTTACAACATATAAGTAATTTATAAGGCGTAAAAATCACTTACCTGACAAAGTAAAACTGACTAATTTCCGACAATGTTGATTTCCTGAAGCACCTCCTTCCATGCCTTCTGCCCCCATCTGAAGAAAAAAATCATTGAATACATCAGAGATGATATCTTAATAGCAGAAGTAATTCTAACTTCCAACCTATTTTGAAGGATCAATTATATAGGGAACATGATCAACACTGATTTGCAAACACTGGATAAATAACAATTCTTATTTTTCGCAAGCATGGAGAGTTTCACAAAGGCAGTCTCAGAAAACACGAAAGCAAAAGTTCTAAACTTTTCAAGGTTGGACAAGGATGAGTTCCTAATCCTTAGTAACAATAATAATAATAGGAGGAGGAGGAGAAAGAGGAGGAGTAATATTTATGTTCTGCTTACTACCAGGTCCTGAGATTAGTATTTTATAATTATTATCTCATTTGATCCTCCCAACAACCTGGGAGGTAGTGAACTATTATTAATCTAGTTTTATAGAAGAGGAAAATGAGACAAATAAATGTTAAGTAACTTGCTTAGAGTACAGCGCTAGGAAGGAACTGAAGCCAGATTTGAATTCATGGCTTTCTGATCCCAGGTCCGGGGTCTATCCACTGTATTGTGCAGCTTCCTCCAACATAATTGGATACTTCTGGAATAAGAGGTTAGAGATATACCCATTTTATGAACACAAATCAGTTTCCTCAAACACCTGGTTTTTCAGTTGTTTTGTAAGAGATACATTAAAAATCTTTGGTGCATATAAATACATGATTCTATTTCTCCAGATAGACTTCATAGGAAAAGCTAACCATGGACAAATACTGCCCTGCACCCACTCTGTGCTGCAATTCCTCCCAAAGTATTCAGTGAACGTAGGAGGATTTTCACACTTGAGCCAACTAGAGTGGCTTCTGAGACCTAATTGTTAAATTTTCATCGTATTTACACTTTGGAAATTGGCTACAAATCAAGGTTTGATTTATTATTTTGTTGATTTCCAAACTTAAAAGAATGATGGATAAAATGTTCAGAATGTAGATTAAATCTAAAAGTGTGTTTTGTGTATAAGTCCTCCTCATCCTCACTCCTCAAGAACTGATTGTTAAATATCTACCTCTACCATCAACCTCTGGTCACAATTTTAAAAATAGTAGCTTGAACAGGCTGTTCCTACTTTTAATATTAATTTACATTTGGCCATCTGCTCTTTACTTCTTATAAAATATTTTCATGTAAAAACAATAATAGCAGCTGACTTTTATACAGTACCTTATGCTTTGCAAAGCATTTTAAATATATGATTTCATTTAGTGCAATGGGATTCTAATAATTTTATCTCACACTTATATCGTGTTTTTTAGGTGTACATAGTGTTTTATACTTAATTATCTTATATGATCCTCAGAAAAGCCATACTATTATTATCTCCACTTTATAGATGAGAAATCTGAAATTCACAAAAGATTAAGTGCTAAACTTAACTATGGCAGAGGTTTGATACAAATCCAAGTGTTCCTAACTCCAAGGCCAGTACTCTTTCAATTCTTTCATCTTGCCTCTCTGGACAGTAGATCACAAGATTCTCGAAGTCAGGGACTCTCTTTTGCTTCTTTTTGTATCCTCTGCACTTAGCATAGTGCCTGGTACTTACTTGCACTTAATAAATGTTTATTGATTGATTGATAGCATACAGATTAGATTCTTGGAGTGCAGAGTCAGTCCCTCAGAGCTCTCACGTCACACAAATCTTTTCTTTAATATAGGGTTATATCCATTTTTTGTTTGAAAAGAAAAAATACTTCTGCAAATGGCCCTTTCTGCTTCTGGATAGCTTGTCAGAGTATCCTTTTCCCCTTACATAAAGCTTAAATTTTTTTTTCTTCAATATTTCCCTATTGATTCTAGTTCTTGTTGGCCCTTGGGTCTTCTGGAGTCAGTTGATTCAAGTCTGATATTACCTTCAATCTAACAGAATTTTTAATACCATAAGACATCTAGTATGGTCTCTTTCCAAGTCTTCTGTTTTTAGTTCTTTCCTTAGTCTCCCATGTGCCATATTCTTACAGGCCTTTGTCTACATGGGTAGCCATCCCATCAACATTCTCTAATTAATTGGAGACCTTTTTACCCTTAATTTGCTTCAATTTTCTGGCATACTACAAATAAAACACCGATAAGAATAGGGTTAATCTTGGGGTAAAAAAAAAACACTTCTCAAGAATGAGAGTTATCCCAAAGAGAGAAGGAATGCTTCCTCAGGAAATAGTGGGTTACTCTTCACTAAAAGTCTTCAAGGTAATAGCTGACATTGTTGAGAGGACTCCTGTTCAGGTACAGGTTGGATAAGTTGCCCTTTGTAGTCCCTTCAGATTTTGTGATTCTATGAAATAACCTCTAATGACAATCTCCAGACTTGACCAATCATTTTACACAGTGCTACTGGGAAGCAACACTTGCAAAATTCATGGCTCAGCTTTACTCTCCAGGAGGAAAAGTTATGAAAGATCATTTTCAACTTGAAGAAATAGACATCAGTGGGAAGTGACATCTGTACACAATATTTAGGGAAATTTGCCTTTTGTTTGCATAAACTCAGTCTATAGATTTATTCCAGGAGAACACGTCAACCAAGTAGAGAAACAATTAAGTTACAGTGATAGAGGAATTAATCAGATCCTGCTCCGTGCATCTGAAATGTCTGCATCATTGAGTGCTCTGATGGATGAATTACAGTGATGTAAAGACATCAGTGACAGGAATGTCAGAGGTTTCTTTTGGCTCCGGCACACCCCAAAACGGATATGAGAGAGAGGAAACCAATACTGTTAACATTGCTGCTCATTTCCTTCCCTGTTGTGTTTATCTGCTGATGGCTCAACAGCTCTCTCAATCATTTCTTCTAAATCCATTGTTGAGCTCCAGCTGGGTAGTAATAGTCGTACCACTTGAACTGTGCAAGGATGAAGATTTCTTATATCTATGTGACCCCCCCCAAATATTTAGAGACAGCTGATCAGGATCCATAACCACATATTCAATATACATACTACAGATTCCTCACAGCACTGCTACATATACGTTTTGCTTCTGGAGGTCCTAGACATTCATATAGGGGTTTTAGGAGGAAAAAAATAGAACCTAAAAGTTTCCTACCTTCTCTCCCTCCCCCTTTCCTAAAGTTCTCTTGGGTGTTTGGGACTTGGGGGCTGAGAGAAATGACTGGCCACATTTTAAATCTCTTAAATAGCATCAGTCTCAGTTTCCTTCTTTATAAGATGACAGGATCTATGACTTTTTAAAAACATTTCCAGTTCTATGATCCTATGAATTAGACAGAGACAGGCAGAAGAAGGAAAAGAGAAGTAGAAAGGGAGAGAAAGAGAAAGAGGAAGAAAGGAGGGGACAAGAGTGAGAGGAAAGGAGAGAGAATGCTCTCTATAACCTTAATCAGAACACCTTAACCACCCAAATTCATTATCTGATCTTTGATCTGAAATGTTCTACATTTTGATTCTAAGTGGCCTTCAATCGCATGCACGAAACAGATTAATTAGCTCAAAGTTATCCATAGATTGTGACAGGGTGATCTTAATGCAAAATCAATAGAACCAATTCAATGCTTTTCTTTAGGGTAAGAAAATCTTTAGTGACATTTGGATTCTTTACTCCAGACTAAGAAAAGCAAGGCTATAAACATTCTAATTAGGTTTGGAAACTATCAGGCAATTTCAAGAGGTTTTTCTTTTTTTTGGTTTTGCTTTTCTGAATTGCCCTAATATTTGATTGTGTTTATTTTTAGAATTAACCAGGATAAAGGTTATGTCAGAATGTTTGCTAATGTGATGCTTTATTTCATAGTTAACAATATCTTAAAATTCTTTCTACTATTTAGCAAAGCTAACAAAAAACAAGCAAAACAAGAGTCCTTTTGAGTGTTTTATACGATGTCTATCATGTGTAAATAAGCATTCAGATGTGCTAGAGAGATTTTCAAATTAAGCGTCCCAGTATTTTTTTTGCTGAGGCAATTGGGGTTAAATGACTTGCCCAGAATTACACAGTTAGGAATTGTTACATGTCTGAGGTCAGATTTGAACTCAGGTCATCCTGACTTCAGAACTGGTGCTTTATCCACTGTGTCATCTAGCTGCCCCTAATTATTCATTCTAGAAAAATAAATTTCTATTTTCCATAGAGAGTTACATTTTTTAAAAATTCAGTTCTGGTACTTAATGGTCTAGGGCATACTTGGCTAAAATGGGTATTGTTCCATGTGTAAAATTGTACCTCTAGTCCCACCATCTTTCATTTTATTCCCCACAATTTTCCACAATGAGTTGCCTTGTCACTCCCTTTATAACTTTTGCCATTCTCCTATAGACTTCCCTTTCCTTTTTAAGTCTAAAACCTTAATCAAATAAATATTGCCATTGTTATTAGAAACTATATGTCAATATGCTTCCCTTATAGTACCTTACTACTCCCATTCCTGTGATATCCTAAATCAAAAAAATCCCTCCTGGCCACCACTACCTTACATGACAATATAATTGTTTGTTATATAGTTGACAAAGTGATAGTCTCATATTTAAAAAGAGCTGAGTGCAAATACACAGACTTCCTAGCATTGTGATTCTGGGCAAGGCACTTGACTGCTCTCAGCCTCGGTTTCCTAGGCTGTAAAACAAGAATAAAATCTCCTCCCTTTTAAAGGGTCATTGTGAGGATCAAATGAGATCACATATGTAAAACACTTTGTAAGTGTTCAAGTGATGTGTGTGTGTGTGTGTGTGTGTGTGTGTGTGTGTGTGTGTGATGAGTCCTTTCAGTCATATCTGACTGGAATTTTTTGGGATTTTCTTGGCAAAGTTACTGGAGTGGTTTGCCATTTCCTTCTCCAACTCATTTTACAAATGAGGAAACTGAGGCAAATAGGGTTAAGTGACTTGCCCAAGGTCATACAGCTAGGTGAATTTGAAGCCATATTTGAACTCAGGAAATTGTCTTCCTGACTGTTAACCTGCCGCTTTATCTACTGCATTACTTAGCTGCCACCCAAGTAATCATCAATTCCAGCTACCATTTTATCTCTCCCTACTAGAATATAAATTCCTTGAGGTCAGGGATCATTTTCCCTTTTATATTTACATCTTCAGTGCTTAGCACATAACACTTAATAAATGATTTCAAGTAATTCATTCTTCAAAGATAATTGTCACAGAAGGCACGCTGCTTAAGCTCAAGGTTCTCAAATACACTCACTTTTTAATATTCCAAAGTAAAATTATCTCAGTCCTTACTGATAGTTTTTAAATGTGAAAGATTGGCACAGGGTATCCTTGACACCAAATAGCTAGATTAATGATACCTGGATATTTTCCAAATAGTTTCCAAAGCTCTACAAAAATGCAAAGAGAAACAATAAAAACTAAAAAACACCTCAAAACTTCTAAGAAAATAGAAGGTACAAGGAATATTAACTTCTAACTAACCATCCATTCAAGAATTTATTATGCAGTTCAATGATTACTGAGTCATATTTTTATTGTCATAGAATATTAGAGCTAAAAAAAAAAACCCTCAAAGTCATCTAATCTGTTCTTTTTTTACAGATAAGAAATTTACCCTCACAGAGGTCAAAAGGATTTTCACAGTCATTCAGCTAGTCAGGAGAAAAGTGAGAAATAGAATCCAAGTCTCCTGAGCTGTTCTTTGCAATAAACTGAACTTTCTCTCCTCTTATTTCTTCTGGCTATTGTCCAACTATCGACCCTGTTATGAGTGTTTAGCTGAAAGTTTGGATAGATTATCCAACTTTTGACAATTTACCCATCCCAATGCTTTGTCTTCAGGATTGTATAACCATTTCTTCAAAGAGTTAGATAAAAAACTAAGGGAGAAGCCAGGAAAGTCAAAGATTCTGGGGAAAAGATACAACCCTCAACTTCTTGTTTAGCTACTCTGAATTTTTTTCCTCTTCTCTCAGACTCTAATGCATCAGTCAGTTTCTAAAGTGAGGAAGAAATTGAGAGTGACCTCTTCAGAACCATCACCAGAGAGCACCTGTGTAGTAAGCCAAATAGGCAACATCTTTAAACCTTGTCCATCAAGTGACAGAAATGTCTTATGATGGTTTCTACAGTTAATAAAACTGAAAAAAAATTTCCCTTCTAGACTAGACAGTATATAAGAACAAGAAGCCTTTTCCTCATTTCTTTGTTATGAACTTCTGAATTTAAAAAAGAGAGAGATAAAGCACCAAAAATGAAAGGTTTTTTTTTATTAAAAAAGGTATATAGAGACATTTCACAAAAACTTTATAAAAGAAACAATACTTCAAACACACATACTCTCATTCTCTCTCTCAGTAGAAAATTGGGTTTAGAGTCAGAAAGACCTGATAAATTATAGATGTGTGATTTAGGGCAAGTCACTTAATTTTTCTGTTATTCAATTTCTTAATTTATAAAGTAAGGGGCCCAAGTTCTCTTCCAGTTCCAAATCTATAATCCTTTGGGCATTGTAAAACTGCTAAAATGAGAGGCATGTTTACATAGTGTGCATTAGGGCTGGTCCTTTGAGCCAATTTTCAAGAGATATCTTCAAGTATGAAAAAAAAAATTTTTTAACTTGGATTGAGACAGTTTGATCCCTTGAGGATACACCAATTAATACACAAATACTGCTCCACAAATAGTCTAAAAAATTCACACAGGATTATCAAGATCCTTATGTAGGAGAATCAGTATCTTTCACTCTTGTAATATTTAGATTTGTTTAAAACTTTATATAACAAAAGGTGAACTTCATTTACTAATAGGTATACTGAAAAGTTGTATGTAAATATCATGTTTTGTAAGAGAAACACATTTTGACATTAACTGATATTATAATGTTAGAGGTACCTTCTCTGTTCTCCATCTTAATTAGCAGTAGCACAAACCACTCTGATTTCCTTGACTGAAAAAGCACTTAGTAGTATGTAATATGATACTTAAATTCATTGGAGGACTTCCATTTAAAGGCATCCTACAGTTAATCATTTTATAAAACTAAGAACTCTTTTGTAATGACAAGAATCCCGGGGACTTCCGGTTAAGATGGCAGGGGGACTTCCGGTTAAGATGGCGGAGAGGAGGCACACAGCTGCATAAGCTCCACGCTTTCTCTCACTATCCATTTCATTACAAGCCTCTGAATTAATGCTTGACTGAAAAAAAACCCATATATAGTTACCAAGAGAAGCCATCCTTGAGATTCGCCAAGAAAGGTCTGTCTTTACTGGAGGGCTGGGACGGTTTTAGATCGGGCGCAGGCAGCGGGCAGCGGGAGTGGAGAGGGGGTGGGGAGCGATCGCAGCCGTCTCTGCGGGGAGAGCTTCGCTACAGGTTTGGATACTTTGCTCCGGCAGCAAGTCAGCAGCCCAGCAGAGAAGCTAAAAACACCGGGGATGAAGAACACAACCCCAAACAGCTGGAGTCTCTCGGGACCTGGCCGCCCTCCCCTTCCCCCCCCCCCCCCCCCCCAGTGACTCAGCACACTCTGGGATCTCAGAGCGCAGGCACAGCACAGTCCTGCTAGTGCCTCACTGCTGCCCCCCACAGTCTGGAGAGGAAGCTCGGTAACATACCCAGCCCCTCCCCCAAAGAAAGACTCCAGTTTTTTCTGTTTTTCTTTGGTAGTTTGTCTCTGATTAATAGACAGAATGAGCAAGAAGCTGAAGAGGACTTTAACCCTTGACAGCTTCTATACAGATAGAGAGCAGACTCTAAATCCTGAGGAGACTAAAAACAGGCAGTCCCCAGGTGAATCCCCAAAGAAGGAGATCATCTGTTCCTCAGCACAGATGAACCTCACAGAAGTGATTAAAAAGGCTCTCACAAGGGAGCTAGAAGAAAAATGGGAAAAGCAGAGTGAGGCTTGGCAAAAGGAGAGGGAGGCTTGGGAAAAGGAGAGGGAGGCTTGGCAAAAGGAGAGGAAGCTTGGGAAAAGGAGAGGAGGCTTGGCAAAAGGAGAGGGAAGCTTGGGAAAAGGAGAGGGAGGCTTGGCAAAAGGAGAGGGAAGCTTGGGAAAAAAGCCTGGAGAAAGTTAAAGAGAGAGTGGATAAAGAAGTAAAATCCTTGAAAAATAGGATTGGTGAACTGGAAAACAAAATTGGCGAAATGGAAAAAAATTCCACAGAACAAAAGAACTCAATGGGACAATTAGAAAAAGATTTTAAAAAAGTGAGTGAAGAAAATACTTCACTGAAAATCAGAATTGAACAAGTGGAATTGAATGACTCAAGGAGACAAGAAGAATCAGTCAAGCAAATCCAAAAAAATCAAACAATGGAAAAGAATGTGAAATACCTTCTGGGGAAGTCAACAGACCTGGAAAACAGATCCGGGAGAGACAATCTGAGAATCATTGGACTGCCAGAAAAGAATGATGAAAAAAAGAGCCTGGACACTATTTTCCAGGAAATTATCAAAGAGAACTGCCCAGAAGTCATAGGAACAGAGGAAAAAATAAACATTGAAAGGATTCATCGATCACCCACTGAAAGGGATCCTAAAATCAAAACACCAAGGAATATAGTGGCCAAATGCCAGAACCTTCAGATGAAGGAAAAAATATTGCAAGCGGCTAGAAAAACCCAATTCAAGTATCAAGGAGCCACAATAAGGATCACCCAGGATCTGGCAGCATCCACATTAAAAGATCGAAGGGCCTAGAATATGATATTCCGAAAGGCTAAGGAACTTGGTATGCAACCAAAAATAACTTACCCAGCGAGAATGAGCATCTTTTTCCAGGGAAGAAGATGGACATTCAACAAAGTAAGCGAATTTCATCTATTTCTGATGAAAAAGCCAGAACTTAACAAAAAGTTTGATCTACAAATATAGAACTCAAGAGAAATCTAAAAAGGTAAAGATTAATCTTGGGAACTATATTTTGACTATATAGATGTATAAAGAATACATGTATACCTTGTTCTAGAAATTGATGTGGAAAGGACATTGTACCAGAAAAAGGTAAAGTGGGGGTAGTACATCTCATGAAGAGGCATAGGAAACCTATTATATCTGAGAGAAAGAATGGAGGGGGATGAATATAGTGGGTATCTTACTGCCTTCAGAATTGGCTTTAAGTGAAAAATCTTAAGACATATTCAATCTATGGTGAAACTTCTCCCACCTCATTGAAAAGTGAGAAGGGAAAAGTGAAAAGGGAAGGAATAAGCTAAGCAGAAGGAAATACGGAAACTGGGAGGGAAAGGGGTAAGATAGGGGGAGGAACTCTAAGGCGGGGGGAGGGATACTAAAAAGGGAGAGCTGTGAGAAGCAAGTGGTGCTCACAAGCTTAATACTGGGAAGGGGGGAAAGGGGAAAGAAGGGAGAAAAGCGTAAACCGGGGTTAACAAGATGGCAAGTAATACAGAATTGGTCATTCTAACCATAAATGTGAATGGGGTAAACTCCCCCATAAAGAGGAAGCGGTTAGCAGAATGGATTAAAAGCCAGAATCCTACAATATGTTGTTTACAGGAAACACACCTGAAGCGGGGAGATACATGCAGGTTAAAGGTAAAAGGTTAGAGCAAAATCTACTATGCTTCAGGTGAAGTCAAAAAAGCAGGGGTAGCCATCCTGATCTCAGATCAAGCTAAAGCAAAAATTGATCTAATTAAAAGAGATAAGGAAGGGCACTATATCTTGCTAAAGGGTAGCATGGATAATGAAGCACTATCTATATTAAACATATATGCACCAAGTGGTGTAGCATCTAAATTCTTAAAAGAGAAATTAAGAGAGCTGCAAGAAGAAATAGACAGTAAAACTATAATAGTGGGAGATCTTAACTTCGCACTCTCAGAATTAGATAAATCAAACCACAAAATAAATAAGAAAGAAGTCAAAGAGGTAAATAGAATATTAGAAAAGTTAGATATGATAGATCTCTGGAGAAAATGTAATGGAGACAGAAAGGAATACACTTTCTTTTCAGCAGTTCATGGAACCTATACAAAAATTGACCATATATTAGGACATAAAAACCTCAAACTCAAATGCAGTAAGGCAGAAATAGTAAATGCATCCTTTTCAGACCACGATGCAATGAAAATTACATTCAACAAAAAACCAGGGGGAAGTAGACCAAAAAATAATTGGAAACTAAATAATCTCATACTAAAGAATGATTGGGTGAAACAGCAAATCATAGACATAATTAATAACTTCACCCAAGAAAACGATAATAATGAGACATCATACCAAAATGTATGGGATGCAGCCAAAGCGGTAATAAGGGGAAATTTCATATCTCTAGAGGCCTATTTGTATAAAATAGAGAAAGAGAAGGTCAATGAATTGGGTTTGCAACTAAAAATGCTAGAAAAGGAACAAATTAAAAACCCCCAGTCAAACACTAAACTTGAAATTCTAAAAATAAAAGGAGAGATCAATAAAATTGAAAGTAAAAAAACTATTGAATTAATTAATAAAACTAAGAGTTGGTTCTATGAAAAAAACAACAAAATAGACAAACCCTTAGTAAATCTGATTAAAAAAAGGAAAGAGGAAAATCAAATTGTTAGTCTTAAAAATGAAAAGGGAGAACTCGCCACTAACGAAGAGGAAATTAGAGCAATAATTAGGAGTTACTTTGCCCAACTTTATGCCAATAAATTCGACAACTTAAAAGAAATAGAAAAATACCTCCAAAAATATAGCTTGCCCAAACTAACCGAGGAAGAAGTAAATATCCTAAACAGTCCCATCTCAGAAAAAGAAATAGAACAAACTATCAATCAACTCCCTAAGAAAAAATCCCCAGGACCAGATGGATTTACATGTGAATTCTACCAAACATTTAAAGAACAATTAACTCCAATGTTATATAAACTATTTGAAAAAATAGGGATTGAAGGAGTCCTACCAAACTCCTTTTATGACACAGACATGGTACTGATACCTAAACCAGGTAGGCTGAAAACAGAGAAAGAAAATTATAGACCAATCTCCCTAATGAATATTGATGCTAAAATCTTAAATAAAATATTAGCAAAAAGATTACAGAAAATCGTCACCAGGATAATACACTATGACCAAGTAGGATTTATACCAGGAATGCAGGGCTGATTCAATATTAGGAAAACTATTAGCATAATTGACTATATCAATAACCAAACAAACAAAAACCATATGATCATCTCAATAGATGCAGAAAAAGCATTTGATAAAATCCAACATCCATTCCTAATAAAAACACTTGAGAGCATAGGAATAAATGGACTTTTCCTTAAAATAGTCAGGAGCATATATTTAAAACCATCAGTAAGCATCATATGCAATGGGGAAAAACTGGAACCTTTCCCAGTAAGATCTGGAGTGAAGCAAGGTTGCCCACTATCACCATTATTATTTAATATCGTATTAGAAACACTAGCCTCGGCAATAAGAGTCGAGAAAGATATTAAAGGAATTAGAGTAGGCAATGAGGAAACCAAACTATCACTCTTTGCAGATGATATGATGGTATACCTAGAGAATCCCAGAGATTCTACTAAAAAGCTATTGGAAATAATTCATAATTATAGCAAAGTAGCTGGCTACAAAATAAATCCCCATAAATCCTCAGCATTTTTATACATCACCAACAAAACCCAACAGCAAGAGATACAAAGAGAAATCCCATTCAGAATAACTGTTGATACCATAAAATATTTGGGAATCTATCTACCAAAGGAAAGTCA
This sequence comes from Antechinus flavipes, assembly GCF_016432865.1. NCBI lineage: Eukaryota > Metazoa > Chordata > Mammalia > Dasyuromorphia > Dasyuridae > Antechinus > Antechinus flavipes. Next base: position 387,296,809 of record NC_067400.1, on the reverse strand, counting down.
GGAATTATATGAGCAAAATTATAAAAAAGTCTCCACACAAATAAAGTCAGACTTAAATAATTGGAAAAATATTAAGTGCTCTTGGATCGGCCGAGCGAACATAATAAAGATGACAATACTCCCTAAACTAATCTATTTATTTAGTGCTATACCAATCAGACTTCCAAGAAAATATTTTAATGATCTAGAAAAAATAACAACAAAATTCATATGGAACAATAAAAAGTCGAGAATCTCAAGGGAATTAATGAAAAAAAAATCAAATGAAGGTGGCCTAGGTGTACCTGATCTAAAATTATATTATAAAGCAGCAGTCACCAAAACCATTTGGTATTGGCTAAGAAATAGATTAGTGGATCAGTGGAAAAGGCTAGGTTCACAAGACAGAATAGTCAACTATAGCAATCTAGTGTTTGACAAACCCAAAGCTCCTAACTTCTGGGAAAAGAATTCATTATTTGATAAAAACTGCTGGGATAATTGGAAATTAGTATGGCAGAAATTAGGCATGGACCCACACTTAACACCATATACCAAGATAAGATCAAAATGGGTCCATGACTAGGCATAAAGAACGAGATTATAAATAAATTAGAGGAACATAGAATAGTTTATCTCTCAGACTTGTGGAGGAGAAAGAAATTTGTGACCAAAGATGAACTAGAGACCATTACTGATCACAAAATAGAAAATTTTGATTACATCAAATTAAAAAGCCTTTGTACAAACAAAACTAATGCAAACAAGATTAGAAGGGAAGCAACAAACTGGGAAAACATCTTCACAGTTAAAGGTTCTGATAAAGGCCTCATTTCCAAAATATATAGAGAACTGACTCAAATTTATAAGAAATCAAGCCATTCTCCAATTGATAAATGGTCAAAGGATATGAACAGACAATTTTCAGAGGATGAGATTGAAACTATTACCACTCATATGAAAGAGTGTTCCAAATCATTATTGATCAGAGAAATGCAAATTAAGACAACTCTGAGATACCACTACACACCTGTCAGATTGGCTAAGATGACAGGAAAAAATAATGATGAATGTTGGAGGGGATGCGGGAAAACTGGGACACTAATGCATTGTTGGTGGAGTTGTGAACGAATCCAACCATTCTGGAGAGCAATCTGGAATTATGCCCAAAAAATTATCAAATTGTGCATACCCTTTGATCCAGCAGTGTTTCTATTGGGCTTATATCCCAAAGAAATACTAAAGAAGGGAAAGGGACCTGTATGTGCCAAAATGTTTGTAGCAGCCCTGTTTGTAGTGGCTAGAAACTGGAAAATGAATGGATGCCCATCAATTGGAGAATGGCTGGGTAAATTGTGGTATATGAATGTTATGGAATATTATTGTTCTGTAAGAAATGACCAGCAGGATGAATACAGAGAGGACTGGCGAGACTTACATGAACTGATGCTAAGTGAAATGCGCAGAACCAGGAGAGCATTATACACTTCACCAACGATATTGTATGAGGACATATTTTGATGGAAGTGGATTTCTTTGACAAAGAAACCTGAGTTTCAATTGATAAACGATGGACAAAAGCAGCTACACCCAAAGAAAGAACACTGGGAAACGAATGTGAACTATCTGCATTTTTGTTTTTCTTCCCGGGTTATTTATACCTTCTGAATCCAATTCTCCCTATGCAACAAGAGAACTGTTCGGTTCTGCAAACATATATTGTATCTAGGATATACTGCAACATATCCAACATATAAAGGACTGCTTGCCATCTAGGGGAGGGGGTGGAGGGAGGGAGGGAAAAAAAATCGGAACAGAAACGAGTGTCAATATAAAGTAATTATTAAATAAAAATTAAAAAAAAAAAGAATCACTTTCATTTCTCTCTCCATTTCACCTTCCTTTTTAAAAGTTCTAAAATTTATTTTCTTAATTAATTGGGACAAAGCTTATGGCTTTTTGTGCTTTTAAAATAGAGGATCTTCATGTCATAAGCATGACATTTCCTATTCTGTTGAACACCAAAAATATGGCAATGGTCATGATGATTGGCCAGGTATATTAATCATAAGATAAGCAAATTGGACTTACCATCACAGCAGGATTTTTCACAGTAATACATGGGGTAGTAGCTCTCAGGGCTCCACTAATGCCATGGTAGTATTTAAAACATATTTTTATTTCCGCTGTAAAACAAAACAAGAATGCAATCAATCACTATAGTAGCATCAAATAACTCTCAAATTAAATATGGATGTGAAGCCAAACTGGGCTCCAATAATCCCACTCAGTTGGAATGACTATTTCATTTCTAAAAACCAAATCAGATAGCAACAAATTGTTCTGCTTCCTGTTTCCTTTTATATCTCAACAACTTCTCCGAAAGTCTGAGAAGAATGCTTTATACCCATGTTGTACAGAAGATGTATTCAATTTAAACTCAGACAACTCTTACTGAAACTTATTGTGTGTGGTTCACTGTACTAATTGGTAAGGATCTGGGAGGGGGGGGAATGGTCACTGTACCCTTTCCTTCAAGGAGTTTATAATATAATTAGACAAAAAGTCCATTTTCTCTCTAGGTCTCAGTTTCCTAATCTGTAAAAATGAAAAAAAATTGTGAAAAAAATACAGGCTCTAGAGGCAGAGACCTGAATTTAAGTTTTGCCTTGAAACCAATTATTGGATCTTGGACAAATTATTTAACTTTCCTAGGTTTCAATTTTCTCACCTTCTAAAATAATGAGATTGGTCTAGATGGCCTCTGAGGTTCTTTCTAGTCTAGAACTATAATTATATCTAATCTAAACTATTCAAAATCCAGGATATAAAATACATATGTGCATGCATAACATATATATATATATATATGTATAGGTTTTTCCCCAGGCACATTTCCCAGCTATCACTAAAGGCACACTTTATGGAAATGTCAGTTTTATTAAATGAAAACATAGCAAAACAGGTTTTAATTGTGCTTACTGAGATTTTTGTGAGATTTTCAAACTGTTTTAAGGCAAACAGATTTAGTGATTTTTCTCTCATTGTGAAGTAGGATATTTATTTCAGTAAATTTCTTTAGATAAATGTCAATGTCTATTTTTCATGAAAATCACTTTATAGCAAGCTAATTTTGAAATCAACATAACCCTTAAAATGGGTTTTTAAGACTATATGATGATCAACTATGATGCACTTGACTGCTTTCAACAATGAAGTGACTCAATTCCAATACACCTGTGATGGAAAGAGCCATCCACATCTGCATCCTCATTTACATCTACATCTGCATCCAGAAAGAGGACTATGGAGACTGAATGTGAATCAAAGATATTTTCACCTTTGTTATTGTTTGTTTGTTTGCTTGGGGTTTTTTCTTTCTCATTTTTCCCCTTTTGATCTTGTGCAGCATATGGAAATATATTTAGAAGAATTGTATATATTTAATCTATAGTGTACTACTTGCTATCTAAGAGAGGCGTAAGGAGGGGAAGGAGAGAGAGAAACTTGGAATACAAGGTTTTGCAAGGATGAATGTTGAAAACTATCTTTGCATGTACTATGAAAAATAAAAAGCTATTCTTACTATTATTTTAAAAAGAAGGAAAAAATGGGGCTTTACCATGCTAGATTATGACTTTAACTTAAAACTTTCAACAAATTCTTATATTCTATTTTTAGTATATTTATGACAGAATTACAACTATATTATGTTTACTCTTACCATATATTGTTATCTAAAGTTAGCTTAAAATCAAATTTGATTAAAAAATTAAGTTATCTTTTTTAAAGGATTTAATATTTAACAAATTCTCTTCATCACAGATTAAATAGATAAATAAGCTTTCAGTAGGTGAGTATTTAAAAAATGTTTCCAAGCATCTATTATCATTTAAAATGCTGTGTCTGAAACCCTGCAACTTTATCCTTTCATCAGGAAACTTTAATAGACCAATATTGGATTGGTTTGGATGCCTATTAATCTCCAAAAATTAAGGTTTCCTCTAAATATATTCAATACATAAGAAAAATGATTAAATAAATACAAAAGCTTATTGCTTTTCTGGAAAAGTATTTATAATCTGAAATATATCAAAGGGCGTAAATAGAGAGTGTATCAAAGATAATTCCTTCTGTCATAAGAATTTCTCTTGGGACAATTGCTTTAGAACTATTAATGTGCTTTTTTGCCAAGATGTCGTTTTCCATAGGGAAGCTTCTTAAAGGAAAGTAAATGGGGGTTAGAGGGAAGGAAGAAAAGAATTTATTGTCACCAGGGACACGATTTTTCAACCAAACTTCAGGGGATTGCTTAAGCAATTTGTCCCAATTATCACAGGTATATCTGAACCAAGATTTAAACGTTAATAGGTCCTCTCATTCCAAAACCAATACTCTTTCCATTGTATAATGCTGAAAAAACATTTAAACCTGAAACTTATATTGGAAAAGCAATTATTAAGTGCTCCAATAAGACTGTGTAAATGAGACACTATTAATCATTTAAAATGTTTTTTTAAAGAATTAATAGTTCTTAAAGGGTTTAATTAATCAATAGATGATCAATGTAGAATAACTTTATTCTGGTTAATCAATAGAGGAAGAACTTTTTCATATAATTTGGCCTTCTTATGTTATTATTTAATCATTTCAGTCATCTAACCCTTCATAAATCCTTCGGACTTTCCTTAGCAAAGATACTGGAGTGGTTTGCTATTTCTTTCTCCAGCTCATTTAACAGATGAGGAAACTGAGGCAAGCAGGGTTAAGTGACTTGCTAGGTCACAAAGCTAGTAAGTGTTTGAAGCCAGACTTGAACTCAGGAAGATGAGTCTTCGTGACTTTAGGCCCAATAGTCTATCCAATGCTCAATATAGATGTTTATAAATTGACCTTTAAGGACATTAAACAATTTTTTTCTTTTTTAAAAAAATATAACATTTTTATTTAAAGTTTTGAATTCCAAATTCTATGTCTCTCTCCCTTCTTACTTTTCTTCACTCTCCCTGAGATAATAAGCAAATATAGGCTATACATGTGCAATTAGGCAAAATATTTCCACATTAATAATTTTGTACAATAAGATTCAAATAAGGGGGAAAAGAAAGTGAAAAACAGCATGCTTTGGTCTATATTCAATCACTATCAGTTCTTTTTTTCTGGAGATGGATTGTATACTTCATCACTAGTCTTTGGGGTTGTCTTAGAACACTGTATTGCTGAGAAGAGCTAAGTCATTTATTCATTGAATAATATTGCTGTTATTGTGTAGAATGTTCTCCTGGTTCTGTTCACTTGTGAACATCTGAAATCATCCTGTTTGTAATCTTATAGTACAATAAGATTCCATTCTAGTCATATACCTTAGCTTGTTCAGCCATTCTCCAATTGATTTCCCCTTGGACTGATTTCCCCTTGGATTGAAATCCCCTTGGATTTCCAATTCTTATCCACCACAAAAAGAGATTCTATAAATATCTTTGTACAAATAGGTCTTTCCCCCTTTTTTTGGATGTCTTTGGGATATAGTGTGGTATTGCTGGCTCAAAAAAGTCTATGCACAATTTTATAGCCCTTTGGACATAGTTCCAAATTGTTCTCCAAAATTCTTGGATCAGTTCACAAGTCTACCAACAGTGCACAAATGTTCCAGTTTTCCACATCTCCTTCAGTATCCAACATTTTTCTTTTTTGTCATTTTAGCTACTTTGATAAGTGTGAGGTTGTACCTGAGAATGGTTTTATTTATTTCTTATTTATGTTCTCTGATCAAGAGTGATTTAGAGCATTTTTTCATATGACTATAGTATTTTTATAAATTTGATGCAGTTCTCTTTATATTTGAGAAATGAGGTCTTTATCAGTGATATTTGTTATAAAAATTGTTTCTCAGTTTTATGCTTTTTTTTATAATGTCTGTTGTGTTGGTTTTGTTTGTGTAAAATCTTTTTAATTTTGAATAATCAAAATTATCCTATAGTGTCCTCTATAGTTTCTTTGGTCCTAAATTCTTCCTATATCCATAAATTTCCAAGAGCTCTTAATTTGCTTTTGATATTATCCATATACAAATTTTGACTTTATTTTGGTACTCAGATGAAATAAATGCTGGTCCACATTTAGTTTCGACCATACCATTTTTCAGTTTTCCCAGCAGTTTTTGTCAAATAATGAGTTTTTGTTAGAAAAACTTGGACTTTTAGATTTATCATATATTAGATTACTATGGGCAATTATTATAATGTAGTTTGTACTTAATTATTCTAGTTATCTACCATTCTAACCAGTACAAGATTATTTTGATAATTATTACTTTATAGTACAATCTGAGGTCTGATATGACTAGACTGTCTTTCACATTTTCTTTTCATTGAATCTCCTGATATCCTAGAGCTTTAATTTTTACAGATGAATTATTATTTTTCCTAATTCAATAAAATGATTTTTGATAGTTTGAGCAACCTAATTTAGGTAGAATTATCATTTTTACTATATTGGCTGTCTAGCTATGATTAATATTTTCCTAATTGTTTAGATATGATTTTATTTGAGCAAAAAGTGCAAAAATAATTGCATTTATATAGTTCCTGGGTTTGTCTTGGCAGTTATATTATATTGTTTACAGTTATTTAAGTGGAATTTCTCTGTCTCTTGTTGCTAAGTCTTTCTTGGTGATATAGAGAAATGCTAATGATTTATGTGGATTTGTTTCTAACCTGCAACTCAGATAAATGTGTGAATAATTTCAGGTTATTTTTTAGTTGATTCTCTAGGATTTTCTAAGTTTACATCATCTGTATCATATCATCTGCAAAGAATGATAATGTTGTTTCCTCACTGCCTATTCTAATTCTTTTAATTTTTTCTGCTCTTATTTCTATAGCTAACATTTCTAGTACAATATTAAATAACAGAGGTGATAATGGGCATTCTTTTTTCACCCCTCATTGTACTGGGAAGGCTTCCCATTATAGATAATATTTGCTGATGGTTTTAGATAAAGATTGCTTTCCATTTTAATTAAAGTTCCATTTATTCCTATGCTCTCTAGTGTCTTTAATAGAAATAGATAATATATTTTGTTGAATATACATCTATTATGCATCTATTGACATAATCATATGATTTCTGTTGGTTTTGTTATTATATTATCAATTATGCTGATAGTTTTACTAATATTGACCCACCATGGATTCTTGCTATCTATTCCATATGATCATAACGTAATGTCCTTTTGATATATTGCTATAATTTCTTCATTAATATTTTTTGTTTGAAAAATTTTGGATCAATATTCCTTAGGGAAATTGCTCTATAATTTACTTTCTCTGTTTTGGTTCTTCCTGGTTTGGGTATTAGTACCACATTTATGTCACAGAAGAATACCACATTTATGTCACAGAAGAAATCTGATGACTCCTTCTTAACTTATTTTTCCAAATAGTTTATGTAGTATTTGGATTAATTGTTCTTTAAATGTTGGTAGAATTTACTTATGAATTCATCTCATCCTAGGAATAGTTTTCGAAGTTTATTGATGTCTTGTTTACTTTTCTTTCTAAAATCAGGTTAAGTTTTTTATTTCTTATGTTAATGTGGATAATTTATATTTTTATAGATATTCATCCATTTCATTTAGACTGTCAAATTTATTGACACATAACTGGAGAAAATAGCTCCTAACAACTTTTCAAATTTTTTCTTCAGTGATAGTAAATTCATGCTTTTCATTTTTGATACTAATAATTTGGTTTTCTTCATTCCTTAAAGGATATAATTAGTGAATTTACAATAATAAATACTCAAGGACATAAACTCTTTTTTTTTAAATTAGAGAATCATACAACCAGAATTTCGTGTGTGTCCAGACTACGTGGACATTTTTGTTTGTTTTTTCAAAACAAAAATCTTGCTAGACTAAAGTGAATGTTATTCAATCCCAAAGGACAATCCAGTTTCCATCTTATAAAAAAAAAAAAAAAAGATAAAGGAGCTGGACTAATATCTCTGTGCTCTCGAGGTTATCAAACAGAGAAAATGTCTCTTTAACAAAAAAAGAAGAAAAATTGTATGGCCCTGAGAATGTCACTTAATCTATGCCTTAATCCACTAGAGAAGGAAATATCAAACCACTACATTATCTTTTCCAAGAAAACTTCAACAATCGTAGGGCCTGGTAAGTCATATAGAGTCACACAAAGTAGAACAACACCACAACAACATTCCCATTGGAATTATTTCTTCTTCTACTACTGCTGCTACTAATACTATAGCATTTAGAATGCATTAAAATTATGAATTTTAGCAAAAGAAATTGGAATTATTTTATCCCTCTGGCCAATAGAAACAAGGACTTCAGATAGAATCATAACTAGGAATTTTCACACTAAGCACAAGGTCCTACAAACCCTCTTAGAATAAGCACCACAACAGGCATCCTCACTTGGAGGATGGGGGCTGAAACTACCCCTGAGAGAGAACCTAGATTACCATAAAATTGCTGATAAAGACAAAATTGCCTTAACTTTTTTGTGTATGATTGACTTTGGGGGCCATATGGTGTAATCTATAGACCCCTTCTTAGTTAAATGTTTTTAATGTATAAAATCCCACATATAGGATTACAAAAGAAACCAATTATTTTGAAATACAGTTATCAAGATCACAGAACTTGTTTTATAAGGACAATGATACATAATACTTCTATTTATGTTAATCTTATAAACTAGGTTATTTCTTCTGGCATCCAAGAAACTTGATAACTGGGGAATATATTGTATTTATAATCCTTGAAGTAAATCCTTGAAGTTGGTAAAGGAAAGGAAACTTTAAAAAAAAAAAAAAAAAAGCTTAAATTCAGCTGTTATGCCATCCACACCAAAAAAACAAAACAAAACAAAAAAAAACCAACAAAGAACTTCTTAGAGATTTGTCCCAACTCCTTGACTCTATCAGGATGGAGGTTGAGGGGACTGAGGCCCTAGAGAGATTTTAGCAAGTTTAATTATATTGAAATTGAAGTAGAATTAGATGGAGCTCAGATATGTTATATATTCATAAACCATTAGAGCTAAAAGGGACCTTAGCACTCAACTAATCCAACCCCCTGTTTTTACTAGTTTTACTCTAAATAATGGATACTGGAACTCAGTTCTTCCTCCCAATCTAGCATTCTTTCAGCCAAGTAGTTTTCCCATCACCTTCTCTTGGGAAAAGTTTAAGTAAAGCTTCAAGGGAAATTAAAGTCTATAGAATAGCTAACACAAAAGCATCCCCAATAAGGCACAGGTGCTGACTCCATATCCTGCCTTGAAATGCTTAAAATGTTTCAGCCCCTCAACAAGTGCAAGCCATGATGAGAAGTAGCTCCCTGTTATTGGGGTATCTCATTCTTCAAGGACCCAGAATTTCTGGAAGGGGAATCCCAGGGAAAGGGATGCCCTTTCCCTTCTCAGGAAAACTATCCTTCTTTTAATCGTCCCCCTCTTTTTCAATCACTGGACTCTGGGCTAATAGAAAGTTTGAGAAACCTTGAAAACAAAATTTTCCCAAATAGAGAAGGAGAGATAGCCTCAGGAAGATGTGCCCCATCAGGAGGAACCAAAATATTGTCCCTTCCTCACAGACTCATTATGTTCACTACATAATGGGATAGACACTTTAGAATCAATGGGCAAAGTTGTCATTTTTCCCAGAAGGAAGAAATGTAATCTGAAACTTCTCTTGGTTTCTCTTTAATTACTAGCAAAATGCTAAAACAGATTATTGAAGGGAAAGTTTACTAAAATATAAAAGACGTGAGTCATAAAAAGCTAACATTGTTTCATCAAGAGTAGGTCATGTTAACTATATTAACTAAAAAAGATATGAAGAAAAACATCTGCGTTTAGAGAAAGAACTGATAAATAGAAGTATGTTTAGAATGATTTTACATATGCATACACTTTGTCTAATGGTAGCCATCTCTAGGGCATGGGGGAAGGAGGGAAAAATTACATGATAATTTTATTATATATATTAAAAGAAATAGCAAGTTGTACATAATAAATTTGCAGTTTCATGTACAATCATATTTATTATACTATGTTATAGGGAGTCTTCTTATACCTCATAAATTAAAATGCAAATAAATAAAAATTTAAAACACAATAGGTCCTGTGAAGTGTTAAAGGAGAATTTTAAAGGAGTTCTTTGTTGATTTTGGTGGGGATGGCATAACAGCTGGTTTTAAGCTTTCTTTTAAGTTTCATCTCCTATACCATCTTTATTTGCTTCAAGGAGATTTTATCAAAATAAATGACCAAATTTTTCATACTATTCTTGTGTAAAAAATAGATAGATGTAGACTAGATGAAAATAGTATGGAGTAAACTGAAAGTTGATTGAATTACTCAATCTAAAGAGAAGTTATTAAAGTCATCTTGGAAGAAGGGCTCTAGTGAAGTACCCCAAGGATGTGTGTTTGGCTCTTTGTTATGTATCTAAATCAATGGAAAAATAAAACTAAAGACAATTATGAATTGACAGTGTGATATGGCAGTTAAAACTAGGGTGATCTTTTGTTCCATTAAGACATGTATAGTGTCTATCACTAGATAGGAAGGAGATAGCTAAAAGTTAAAAGAAGGAAATTTAGGCTTAATATAAAGACAAACTTAGGAGGCAGTGAGCTTGTCTCATGATTTTAAAGCAATCCCTAGATACATTTGTTGGGTGTATTGTAAAAGAGATCCATATTAGATGTGGGCTAGAAAATACAAACTCTTTTCCTTTTTACTCTCAGATTCTATGACTCTGGGTTGATATAAATTCATTTAAGCATTTTAGTAATTTAGCATGACACCAAGTAGAAATTAAACAATATTAATATATAGACAACTACTAATTCCTGTGAGATATCTAATTAGATGAGATATTTGTTTGCTGAAAATATCAAGCAGCCAAATTTATCCACATGCCCCACATATAGTGGCCCAAGAAATAAGAATATACTCTGCTCATAATCCTTTTCTCCATATTTAATAAGGTATATCTAACTCTGTTTTTATATATGAATATGATATTATTGAACTATCAATTGGATAGCATTTTAAAAATTATTATTAATTAATAACAAATTTCATCTGGAAGAAAAAAGCCAAGAATTTCAAGGAAATTAATGGAAAAATGTAAATGAAGGGGCCTAGACATAAAATTATATCATAAAGCAGTGGTCATCAAAACCATTGGGTACTGGCTAAGAAATAGAGTATTAGGTGAGTAGAATAAGTTAGGTTTGCAAGACACAATAGTCAATGACTATAATAATCTACTGTTTGATAAATCCAAAGACTCTAGCTTCTGCGATAAGAACTCACTATTTGACTAAAAATTTCTGGTAAAACTGGAAAATAGTATGGCAGAAACTAGAAACATCTAACATCTTACACCAAGATAAGGTCGAAATGACTTCATGAATTAGAAATAAAGGTTTGCCTCTCAGATCTGTGGATAAAAGAGGAATTTATGGACATAGAAGAAGTAGAGAATATATAAAATGCAAAATGAATAATTTTGATTACATTAAATTAAAAAGGTTTTGCACAAATAAAACCAATTCTGTTAAGATTAAAATGGAAGCAGAAATATGGGGGGAAACTTTTAGAGTATGATAAAGGCCTCATTTCTAAAATACATAGAAAACTGACTCAAATTTATAAGAATACAAGATATTCCTTAATTGATAAATAGTCAAAGGATATGAATAGACAATCTTCAGATGAAGAAATTCAAGCCATATGAAAAAATGCTCTAAATCACTATAGATTAGAGAAATGCAAATTAAGATAACTCTGAGATACCACTACACACCTTCAAATTTGCTTAAATGACAGGAAAAGATAATGATGAATTAAGGGATGTGGGAAAACTGGGACACTGATGCATTGTTGGTGGAATTGTGAAATGATCCAACCATTCTGGAAAGGAATTTGGAACTATGCCTAAAGGACTATGAAACTGTGCATCCCTTTGACCCACCAGCGTCTCTACTGGGTCTGTATCCCAAAGAGATCATAAAGGAAGGGAAAGGACCCATGTGTGCAAAAATGTTTATGGTAGCCCTTTTAGTAGTGGCAAGGAACTGGAAAATGAATGGATGCCCATCAGTTGGAGAATGGCTGAATAGGTTATGGTATATGAATGTTATGGAATAATATTGTTCTGTAAGAAATAAAAAGTAGGCTGTTTTCAGAAAAACTTGGAGAGATTTATATGAGTTGAGGTTGAGTGAAGTGAGCAGAATCAAACGAATATTATATACCATAACAAAAAAATCATGTGATGATTAACTATCACTGATTGTCACTTGATAGTCAAGAGACTTGGCTCTTTTCAACAATAAGGTGATTCAAAGCAATTCCAACAGACTTGTGATGGAAAGTGCCATTCCTATTTAGAGAGAGAACTATGGAAACTGAATGTGGATCATTGCATAGTGTTTTTACCTTTTTGTCATTGGTTTTGCTTTTTTTTTTCCTTTCTTGTTTTTCCCTCCTTTAATCGGATTTTTTTTTTTAAATAGCAATATGGAAATGTTTAGAAGAATTACATGTTTGCTCTATATTGGATTGTTTGTTGTCTTGGGGAGATGTGAACAGGGAGAATAATTTGGACCACAAGGTTTTGCAAAGGTGAACACTGAAAACTATCTTTGCATGTATTTGAAAACTAAATCTAAATCTAAAAACTAAAAGAATTTAATATTTATGAAAAGATACAAGTTCACATTTACTTATCTGGTCCCTCACCTCTCTAACCTTCTTTTGACCAAAAGTATGAACTTTATATTAAATCTGGGTAGGTCGAATTAACAACATAATGTGTGATTATAGAACAGAGCAAAACTGCCTATCCCGTGAGAAAGGGAGCACTGAATGTCCATTTTTGGCTTTATCAGCACCTAGCAGAGATTCCAGCAGGAGTGAATGAACCTTAGGAGGTACAGAAAAAAATAGACAAAATATCATATAGATATATAGACAGAATAGCAAGCAAGTAAGCCAATTTGGCCAATGGAGAGTTCATGAAAGACAGCCATGTGGAGTAAGCCTAGGAACACTGGCTGAGTACAGACTCTAAACATCTTGAAGGTGTCTGTATTTTATCTCAGAGGCAACTGGGAGTCACAAGTGCCTCCCAAACAAGGATGCAACATTATCAAGTATGTGCCTTAGGAATGTGTCTCAACATCACTCAACATTTCAATTCAACATCAACAATCAGTAGCTATGTGAATGACGGACAAGAAAGGGGAAAAACTGATTATTAGGAGATGAAATAGGAGGTCATTTTAGTAGTATGGACAAGAAAACTAGGGAATTGTTGTGAGGGTAGAAAAAAGAGAACCCATACAAGATCTGGATTGACACACTCAATACAACTTGACAAATGTCTAGATATAGGGGTAGGAGTTAGGGAAAGAAAAAAATTCAAAGATAACTCTAAGCATAATACTCTTTAGATTATAAGTTCCTTAAGAGCAAGAACTATCATTTACCTTTTTTGTATCCTCAGATTTTAGCAGAATATCTGGTGTGTAATAGGCTTTTAATAGGTGCATGTTTACTATTGTCCAAAGCTGGGTAGTTAGTAAGATGGTTCCCTCATTCGTTTAAAAGAAATAACAAAGTGAGGAAGAGGGTTGGACTTGAAGGACTTGGGATAGAGAGAATAAGTTGTTTTGGACAGGTTTAGTTTAAAATGTTTATGTCATGTCCAGTTGGAAATGTTCAGTATTCAGTTTATGATATGGGACTAAAACTAGAGAGAAAGAGAAAAAAATACTAGGGCTATATATATATATATATATATATATATATATATATATATATATATATATCATCTTAAGCGTCATCTGCACAAAGATTGATAGTTGAATCCATGGGTTCTGATAAGATTGCCAAGAGAGAGAAAGTTTATTAAAGAACAGATATGAGGATACAATTCCATAGGAGAGAGATGTCAGTCAGGGAGTCCATGGGCTACATATAGCCTACAACAATGCCAAGTGCAGCCCCAAACCAAGATAAAATATAATTGGGAAATCATACAGTAAATGCAATAAACCAAATTTGTGTTACAATTTAAAACCAAATCAATATGTGGCCCACAGGGAACATTAAATACAGTTTGGTAGACCCGAGTTTTATTTAAGTTATATGCTATAATATATGTACCACACATATCAGGGATCTGATGTGGATGCTGTTGATTATTAAATAAGGGACTTAAATTAGATGGTCTTCTTTCTATCTCTAATCCAGGTATTATCCTGAAAGGACTCTGGGAGGGAATGGCAGAACAGGAAGGAAAATAAAGAAAGAATTGACATGAAAATCCAGAGAGGAGAGAAAATATAGAATATGCAAAGAAGGTCAAGAAGGATGAAGACTGAGGAAAAAAAAAAACAAAAATATATGATAATTTAGATATCATTCATTACCCTGTAGAGAACAATCTCAGTTGAATGATGGTATCTGAAGCCAAATTTCAAGGGTTGAAAAATGAATGAGAGAGGAAGACATAATGACTATGAACAGCTTCTTCTAAAAGTTTGGCTGTTAAAGGGGGAAAAAATAATCACTTAAGGGGACAGGTCAAAAAAGGTGAGCATTTTTAAGAATAGGGGGACTGGCATCTTTGTAGGTAACAGGAAAAAACTAACAAGGGCAGAAGAAGAAATTGAAAATTACAGAGAGAATGAGGATAATTGTGAAGGTAAGCTTACTGCCAGAGAAGGTAGTACAGAATAAGATCAAGATCACAAGCAGATGAAAGGATCGCTCTTGGCAAAAAGAGCCACCTCCTTTGTAACTGAAGCAAAGAATGAAAGAAGATAGCTCATAGGTTTATAAATTTAGAGTTGTAAGGTACCTTTTAAAGGCCATCTATTCCAACTCTCCATTTTACAGATAAGAAAACTGAGACCCAGGTTTGGTGACTTACTCAGAGTTGCAAGCTTTAATTTGAACCCAAGTTTTCCAATTCCAAGTCCATTATTTTTCTTCCCCATAATACCACATTATTTCCCAAAGAAGGATAATATAAAGAACGTTTGCGATGTGGAATATAGGTAAAGTTAAGCTTATAAGAAACAGCCTACAAGAGATGGTTCTGCCACCTGGGTGACCTTGGACAAAACATATAACCATGATTGCCTCATCTGGAAAATGAGAAGTTTAACAACATAACATTTCACAGTTTCTACTCATCTTCTCCCACCTTGAGGCTGATCATTCCTTCAATGCTGAGGAAGATCAATTGATTCAAATCTAAATAAGCAGAATCAGAAAAATATTCTATGTAGTGACTACAATGACATAAAAGACTGCTTTTAAAGTCCATCATCACCATTTACCACCACCACCACTACCACCACCACCACCACCATCATCATCATAAATGAAATAAGTCTCCTTCCTTGTGGCAGAAAGATGGGTGACTACTAAAGATGTAGAATGTAGTCGTATATGGTCACTGTATTGGAATTTTTGCTTAATTGCTATTTTTTGGTCAAAAGGCAAGGTTGTTCCCTGAAGAAATGATTATGAGATAAAGATAAAACACATCAATAAAACATATTTTCATGAAAAGCCATCTCAAAAGTATTTTCTTCTCCCTCCCTAAGAAACATGATGCCATGGTTATAATAGGACCTTGATTCTTTGATAATTTTCTAAGAGATATACTTTTTCAGTGTTCAAGTTTTCTTCCCTAGAGTGACATCTTTCCCTGCCTACTAGATTCTCTCAGACTTCAAAGGAATCTTATTCTGAATTTTAGTAGTCTGAGAGAAGCTTATCCTCTGGCATGAAACTGAAGTCTCAGAGATGCTTTAATCCTAAATGGGAAGAAGTGCTTCAAAGCTAAATTAACTTGGGGGGTGGGGAAGGACTAGAGAAAGTAGATAGGGGAAAATTCAGGAAAGCTGAGAGAGACGTAACCAAAGCAGGAATTAACATCTGGCATAAGAGCATCTGACCTTCCCTGCAGGATACTACTGAGGATTTCTATTCCTTCACAAAGCAGTAAAGTCTTTATCTTAATAATGGATGATAATCCAGGGAGCTGGGAATCTAAAGAGATAAGTGTCACAAGACAAAAGGACAATAAACATAGCTGTTATTATAGTTATATATTACTTCAAGACATAATTTCAATCAATTTAAATCAACAGCTTATTAGTATTCTTTCTTGAAAATACTTAGTTTGCTTATACATTTATTTAACTTATCTGGCATTGCACCCCCAAATAATATGTAAGATTTCTCAGGGGGTAGTGAGCCACATTTGTGATCTCAGCTATAGGGGAGTCCTGATTGAACCTATCAGTAGGTGTCTTAAGTCCAGGCACATATGTGATGAACCCCTACCAAGTGGCTACCAGAAAGGAAGATATAGGTCAGAAAAGGGAAAAGTTAAAACTTCTATCCCACACCATAGTGGGACTGATCAATTATGTAGTAGAATGAGCTCTTGAAAGATTACAATATTTCTAGTCTGAACAAGATAAAAAAACTCAAGCTGGGGAAGAAAACATTGTAAACTTCTTACTTCCAATTAAAAACTGTTTGCAAAGATGTTTATAAATGTAAACTGTTATATTTTTGTCATTGTATCCAAAATACATGGTGTATATATAGTGATTGATGGATGGATGCTTACTGAATTGAATAAAGTGGAATTAAGCATATATGTAAGCAACAGGCATGTGACCTTTCTTATGTTGATTATGGTAACAAATGCCTTTAGAGTGGGGAAAATCATTTCATATAAATAAAACTATAACTATACATTTTATGATTCTCAGTTCTTAAATTTATTTATTTTAGAACCTTTTGGCAGTCTTACTAAGGTTGTGAACTTCTCAGAATGCTTTTAAATGCATAAGATAAAATACATATGATTACAAAGGAAATATATTGAATTGAATTTATATTGAGTATGTTTATAAATATTTAAAAATAAAAGTGTTTTTAAAACAAGTCTGCAGATCCCAAGTTAACTCTTGAAAAATAACAATTGTCAGAAACAAAGACGTCAATATCTTTGAATGGGATGAAAAGAAGCAAAAAATCACTCATTCTTCTTCTGCTAAAACTAATAGTAGGCTTTTTAGAAAACAAAATCAACCTAGAACCACTTCCCTATAGACATGTAGTAAAACATATGAATAAATTGTTCTCCAAAGAATGGTAAACCAGAAACAATCATGAAAGATGGCTCCAAAACACTAATCATAAGAGAAAGGCAAATCAAAACAACCTCACATTGAGAAAATTGACAAAAATATCTTTTTTTAAAAGGACTAGTCAGTGCTAATAGGTTATGAAAAGACAGACACATTAATGTATTGTTAGTAGAGTTGTGACTTAGTATAACCATTCTGGAAAATTGTTTGGAATTATGCTAATAAAATGACTTAAGATATCTATACCCCTTGACCCAGAGATTCTCCAGCTAGGCATATATCCAAGGAAAATTAATGACAGAAATATTTATAAAAACTTTTTTCATGATATCAAATTCCTGGAAACAAAATAAATGTCCATCAACTAATGAATGACTAAGCAAATTTCAGTAAATGAATGTCATGAAATAATATGCTATAATAAACAACAAAGAGAAAGAATACAGAGAAGCACAGGAAAGGATATGAACTGACACAAAGTAGAGAGAGTAGGATCACAAAAATACAAAATGTTAAAAATGCAAATATAAAGTACAGTCACTGTAAAGGGCTGAAACTCTTGAGTTCATGCACTGAGGTTTGGACAAGCAAGCACTTAAGGCTAATTATCAATTGGACAACACTCTATTAACATTTGCTTGGAAAATGACCTGCCCCACCATTCTGTGCTTGTCGTGTCACCATTGTATTCACATCCACAAAGAATAAAAATCAAGGACTTTTGCTGATCCTGACTCCGGCTGATTCTAAAGTATCCAGGGTGTTAATGCAGTCATCACAAATCACAATAATAACAAATAATTAAACTGAATGCTGGACATTTCTAATGTTCAAGCTTTGCCCTGAAGAAGGAAATAGAATATATATTTCCCTCCCTTCCTTATCAAAGTGGGGAAGTATGGATATGGAACATTGCATATATTGTTAGATTTGAATAATTTTACTGATTTATTTTGTTTTCCTTTTTTTTTCTTTTTCTTTTGTTCTTTGGTACAAGACAAAGGTCTCTAAGGACCAAGGGGAGAGATGTATTTGGGAGGTGACAGTAATATAAAAAACAATAACAACAACAACAAAAAATCAATAAAACTTAAATGCAAAAAGGAAAAAAAAATTACTAGGTGATACAGGAGAAAGAAAGGACAGATGGAGATGAGAAGCTTATATTTTAAACAGAGAGAATCCATTTTCATATCCATTTAAAGGATTATGAGAAGCCCAATCTTTTTCCAAAATACTTCCCCCATAAAGTTGCCAAGGTGTCAACCTCCTTTACTTTTTAAAAAAATTTTATTCTCCCCACTTACATGCAGAAACAACAGTTCTTTTGTTATATATATATACATTCTTTTTTTTACATATTTCTTTATGAATCATGTTGGGAGAGAAAAATTAGAGCTAAAGGGAAAAATCAAAAGAGAAAAAAAGAAGAAAAAGAAAAAAGTGAATATAGCATGTGCTGATTTACATTCAGTCTCCATAGTTCTCTCTCTGCATTTGGATAACATTTTCCATCCAAAGTTTATTGGAATTGCCTTGGGTCACTGAGAAGCAGCAAGTCTGCCATAGTTGATCACATGATCTTGGTGTTGCTGTGTCCAATGTATGCCTGGTTCTGCTTGTTTCGTTCATCATTAGTTCATATAAATCTTTCCATGCCTTTCTATAATCATCTTGTTCCACCATTTTTATACTGATCAATAATATTCTATCACTTTCAAATACCATATCTTATTTAGCCATTCCCCAATTGATAAGTATCTACTAATTTTTCAATTGTTTGCTACCACAAAAAGAGCTGCTACAAACATTTTTTTGACCATGTGGGTCCTTTTCCCTCTTTTATGAAATACAGATTCAGTTGTGACACTGCTGGATCATTTCACAACTCCACCAACAATGCATCAGGGTCCCAGTTTTCCCACATCCTCGCCTCCCTTCCTAGTGGACTTGAAATTTCAAATCATTAGAATGGCTCCTTTAAGACAGTCACACAGATGATTTTAGGGTCCCAAGATCATGAAAAAAGAGCACAGGATTGTGGCATGTTGAGCTAGAAAAAGCATTCAAGATCATCTCATTCAGTACTCTCATTGTATATATGAAAACCAGAGAGAGTAAATGAATTGCCCAGTCACACAGACAGAAAATAGAAAAGTTGAAATTTTGACCCAAGCTCTCTTATTCCAAATCCGGTACTCCTTCTGCTATACCAGACAACTTAAAATACCACTCTTGAATAGAAGGTTTATTGTGAAAAGGAAGAAGGGAACCCTTATCCCAAGCAGTAGAAAATCTATTCCTGGATTTTATAGAGTCCTAGGAAGATCTCTATTTAATTTCAGAGGGTTATTTAAATGGAGTGAAGCTTTGAAATGGTAAATATATGTGTGTATAAGTATAAACAGAGCAGCAAGGTGGTGCACTGGATAAAATATTGAGCCTACAATTGGGAAGATTCATATTCCTGAATTAAAATCTGAACCTCAAACTATTATTGGCTATGTGTGCCCTTCAGCAGGTCACTTAACTGTGTTTGTTTCAGTTTCCTCATCTGAAAAGTGAGCTGGAGAAGGAAACTGCAAACCATGCCATTATTTTAGCCAAGAAAATCCCAAATGGGTTCACAAAGAATAAGACATGACAGAAAATTAACAAAAAAAAAAAACAAGTACACACACACACACACACAGACACACACACACATCACTGAATAAACTTCAGGCTTTTTCTATTTAAAAATAATAAAATAAAAATTTAGTGACTATCATTTGGATTTCAAATATCTAATTGTGATCCCATTTAATATCACCATTGATATACAAATTTTGTCTACAATGGATGAAACAAGTAGATTTTTCTTGGTTCAGTTCTATAATTTAAACATTCTGGGTCTCAATTTCCTTGTTTTGAAATGTAGATAAAAATATCCTGACTACCTTAGCAAAAAGCATTTGTAATCATAAAACAACTATATAGATGTTATTATTATTATTAGCCTCTCATATGAGGAAATTCCTTTAACCAATGCAATTAAGTTAATCAGTCAACTAGCATTTATTAATTAGTACATACTAGGCACTGTGCTAATCCTGGGAATAGAAAGACAAAAATCAGACCATACTAGCAAGGAGCTCACAGTCTCATGGAGGAAGGAGAGAGATGATAAGTGAAACACTTATGAACAAAGAAAATAAACACAAGACAAATTGGAAGGAGTCTCAGAAGGAAAGTATTATGAATAAAAAGGACTGGAAAAGTTTTTTAAAGAAGTCCAAGGAACTTGGGCTGGGATTTGAAAGAGACCAAGGAAGCTAGAAGGTAAAGATGAGAAAGGAGTATTCCAGGAAAGGTAATGTTTCAGGTATGGGGGTCAACCAGCAAAAACGTTTGTAAGTCAACACTTTATAATTTATAATCTGAAAGAGTTGTCCAGGACATTAAGGGTGTGAGATTTGAACACTCCCCAGTATGTGTCAGAAGCAGATTATTAGCACAGTTATTATTATTGTTGTTGTTATTTAAAACATGCCCTTATATATTAAAATTTAAGTTAGAAATGTCTTCTCATCCATACTACCCTTTCCTCTAAAAGGTCTTGCCATTAAGATCCTCAGATCTTTTTTTGAATTTAACTAAGTGCTCCTAGGACTCAGGCACTAAATTTTGAATTACAAAATATCTTACACATGAAATTCAAATGAAGCTCATCTCCCTATGGACCATACATCATTTGTCTATTCATTAAAAAAAGGGAAAGATCCACAAAATCCAAATAACCAGCTATAAATTATTCTAAAACATGAATAATTCCTCCAAGTGTTCTCATTACATTTTTTCATTTTTATGGCTCCTATTTAAAGCATCTCAGAGTCAGAGCTCCATGCTGAGCATGAGTCATATTTTTAATCTCACCCTTTGCAGAAATGTGGTCAGGTACTACAAATGATTTGCATGCTTTTAAAAATGCACTTTTGTATGTGTTTCATAACCCTGAATACATTCCACTTTCTTTAGTGAAGGGCTCTATCTCTGAAATGGGCTAAACACTATTCTTTAATTATCTCAGGGCAGAAATGACAGTATCATTGTAGGGATTCTGTGTGATATAGCTTTTCAAAATGGAAAAGTAGAAGTCTGCTGCAGAAAATCTCAAGAACAGTAGCATGAATTTTTATTGAATGAATATTTATTCAGTGCTTAGGTGTGGTGGAATGGATAGTGTGAGGGATTTAGAATCAGGAGAACTTGACTGAATGTGGATCACAACAGTATTTTCACCATTTTTTTGATGTTTGCTTGCTTTTTCTTTCTCATTTTTTCCTTTTTGATCTTATTTTTCTTGTGTAGCATAATAAATGTTGAAATATATATAGAAGAATTGCACGTTTAACATATATTGGATTATTTGCTGTCATAAAGAAGGGGTGGAGAGAAGGTGAAAGAAAAATTTGGAACAAAGTTTTGCAAGGATGAATGTTGAAAACTATCTTTGCATGTATTTTGAAAATAAAAAAGCTATTGTTTAAAAAAAAAGAAAAGAAAAAAGGAAAAAAAAACAGGACTTGAGTTCCTATTCTTCTGAAGAAATTTGCTAGCTGAGTGATCTTGAACAAGTCTTTGAACCTCTCTCAATCTTAGTTTCCCATCTCTAAAATGGTAATAATAGTAGCAACTACCTTAAGGCTGTTGAGAGGATCTCAAATGTAAAGTGAATTTTAAAGTATAAAAACTATATCCAAAGCACCATCCTGCATGCTGGAGATGCAAACAGAAAAGCAATATTGACCCTGCTGTTCTCAAGAAAAGTGTTCACACTCAAACAGGTGGACAAAAACACCTGTAGGAGGTTTGAACTGTCAAGCAGATGTTGTTTGTTATTCCTTCTTGAAAAGGAACATGACATCAGGGAGGCAATGCCATGATAAACAAGTGAGTTGGATTTAAGTGAGGGAAGTTTGCAAAGTGACCAGCCTCCCTTTTTCCTCTAGAGCCACCTGAATTCAGTGGCCAGAGTTAAATCAGGATGGGTGGAGATGGTCCATGAAATAGTAAGTCATCCTTAGATTACAGAGGCAAAAAAGATGGTAGTGCCTGTATTTCCACAGATGAAGTCATATATGTTTCTGATTTTGAACCATTTCATAAAGAAATAAAAATTCATCAGTAACTTCCAAAACTGAGTTTTGGTAGCTGTGCCCCATGAGGTGGTAGGAGTTAGCACACCTTCACTAGGGGGGCACCCTGTGCAATGGCTAGGGAGGCAGGCTAGAAGAAGGGCCTAGGCCAGATTATGGGAGGTTTAAAGGGATACTTCTCTTCCAATTTCTGCCAAGGAGGTAGCTAGGTACCTCAATGGATAGAGTACTGGGCCAGGAGTCAAGAAGAACTGAATCAAAATCCAGCTTCATACATTCACACTAGCTATGTGACTTTAGGCAAGTAACTTAATCTGTTTGCCTTAATCCAGTGGAGAGAGAAATGGTAACCACTGCAGTATCTTTTTTTTTTTTTATTATAGCTTTTCATTTTACAAAACATATGCATGGATAATTTTTCAACATTAACCCTTGTAAAACCTTGTGTTTCAATTTTCCCCACTTCTCCCACCCCCTCCTAGATGGCAAGTAGTTCAATATATGTTTAAACAACATAATAAAAATATGTTAAATCCAATATATGCATACATATTTATATAATTATCTTGCACAAGAAAAATCAAATCAAACCAGAAAAAAATGAGAAAGAAAATAAAATGTAAGCAAACAACATCAAAAAGAGTGAAAATGCTATGTTGTAAACCACACTCAATTTCCACAGTCCTCTCTCTGGGTGTAGATAGCTCTCTTCATCACAGGATCATTGGATCTGGTCCCACTGAAGTATCTTTGTCAAGAAAATTCTAGATGGGGCAAAAAGTTGAATAAGACTAAACAACAATTCCTATTCCTCAGGCTCTTGGAATTCCAGTCCCAATTTATCTGGACTATAGTCCTGGATAATCCCTGGTCTATCTCCACTGGATCTGAGGAAATAGTTATCATCATTGGTTCGATCCACTTGTCAAGTACCATTCTACTTCCTGTCTCAAGACACCAAATTACTGTGGTAATTACATTAGCAGTTGGGACTTAGAACGAATAAGAACTAGTGCAGTGGTTGGGGAGACTTAGAAGTGGAAATAGGTGAAAGGAAGTTCCCTAGATCATTACCCTCCCCAATTCTCACATTCCATTCTGAAGACCATAGAATGCAAATGTAATGGGCATTTAGGCAATCTCATATAGTATTTTTAAAATATTGTTATTTCTTCAGCCTCCATAGTTACCCTAATTCTGATTAATCTATAAATACTTACTTCATGTCCACTTTGTACTAGGTTACAATATGTTAGATAGTGCAGAATAGTAATTATACTTAATTTTGTTTTGAAAGAATTTAGTTTAAGATTGATGAAAGATGAAAAAATAAACAATAAATGCAATAAATTATGTATCACTCAACAAGCATTTATTAAGTTCTTACTATGTGCCAGGCACTGTGTTAAGTGCAAGGATACAAAAAAAAAGCAAAAAGACCGACCCTGCCCTCAAGAAGCTTACATTTTAATGGGACTTTCCTTTAGATTTCTTGATTTTGTACAGCTATCATTAGAACATAGGATGTCCATCCATTAGCCCTTGATTTGATCATAACCAGCCTGCTTCCTTTTCTGGTTATCCATCTTTCTCATAAAGTATTCTGTGTCAGTTTTCCTGCTTGACTTTGACTTTTCGTTGTAAGTTGCTACTTACAAACTTACCATGTTCCACTTCATTATCTTTTGGGTGACACAAAATTTTAATTCTCTGGAGACTGGTATTCTCTTAACTTGTCATCACAAAGCATTACTAGAAGATGAGTGATATTTCTAAAATGAGCCATTGTTGCAGGGACACTGAAAATACTTTACTATTTCTCAGAAGCAATCCATCCTGTTCTCATTTTCATGTTCAATCATGAATATGGATCACCGTTCACTTGAATGTCAGTCCACTGCTAGATCAGCTTCATGGTCTCTCCATTTAATTGCGTATCATAGTCTGGATAAAAGGCCTTCATCATTTCTTTTTTTCTACAGACTTTGTCCACTTTCATTTATTATTCTTAAATCCTGTTTTCCAAAATTTTTTGTGTCTTTCCTATGCTTATCACTACATCACCTACAATGAAATCACTTAATGATGTGTGTGTGTTGATTTAAAAATTTTAAACCTTTTAAAAATTTCTCTTTTTAACCTTTGCAAGAGACACTAAGACATAGACTATATCTTCCTGGTTGTCCTGAAAATTGCTAGCATGAGAACTACAATGGGAGAAGTCTATGGATCTTATGAAATGTTGTTTGTTTGTTTGTACTGGTTTTGAGGGTACAATAAAACCAATTCTCCTTATCCCAGGAGAACTTGGAAATTATTCTTCTATTTAGTTGCAACTTCTTTTTGTCATTTGGTTTCATTTATTGGAAGAATGTTAAGACTAACAGGATTCATTCACTCTAGTGAAATTTATGTCTACTGGAGAATAGCTCACATTTAACAACTACAAGTTTCTCTGATTTGTTAAATATTAAAAATAGCAGCTGCAGAAAACACTAAGAAAGCTATAAGACTTTAGTATATCATATTGCAGGTAACATAATATAATAACTATAAAAACAGTTTTTATTTACTCTGAATTTCCTGTAGTTTAAGGAATCATGGTGTAGTGATAGGAATATTAGGGAACTTAGAGCTTTGGTATAGAAATCATGAAGATTCTATTCTAGTCTTGCCTCTCCCATTAATGTATTACTCTATCTCTTTTGAGCTTCAATACGCTCATTTGCAAAAGGAATTGATCTACATAATTTCCTTATAATATCAAAATTTCTATTAACTTACATAACACATAAAATTGATAATTACAAATGATTCTTAAAAGTTATATATTATTTAACAGAAAATATACTATTTATATAATTTTCATAAACATTAAAATATTTAAATGCTATCTTTCATCAGAAAATATAGCAGATTTCTGTATCTTCATTTAGCACTTAGTAATTACCTTGTATTGCATCTTAAGAAATTTACTTACGTTCCATAAAATAGGGCCCAGGTTCAATTCTCCATACAATTTGTCCTTTTTGTGTCCCAGTCACACCTCGGTTTTTGGAATCCCAAAAGTTGGCTGGAGAATTCTCATCTAGGAAAACCAAAGACAAAAACATCTCTTTAGCTAGAATCATGATTGTTTCTCCCTTTCAAGATCTTAAAAGTCTAATACAATTTCTGTGACAGAGGAAGGGATAACAAAGAAGAAAGAAAAAAAACAGAGGAAAGAATACTATTATTATTGATCATAAAACTGTGCTGAGTTCATGAGAAAATTATGCTATATTTTTTTCAAATGGACCCTCACAGCCACAAGTCATTCTTTTTATATCTCCCTAATCAGTTCAGTATCCCACTCACTACAGTGAGTGGCTTTTCCATGCCCTTTTTTCCTTTCTCACTATCACTCAGTCTCCCCCCAGTTTCTTCTCTGGGAACTTTTATTCTAGTCCTGCCCTCTCACTAATTAGATTGTACTAAATATATTTTTGTATCTCTCTTGTCTCACATGAAAAGATGGACTGTCTACCTGCCAAGATAAACCCCCCCATTAAAAAGTTCTCCAACAGATTATAACCTTCATATAGAGTACCCCAAATTCTTAGAGCAACTTTAAGCTATTAATACCTTTTTAAACATTATTCTTCATTCTCTCCTTGTCTGCCTTTTACTGGCTGCTTCTTTGCTACCTAAACATAAGACAATGTCTTACTCATTCTGAAAAAACCCTTCACTTTATTCATCAATTCCTATAGTACTGTCCTATATTTCTTCTCACTTTCATAGCTAATACTCTTGAGAAGGCTACCTACAATTAGTGTATTCCTTTCTTTTCTTCTTACTCTCCTTAACACTACAATCTGGCTTCAGATATTATAACTGAAACTGCTCTCTCCGAAGTTACCAATTAACTCAAAGCCTTCTCTCAATCCTCATCCTTCTTGATCTCTCTTTGATGCCTTTGATATGGGCTAGCACTAATCTCTTTCCTCACCCCTAGTCTAACATCTTCAAGTGCCTATTGGATATCTCAAATTGCATGTGTCAATGAATTCTTCTGAAACTCACCATGTCAAAAACTGAACTCATCATTCTTCCTAAAGTCTCCCTCTTTTCTATTTCCCTATTAATGTTAGGGTTATCCCCATATTCCTAGTGCTCCTTGTTCACAACCTACATGTCATCTCTGATTCCTTCCTCTATTTCACCATAACCCAATCTGTTGCCAAGTCTCATAGATTCTACCTTCATAACATCTCTCAGACATGTCCCCTTCCCTCTGACACTGCTATCATCTTGGTGCAGATTCTCATCATTGCCTGACGCTATTGCAATAGCAATGCCCTCAGTGATTTTTCAGTCTTTCCACATTCTAATACAACTTTCACTTAGCTGTCAAAGTGAGCTTCCAAAATGCAAGTGTGACTGCATCATCTCTCTGTTCAAAAAATTCCAGAGCCCTCTTCTTATGTCTAAGATCATATATAAAATTCTCTGCTTGTTTTTGCAGTACTTTGTTTATAACTTGGTCCCTCCCTGTAATTCGAGTCAGCCTCCTCTCTATATACTCTAAAATCCTGATACTGATCTCTTTGTTCTCCTGACTCAATGCACTTTAATGCTTGTACAAGATGCCTGAAATTCTCTTTCTATTCATTCATGCATACTAGATTCCCAGGTTTCTTTCAATTATCAACTAAAATTACATTTTCTCTAAGAAGGCTTTCCCAGTCCCTTAAAGCCTGTTATTTCTTTCTATGATTTTCATTCTCTCTCCCCCTTCCTCTCTTCTTCTTTCTCACCCTCCACTTCTCCTTAACATTCTATCCCTCCCTCTTCCTTTTCTTCTTCTTCTCCCTTTCCCTCTCTGCTTCCTGACCCTGTCCCTTCTGCCCTGCTCTTCCTCCCTCCTTTCTTCTCTTCCTCTCACTCTCCCCCTTTCCATTCTCCTCTCCCTCCCTCTTTCCTTCTCTCTCTCGCGCTCTCTCTTCTCTTCTCTTCTCTTCTCTTCTCTTCTCTTCTCTTCTCTTCTCTTCTCTTCTCTCTCTCTCTCTCTTTCTCTCTCTTACTTTCTCTCTCTCTTTTTTTTTTCTCTCTCCCCCCACCTCTCTCTCTCATGCTATATGTTTGCATGTTACTTATCCCCTTATCCTCTTTTGGATAGGAACTGTTTTTGCTATATTTAATATTGTCAATACAACACAATGCCAGGCATAGAATAAGTGCTTAGTAAATGATTGTCGACTTCATTTAACTATTGGGCACTTTCTCCAAATACTGTATAATAGTAAGTTCATATGTCAAAGGGGCATTGAAAAAATTGCAATATGTTGAATTTCTTCCTTCCTAATTCACTTTTTTGTGGAGTAGAAGATGTTGCGAGATCTTTTTGTGCTATAATGAAATTAACAATAACTCATAACTCTATAGCATTCTAAGATTTGCCAAGGATCCTCATATATGTCTTTCCCCAGTTTACAAATGAAGAACCTAAGGTTCAAAAAAAAAAATGTGACTTCTTAGGATCATGCAGATAATAGGCTCAATGCAAGTTTAGTACTTTTTCTTTGCTACAATACAGGCAAAAGAAAAAAGGAGCGCCAACAAAAGCAGATACATGTCAAAGGTATGAATATTACTCTCAAAAAACTAAGGAAAAAAAAAACTATAGAAGGGCCAAGGGACCAAAAGTAGAAGCACAGGTGGTGCTTTTTTTTGGTGGTGATTGGGAGTTGAGCCTAATCTGAGGGACCTATGCAGAGGCTCAAGGGCAAGAGTTTTCTTTGCTCTCTAGATCACAGCTTCTAAAAATTTTTCCACTTATGACCCCTTTTTTACCAAAAATTTGTGCATGACCCCATGTCAAATTTGAGCCCAGATTTGTCTAACAGCATTCACGCCTATGTACTGAAAAGTGTGCATGTTGTGTGTTTTAGAACCAAGGCTGCAGTAAAATCACACAATGCAACAGAACACTACCAGAAACACCTCAGATTCATTATGCATTTGATTTTGAATTAATTTTCAGTCATTGCATTCAGAAGTCTTTTACTATTGCCAAATTTTTGTGACCCTCCTATATTCAGTTATACAGGCCCATATAGAGTTACAACCCACAGTTTAAGAAACTTTGCTATAAAAGATAATAGCTGGAAAATAGTAGTTTTGCAGATGTTTACTCAAAACAAGATGCAATTGTATTTTTAGGATAAGGTATACAAGCAATTTAAGGAAAATTGACTATAGCTGATAGAAGAGTTGATATAAACGCTGGGAGGGGGTGAGGCAGTGTAAGTAAAAATGGACACAATTTCAGAGCTGGCAATTATGTAGGATTTTACAGTTTTACAAGACTATACTGAGAAGTAGAGAGAGACAATCATATCATACACAGGATTTGAATCTAACTGAGCCTTCCTTACTGTGAAGCTTTAAGTTTGCAAAGGGCTTTACCATATTGCCTCACTTAATTCTAAGAACTCTAGGAGGTAGATGTTCTTGTTATTTATATTTTACATATGAAGAAGAGAAGGCGAAAATGAAGCAGAGGTAAAGACACTTGGCTAGGGTAATAGCTAATAAATACTGAGGGTATATATGAACTCGTCTTCTCAACTCCTTATTTACTGCCCTTCCTGGCTGCTTCTGAAGACCTCGTTAGGCATACGGAGGTCAAATAAACTTGTCCAAACTTACAAGATGTCAATGGCAGATTTAAAATTTGAATACTGGTCCTCAGGCTCCAAAGTGGTTGCTCTTTTCTGGTTCCCCCAGAGCAAACATACTGTTTGGACTTAATTCATTTAATAGAACCCCTGGGACTAGGCTAAATTCCTTATTGCTTATGGAAGATCTTAAAAACCTTGTCCTCCAACTTTGTTGGGGAAGATTAGTGAGTTAACTTAAGCTTTGTTTTCCTCATTTGTAAAATGGATATAAATCTTTTTCTTTCCTAACAGTCCTCATTTTTTTTCCCATGACCCCACAATGTCTCTTCAGGTACCAAGGAAGCTTTCTGAGCAAGTCTTTAATTTGACATAATACCAGAAGCAAAACTAAGCATTATGATAATAGTAGAGATGATCAAAAGAATCACTCATCCCACACCCTATGTATTTAGCTCTTGAAGCATTTACACTTTAGTTTATCTCACTAATATCACCTATAAGTTGACAAATAATTATATTCTAATTAAAAACTTTTTTTTACAGAAGAGACTATGCTTATTATAATAGATCTTAAATAATAAGGGACCACTATCCTTTGGATGTCATGAACTGTAGATACAAGGTTTCTAAATAAAATAACCAACCAGTTCTAGAAATATTTGCCTTTTAAAATCCCAAGTGATTGATATATTGATAGGAGAGAGTGCAGTATAGTGGAAAGAGCCCCCTCCGGAATCACAGGGACCTGGGCAAATCAGGGAGGCAGAAGGAGCCAATAAGAAAGAAAGAACTGATCAATAAGATGCCACACTGAGGAACCATAGGCAGCTACAGAGATGGCAGAACACCATCTGTCAGGATAGGACCAAGTTTGTGACAAAAGACTGTGCCCCAGGAAATATGGCTTTGAAGAGAAATAAGCCTTTTGTTTTGTGCAGTTTTTCTCACTTTAATTTTTCTAGTATCTTCTATAAACTCATAGAACCATATTTTTAAAATTAAAAAAATTGGGGCTCCTATAGCAGCTCTGAAAAAATATGTCTAAAAAGTTTTGTAAAATGTGATTGATATCAGCCTCTCAAATTCTAGTGAAGGTCATCCAAGAAATTTGATTTTTAAAATTATATAGAAATACCTAATGAAATGGATGCTATATAGTATATACAGAATAAACCACAAGATGACTACATTATAAATAATTGCCATCTTTAAAAAATGAAAAATATGGAAATAATTATAACAAAAGATTTTTTTTTCTCCAAACACTGTCCTTTTGCTATTTTTCTTGAATTTTATATTTTAGCTGTTGGGTAGGAGGCAGTGAGGTGGAAAAGAGAAGAGAAAGCTTTATAAAAACCTGACAGTTGGGTGGAAATTGGCAACCAAAATGGTTTGGGGGTTGGTATTTTTCTCTTTCTTTTAACTTCTAGGAAAAAAAATCTTTTGTTTTTATTCATGGAAATTCAGTGTCCTCAGTTTTCCCACCTGTAAATTGAAGGGCTTATGTTACCCATGATCATAGTTTTAGTTAGAAGAGGCCTAATCCTCAGAAGGTACCAAAGTGAAGTCCTTGGCATTCCCAATATTTCCTTTTCCTCAGCTTCTGATTTCAAAGAAGGAGGAAACAGATTCAGGGAGATTCTGTGCCATCAGAGACAAAGTCTGAAAAGGTTTTCTCTTTCATGGAATCCCAGGTTCACTCTCTTCTAGCATCTGTGTTTCCCTCTGCATCTCCACAGGACCATCTCCCACCTCAAGAAAGACCACAAGCTATAAAGCTAGAAAGGACCTCACAGATCAACTCATCTAATCTCATTTTACCAACAAGGAAATCCAGAGAAGCAACTTGCTCAAGTTCCCATTAGTAACACGTGGAAATAAAACTCACACTTTCTGCCCTCAAATCCAGTACTCTTTACATTATACTGTGAAACTAAAATGTGGAATTGGACAGCTACAGAGTGAAAAGAAGGCAAAGGATACAAGAGCTAATTGACTACCATCAGTGCCATGAAATTTTTCTCTTATAAATAAAAAAACTGAGGCAGCCTTTGTATGAGTGATTAGAGAGCTGTCCTCACAGCTTGGTTTAAATCCCACCTTTGACCCTTAATGGCCATGTGGATCTGGGTAAATCACATAACCTCAGTACTCCAGCAGCAATCTGAAATTGTGATATTTGCAGGGGAAAAAAGGTGTTTACTTGTTCTTATAGGAGTATCCTCATTTGGAAATTCTCTGTATCAGTGAAATAGGTTTAGTCCTTATTCCAAACCTAAATAAAAATGGTCCCAGATTTACTTCCACAAAAATCCTACTCCAATGTCTCATCATGGTGTGAACCTGTCTATGACTTTGGGAAGGGAAAGCCAGAAAACTCAGGTTCTAATATGCCCTACCATATTGGAAAGGCTTTTCTAATAAGCTCATCAATGGAATACACATGCATATGTAAATACAGAGATATACATATGAAAACATTCATATACACTCATGTGTACATACAGAGGCATATACACAAATGCACTTATGTTTACCTATCTATATGTGTGTGTGTATATATCTCTAGATATTGGTCTCTATATGTAGATATAAATGTAGAGAGAATCAAGGACAGACAGACAGACAGATGCTAGCCTAGCTACATATGACAAAATTTTTGGAGGTCCCAAGGCACCTCTGTAAAATAGATATCAAGTTTTAAAAGATAAGCTTCTCCAGTAAGATACAAATTACATGAGAACAAAGACTTTTATGTTTGTTTCTGTTTCTGTCTTATATGAAAAGCATGTAATGTCAGGTAAGATATAACTGAAAAAATGTAGGTGGTGCCATAACAAAACATACCAAGAAAAACTCAAGAAAATTTTATTAAGTTTAATGAAGTGTATAGTCAAGAAGCATTTATTAAGTAATCACTGTGCTCCAAATACTGTGCTAAGCTCTCACTAGATGAAGAGAGACAAACTAATTCCTACTCTGAAAAACCTCAACCTAGATTCAAGAAAGGGGAAACACAAAACTGATAAAATTATAGATCTTTAAAGTGTGGGAATAACTAAGATATTTTACATACCATATCTTTAAAAAAAAAAATAAGAGTGGAATAAGAGAGAAAATAAGCTTATAGGAGAAAAGAAAGGGGATATGGAAGAGGAGACCCCAAAAGATAACTGGCCAATTTTAATATTCTTTTTAAAAAATTTAATGTCTGTCTGGATATAGTGTACCCAAAATTTTACTCTGAGTTTTTTCTCCCTTCTGTTGAGCTTTCCTTTAGTTATCCAGAGGAAAGAGATAAAGTGTGCAATTATTTTGTGAATTCAAACTTTTCTTCCTTATGATTAAGTTAGTTTTTTAAAAATGTTCCTATATGATAATCAAATAAAACTCAAACTCACGATGGGTGTGTAGAAATACTTTTTGGTCACATTCCACAGCATACACAGCTCTATTTTAATGATTTGGTGATGAGGGAGCGGCAAAGATATTATCTTTCAGATAAGCTCTTTAGAGCCTCAAGACAAGCTGAGAAATAGGTCCCTTCCTATTACAAATCACATGACTTCAAAGCCACCTGGTTCAAGAACTTAAGCACAATCCTAAAAACAGGATAGCCAGTTGCACCTGTGTACTTACCGCAAAAGGTGGTATCAGGTGTCTTTCTCCTCTACCTGCTCTTGGTCCCCTTTTTTTCCTACTTCATGATACCCTTAAAGGAGTTAGATTGCCACAATAGTGCTGTGCCCTGAATATCTCTGCATATATTCTCCCTTGTATCTATTTAATATCTCCTTTCCTTCATCTTCTGGTTTCATTAGATGAATGAAAGGGTGGTAAACAAGTGCATTTTTAGGGAGATATAAAAAGTAGTAGGTTGTGATTTAAATGTCACAAAACCTGTGTCCAGTGTTAGTTGAAAGGACCAAAATTTCTACAAGATTGTTATGATAGTACTATTGAATCTTTTGTTTAAAACAGTATAAAATATTTCAGATATTATAATTACATAACTCAAATTTAATGATTTTTCCAAAATTTCCCCAAACTCTGTCTCTTTTCAATACTACACACACACACACACACACACACACACACACAACATAAACACGAACAAGATTTTACAGCTGGATGGCCTACAACTACTTACTTCAACCCAAATCTGGAAAAAACATCTCCTCTACAACATGCCTTTGCTTGAAGACCTCCAAAAATGGGGAAACCCACTTCTTCCAAGCTGTGAAGTTTTCCCTTATTTCAAATCTGACTCTGCCTTTTTGCAATTTCTATCCTTTGGGTGCTAATTTTACCCTCCTGGCATTGAACATGTAGCAGTGAAAGTCAGTTGTTTGGAAATCT
Organism: Antechinus flavipes; assembly: GCF_016432865.1. Lineage (NCBI taxonomy): Eukaryota > Metazoa > Chordata > Mammalia > Dasyuromorphia > Dasyuridae > Antechinus > Antechinus flavipes. The sequence continues at coordinate 387,263,438 of NC_067400.1, read as the reverse complement.
TTTTCCTCCATTGCTAGAAAATATACTGCCAGCTTGACTTAAACATAGAATAAAGAAGGGACTGGAGTCAAGATTAGGCAAACTATGTGAAACCTTACCTAATATCATATGACTAATTTCAAGCAAAATTTGGGCACATTTTCTTAAACAAATCCTATCTCAGCTAATAAGAGATTTCATAATAAAACCAGAGACCACTATGTTTCAGTCTTTCACAGCTGTTAAAAATCATAGGTGTAGAAAGTCATAGCCACGACAGAGTTATTTTTAGGACTATTTTTTTTTTTTTTTTTTTTTGCTAAAAAGACTTTTTTTTCCTAGTATGGAATAATATCTCAGAAGAAATCTTTTGATACATTCTTGTAAATGAAAAAATATTATTTGTATAGATTTACAAAAACCAGGGGATCACATTTTACTCACCAAAGCTAAAACTGTATAATACAATATATTGGGAAAGCAGAACAACGCACCTGCCTTGGGTTGAATTCTAGACCAGCATTAGAGGAGTTGGCATTGATTACATTCTTTTTATACAATTTTAGCCCAAAAATTTCCAGGATCCTCCAGACATATACATTAGTGCTCGCTCATCATTTTTTTCCCTAGCTTTGGTTGTTTTCTCTCTTCTATCTATTCCCTTCAGCAAACAGAAATTATAAAGTAGCTTTCATGATGAATCATATATTTTCAGAAAAAAAAAATGTGTCCAAGTGTATTTAAAGGGTCAAATATTGCCAGAGGCTGTAGTTATCAAGAAGCATTACTCAAGATTCGAAATGATGCCTTTAGGAAGAAATGCTCTAAAATTCTATGGTTCTTCACATTTCTTCCATCCATTAGTTCTGATTTGACAAAACACACTTCTCTCTGTGGCCAAAGTTTAAAATACATTTTCATTTAAAAAAATGAAAAAGGGAAGGCAGAAGGAAAATATATCATTAACTTAAGCTAAAAAAAAATTTGAAAAAAATATAGGCCCAATATGTTATAAAGACCAACTGTCATAGAAGTGATTTACAAAGCAAAATGTTCTACAACAAACCTCACAGTCATTACAATCTCATATTCTTCTTTAATTTCTTGAAAAAAAATTTTTTATAGAAATACAGGTGTAACTAATTCAAAATTCTAAAACCAAGCAATAAGAGTTTTTATGTACCTACCATGTGCCAGTAAATGTACCAGACAATACCAGGCACTGGGAATATAAGTCCAAAGAATAAAACAAAACCTATTCCCAAAGAACTTGCATTCTAATGGGGAAGAAAAATACATATAAAAACATATTCAGTATAAATGTAAATTAAATACCAATACATACAAATAATTATGTACAGGATAGTTTGAGTAGAAAGTCACTAATGGTTTCTTGATGCTTATGTTGCATATTGAAGGAAGAAAGGATCCTGAGGAAGAAATCAGGAAAGAGTATATCTCCTGCATATGGAATGACTAGTTTAAAAAGCAAGAAAGTGAAAGATGGTAAGTCATGAGCAAGGTTATTAAAAAAAATTGCCTGTATTTCAAACAGCAAAAAAGTGTGATATCCAATGAGGCTAAAAATACATGGTAGGGCCAGACCTAAAAAGCTTAGACACAACAGGAAGTCCTCAAATTGATTGAGTAGGGAAGTCAAATGGTTGATTAGTATTTAAGGGAAATTACTTTGGCAGCATGGAGAGGGCCATGAAACAATTTCAACATTCTCTTTGTCAAGACCAACCTCCTTTAAACCACTTTCCAAGCTATACCATATTCCTGGAAGACCCACTCTTTCCACTTGTCCATCTGCTCTCCTTTTCCCCTCCTTCTTCTAACTCTAATTTTTTTTTGTCTTCTCATGAAATTTTCCTGAAGTAATCCAAAGAAAAATGACTTTCTTCAATCCTGTTTTTTTCCCCAGATTATAAATTAAAATTTGTCAAGTTTAAGAACTGTACCCTTATCTTGAACATACCTTTTTTTTTTACAATTGGTATCTTTAGCCATCTTTATGATAGTTTTTAAATTATTTTGAATATTAATTATTATATCAAGATGTGAACATTATATTAATATAGAAACATTTGCAGTATAGAATCATGCATTATATATAATTGACAATATATTAATATAGTATTAGTATATAATGGCATAATTTATTATGATTAATTTATTATTATTTTGAATATCATAGCTATGATTTGATTGTTGTAGGGCACTGTTTTAGACACTGAAAAATTAAGTGACTTGCTTAGGACAACTAGAAGCATATCTTCATATATATTTTAAATATGCATTGTCTTACTTGAAATATAAATATGCAGAAATCTTTTATGCATAACTCTTGGTACAGTTTTATCATAACTATCATAAAGACAACAACTAATCTACTTATGTCCCATTGGAAGCAATGTTTTGTTTTTCTTTAAATAACCAAATACCTTCATTTCCTAATTTCATTTCTTTCTTACCCTTTTAAATACACACATACATTATCTTAGTCTGAATTTTTTAAAAAAGTTTCAATTATATTTTGTTTGAACATATTCTGCTTTTTTTTATTCACCAAATGATCCAGTATCATGCGTTAAGTTCTTAGCCACATAATACATAGTTATGTTATGCTATAACCATTCAGGGGAAATAAGGTTAGTGCTGCAGAACTTTTGAATAGGTTACTAAGAGTATATAACATGCTGAATTCAATAGAGGTTATACTTATCTAAATCTACATTAACTAGGACCCCTATAAGGAATCATGGGGTATTTAGAGAAGTGCTACCATTCCCCTATGTGACAAAATCAAGATTCTAGGGACATATAATCAATGGAAGATTCCTTAGCCACAAACACTCTGAAAAGTACCCAAGACCTACAATGAGATTTTAATTAAATATTTTCCATTATTCCCTTTTAACAGTTAGCAACAAGTAAACACTACTAAAACCACAAGGTAAACAAGCTATTTTCAACATTGGGTGAAGTTCTTAGAGAATTTTTGGATCCTCCTGGAAGTTAATGTTATTCTTATATAGCAATTCTCACTTTGAGGCTTCTCTGTGCTTGAGTGGGTAATGAGCTTTATTTAATTACATAATTATGAAATATAACACATAGGTTATCTTTGGGAATTGGGATTGACATCTATTAAGGGCTTGTTTTATTTAGCGATCAAGACAAAGCTCTTTGAATTGACAATTCAATACTACAAATATCTATTTAGTGCCTCCCATATGCAAGACACCAGGCTTAAGCTATATTAGAGAAAACAGTCCTTTCCCTCAATGAATATAGAGAGTACTGAAAGATCCCATCCTCTTCTCTGAAATTCAGACCACAAAGAATTTTTGTTCTATTCCTATCTTCCTAATTGTCACACATTGTCCTCTAGAACATTTCTCCATCTTCTGGTTCTGTGGCCTGGTTTTAGTTATCTGGCTTAGTCTTTTTCCTCTTTTCCAACCCATTCTCTCATTCTTTTCACCTTAAACATACATTTTCATGACTAATAAATTTCTTGACATCTCCCTCTATTCTACCCACCTATCAGCAACTACTACACCTAAGAATTTGTAATCAGCTGGGAAAACATTAGCTCAAAAACCCTGAATACTAAAATTGTCCTCTCTAATTCCATACTTTTCCTAAGCTTATTCTTTTGATTTATAATGAGTACTACTCCCTTGACCCCATGCCCTTTTGTTCTGCAAAGAATCCCTTATTCCTGTCCGTGCTCTATTTAGATTTCATTTGCTTCCCTGATGACCCAATAGTCAGTCACTCCAACAACACATTTGGCATCAACCTACAATTATTGTCCAAGTGCTGCTTAGAGCCAACTTTAATGTTTCTCAGGCTGACTTTTATTTGACTGCTCACCTGAAACTTAGGTTAATTATCAGTTTATTTGTTATTACATGGAATCTTTAAAATTCTGGTTTGTTTTTAGATATTATAATGTGGGCATTGCCAGACAATAGTTAAGAATTTTAACAAGAAAACAATGTTTTTTTTCCCCCAGTAGGTAAAAGGTAGGGCCTGCCCTCATCGTTACTTCCAAATTAGTCCTATGTCTTGTACCCCCAAAACTATAAAACTATAAAATGATGTCCATGAATTGTCAAAAGGATTTGACATCCACAAATATTTTAAAGTTATGCATTTAATTTATATTTTTAATAAGTCTAATTGGATATCAAGCCTTCAAATAACAGGACTCTAGACAGGAGAAAAATAAATAAATAAATCACAGATTTAGATATCCTTTCCTACACTTTGTATGCTCTACAGATCACTCCATTCCTTTAAGTTCAGGGTTCTGTTCTTAAGTTTAAAATGAAACAAATCAATTCTATCAAGTCAAAATAACAGCATTTAGGATGTGTTTCACTATGCATACCCGTCTACACTAGGCTGAAACTGTGTGTTTTTATAGGAACTAAGGACTAGTGAGCCCTTTCAGAGGTAAACCACAGCTCAGGGCCCACCTCTGACATATTCACTAGTGTTTTTCTGGGCAAATCACTAATTATTTTTCTAAGATTCACTCTACATAGAGAGTGAATCTTAGAAAAATAATTTTTATATATATACATACATACATATCTACACATACAGAAATGCAAAGTAGGAACAAGTTTCATACAGGCAATTTATTCAGCTGGGAGCTCCTCATACCAATGATATCATCATCATCACCATTTGAATTTGTATTTTAAGTTTTTTACAAATATCTATTTGATCCTCACAACAACCTTGGGAGATAGGGGCTATTAAGATCCCTATTTTATTGATGAGGAAGAAGAGGCAAAAAGCAGGTTACTTAACTTGTGCAGGACTATGTAGCTAGTGAGTGTCTGAAGTCATACTTCATCTCAGGCCTTGAGGACTTCAGTCCAGTGTTCTATCCACTATGCTGCATAGGTCCATTCCCTAGCCTCCCTACTGAAGTTTATATAGTCTATACCTTATTCCAATTCCTTTAGTTTTGAGGTTTCTATTCTTAAGTTAAACTTTTAAGAATTGATTTTCCTCTCAAATCACAAGAGCAGTGGCTAGAATGTTTCACTATGTATATCTTTCCACATAAGCTTTAGATCGAAATACTTTGTATTTTTACATCATCGGTAAAATGTTCTGAGAATGAAACTTCCTAATCCATCAAAAACATCACAGATGATTCCAAGTTTATGTGGTCATGAAGTCTATTCTTAATGCAACAACAATTACTACAGCAATCAGAGAGACAGACATCATCCTTTTACATTCTTATTCAGAAAAGGAGTCAAACACACCAGAACTGCCCCAGAGATTTGCAATATTGAAAAACTTTGACTTTCTGAAAATCTAGCCAGAATCTATTCTGTTGAGAGGGTGAAGGACAGTTGTATTCACTTTCCCTAGCCATACTATGGGAGAATGGATCATTTGCAAGCACACTGCAGAAAGGATGACAGAAAGAACTGTAAATAACCCCAATACCTGCTTTATCACAAAGCAAACCTGGAAAGAATGGAGAACATGTCACTGCACAGGGAAATCTTACCTCGTGTTATCCCAGAGGGGCTCTGCCTTTTCCACAGCTAAGTGCATCCATCATTTCAGCCCAGATTCGTGAAGCGGCAAATAAGAAAAGTAAGTCCGTCTCCGAGAGTTCATTTCTCTTTTGCTAAACAATGGACCTATCTTCACAACATGCAAGGGAGTGATCAGGAAAGTTGTGTCCCAGGAGAGACAGTTCTATGCAGAGAGGAAGAAGTCATTCAAAGCTGATCCTTTCCTCTATCTGCTTCCCAGTTTCTGCAGCTGCTTCTCTTCCCTTTGTGAAAAGTGTCCAGTAATGGAGCATTTAAACTGGGTACTAATGAAATACTAGCTCATCAGGAGAGTTCTGCCCAGTTGAGAGAAAGCCTGACAACTCTCCTGCTTGAATGAAAGCTTATCTATGTTTAGGCATCCTAAGTAAAAAACAGAATTGTATTATGTCCCTTCAGCTCAGCCAGCTGTGGCCACTCCCCTGCAAAGGGTACAGGATGCAATCGGCCCATCCTCCCTCAGCTTCCTTCCTTTACTTTTCCATGGGAGAATTCCAAAGAACAAGCTGTGTGAACACACACACACATACACACACACACACACACACACACACACACACACGAGTGAAATGGAGTGCTATCAAATTAGCTTTTAAAAAAGTGTAACTGAGTTAGTTACACAATGAAATAGAACTCAGTGGACTTTGATAAATTAACGGGAATGAAACCAATTTCATTTAGAAGGAAGAGAAGAAGAAGGGAATAAGCATGTACATAGCACCTCATATATACTAAGTACTGTACTAAGCACTTGCACTTTACAAATATTATCTTATTTTATTTTCACAACAGCCCTAGGAGGTAGATCCTAATTTTATGCCCATTTCACAGATGAGAAAACTGAAGCAAGCAGGGATTAAATGACATGTTCATGGTCATGCACCTAATAAATATCTTAGGATAGGTTTAAATTCAGGTCTTTCTAACTCCAGACCCAGAACTATATCCAGCTCCAGCTCACCATCTTTCAGCTCACCAGCATAATTATTTAGTGAAATAGCTATATGGCATTCTAGCCAACACATGAGAGGAGAGGATAATGTGTAAATGAGTAATTAAAGGAGTGATCTCTAGAAGATCTCCCAAGTCTAACAGATTTGATGGCAAACTCCTGTCAAAGATTTGCTTTTAATACTAAAACTGCACAGTTTTAATAATACCAAATGCTGCACAGAGAGATAGGAGGATAACATGTGAGTAATGTTACATACTATCAGACATGGTCAATGTGTCACTTTATATTGCTTGACTACATTTCATTTTTACAAGGGAAGGCTCTATAATACAGGAGTATACTAGAAGAAATGTCTAAAAGAAAGACATCAATAAAACTTTTTACAAATAATAAATTGGATAAAAGCCATGGTTCTAGCTACTTCATTTTGTTACTTCATTTGTTAAATGAATGAATGTCCTTTTTGTATTGCAATTCGTGTCTCTCCACAAAGCACCTAATTTCACAAACAAGAGAAAAAAATTCTATAACTAATGGACCGCATGAGGAAAGAGAGGTTCATTGAATTTAAACCATTCATCATTGGGCTGCAATATTCTCCAACTACTTTATAACCCAGAAATTAAAGTGGTCCTGGAACTTTAAGAGGCTTCAAATGCAATGGGTGAGAGACTGAGTAGTAATGAGGACCTAGAACACCAGGATTGAACTCAAGAAGACTCAACTTCCTAAGTTCAAATGTAGACTTAAATACTTAACTGTGAAATAACTGTGAAATCCTGGACCAGTCACTTAACAATGTTTGTCTCAGTCTCCTCATCTGTAAAATGAGCTGGAGAAGAATATTGTAAACCACTTCAATATTCTTGCCAAGAAAACCCTAAAAAGGGTCACAAAGACTTTGGCATGATTGAAAAATTACTGAACAACATGAAACCAAAACCAAGGTTCATTTTCTTGTTCATTTGTCTAGTTCATTTCAAAATCTAGGAATACATTTTCTAAGAAAATAAGAACCTCCTACCTACCCCCCCCAAAAAAAAATCAAAAGATGCCGCCATCTTTACTGTGTTTACTTAGCTTAATCCTTAAATTCCTACTTGCTATGCCAGCCCCCCAAAATATATAGTGGAATAAAAATTATATTCACATATGAGCTTAGACTAAAGATATATTTTATCTAAGACACGTTAAATAAGACATACTGATGGCCCTTTCTTGGCTACGGGTGGAGCTTTGAGAAACACTTCAAGCACATCAGCCTATTTTATTTAAAGTGATATTATGTTCATCTACATCTTCAATCTTTATAGATCTAAGATGACTTTAATTGCTCTCTCTAGTTCACAGCCTTATACATTCCTCTCAAAGCCCATGAAAACTAAAGGAGAAATGAAAGGAGAAGTAAGAACACAGGGCACTTTGCATACTTCACATACTGTTGAAGGGATTACAACCCAAAAGATCATTTAAAGTAGCTCATATATAAAGTGATGTAAATTCTTGTATATATATACTTCTATCAGCATGGAGATGGTTTTGCAATACATATGACAGCCCATGTAATCATTATACAGTTACCTACAGGATAATTTATTGAATGTTACAAAGCTAATTAGTATTATTACAAATAGAATTTGAATCCAGATCTTCCTGGCTCTATCCACTATCTCATGCCATTTCTATCACCTAAAATATATGGCAGGAAGGAAAGTTCCATAGTCCTTATGTTTTATAAAATAGTCAAGTGAATCTGTTTTATTTTTCAGGTGTTCCTTCCAATTATGCACAATATCTGTTTCCCTATCCTATTTAACTCTTGTTCATGTTCAGCCAACAGTTGGAAAGAGATAATCCACTCATTGTTCTAAAAGCCTTTTTCACTTTTTGGCAATAGTTTAAGAGTACTAGGAGACACTCTAGCTATTCATCTGCAGTCCTTCATGTTTGTCACATAACCATTCTTGCTATAAAATTTCTTGATTCTTTCCTTTATTTGTTCCTCTTCAGAGTTCCCTATTGGTTATATGTTGTAGTCTGCTCATACCCACTATGCACCTCTCCTTTGTTCTCTGAATGCTACTCATCCTAAGTTTTTCAGAGACTGGTATTCCATGCCTCTGCAATATAGCAAAACTAATAGAATTTTACATTTAAAAACATGCTCATCTGCTTTTCTGAGTAGCTTAAGTGGGATCAGTGAAATGGCTTATTTAAGATAAAATACAAATTCCTTCCTTTGGCATTGAAAAACCTTTACAATCTGATTCTAATATTTATTCCAGGCTTTTTGCATAGAACTGTTCTTATATATTCCACCTCAAACCCATTAAAACTAAAGGTGAAAAGAAAGGAGTAGGAACACGGGGCATTTTCCATCTTCACATACTGTTGGATGAATTGCAATCCAGAAGAATGTGAAAGTAACTGTCAAAAATATGAAGTGAATACATTCAAGCCAACCCTGCTATATTTACTAAACTTCCAGAATGACATGTTGGGCATATAGGATACCTCACTAACCAAGCCTGGATTGCTTTTCCTTCCTCACTTCTACCAGGTAGCAACCCTCACTTTCTTCAGTGCTACCCTCAGGTTTCATATACATAAGGATTATCTTCATCCATACAGTTGCTATGATCTTTACTATCAATCAAACAATATATACTTATTAAAAACATAGTATAAAGATATGTAATGCTAAGCATTAGGGATACAAAAAACATTCCTTGCTCTCAAGAGTTTATAATCACTATTCACCAGTAATTTTATTTACCTTTGATATATTTCATAATTGCTTATCTGTTATATGTAAGCTCCTTAAAGGTAGGGACTGTTTTGTTTTATCCAGTGCCTAGCACAGTCTAGTCAGTTCTACTATAACATGAATTATTTGCTCCAAAAAATGATCACAACATACAAAATCACACAATAAAAGTTCCAAGCGCTTGTAGGGAAAATGGTATTAAGAGAACAACACAATAATTTCATCAATCACACATTTAAAAAAGAGATAGAAACCTAATAAAAATAGTAGCATTTTTATACATATTAAATTATTAAGAAATACATAAATATTACATACATAGTGACAGGTCCACTACTTTGGGCTGCTGGACAAGCTATATGCCTGGATCTAATGCCAAAGGGGCTCCAGATTGGCAAAATTGACAGAATTGAGAAGGTATGGTAGGAGAGGCAGCATAGGATGAGTTGCAGTTTGTGAGTTATTGCAAAGTGGTACAATTTTCTGCATTCTCCTTGTTTCTTGAGTAAGAAATAACATGTAAGCAAACTTGAAATTCTTGATATGCCCAAATTGGTACCCAATATAGCAATCATATTGTCACAGATTTATGTTGTTAAAACAAGTCTCATGGTAGAACTAACTGTACCTAATAAATGATTGCTGAATAAACACACATACAAAAGTATGGATACATAATGGAATGAGTCATAATAAATATAAATTAATAATAGATTATATTCAGATAATGCCTTAAGATTTAGGGACATATATGTACATATGTATAATTTACTAAAATACTATTTAATTAGAGTGGTTTCTTATTTCTTGGAAAATCTAATAAGCAGAGCAATGAAGAACAAAGGACAGAATTTTAGTTTGAAATTCAAATTTTTCAGGAAATTAGTGAGGAACACTCACTATATAAATGAATTCAAATTTAGAATGAGAAGAGTGAATAAAGGATTCCATGCTTCCTTGCAAAGCTCATTACTTTTCCTTTGTTTATAGACTTTACACATATTGTTTTTATGCTTTATGCAAATTGTAGACCACACAGTCCAATTCTGTTGGAATTTCTGTTAGAGATTTTTCAGTAACATGACATAGTAACTAGAATACTCTATTCTATATACAGTGGAAGACATCATTTAGGAATTTGTTTTCTTTATTTGTATTATATTGTGAACCTCATATGAATTTTGAAAAAGAAAAAATCACATAAAGAGAAAAATTGCTAAAGGATTAATAGTAAAATGAATGATGATTTGAGGATAAAAGTTTATATCTATTTAGCTTAGGAAGTCACATGTTTTCCAGCTCCAAATTGTGGTAAGGTATTGGAGCATCATGTAATAGACCTTTTCAGTTCTCAGTAATCACATTTTCCACCTACTAATTTATTAAGGGAAAAATGATATAACAGTGTCATGTAGAGAAAATAGCACAAATGGAGAAAAAATTTCTACCCGTAGTATATACTACAATCAAGCTATACTGGTCCATAAAAATCTATCCCTCTTTCTGACTTGTGGACCATCTTGCTTAGCTGTCTGCCTCTGTCTGGTTACTTTCTTTAATATCAATTTCAAATATTAAGAACATGCTTTCAAAACATCACTTTTTTTAGGTTCCCCTTTCCTTCCTCTGGACCCTTTCAGCAATGTTAGTTCTTTTTTGACGTTCAGGAGCTAAAAGAATGGACATGGTATTCTCTGTCCTGCTCTTCCTCCTCTTCTTTTTCCTCCTCTTCTTTCTCTTATTGCTATTGTTGTTATTGAGTCACTTTAGTCATGTTTTACCTTTTGTGACCATTTGGAGTTTTCTTAGCAAAGATACCAAAGCTTTCTCCATTTCAAAAAAAATGAGATGAGATGATGAGAAAACTGAATTATACAGGGTTAATTAGCCCAGGTCTGCATAGCTAGTAAGTATCTGAGACTAGATTTGAACTCAGATTTCTTAATTCCTGGCCTGGAACTAAATCCACTGCACCACCTAGCTGCCCTATTCATTATTAGCTAGCACTTATTTAGTGCTTTAAGGATTAAAAAATGCTTTTCAGATATTACATCATTTTATCCTTACCATAACTTGGAAGGTAGGTGGTGTTATTATGTCCATTTTACAGATGAAGAAGATGAGGCAGACAAAGACTGTTCTCCAGGATAACACAGCTATTAATTACCTCAGTTCTAATTTAAACTCAGATCTTTACTTCTCTTTTAGCACTCTATCCATTTTATCTTTTAGGTGCCTCTATCTTAAAATTTTTAAAAATGCAAACTAAATATCAAACTAAAAGTAAAAGCAAGTGATTCAGGTCTCTAGCCATAAAGGATATCTCATTTTACTATTTTCCTGAACTCCAGCTAAGGTCTGTAATGTTTGCTTTGAAAAACAAGCAAGGAAGACCTGGATTTTGAACAGTGTTAAAGTTCAATGCTGGACACACTCTATACAGTTCCTGTTTCAGGTCAGTATAACCTCTGAATTATCCCCTGCTGTGTTTGACTTTTGCTTTATGAACACTGCCAAGAATAACTATTTGTTTTCCTTTCTATATTAAACAAAATGTTTATAAAAAGGTGCTACAAGGAGAGCCTGGGAATACAAATCTAACACATAATAATCAGCAATGACATTGCACCCCTTCCTTCAGCTGTAAAGATAACCAGCCAAAAGCCAGTAAAAATTCTGAGTTATTTTTATCCTTCATAGATGAATGAAGAGCAGTTCCCCTTTATGATTTTTTGCTAAAGATAAAGATTCAGGTGAAAACTGACTCCAACAAAGCTAAAAATGTTTAAGGATCAGTCTCCAAGAGAAAATAACCACTTTTTATTTGCTGGTTTCGTGTGTGTGTGTGTGTGTGTGTGTGTGTGTGTGTGTGTGTGTGTGTCTGTGTGTGTGTGTGTAATTTTAAAAAAATGGAACCCTATTTTGAGTATTTTTCTCATCTAATTCTCATCTAATAATATATATATGACAAAGAATTTACCATGGACTAAAAGTTATTATGTCTAGCCTGTTCTGGTATTAATTGAGCTGTATGGCCTTATAAAATAATTTAATCTTAGAGTTACAGTAAATGATTTTCATCATTCCCTTCTTGAGATAAATTTCTATCATTCTAAACAATACTAAAATAAATTATTAAGGTCATCTTTAAAAATAGAACAATAGTAATAATACATGATCACTGACATTTTAATTCAATAATAAAAAGAAGCAATTATTAAGCTTTTGCTATGTATTATATACTGTGTGAGGAATATAAAGAAAAGCAAGAAAGAGTCCCTGCCCTCAAGGAGCTTACATTTTTAATTTTTTCCTCAATTATATGTAAACAGAAAATTTTAATATCCATTTCTTAGAAACTTTTGAGTTCCACATCCTCTCATTCCCTCTTCTTCCCTCTCCTTGAGAAGGCAAGCATTTGAGTACAGATTATACATGATGTGCAATTTGCAATTTCATGTGCAATCATGTAAAACACTTCCCTATTAGCCATGTTACAAAAAAAAAAAAAAACACAGAACAAAAAACTCCCCAAGAATCATAAAGAAAAGTTTTAAGTATGCTTTAGTCTGCATGCAAACTCTGTAAGTTCATTCTCTGGATAAAGTTCTTCAGCATTGTCCTGGATCTTTTATTGCTTATAATAATTAAGTCATTCATAGTTAATCATTGTACAATATTGATGTACGATATTGACTTGGTTCTGCTCATTCCACACTCAATCAGTTGCTATAGCCTTCCTGGGTTTTTCTGAAAGCATCCTGTTCATCATTTCTTATAGCAAAGTAGAACTACATTACAATCATATACTACAAGTTTGCTAATATCCTCCAATTGTTGGCATTCCCTCAATTTTTAATTTATTTTTCAGGAAACTGCCTGTTCATATCTTTTGACTATTTACCAATTAGGGGATGACTTATTTTCTTATAAATCTGGCTCAGTTCTCTATATGACAATTTAGACCTTTATCAGAGAAACTTGCTATAAAATTTTCCCGTTTCCTGCTTTCCTTCTAATCTTGCCTGCATTGGTTTTGTTTGTATAAAAACTTTTCAATGTAATCAAAATTATCCATTTTACATCCCATAACATTTCTCTCTCTTTTTTGGCCATAAATTCTTCCCTTACCTATATATATGAAAGGCAAAATATTTCATGCTCCCCTAATTTGCTTATGACAACATCCATTTTGACATTATCTTGGTAAATGACCATCTATACCTAATTTTTCTCAAACTTCTTTCAAGTTTTCTCAAAAAATTTGTCAAAAAGTGATGTCTTGTCACAAAGTCTTGGATCTTTGGATTTGTTAAACATTAAATTACTATGAATATTTGCAATTGTGTATTGTGTAACTAATCTGTTCTACTGATCTGCCACTCTATTTCTTAGCCAATAGATTGGCCAATCGAATCAAATGGGCTAATCAATAAAAACAGATTGTTTTGATGATTAATACTTTGTAATACAGTTTGAAGGGAATGGCAAACCACAACAGTATCTCTGCCAAGAAAACCTCAAATGGGATCACAAATCATCAAACAAACTGAAAAATGATTGAGCAACAATATAATTTGAGTTGTAGCACTGTTAAGCCATCTTCCTACATAATTTTCCATTGATTCCTTTAATATTCTTCACCTTATATTCTTCCAGATAAGTTTTGTTATTTTTTTCTAACTCTATAAAATGATTATTTTTGGTAATCTGATTGATATAACACTGGATAAAAAAAATTAATTTAGTTAGAATTATTTTATTATGTTGCCTCCGCTTTTTCATGAGCAATTAATATTTCTCCAATTATTTTATCTGACTTTATTTGTGTAAAAATATTCAATGATTATGTTCATATAATTCCTGGATTTGTCTTGACAGGTAGACTCCCAAATATTTTATATTGTTTGCATTTATTTTAAATGGAATTTCTCTCTTTTTCTTACTGGACTTGGTAATATAAAGAAATTCTGATGATTTATGTGGGTTTATTTTATATCCTGAAACTTTGCTCAGATTGCCTATTATTTCAACTAGCTTTTTAACCAATTCTCTAGGATTCTTTAAGGATACCATCATATTTCTACAGAGTGACAGTTTTATTTTCTCATTGCTTATTCTTATTTCTTCACTTTCTCTTGTGTCATTACTACCAGAATTTCTAGAACAATACTGAGGATTAATAATGATGACAATGGATATCCTTGCTTCATCCCTGATCTTTATCCCCATTACAAGTAATGCTTGCTAATGGTTTTAGATAAACACTACTTAGCATTTTAAGGAAAGCAAGAAGCTTCACATTGTAATAGTAATAGACTTAACAACATATTCTAATCTCAGTTGGTACATGGAAGAAAAATCTAGAGTAGGTGGAAAGTAACCTTAGAAAAGATGGTACTAATAGTTGAGAAGATAGGGAAAAGATTGGTCTGGAGGAAGCAGGGATTCTGAGGGGTAGAAGTCAGGAGAGAATTCCAGGCATGGGGATGATCAGGATGATGGCAAAAAGCAACTCTTATGCATTCTCCAGATACTAGGCATTTTGCTAGATTCTGGAATACAACAAAAATAAAAATAGACCCTGCCCTGGAGCAGTTAACATTCCATTGGAAACAAGATATACACAAATAAGTGAATTCACAGGTAATTTCAGGAGTGGAGAGAATGAATTTATTTATAACTGATAGCTACTTGGCTTTTTTTAGAGGAGAGAAATTTTATTGTGATTTTATTAGTATATAGAAATTCCTAATGAAAAAACAATCTTCATGACAAGGCAAGCCAGCATCTTCTCTATCTCTCTAGGTTAGAAAGTTGCCTAGAACATTTTGACATTAAGTGATTTGCCCAGTCACACAGCTAACATATCACAGGCAGAACTGTAATCTAGTTTTCTCTCTAGCCACTATACCACAATGGTTTTTAGAGAGATAATAAAAAAAGTTTCAATTTATATAATACAATGTTTACAGAATGTTTTCATATGTACAATTTCATTTGATGTCATAACAGTCCTGTTCTATAATTCTTTTCATCCCCTTTATACATG
Source organism: Antechinus flavipes (assembly GCF_016432865.1). Classification (NCBI taxonomy): domain Eukaryota; kingdom Metazoa; phylum Chordata; class Mammalia; order Dasyuromorphia; family Dasyuridae; genus Antechinus; species Antechinus flavipes. The sequence goes on along the minus strand of NC_067400.1, from coordinate 387,248,085 downwards.
AGAAGACTGGACAGATTTAAATTCAGTGAAGAGCATCTCATAGGCAGCTGCCTGAACTAAATGATGAGCAAACAAGAATTCCCTAAATGACTAATTCAGATTGGAAGGTCTAATTTCAGTACTGTATTTTTATTAGAATACAAATAAAAACCACAGACAGCAAGCACAGAACTGACTTGTATCCAATTAATTTAAAAGTTACATAATTATGTAAATTCCTTTTATTTAACTGTGCATTTGTATGTCAGTAATCATCCTGGAAAAGGTTAAGTGGAAAAGATAAAACTAACTAGAAGACATCTTTATAAGAGGAGATGGCTCTCATCCAAAACGCCTTTCCTGGAACAAACTGTAACGGCGCCATTCACTCTTAACCCACCCCTAACAGGCTATATTTAAGAATCTGTATTTCTATTGTAAATTCCTATTTTCAGAATTTTGTATTCTGCCTCAAAGAATAAGCACTAGATCGTGAATCTAAATTTTTTAAAATTAAGATGTTTTAAAAATTGCAATCTTCCATGAAAAAATAAACAAAAAATACTAGCTGCATGAAATAGAAATTGTCAGTGGTTATTTAACACATTAAGAATTCAGCTGTGACATAAGCAAAACAAAACAAGACATTCAGCATATGCTAAAGAAATTAGCATCTTGTAGAATGAAAAACTGTCAAAGAGATGATAAAAAGTCAAAGGTGGCATCTCTTCACTAATGTATTACGCCCCCCCCCCAAGCAAATTCAAATTTACCTTTCAGAATGTCACATTGTTCCATACTTTGGGGAGGTAAGGGCATTGGTAATATGCATCTGTGATTTCATTGGCTTAGACAAATTCAAATAGGGAAATTCCCCTTTACCATTGAAGATCTGTAACTTTTTTTTTTAATTTTTAAATAACTTTTTATTGACAGAACCCATGCCAGGGTAATTTTTTACAACATTATCCCTTGCACTCACTTCTGTTCCGATTTTTCCCCTCCCTCTCTCCACCTCCTCCCCCAGATGGCAAGCAGTCCTTTACATGTTAAATAGGTTACAGTATATCCTAGATATACTAGATATACTAGATATGTGTGCAGAACTGAACAGTTCAAAGATCTGTAATTGTTAAGCAATTTGTAGTTTTAGAAAGTTGCATGGGGGCATGTTAGTATTAAGGGTTATACACCTCTTATGAGGAAGGAGGCTGGTGTGAAGTAAAGTAAAAAGGGAGTGGAAAGGAAGAAAGGAAGGGAAAGAAAGAAGGAGAGAGATTAAGTAGAAATGAAGGAAGAGGGAAAGAGAATGAGAGTTGAAAAGGAGAAAGAGAGGTCTTTCTTACTCCTACATGGCTCTGTGTACTATTCCATTCTCTCCTCCAATCATTTATAGTGGAGATTTATGAGGTACTTGCTAAAAGGAAGTTTCCATCTATCAGATGTTGCTGCCCAAAAGAATGACCTTGTAGTCAACTATACATATTCAATTCCATATCACAGGATATAGGAAAAGACATGCATCATCCTTCATAAGGACACCTCTAAGGGATAGAATATAAACCTCAGGATACATCTGGTAACGGAAGCAAAATAAATAGGACAGAAGGGTCATGTTAAAAGTGGTTACTTTTAGACTAAAAAAATTTCAGTCAAATCTTCAGGTATTAAAGTACTATGATTCCCAAATCCCTACTACACTAACCTGGTCCCACCTGGAATTTTAGCATATATTTTAAATCAACTACTATGTAAAAGAGTATTCAAAAAACCAAGTTCCCTTGATGAAACAACTCCAAGTGAAAAGAAGTTTGAGGAATTCCAATATAATCATTTATGAAAATATCATTTCCCTTGCACTCACTTCTGTTCCGATTTTTAAATAGTCAAAGAATTGGGAACAAAATAGATCAATATATGGTTTTTTGTGTTTGTTTTTGTTTGTTTGTTTTCTCTTAAATTTTAGATGCAATACTATCTCTTGCTTTATAGGGACACTACTATACAGTTTATAGGTAAACTAATATCAGAGGGGAAGGAAAGACCTAAATTATTTCAAATACTATGACTATTTTCTCTGGCTGTCCTTCAATGGAGCCTTCCATTCCTGAAAGGTGCTCCTCTCTTAACTGGGCCCATTGATTTCCCTGGCTTCTCTATTAAAATCTCACCTTTTAGAGGAAGAATATCCCACTCTTCTCAATTCTAGGGCTTTCATAGTCTATGGGGAAGACTACATGCAAATATCTATGTACACACATTTGCATGTGTCATGTGTATCTACATATGAACATGACTGTACACACATATATCTATACATTTTACATTATATATATGTACCTATCTTTTGTGTACGTTGTTAGTTGCATGTGCTCTCCCCATTAGACTATTAACTTCTTAAAGATAGGGACCATGGTTTTTTTTTTTTTTTCACTTTGTATTTTTTCTGCTAAGCAGAGTATCTAGCACATAATAACTTCTTAATAAATGACTTAACCTGAGCCTCAGTTTCCTCATCTGTAAAAAAGAAGAAAATAAACTGACCTCTAAAATTCTTTCAACTTCTATGATTGTTGCTGCCACACATTTGAGTTCAGATATCCATTATTTTCTTTCCTAGACTATTAAATTAATAGTATTGATCTCCCTCACTTTTCAATGCATCTTCTATCAGGTGTTCTTAACCTAGAATCTATCAATCTATTTTTAAAGCTTTTTGATAATTATATTTCAATGTAATTGATGTTCTGTATAATTATATGTATTTCACTTTATGTGAAATACATAAACTTCACTTTAAAATGTAATTTTGAGAAGGGGTTCCAGAGGTTTAACCTGATTACCAAAGGGGTCCAGAACTACAACAAAAAAGATAAAAATTCCTACCATAACTTATCATCAAATTAATATTCATAAAACATAAAACACAGCTGTAATCTTGTTACCCTCTTGCTAAAACCTAACCAAATCTAGACTCTTTAGTCTAGCATTAAGGGCTCTCCATAATTTGGCCCACATCTATCTTCCCAGCCACCATGCTGCAGCCTGCAGTATTTCTATATATTCTAATAGTAATTGGAAAAGTTTAAGCACTATATCAATGTGAAGCATTTTAAGGATAATTACTATTATTATACAAATATGACCCAAATCTTCCCATTTCTGTTCCTTTCTTCATGCAGTTCCCTCTAACTTGAACGTCCAATTTTCAGTTTTTTAAATTCTATGTAAATGAAAAAAATCTAGCTTCAACTTCTACTTCCTTTATGACACCTTCTATGATCTCTATACCTACTTCACATTAGAAGTCTTCTCCTTTCAAATATGACAGCATTTATTTATATGTTTATTATGGCATTTGCTACACTCTATTACTTGTTATAGTTATTTATGTAGTATTTATTTGTGCTATTATATCATGAGCCATTAAAATGTTTAAAGATAAGACAATGTATTGTTTATCTTTGTAGCTCCCAGAGCACTTTATATAATACCTTATACAAAATAAATTCCCAATAAATGTTAGCTGAAGAAAAAAAAAAACAAAAACTAGTTAATTTATATATCAAAGATCTATGACCGTGGTAAGAAACTGATGAGTAACCTGGTAAGATGGTCTTTGAGAATTGTTGTCACACATACATCTTACTTCATCTCCCCCCAAGCCCGGCAAAAAAATAAAATTCACCTTTTCCTCTACTTGGTGATGTCACCCCCAAACTAGCTAGGCTAGTCCTCCGACAATAATCAGAGGGCATATCACTGGATCTGTAATAAAACCTTTCTACCTAGATGGCTGACGGCAGAGTATTCAAGAACCTAGAGTTATCTCTGTGCTATAAAGTCCCAAGAGGAACCTTAGTAGATGTCATTTTGCTATTGTTTGTTCTTCGTTCTCAAACAGGACCATGATATCAGGGAAATGATACCATAACTTGGAAGTAAATTGTATTTGAGTGAGGGAGGGCTGTGTAAGGTCACCTGCCTTATTTTCCCCTCCAGAGCCATCTGGGTCCAGAGCCAGGATCAAGATGACTGGAGATGGCCCTGAATGAAAAGAGAAGCCTAGGCCTTTTTAAGCTAAGCGCTTCAACAGATCTCACTTTGACTAAGCCCTCACCCATTAAGTGATTAAGGCTGACAACACAAAATGTGGAACCAAGAAAACATTCAATTTGACTCATAATACTTTGACTCTGAGCTCTCTTTATTCACAGTTATTTTTAAGCAATCTCATTGTCAGTTACATCTCTATAATGCTCTTCTATTCTTCTATTTTATGGACAAAGTTGTTTTTTTTTTTTTTTTAAGTGCCAAATATATTTCTTTGTCAGCTTTTAGCAGCATCCTATCTTTTCTTAAACTTAAATCCTGAAGTAAAATCTTCTTTCTAATAAAGGAATCGTCTTTTGATGAGCTGATCACAGGAACTGATTTCCATTTTTTTTCTTTTTATTTTTTCTAAAATATTCTTTTTATTCTAAGATCTATAGTGATGTCACTCTGCCTCAGCTGATTTCAATTAAGTCCCTCAAGTCCCTGGATTAGTAACAATGCAAGGTAGATTTTTGAAGGTCAAGACATTTTCTCACATAGCAATTATGTGATCTATACAAAATTAGCTATCAATGAGACTAAATAAACATTTTTTTTCTCCACAATCAACAACCACAAAATGCAAAATCTAGACATTTTCTCAGAACCCTTCTCTTCTATGTTTTAAACACAGTAGTAAGAGAAGCGGTCTAAGTAATGGAAGGGCTGGTCTCAAGTTCAGGAACCACCTATGACACATATTATTGGTCCAATAACCCAGAATAAGTCACTTAACTTCTGAGTACCCTGAGCAACTCTCTGGGATTTAGTTGAAGAATAGTCACTAATCTGCACTGATGTAAAGCATTTCCTTAACCAGGAAGTTTTTATACCAATTCAATCACAAATCAAGCCAAAAATAACAAAGAGGCCAAGGTCACAGATCTCATCCCCTTAAAGACTATATTTATAACTTACTCAGTCATCTTGCCATTGACCATAAAAAGAACCAGCTCAGCACAAACTCATATCCACTATTTGAAAAATAACAGAAATATCCTATCAAATCACATGTGAGCATCCTATCTCTGTACAAGACACTATCTAAAAAAAGTCCTACTCTAATGCCTCATTGTACCCAAGATGACTGGGTTGTCAAGAGCTATACCACCTATGTAGCACAAGTTTTCAGCTTCTACCAAGCTAGAAAAAATTTGAGATTTGGCCCAAGATCAAGCTATGCTAGCCTTCCCAATGCCAGCAAAGTCGAGTATCAAGAAGCTCTTCACCAAAAAGTTTACCATTTGGTAAACCTTAAATCATAAGGACTTGTCAAAGTGATAACTGACAAGCTTCTGGAGCTCCCTTCAGTTTTAACAATCATGAAGGAAGAGTAGTAGATTCAGGAGGACCAGTATCTAGTGTGAAGACTTACTGAACCCTTTTCAGGATTGCTTATTTCTCTTTGATGTCTACGTTTACCCAGCTTTCAAACTGTAACCCCAAGAAGCTGAAGATGTACAGCATTCACACCCCTAGAAAACCATTTGAAGGTAGCTGATAGGTCTCAAAATCTAGCTGTGACATTTACCCAAAGTATCTGAAGACTTCTTCCAAGGAATGACATAACGAGAACAGTTTGCTCCAATGGCCATGACTGAAGCTAAAATAGGCACTCAGAGCAGTGCTCAGTGCTTGGTCAAGCACTGAAGAGGCCAAGGTCATCCACTGCATCCTAGGACATGGCCAGTCATTCTCAGTTGTGTCTTGTAATTGGACTTCTAGGACTAAGGACTTTGTGTACCTCTATCTTAAACCCAATTTGCCCCCTAGTGAAGACATCACCTTGTTGATATGAATTCTAAATCAATTTATTCTCAAGAAGTACAAAAACAAGCCCATTCTGTTCCTAATATCATAAAAGGGTCAGCTTTCCCAGATGGTCTTATTACCTCAGTTAAGACAGTCATGATGTGAACTGGATCAACCATAGACAGATATAAAAAGAACTCAAGTTTTCCCAGATTGTCTTGTTGGCATATTTAAGACTCTTTACACATTCTTGTCATTCCCTAGATCCCACCTTTATTTTCCCCTCCTCCTTCTGAGTTATAAAAAGTCCTCCCAGAAGCAAGGTGTTTAATCACCTGACTGCCTAGTTTAGTTGTGGTTGATTAAGTCCATGAGTCTATTCTAACGCCTGTTGCAAAAAATTAAAAAACAGAAAAAAATTATAAGCGGTTCTTATAAGATTCTAACTAAATCAACATAAACCTTGATTTTTGATGGTTTTGTTTCAGGATCAAAAAATGTGAGAAGCTAACTACTTGTGGATGACTCAGAAGCCACATGGTCATATGCCTTCTCTTCAAGGAGAAAATGAGAAAAAATTTGACGAGGTAGCGATGAAATAGTATTTTTTTAAAAATTGAAATTGGCCTTTTTTTTAAATACAGGGAATTCCTACTAACCAATACAATTATTTTAAAAGCAGAAAAAAAAGTTTTTACATAGCTGACTAAATTAAAAGGATAAAAATGAAAAACATTTCTGGGATTACCAAGTCCCAAACCAATCCGTCAACACAGGATATTAATTTTTTAATGTGGAGTAGGCAAAAATCAAAACTCTCATACTATCACTATTTTTAGAAGTTTAACTGATTCACCAAAAGGAAACCAAAAGAACATAAATACAACATCAGCAAGCAAATATTCCCTTGACAAGAGGAGAGATGTGGCAGTAAAAGAATCATCAACTTAAGAGTAAAAACACATATGCAGGGGCAACTAGATGGTACAGTGGATAGAGCACTGACCTTAAAGTCAGGAGGACCTGAATTCAAAACCGGCTTCAGATACTTAATATTTCCTAGTTGTGTGTGACCCTGGACAAGTCACTTAACTACGATTGCCTCAGCCAAAAAAAAAAAAAAAAGGAAAAAACACATATGCAAAATATTACTAAGGAAAAAGAGGGGATATTATGAGAAATATACTTTCAAAATTAGCCAAAAGCAAATGAGGGAAAAACAAACCTTCTGAGAGTTTGGCATGAAATCCAGGAAGGTCATAACTAAATATCCATAAATGATTCTAAAGGACAACAAATAAAAATAAGATAAAATAATATTCTATGATTTTTATTGAGATTCACTTTCATCAGAGATGATAGGGTGACCATCATATTTAGTCTATGCCTACTATCTCAAGATCAGATATACTATGTGAGGAACTGACAATGATACTTAAACAGTTGTATTTGGGAACTGCAAACAAAAAAAAAAAGTATATTTACATATAGAAGAAATATGTGCTATAAATGTACTCATAGATCTATCTATATAACATCATATAACAGAAAAAATTTTTAAAAAAAGATCACAGATGGTGATCACAAAAATAAGATAAACAAAAAGGCATAAGTAATTTCCAATTTTTTTTTTGCTTTTGCTTTTGCATTTCTTGATGAATATATAAAAAGGAAAGAGCTAATGTTTTATAGACAGTTTTCTACATTAGATCATCTCTTCATGTAAATACAATTTACTGGGAAGCCTAGAAAACATCAGATTATGACATGTCTATGTTTTTTAAAAATTCAAAGACAGCACTATTTGAATAAAGGAATGTAAAGACTTAGATATACTTTTGGAGTGGAAAGAATTTTGGATTCAGAATCCAAGAACATGAGTTTAGGTCCTTACTCCATTCCTAATCATTTTATTTCTCATCTTATTTATCTGTAATATTAAAGGTGGACTAGATCTCTAGTTCCCTTCCATCTCTAACACAAAGATAAGAAGCTATCTTGGACACCTCATTCTCCCTTCTTAGTTGGCAAATCTTATCAATTCTCTCTAGAATTCATCCTTCTTACTCCACTCAGGCAAGTGACTATCTTAGCAATGGCCCTTATCACTTCTGGCCCAGATTATCACAACAGCTTCTAATTGGTCTTCCTGCCTCAAATCTCTTCCCTCTCCAAGCCATCTCCCCAACAGCTGCCAGAGTTAGTTCTTAATGGACTGATCTGAACATGATACTCACTTTCTTACTAATCTCTAGTGGTTCTCTTTTACTTCCAGGACTAAAAATAAACTTTTTCTGTTTGGCATTTAATGCCTTTTACAATCTGGCTTCAACCTACATACCCTCATCATTCACATACTCTGTAGACAGGCAAGAAGTAGTCTTATGGTTCCAAGTACATACATGACATACCATTTTCTGTGTCCATGTCATTTCATAGGCTATTTCCAATGCCTCAAATGCATTTCCTCCTTATTACAAACTCTAAGAATTCCAAGATTTTTTTTGTTTGAGACTTAACTCAAACACCACCTTCTTTTTGAAGTTATTCCTTCCAAGAAGAATCCAGGAGGTCCCCAGGTGCTTCCTCCCCACAAAACTACCCTGTATTTATTTTGTAGACTGTTATAGGTTATATGTTGTTTCCCACTTACTAGATGTAAGTACCTTCAGGGAAGGGACTTTTTTCATATTTATCTTTGTAAATTTAGCCCTTATTGGTATCTGACACATAGCAAACATTATTCCAGTGCTTGTTAATTGCTGATTAATTAAAAAAAAACATTCTATGGAAAATGAAACTAAGGAGATGGATTTGACTGTGAGCATAATCAGTCAAGCTAGATTTGAAAAAGGATCCAGATGTGATTTAGAGGTATTTATCAATGTCACAGAGGATACCCTGTGCAAATCCAAAGAGAAAAAAAAATCCTACAAATGGTGAAGTTCTTAACCTTTGTTTCAGTTTCCTCAATAATAAAATGAGAATATTGATAGCACCTACCACACAAGATTATTGTGAAGATCACATGAGATAATTTCTATAAAGTGCTTAGGACAGGGTCTGGTATATAGTAGGTATGATGTAAATATTTATTACTAACCCCCTTCTTGCCTCCCAACCCTTACAGGCCTTTATTTGTGATTGGTATCATGGTAATTTCAAATGGATCACCAGGAATATTAAAATAGTTCCCTAATAGGATGCATAATCATTTGAAAGACAATGGGCTGTCCAAGTATACCAGAAAAACAAAGGTGGTAAAGAATAAATGTTTCTCAGCTTAGAGCAAATAGATTGATAATCCACTTACAGAGTTTATAGAATCACAGACTCTCAAAGTGGGAAAGGTCATCACAAGTAAAATAGTCCATACCAGACCTGGATAAGAATGCCTTCTAATACAGGCCAGATAAGCAGTTGTCACTTCAGGACATGGATAGAGCAGCCAGGCCTAGATTCAGGAAGATGAGCTCATATCTGCCTTCACACATATGCTAGCTATATGACCCAGCAAGTCATTTAATCTTTTTGCCTCAGTTTCCTCATCTGTAAAATAAGCTGGAAAAGGAAATGACAAACTACTCTAGTAACTGCCAAGAAAACCCCAAGAGGGTCATGAAATTTCACGTGACTGAAATAGTGAAAACTGACAACAACATTCATTCTTTAATTTATTAAATTTCTCATTGACTGAGCCCAGCCTTCTAGACTGTCAAGATATGTTTGGATTTTATCATCTAACATAAAGGTTAGTATAATAGTATAATATAATATCTCTTAGTCCATTAGTATATATGTATGTTATCTCCTCCTCCTGCTCTTGATCCTTCTCTTCCTCTTTCTTTTTCCCTCTCTCTGTTCCTCTCTGCCTCCTCCCTTCTCTCTCTCCCTTCCATTCTTCACCCACTTCCCACCACTGAAGATGGAACACTGAGTTAACCCAAAATATGCTGAGAGGAGGAAATGAGGATAGTTTGATTTCAGGAAATTCTGTAGCCCCTACATTGATTCCAAGCTTCTTACTGACCTCCAAACCTGCTTTTTTTTTTTTTTTAACACCTCCTTTATGCTGATGAAAATATGCGATGACTGCAAATCACAGAATATTACTATCCCTTAACTACAATTATAAGTGACCTAATATGCAAATATGATTTATATAAAGCTGATCTAAATAGACAATAACTGTAATGTGTACTATTACCAATGATGTGTATGACCTGAAAAAGAAAAGGGCCAATGATATAGTAAAAAATTAACATCTGAATACTGCAACATTTTAAAAATATTCAAAAAACCTGGAGGAAGGTTCCCAGCATATTGGATGAGTTCACTCTGGAGAATTTCTAGAGACGTGAATAGGGATTGCCCACAAAAGTATAGGGGTTGTTTGTCATCAATATAGGTGGAAGGACAAACCATACCAAAGAAATCATGGCTTCAATGAAGAAATTAATTAGTCTGTTTTGATCATCCTTTGAGTTTTATCAGATATACACAAATTATTCAAAAGTGTATTCTATTTGCATCCCAGTAATTTCTCCATCTAAAAGAATCAGCAGTGATTCTAACCCATACTCTCTAGTTAACTATAAGTGATCATAAAAAAGTGGATTTTAATTTATTAATAACCTTGGAATGAATCTCAGGCTATAATAAATAAAAGCAGAGGAGTGCTGGGAAGGCAGGAAACTGACACTTACCTCCCACCAGGAGGCCAGCAATTTCCCAGAAATCAGTCACAGCTGAAAACTGAGCAGTCATTAACAAGCCAGAGGCCTTATGCTAAAGCATTCTAGATGGTTTGTGACCTGGAAGCATAGTGTGATATAAGAATGTTAAATTCTGGAAACTGCCAGGAAAGATCTACATCGGATAATGCAAATGAAAATGCTTCTTTCACTAGTTTCTGAAATGACAGAGGACTCCAGAGAAGAATATTATAAAATTCCTATGGAGTCAAGAATAACAAGTAAAAAATAAATGGATGAGACAAGTTACCACAGGAACCAAGTGCCGTTGAAAGCAGAGTTTTGCTTTATAACTCTTGAGGCAATTTTAAGATGGAGTTTATTCCTCTGATTTCATGTTCCGTTTTAGTTTGATCCTAATCTCACTGGATAGCTATGTATGTCTTCCAAGTAGAGCTCTCCCATTGATAGGACAAGGCATGACAGAAATTTTATGTATGAAAAATGGACAAATAGAACATCAAATTATTCATTGTATGGCTTCCAGGAAAGATAAATCCCAGTGCAAAGTTTATTATTAAACTTTTAAAATTGAAATCTTAAATAAATACAAAATTAAAAAAAATTAAAATAAGGTTTTTAATTATGTGGCTATTAAAATATCACAAAATAAGTGAAAACAAAATCACTTCAGTAAAAAGTTTGAAGGTGCCTCCAAAATTTTCAACTACCTGTGGCTAGTGTTAAAAAAAAAAAAAAAAAAAAAAGCAAAATTTCTAAAATCCCAAAAGATGGCAAAATTTATAATTTCTAATTTTTTGTAATCTTTGAATTACAATTATAAATTGTTTGAGGGTGAGGATGGTGTTCAATCATCTTTTGATCTATTCCAAGTATTGACCAATAAAATATTTGAATAGCATGGAATTTAAAATAGGAAGGGATATGTTAGGTTGCTTTTATTCAACCAGGAGGTAGCAATAATGGCAAGGAATACTATTATCTCATCATTAATACTAGCAATTCATATTACACAATGCCTTAAGGTTTACAAAGCATTCCCCCCCCAAAAAAAAAAAAAAAAACACCCAATCCTTATGAGGTAAGCAGTATGACTACCATCTTTACAGACATTTGATAGCCAAAGGAAAAATGAGGGTTACAGAGGGTGACTTTTCCTGGATTACTACAGCTAGTGAGTTTCAGAATCAAAACTTAAATTCAGGCCTTATATCTCATGGGTAGATATTCTTTCTAATATACTCTACTGCTTTCTCCAGTGGGTAGGAATAGCAATTCTTTACAATGCTAAAAAAAATAACATTTGAATTTCTTGCTACTGTTGTTGTTTGGCTATGTCTGACTCACTCTCCATGTGGGGTTTTCTTGGCAAAAGATACTGGGGAGCTTGACCATTTCCTTTTCCAGTTCATTTTACAGATGAAGAAACTGAGGAAAGCAGAATTAAGTGACTTAGCTAGGGTCCTATATACAGTAAATTTCTGAGGCCAGAGTTAAACTCAGACAAATGAGTTTTCCTGACTCCAGGTCCAGCACTCTACCCACTGGATTGCTTAGGGATTAGCTATTCTACTTACCAATTACAGGAATCACACTGTTGCACAATGAGATCCTCTCTGGCCCTAGATCCTCTGATGCCTAATATTTCATGCTAAGTCTTTGTTCTTTAAATTCAAAAAGGATGTTATTACTAACAGTCAATTACCTGGATAAGAGCTATTTCTCAAATATTTATTCCAGCAAACCCTTCAAATAGCTATCCCTAAAGAGCATGAAAAAGAAGATTTAAAGGGGAAAAAGAGGAAAAGAGCAATGGAAAAGAAATGTCAAAAGGAAAGAAGGCAGAAAATACAAATCATTGCCTATCAGGCTCAGTTACATAACATGCAACAAAAAAGTTAGCCTTTTCTCTTCTGCCCTAACCATCAAGATTAGCAAAATAACAGGAAAGAATGTAACACTATCCTTCACTCATTAGCTACTATAACCTTTTTGAAAGAAAGAAAAAGTCTTATGGCTTGTGATATCTTTTCCCTAAGACCTCATTACTCTTCATAAAAGGATCCCTGGTTTCACTCTTCCAGGGTTCAACCAACAGAGGTTCATCATAGACTACTGAAATCTATTTGCCATACTAGTATTTCTCAGGAAATGGTAAAAAAGAACATTCCATGTATTTGACAAATCAGAAGACAAGATATCTGGGTTCTTCCCTACCATGCTCTTGGACTACCATTTTATTAATAACTTCCTCTTCTGAGATTTTGCTGTCCTCTCTATTCCCATTTGTAAGCAAGAGATAAATCTCTCTATCCAAAGAAAAGCCGTTATTCATTTAAATTTAATTAGATAACATTTATAAACACTAGGTTCCTTGAAGAAACATTTATAACTGTATATAATCTAGGATATTATTACATAATCTTAGCAAAGAATCATTACTATTCTAAGTCTCAATTATCACTCCTTTATTTACTTGGAAAAGGCCACTTATATGTATAGGAATGTTTAATATGTTTCTTTTTCCTTAGAAGAGATTCACAATAAATTAACTTTCATGTATTGTTATAGTATACAAGGAGAAAAGAGTATAGGAAAAAAAAGAATAAAATGTGAACTCTGTAAAGGTAATAATTCTTTTTTTAAAAGATTGTATTAATGTCTTTTATTTTTTACATCAATCATTTTGGATATATTCACCCTGTACCCAGCTTTGAAGTCTACCCCATAATCATATAGTGACCATATCTGACTAAGCCTATAAAATCCTGCTTCTGTAGCTTCATTATTTGTTTCAGCAAATCAAGTTTAGTTGCTACAATTAATCAAAATGACTAAAGGTTATGTTTCAAGAGAGAGAAACAATCAAAAGGTTGCAGAGAAGACAAAATATCCTGGTCACTCAAGAATATGTATCGCTTTTCACAGACCCAATGGCTATGACTCATAGGATTGCATTTTAATCATTGCATCTATTAACCTTTGTCAATTGGGCTATGGTTTTTATACATAAGAGAGCCGTTTCAAGGAAGTTACAAGCTTAAAATGTTTAGTATACTGACCAGGATTCATCCATTCATTCAAAGAACTATGCTAAAATGTAGCCTAAGTGAGATAGCAAGTACCTATCTTCTCAGAACTTAGTCTTGTAGCAGAGTGACACAAATAGAGAAATATCACTGAAAATATTAACATGTCACTTAGAGAGGTGAACAAAGTAGTACAAGACACCCAAGGGGGGAGATGATTACAATAGACATTTCAGAGAAGGATTTCACATTGAAGATGGCATTTGGGTTGAATTTTTGAAAAATGAATCAGAAAGGGAATAAGAAGAAACTGAAGAGTATTATTTTCTGTGATAAGCTATTAACAGTGATACAAACTTTTCCATATCTATCCTTAACCTTCTTCAAAAAGAGTTAATAAGGAAATAAAAACTGTGATAAAATGAGATTCATAAGCTTTCTACAATTTGGGGAAAGTGTTATTATCTAATGAACACCAATTAAAGCAAAATTAGCTATGTGGAATAACCTTGGCATATGCTTTTTCATAGGGCACTTATTAAACACTTTCTATATTGCCCAAGCACTCTGTTAATCACTGAAGATACAAATATAAACAAGCAAGACAGCCCCTGCTTTCAAAAGCTTCCACTCTGATGTAATTAGCTAATAAGTTCAATGAAAAAAAAAAAAAAAAAACAATATTACTAATATCACCTCACAGTGGGAACCTTAATAGGGATGGGTCTAACTTTAGATTTCCTTTTTATAAGGTACTCCCAATGAGGAAACATTCCCCACCAATGTAGAACAAATTCTACTTGCAATTAACATCAACAGTAGCTGTGAAAAAAAATGAATAGCATAATCTAAGTCAATTAACACAGAGTTTGACCCTTATGAGTTACAACCAGATTTGTACTCAATTTCTCCTACAAAAAGGGAGTATCACCTACATTAATATATAAAGATGTTGGTAATACTGCAATGATTATCATGTTAGGCCAGAATCTTCACCTTCATCTTCATCTTCTCAAGAAATGTCATGAATAAATAAAACTACAAATAAATCCAAGATACATGAACTATTTTATTAAAACAGCAAGTTTTTCATGATCAAAATTCCTTATATCCTGTTTATATTGGATAAATGTTGTCATCATCTTAACTACTTAGTAGTAGTGATTACTACTAAGACAGTGTTGACAAAGCACTGATTTCCTTGGTCAACATTTATAATTTACTTATACCATAGAATAACAATTGCTTTAATGTAAATGAAGATAATCTATGCACACATGTGCAAAATATTTGTTGCTAGAATCAAAATGCTTGGGAATAGAGTGGAATCAACATGAGTTTTGCTTCTGCTTCTCCAAAGACAGCAAGCAATCCAAAACAGGTGAAACATATGCAATTCTTCTAAACATATTTCCATAATCATCAGATTGCATAAGAAAAATCAGATCAAAAGATGGGGGGGAGACTTCAGAAAGTAAAAAAAAAAAAGGCAAGCAAATAAACAACAACAAAAAGGTGAACATAGTTTTGATCCACATTCAGTCTTCATAGTTCTTTCTTTGGATGCAGATGGCACTTTCCATCACAACTCTATTGGAATTGCCTTGAATGACCTCACTGTTGAAAAAAGCCAAGTCCATAACAGCCAATCATCATATAACCTAGTTATATGTATAATGTTCTCTTGGTTCTGTTCACTTAGCATTAGTTCATGTATGTCTTTCCAGGTTTTTCTGAAATCAACCTGCTCATCATTTCTTATAGAATATAGAACACTCCCTAACTGATGAGCATCCACTCAATTTCCAGTTCTTTTGCCACTAGTAGCTTCCAGTCTAAAGATATTTTTGCACAAAATTTCAGACATAGCCTTTAAGTTCATTTGTTTTAACTATATTTTTTTGTTACAAGGGATATTCTATTCAGTAATGAAAGACAGATCTTAAGGAAGTAACAATGATATTTTTAAAGCATTCACAAAATATCTTCAATAAATAAAATATGAATAAAAATTGGAAGGGATATTCTACAGAAGGATATCTCAAAAGAGATAAATTACTCATTCAGAGTAGCATCAGATTTATTGGTATCTGTGTCTAGCTCATTCCTGTTTGGAATGATGGATAGTGTGAGATACAGAACTTTTTCTTAGATAGGACACATATCCTGTTAATTAGTGATAGCAAAGTTCATTGATTTATATACCCTTCTGGTTTCTCAGAACAAAGAAGGGAAGGAACACTCTTCTCCTCACTGGCCCAAGGACAGTTACACATATTGGACACAAGCCTAATATGAAGTCAGCATATGAGTACCTTGGAGATTGCCCCAACTTCAGGCAACATATATTCTTGATTATCTGATAACTTCTTTCTCTAGTGATGCTATAAGGTAAAAAGGCAGCAGAGAGGAGTGAGCAGGCTCAGATTTTGGGCAATGTCTTCCATGTTGCTACAAAAAACTGAAATTAAGATAGCCTCAGACACTGAGCCATCCTTAACTGTGCTGAATGGAGTTCACCACTTCATGTATCATGAAGTTGTTACTTTCCACAGACCCCTATATTCATCAATAATTTATCAATGTCTCCTAATGTGGTCATTTCTGGTACCTAGTCATTCAAACCCAAACAATAACTGGCTGGTTCATCAGACTAACACAATGTGTTTATACTTGGCTATGTTTATGAAGTCTAGAAAAAGTTTCCTAAGTTGCCAACATGATTTATTATTAGCATGGTTTCTTGTATTTGGCCATTTATGTTGCATTGTCTTATAACATCCTTTGTATTATTAGCAAGAACTATTATCTCTCTGGTACTGTTTAACTGTTTGACAGGTGAATATTATGACTTAGAAGTATGCAACTTAAAGCAAGAAGAGAACTTAGATGTTATTTAATAAAAGAAAGAAGCATAGTGGAAAGAGTAACAAACTTGGAGCCAAGAGATTTGTTTTTAAATCTGAGGTCCAACAGTTGCTTTGTGATCATGACAAAGTCACTTTACCTCTTTTGAACCTCAGTTTCCAAAATTGAAAGTACTCATTACTACAGAGTTAATATAAGGAAAAATCTTTTTAAACCTTGTTGTTTTGTTTTGTTTTGTTTTGTTTTGTTTTGTTTTGTTTTGTTTTGTTTTTTATAGGAGGTGTAGTCTATACCTATGATTTCACCAGTATAGGAATTCCAAGTATGAAAGATTCCTTCACCAGTGCAAATCAACAACTTCTCTATCACTTAGAGTCCTAAAGAATTTCCTAGGGCCATTGAAAAGAGTGACTGGTCCATGCTTATAAAATTGTATGTGTCAGAAGCAGATTTAAATCCATGTGTTTGATTCCAGATCTGATGCCCTAATAACAACGCCTCTCTGAATTTCCATATAAATGTGAGTTAGCTGTTGCAAGCTTCATCATTTTAAAGATAAAAGGATCAAGCCCATTTTCTCTTAATTATATGGTAAATCCCTTGAGGGTAGAAACTGTATGCTACTTTATAATTATCAAGGCAGAGCTAAAGGCAATGAGGTCTGGATTTTAATCTTGCATCTCTAATTCCAGCAGTGAAATCAAGAATAAATCACTTCATTTAGAATCTCATTTTCCTTCTCTGGAAAAAGGGGATAGAAAATACCTGTGATATCTTCCCAGTAGGGTAGTTGTTAAGACACAATGAGATAAGTGTATTATATTTGATCACAGATCAAATGAGATAATATTTATAAAGTGCTTAGCTCAGAAGCTAATATATACAGGACACACTTAATAAATACTTGGTTCCTTCCCTTTCTTATATACAGTACTTTGCAAACTTCAAAGTCCAAATATCAATTAAAATCCTATTCTTTTGTGCAATATACCAACTCAGCAAATATTACTGTTGTTTATATCATACCTGTCATCTATCCTTACAACAATTTCTAAATGTCTTTAAATGTTTCCTAAAACAGTAAAAATCTTAAAATAGTTAAAGTATAAAAATCTTTACAAAATAAAATACAGAGATGACATCTATTCTACAAACAAGTAACCTCCAATCAAGTTATGCTTTTAAAATAATTTTGAAAGTCAATAGCATTCACATCCTATCTCAGCCTTAAGCTATGGAAAAAATGAGGAGCTGCCATTAAATCATATTTATGTCCTTGAAACACACTCATACTATAACCATGCAGTGGATAGAACATTCAGGTCCTTCACTGCACTTGTTGGGTTACCATGAACCTGTTAATCACTTCTCTATGACTCAGGTTCTTCATTTCTAAAACTGGAACCGGATTAAGGTCCAGTTGGATTAATCCTTATACCCAGGCATAGCTCTGTATTTCTCAACTCTGCTTTTTTGTTCATGCTCTTCTCCAAGAGCATTGTCCGCAGGAGCTCATCCATTTCTATAAAAAATAATGAAGGTGATGGCAGTAGACATTCTCCAGATTTAAAAGAAAATGCAGAGCCAAGCCAATTGTATATAATGGGCCAAAAATATACATAAGTACACAGGAAATAAATGAATATGGAAATTTGAGGACACTTTGTCCAGTTCCACACCTTTCCACCTGCTTGGCAATGGACAACTACAAGCTGAACTCAAAACTCCACTCAGAACTTTGTGGTAGATCAAGATTTCCACCTTGCTTTGGACACTTCTCTCCTTCCCCACATCTTCCAACTCCTAACTCTAGCTCTTCCAGCTATATTCATCTTGATTTTTTGATTCTTGATTTCTCTGTATGTGGACAGCTAGGTGGTGCAGTAGAGTACCGGGCCAGGAGTCAGGAAAACTCATCATCCCAAGTTCAAACTCAGCCTTAGCTACTTGTTGTCTGAGCAAGTCACATAATTCTGTTTGGCTCAGTTCCCTCAATTGTAAAATAAGCTGGAGAAGGAAATGGCAAACAAATACAGTATCTTTGGCAAGAAAACCCCATATAGGGTCACAAAGAGTCAGATGCAACTTAAAAAAAACAACTGAATAATAACATATGGAACTACTATATCAGTACATATGCATATAAGTACATATATACAAGTATAGAAGTGCATATATAAGTATAATAAATAAATATACAATGCAATTATGTATGTACTTATAAACATATGCACATATATACGTATGAATATAAGCATTATGTATATTGCTATTATATATGTACATATAAAGTATATACATATATGTATATATGTAAATAAAAGCAATTATACACACATATAAAAGAATATACACACATAAGTAAGGATGTACATATAATATATAAATATATATAAGTATATTCATGTACATATAAACATATATAAGCATACAAAAGTATGTGCATATATGAATATACATATATATATATAATTATACATGCAAAGCATATACATATGCAAGTATATTCATATATAATTGTATATAAGTGCATATATAGAAAGATTTATGTATATGTATATATGTATGTAAGTATACCCATATAAGTATGCATACTTAAGTATATATTGTATATACAAATACATACTTATTCAAGTATATTCACATATATATAAGTATGTATAAGTATATACATGAAATATATGTGAGTATATACATGAGTATATATATAGAATGTATATATATATGTGTATACGTGCATATATATATACATAGATACATTTATAAAGGTATTTTGTATGTATGATATACAAAATAAATGTAAGTTCTTTGAGGCAGGGCACTAGAAGTTGGTAAAATCAGAAAAGGTATTGTGTAAAAGATGGTTCTTAAATAAAATTTTGAAGGAAACATGGGATTTTAAGAGGTAGAGAAAAGATTGATTGTTCCAGGTATGAGGGTGAGCCAGTACTTAGGTATAGAGATGGCAAAAGTGTTGCGATGAGAAATCAAAGGAGGCCATTTTATATGTACTATATAGTGTAAAGAAAGGGGTAATGTACCAGACTGGAAAGAAAAGTTGGGACCTTGTTGTGAAAATCTTTAAAAGCCAAATGGGAATTTATAGTAGATCTTTGTATCCCCAGCACTTGAAATAGTGTGTGACATAGTGAACACAATAACGTGTGCTGACTGATCCTATAAGTGATCAGAAGCCATTGAGTTTATTTAGTAAGGGCTGCCACAGTTGGCCTTGCAATTGAGGATTAATTTCACAAAAAGTCACTGAATAAATTGTTCCAGAGAAATTAAGGGCTCCTAACAAAAGGCTCAACTCATCTTGTGTCTATAAACAGAATGCCAGTGTTCTAGAATCTCTAAATAGCCAGAATGAAAAAAGGCATTAAAAGAAATCTCAAGGGTTGTTTAATAAATCTAAGAGTCAAATTTCAAGCTTTTATCACATTTCTGAATAAATTGCTTACAATCTGACAGCAAAGTTCTGGTCGATAGCATAGTGACACCTTTGAAAGCAGGCAGCACTATGGGATTCCTGAGGGCTTTCTAAAAAGGATCACCTAATTATAACTGCCAACATTGCAGAGATGCTGCATCACTTCCGTTCCATACATCACTGAGGAAGCACTACAGACATAGGAAGGATTTTCTAGTGGGGGAGGGAAGAGGAGGGCCTATGACTAATGCTACATGCCTGGGGAAAGATACAATTTTTTTGTTTGTTTTTGAGTAAAAGGATAAGTTTGTGTATTGTGTTAAAACCAAGTTCTTTGGCTGAATGAAGAAAGCCTAGAAATAGTTCAGAAACTCTGACTTCTCTAGGCTTGAAAATGTTCTTTCAAAGAGGTTATTTTTATAAACAAAGTAAGTATACACAGGAAGTATACAACTCCATTTCTATCCCAATACTTACAAATCTGCATTGTCTCAGGTCAAATTGACCTTCCTGAATCAAATGTTAACCAGTTTTTTATTTGTATCAACCATAATCAAATATAATTAAAAACCAATTTACATGCGATATCCTCTGGATTGGGGGAGTCATCATTAACTTCCACTCCTCAAAGACAAAAACCCTTGCCTTTCTTCTGAAAGGCTAATTTGCTTTTCTATTAAAATACTGCTTGGTAGTATTTTCCCAAACACTATTTAAAGTAATAGTCTTCACTTTTTACTTCTATCAAAAGAAATTTAAATAAAGATTTTTCAAAAACTTTTTATGTTTAATATTTTCCCCAATTACATATAAAAACAGTTTCTAACATTAATTTTTGAATTTCGATCATGAATTCCAAATTACCTCTCTCTTCCTTATGTTACTGTGTGACCCCTTCTACCCCTAGCCCCTGGAAAGGCAAGCCATCTGAGAGAGGCTGGGGTACACCTGCTTAGTTATGCAAAACATATTTCCATATTCTATTGTAAAAGAAAACACAGACCTAAAAAAATAAATAAGTTAAAAAAAAAGTATGCTCTGTTCTATATTCAGATTCTATTAGTTCTTTCTCTGGGGAAAAAAGCATTTTTCATCCTAAATCCTACATCTTGGATCATTATATCACTGAGAATAATATCGTCATTCACAGATGATCATTGTACAATATTGTTTTTACTTTGCACACTGTTTTTTTGATTCTGCTCATCTCACTCTGTGTCAATTCATCTAAATCATTCCAAGTTAAAAATTTTTACAATTTAGGATCATAAGCTTATACAATTTGAACTAGAAGAGACTTGAAATAGGATCTAACTTGATTTTCTCACTTTTACAGATGACTCACTAAGGACATTTATCTTTTTATACGTTATTATCCCCAACATAATGCAAGATCCTTGAGAACGGGACTGTCTCACTTTGATCTTTTGTATCTCCTATACCAGCACAGTGCCTGGCACATAGCAGGTTCTTAATAAATGCTTATTGACTGGTCCATTAATACAATTTAATTTAATAAGCATTTATAAAGTATCTTTGTATTCCAGGAAATTTATTATGGTGAGTACTGTGGAAACAAACAAAAAAGACAGATTTATCTTGCACTTAAGGAGTTTACAATCTGATGGGAGAAGATAATGCACAAAAGGAGGATGAAAGGAAGAGGTAGGACATCATATGGTACATGGCTTTGCACGGGGCGGGGGGGGGGGGGGGCGGGAGGGAAGAGGATGCTGCTGTTGGGGTAGGAAGACATGATGCTCATGGAGTAGAAATCAAGCAGAGCCATTCATGCAGTTACCTGGAAAGCTCTGAGCCTTCCATAAAATAAAGCTTTGGGAGGAGTTTGCTGTTCTGCTCTCCAACTTTACAATCAGAAGAGAGAGGAAACTGGGGGAGCTGAGGTGTTAGTATCAAAATTGAAGCAATCTGCAAGGTGACAAGTGATCAGTTCATAATGATCATTTCAAGTGATCAAATTCTATCTCCCATTTCTATACTTTCTTTTCTCCTTGTATCCTCTTTCCCCATTCCTTTAATATATTCCTTCCTTCCTTCTTCTTAGTAGAATCTCTTTTTGTTTAGTCATTTCAATCATATACAATTCTTCATGACCTCATTTGGGATTTTTTGGCAAAGATATTGAAGTGATTTGCCACTTCCTTCTCTAGGTCATTTTACAGATAAGTAAACTGAGGCAAACAAGGTTAAATTAATTGCCCAGAGTTACAAAGCTGTTGTCTGAGGTCAAATTTGAACCCAGTTCTTTCTGACTCCAGAACCAATATCCTATATACTGTAACACTTAGCTGCCCAATAGTAGCTCTATCTTCCTTCAAGTCTCAGCTCCAGTGGCACCTCTTCCTAATGCCCCAAGTTGTAAATATGCTCCCATCCCTCTGTATTCTTTTCTACTTAATTTCCATATTTTTAAATTTATTTCTCTGCACACATATTGGTTCTTTTGAAAGTACAGATTGTTTCCTTTGTATTCTCATTTAAAGATTTGTTGAATGAATAAATGAATGTATGAACATAAATGTGAATTTTTATCACAGTAAGCTTCCATATCTCACAGTTATTATTGTTTGATTTTATTCAGTCCAGTTGAAAAGTATCATCCTTTACATTTTCCATCAGTTATTCATTAAATATTTTTCTAGAAAAAACCAGTGGCTCAGCTTACACTGTATTTTTCCATGGTATCTAATAACCAATGACTATATCACAACTCTGACAATGCTATAGAGTTCGTATGATCAAATATTATATTTGTATTTGAGTTGTAAAAAGCAAATCATTTAAATATAGCCTGACTGGTTAAAGGCATGATCTCTAATTATCCTTCCAGTTCTTTGCTGGTTCCCTGCTGAAACAAGCCACCTGACAATTTTAACAATTTCACCTGGAAAAACTTGAGTTAATCAATTATATAAAAGCATATAAGATCCCCATAATTCTGTTACCTGAGCAGTTAAAATTGAAACAGTGTTTAATTTGTAATTTAAATTGTTGCCTTTTAGGGGGGAATGTTAGGGTATAAAAGGGAAAAATCATCTTAGCAGGAAAAGTTCTTCAAATACGTAAGTATATCAAGGATTAGCGATTCCTTTCAACTGCTGCAATTTTTCTGTGATTTAGTATAGTCTTTAGGAGTTGTCTGGAGCTCAGAGAATTAAGTGGGCTGAGGCAAGTCTTCAGGCTTAAAATAAGCATTCTATCCAGGCCATCTTTCCCTCCCAATATACTAA
Organism: Antechinus flavipes; assembly: GCF_016432865.1. Taxonomy (NCBI): domain Eukaryota; kingdom Metazoa; phylum Chordata; class Mammalia; order Dasyuromorphia; family Dasyuridae; genus Antechinus; species Antechinus flavipes. The sequence continues at coordinate 387,224,963 of NC_067400.1, read as the reverse complement.
TCAATACCACAATGAAGACAATCAGTGAAAATTTATTGAGTCCTCTTTCATTCTTTGAGCTAAAGTACAAAGGAAGTATGGGGGACAGAAAATTAGAAGAAAAAGGGTTAGAAGAAATGTGTTTTGTGTGTGTGTGTGTGTGTGTGTGTGTGTGTGTGTGTAAATAAAAATACAGAGAACATGAGGTAATCAGATTTTTCATATAAAAAGTTTTCAAAAAACTTTCTCCCACAAGAAAATAATTAATCAATTAATCAACCAACATTTATTAAATATCTACTATGTACCAAGTACCATTCTAGTTAATAAGGCTACAAAGACCAAAAGGAATCTAAGCATTTAAGTTCTTTTAGCACAAGAACTAACAGAAAAGACAATTAGCATCAAAACAAGTATATAGAAAATACATACAAAATGTACAAAAGAAAACCTTGAAAAAAAAGTCTTAGCCATTAGGAAATCAAGAATGGTCTCATGAAAAAAGTGATATCTGACCTGAGTTTTGAAAAAAGAAACAGTTTCTAAGAAGTGGAAACAAGGGGATGAAATACATTCCAGGCATGAAATACAGCCAATGCAAAGAGATGATAAATGACTATCTTATTTGAGGAACACCAAAGAAAACTAATACAGCTAGAGAACAGAGAGTATAGAGAAGAATGTTAAATAAGACTTTAAAAGTAGATTGTGTCCTAATGTTACTAAGAGCTCTTACCTAGGGATAATAGGGAGCCCATGAAGTTGACTGAGTGCATGGGGCGACTTGGTCAGAACTAGGCTTTAAGAAAACCCAGATTTGATGATTGGGGCAGGGATGGAATATTTCTCTCTAAAGGAAAGGAGAACAAATGAAACATTAGTTTGGATGAGGGATGATGAGAACTTGATTCTCTAAATCAGGGTGGGGGTGATTTTGTGAATAAAAAGGAGATATAGTACATGAAAGGTATTGTAGAGAAAGAAATGACAAGATATAACAAATTATTTGATTGGTGAGGATGGGTAAGAATGACAAGTAGAAGATGAACTTGAGTGAAAAACTAGAAGAATTGTGGTGCTAAAAAGAAATTTGCAAAAGCAATAGTTTTGGAAAAGAAAAAATGAGTTCTGTTTTGGACATTTTGGAATTTGAGATAAATATAATATCCAGGTCAAAAGATCTAATAGGCAGCTGGTATTTTGTGACTACAGCTTATAAGAAATACTAGAGATGGATATATAAAATCCAGGGGTCACATACATAGAAATCATAATTGAGCCCATGGGAGCTGAAGTAAGAGAATGTAGAAAAATAAAAAGGTCCAGGGCAGAGCCATGAGGGATGCCCACAGCTGGTAGGCATGATATGGATAATGATCTACCAAAGAAGTTTGAGAAATGGTAATACACAGTTAGGAAGAAAAACAAGAGAGAATAATATCACAAAAATCCAGAGAGAAGAGAGTACATAAGAAGAGAGGATAGTCACCATGTCAGATGCCATTTTAAAGGATTGTTGAGGAAAAGCCATTAGACTGGGAAATTAAAGGATCATTGATATCTTTGGAGAAAATAGTTAAAAATTGAATGAAGCGATTAGAAGCTAAATTAAAAATAATTAAAATGTAATTGTAACTTTTTTCAATAATTGTGTTTCTCTCTAAACCCTTTTTATCTTATGGCTGAAGTATTTTGCACTTCATTTATTTCTCTGAACCAAACAGGAAAATAGTATAAGAGGGTTTTACTATCCATGTGAAACATAACTTTGTAATACATATCCCTAACATTATCAACACGAAGAAAATTTAAAAATGGGCTTAATCATCTAAGTATAAACACAACTTCCTTTTCATTTAGACAGAGGAAAACCATGAAGATAAATCTTTACTATGACATCATTTCCTCAAATACAATCAATTCAATAACTTCTTTCTAATAACTGACAATAGAAACAATTTGGTTCTAATTAGTTTCTTTGTAATTAAATCAGAATTGTCTTCAACAACTTTTTAAAAATGTTGTTGTCCAGAAACACCTTGTAAAAACAGCTAAGAAATTCAATACCTGAACAAGGGAGCTGAGATGAGTGATGTTTCTCACAGTCCTTGTTATGTTCTTAAATGACATAACAGATCTCAGATCCTATGTTGTCTCTATTTGCTTTGAATTTTTCTTTTATTGCTGATATTGCCTAAATAATTAAAACTAAAAGTCTTGCAATATGGATAAGAGGATAAATATTTTAGAGTTCAATTGTAAAGGTCATCAAGTCTCACCTTTTCACAAATGAAGAAAATGAAGCTTAGAAAGGAGTTTAAATGACATGTCTACAGCCACACAGAATAGAGGCAGAATTCAAACCCAGATACCCTGCTTATAGATCCAACATTCTCTCCACTACTTTATGGGCTTTAACTGGTCCATTTGATCTCAGCATCCCTAAATATACATTCATGGTTCTTCTAGTCTTTCTGATATTTTCATTGTGAGTATGTCTCTATATTTTTTGTATCTCATCCTTTATATCAAAGTGATTGTCTGCCTTGTTTTCTCTTTGACTCCTCCATTTTTATTTTTTATCTTCGTATTGCTGCTGACAAATGATTTACTCACTCTATGGGCTCTTCTAAACAAATAGGCATGAAGCATTTTCCCATCCTGTCCCCTCACCCGCAAAAAAATGGCATATCCTGGTAAGGAGGCATAGTCATAAATCTTTTCTATCATCAGGGCCTTCCTTTTTCATTTTATAAAGGAAATTTTCCTTTTCAGTTCCTTTGTCTATCTCTGACGATTTTCATGGAGTCACAATTACTTTATTAATATTAGTCAATTAGTTCTCCTCTTTTTAAACACTCAACCTTCTTTTAATAGTCTGTTTTTCAATTTCACAAAAGAAAACAATTGAAGCTACCCTCTTTTCTTGACTTTTATTATCAGTACAACAGGAGAACTATTATTTGAAATAGGGGTTTTTTGAATTTCAAGAGCCCCACAGTCATACTTTCTCAGGTTGTGTCCTTTTTAGGTCCCAATCACAAAAAAAGACATGATAATAATCCATGAAAAAGTCAGGAAATTCAAGGAATACTTCAATATTTATAATGCAGTATTCTATCTCTAGAATCATAAAAGGCACTGAGTTAGCAGAATTGCAGAAATTGAAGTCTGTTCTCATGTACTAAGATAGCAATTGAGAACATTATTCTATAGAATCTACTTGCTTCAAATTTGAAAAATCCAGGAAAATCTGTCTCAACATTTTCTTATTTTGATAAAATTGTCATTCCCACCCCACCACCACCTACAATGGAATTTTAAAATAGCTTTTATTTTCTTAGATTAAAAATAAAAATTCTAGAAGGGAAAAAACATAACTGCCTAAGCTACTTATTACCTGGATAATGAGAGCACCTTCTCTTTGCCTTAGTTTCCTCATCTGCAAAATGAAAAGAGCAAACAAGATGACCTCTAAGAGCTTTCTAGCTCAAAATCTAAAGTTGTTATATGAATTCTACACTTAAAATTTGAATTACACAATGAAAAGTACCAGCAGAATTTTTTAAAAATAGAAATCAAGGATAGATTCTGAAACTATACTATTTCATTTCTCTCCATCCTTCATGGCCAAGTAATGGCCCTCATTGAAGCCTTCCTAGCTGGGGCAGCGAGCTGATGCCATGTGTAAATTAGGAGCTAGAAGAAGTATATGGAAAAAGTCCAAGTTAGTAACCAAAATACAAATGAAGCTAAAGGTCAAACAGCACTATAGAGCTCAATCAAGAACTTTTCTGGTGTTTAGAGATTCTCTAATCTAATCCACTCATTTTATAAATGTGAATATTGAGTCCCAGAGAAGTGAAGGGGCAGAGTGGTTCTTTTACTTGTCACTGTCACTAATCACAGAACTTATTATCCAAAATGCAGTCAAGGAAAGGGAATCAACTAAGTGAGATAGGGAGGACAGATCCTTCTAGGGGTGAGGAAAAAAACGGGTGTAAGACAATTAGAGAAAATAACCTTGGAGAGGGTTCAAGCTTAAGATTTACAGGAATGCGGGGAAAGAAATAAAGAAAGGTGTCATTTCTCTCCTCAAAATAAATGAACAACAACAAAGTCCACTTGGGTGAAGTCCACTAAAATTGGTGATATAATTAAAAGCTAGAACACTGAATTTGTAATCAGAGGACCCAGATTTAAATATTGACTGATACTTTCTATGACCTTCAGAAAATTATATTTTAACTCTACATGTCATCCACAAATTTAGGGGGCTAAGTCATATGATTTATAATATTCTTCCCTGATCTAAATTCTATGGTCCCACAAAAATAAATGGGCTGGCACTGGGAATATTTTTGCCAAAGTAACTTTACTATAAAACTTTCCAGATTATGGGCAGTACTGCCTCATAAAATAGCAAGAAGCAACAACATGGAGAAAAACAGGTTTAACTAAAGCTTAACAAGAGACCAATTAAACAAAGACATCTCATGGGCATTTCAAATGAAATTAGAAGAGGGCAGAAAAGAGATAAAGAATGGGAAAGACTAGTAAAGTTTGTTAGAATGACTTTAAGGACATCGGAGATATTTGGACATAACATTATAGTCCCAGATAGATTGTTCAAGGTAAAAAAATAATAATAACACTTGTGAAAATAAAGATGAAAAAACAGCTTGGACAGCTCAAGCAGCCTGACATGATGGGAAATGAGTCAGGGAATGTGAATTCAAATCCTACCTATGATGCTGTTTCTCTGGGTAACCTCAGATAAATCACTAGGCCTCAGTTTCCTCATCAACAAATTAGGACTAGATAGCCTTCCAGCTCAAGAGCTAAGATTCCATATGCATACAGAGAAGGTCCATACTGGAGGCAACAATTTTGAGATCTTTGAAGAATTAATTCTGAAGATATGTGAAAAGAAAGAAGATAACTTCAGACCTTATTGACAAGAATCTACAGATCTTGATGTAAAAAAGCTCGAGTCCAAATCACATTCAAGATGTTTCCCAACTGTGTGATTTTTAGGGAAGTCACAACTCCTCTCAACCTCATGTTCCTCATTTGCAAAATGGGGCTACTAAGAGATAGGGCATCTACCTCACAAGTTTGTTGTAAGGTCCAGAAGAGATAATATCGTTCTCTGGTTTAAAGATGATATTGGAGCAAAATGAGACACTCATATATAGATCGTTTATCAATTAACAAAGAGGAGAGCTGCTTATCTATAGCAGGGAAAAATATTTGACAAAGGTATGCCTGGAGGACACCATGAAGTCATTCAGTCAGATGAAATATCCCTGATTCTGAGTTTCCCATGGTGGTCCAACAGCCAAGCCTTAGAGAGCATCTGGAATTCTGTGTGGCTGTTTTATACCCCCATGACAAGGATACTTTTTTTTTTTTGATTAAATGAAAGAGAGGATTCTTTGTCTAAAATTGCTACCTAGTCTTAATCACTGAATGGGTGGAGCTTCAGTCAAATTGAGAGTTGTTGAAAACCTTAGCTTAAAAAGGCCAAAGTCTCCCATTGAATCCAGGGCCATCTCCAGTTGTCCTGATTTATATCTGGTCATTGGATCCTAGATGGCTTTGAAGGAGAAAGTGAGGCAGGTGAGCTTGCCCAGCCCTCCCTTCTCACTTTTATGTCATGGCAAGCACCTCCCTGATGTCAGGTTTCCCCTTTGAGAACAAAGGACAAACAACACTATAAATCCTCAGAGCTAATTAATCTACAAGAAGGATTCCAGTATCTTTTAAGGAAAAAAAAAAGTCTAACTTACATAAAGGCAAAAAATTAAAATATTGCTAGCACAACATAAAAAATTTAAGTACTAATTTTTACATTAATAATTTACTTTCCCTAATTATATGTAAAAACAATTTTTACCATTCACTTTAAAATTTTTGCGTTCCAAATTCTCTCTCACTCTTCCCTCCCAGAAACAATACGCAATTTGATATAGGATAAATATGTGCAATCATGCAAAACAAATTTCCATGTTAGTCGTGAAAAATGACACAAAACAAAAAATAAAGGAAGAAAGTGAAAAACAGTATGCTTTGATCGGTATTCAGACTCAGTTCTTTCTCTTAAGGTGGAATAGTTTTTCTTCAGGAATCCTTTGGAAATGTCTTGGATCGTTATATTGTTAAAAATAATTAAATCATTCACAGTTATTCTGCTACAGCGTATAATGTTCTACTGGTTCTGGTCATTTCACTTTGCACCATGTAAGTCAAAAAGTATTAATATTACTTTAACATGTATGAGACTGCCTGCCATGTAGAGGAGGAGGTGGAGGGAAGAAAGGGAAAAGCTGAAACAGAAGTGTTTGCGGGTCAGTGCTGAAAAATTACCCACGCATGTTTTGTCAATAAAAAGCTATAAAAAAGAAATAATTATAAAGCTCTTAGCAGAGTATCTGACACATAGTAGGCACTATACAAATATTAACTATTATTATTTATCAGAAAAACTTACTGCAAAGATCTTTAGAGGTACTGGATTCTCTTTAATTACATTTAGTTACATATTGTTTGTGTAAAACTTTATTAAAATTATATATTCAAAATTGAAAAATAGTATTAATATTAAAGTCCCAGGTCCCAGGTTTGAATGCTAACTCTGAAACTTATTACTTGTGTGACCCTAATGAAATAATACAATGTCTCTAAGACTTACCTTTTTCATTTATAAAATGGAATAGGTTCCATCCAATCATAACTAAGGACCTTTTGAGATCTAGATCTATAAACAATAAAAAGGACATTCAAGTAGATTTTTTAAAAGGAGAGAGAGAGATGAGGACATTGATGACTATTAACTTCCATGTCTATTTTTCTAATGATGTAAAATATTTTATGAATAATCAGCATATGCATTGAAGACAGAAGCATTACGGAAGAAAAGAAAAGCTCCATATCACTCTACAATAGACAATATCACTACCATAGAACAAACTAAAAGTTATAGAAAATGCAAGATCTTACTGTACTATTTGAATAATAGCCTATTAACTCTAGGATCAAATATAAGTTTCCTTGTAGTCTGACACAACTTGCCTCCAACTTACTGTCCAATCTTATTTTTCATTACTCATTCTGAAAACTGTAATCCAGTTAAGGGGGCAGCTATGTGGAGCAGTAGATAGAATGCCAGTATTGAAGTCAAGAAAATCATTTTCATGAGTTCAAATCTTATCTCAGACACTAGCTGTGTCTGAGCCACTTTATCGTTTGTCTTATTTTCCTCACCTAAATAAAATGAGCTGGAGAAGGAAGGAAATAGCAAACTATTCTAGCATCTTTGCCAAGAAAAATCCTAAGGTAACAAAGCATCAGATATAACTGGAAAATGATTGAACAACAAAATCCAGCTAAAGGGCTTCCTGGCTAGCCTCACTCATGGCATCCTAACTCCGGGCTCCTTTGCACTAGCTTTCTCCTGTGCCTGGAATGCACTCCTTCTGAACCTTTCAGCTTCTTGGAATACCCAGAATTTCCTTCAAAGCTCAGGTCAAATGCCAGTTTCTACATGAACACCTTGTTAATCACCTATCACCTCTCTTCAATCCCCCCCTCCCAAACACACAAACACAAACACACACACACAGAGACACATTGTCAGATCCCTAAGGCAGGGACTAGTTTCAATTTTGTCTTTTCATTCCCAGTACGTAAAATACTGTTTGACACATAATAGGTGCTTACTAAATATTTACTGGTTGAATAAAAAAAAATTTATTCAATAGAGGAAATTTTTCCTTAAAGTAAAGGAGTAGACAGACTAAACCTTAGATTGTTGTTAGGTGCTCTAACAGGATTTAATTCATTCCAAAACTATGTAAGATACCTGGGAAGACAAGTACAAAACCTTTAGCAGCTTTTTTATTATTAATTCGTGAAATAATGCATAAAACAGTAAAGATATTTTCTTGCCACTATCATGGAGGAAATTCAAAGCAGAGTCCAATAGAAGAAGAATTTCTCACAGAGCAAGTATTTTTAACGTGTGTGTGTGTGTGTGTGTGTGTGTGTGTGTGTGTGTGATGAACATTTTTAGTAGTTTGATGAAGCCTATTGATGCCTTCTCAGAATATTGTTTTTTAATGCATATATAACAGGGATATATAATGCATATATAACAGCTGCATGCTCAGCTCTCCTTAGATGGATGTACTCATAAGGTAAAGTCTTTTGGGAAAAAACTTTCTGTGTTCCTCTATCACATTGCAGCAGGAGCAACTTTTTTCTCTTAGCTATATAGCCAAAAAGGCCACATCTTTATAACTACAAAATTGTGACAGTCTCTTGTTCTTGATTTCAGAAGGGATACAAAGGTGAAAGTCTTGTTTACCTGAATACTAGGCATCCTAAACTCAACTGGTGGGAAGGGGGAAGAAGGTCAACCTTTCCCTTTTCATCAGTGTCAAGAGCCTCATGAAATATGTTTTATGCTTTGGTTTTTTTTGGTTCATCCTTTTTTAGTTCTAGGTACAGGAAGTAGCAAGTACCTGGACCTTGGAACTCAAGTCATGGTAACTGTGAAGCAGGATTCCAAGCGGGATGTTACTACAATTCTAGTAAAGAAATCTTGACAAGCCAGGGTGCTAGGCCACAAGCTCAGGGAGATTTGAACTTGAACTTGGTGGGATTATGCTATATAGGACCTAGGTTAAACTAAAAAACCTAATTTCCCCTCTCCAGGGACTGAGATAGTATAACCAGGACTATGCTGAGGTATCCCCTGCCAGACTTTGGGGGGAATGTTTATTCTTGCTATATTTACCCCATAGAATTGTTGTGGAATGAATTAACCTATGTAAAGTGCTTAACCTTTTACCTACTCTATTAGCTATTATTACAGTAATTAGGAGGCACAGTGGATAGAACTTTGGTCCTAGAGTCAAAAAGAACTGAATTAAAATCTAGCCTCAGAGTAAGTGTTTAATAAATGCTTGTTCTTTTCCCCTTACTATAGCACTGAATTAAATATTCATCTGTGAAAGTTAATCTAAGTGATTAACTTTAATGAAGTTACTGGGAACTCTTAAAATTTGAAGAACACAATCAGTGGGGATTTGAGCCAATGCAAGGCATCAAGAGTAACAGAAGTGGGGTAGAAATGTATCACATCTGAGGCTGTCAGGCAGTAAAGGCCAAAGTAATCACTGTCACCCATAAATAAAATACAAAGACTTAAAAAGAAAGTTAATTACAATGAAATATAGTTAGCAAAATATTTTTTAAGTTCATGTAACCCAAGTTAAGAACCCTTTTTTTCTTTCTCCCACCCCATCCCTTTCATTCTTCAAACACGTATGGTTTTTCCCTGAGTGAATAGTAAGACCATTCACTTTGGAATGGTTATGGATCTTATTAGGCGATATAACAGTGTAACACTAGTGGGAGAAAGGAAAAAAGGGTAAAAAAGTTATATTATAATTTCATTATATATTTAAAAGCAACACCAAATTGTATATAATAGATTTGTTCAAGCCTCTTTTTCTGTTCTATTATTGAAATATATGTTTTATTTCTTAAGAACAAAATAAATAATTTTTTTCTAAAAGAATACCTATTTAGACTATGATATACAATGGAACAGATGACCTATACAGATCTTCTGTTTGTATATATATGGAACAGTCATTACAATTGAACAATAAGGTAAAACTAAAATTGAATATAAATAAGTAGAACTTGCTAGATTGACTTTGAGAAGTTCCTACTCTGTATGTATCTCATATCTACACCTATTTATGTACATATTGTTTCAAGCATTAGATTGCAGGCTTCTTGAAGGCAGAAACTATTTTTTATTTTTTTCTTGTGTCTCCAGCACTTAGCACAGTGCCTTGCATATAATGTATAATAAACACCTGTTCCTTGACGTGAAAGGCTCCAAGCTTCTCCCTAAACTAAAGGCTCATCTTTTTTTCCCCCAAATACCAACCACCTTTTGGTGATAATTTTTAGTTATCAGACACAGAATTAATTCTATAATCTTTGAAGGAACGAAATTGAGGTGAATTTATGGGAAGAAGTAAACATGTCACCCAGGATTGATAGTCATGGATAGGTTGTGATATACAGTGCTAAAAACAATATCCATATTAATAGGATTACAAGTCCATTAATTATTAATGTTGCAGAATGGACTCTACCCTTTTTAATAATTGCATAGTACTTTAGAGCTTTTATCTAACAAAAAATCCTAATAAATACATAGAGCAGGAATTACTATGCATGAATTGAAAGTGAAGCAACCAAGGATAATGAGGGATTTGGAAAGAAAGGAAGGATATAATTGTCAAATTATTCTGACAATTCTGTGTCAGAAGGAAGATCATTGTGACTTCTTTGCCTTGGTATACCACTAGTCTTAACCTTAAAGACAATGGGCTCCAAAGTGAGATAAGAAATTCTAAAGATTGTCCCAGGCAACAATTTGTAGTGAAGGAAGGGAAATCCCAGGAACAAAAAAAAATTTAGCTATTGATCACTGTTATATAGGTGCAGAAGTCAAGCATATTGGCTATACTCGCCCATACACTCTAAACCTTTAATTATTTCAAGAAAAACTTGGCTCTGCAATGAAACAGTTTATCTCATCTTCTCACTGAATCAATATTAAAGAATTGAATTCAGAAAATAGATAAGTTCAGATTTTAAAGAACCATCATTTCCAAAATGCTCTTTTAAAAGACATTTTTATATTATGCAGTACACTGTGCACAATGTGACTTAATTACAATATCTTTGGCTCAGTAAGTGATTTATTTCAAGAGGTTGAGTCACTTCCTTAAAGGTTTTTCAGCTATCTCTTGTGAGTGAAAAATTTCAAAAAGCTTAAAAAGTATTCGAGGAAATGAGCCAAAACATCCTGGGAAAAAACATTCTTTCTCTGCAGGCCTGATAAGATAGTTGCATCTGTGAGACTAGTAAGTCTAAGGAAGTAGACAGGGAAAGAGAATAGCAACATGTCAGTCTCAGACTCTCATTGTAGAAAAATAAATAAATAACCCTTTCAACCTAACATGTATGGGTAATTATCACTAATTGTATGTATAAAGCACTTGAGAGGACAATATGATTTAGAATTGGAAGGAATCTTAGAAATCATCTACTCTGACCCCTTAATTTTACATGTGGACAAAATGATTCCCAAAAAGTACAAATAACCTGTCTAAGAACATATATTGGCAAGATAGCATCAGCATTCAAACCCAGATCTCTTGATTCCAAATTTAATGGCTATTTCTCCATAATCATCTTATTATAAGGTTAGCATACTATTGCCTTTTACAGATGAGAAAATAGACTAAATGTAGCTTGCCTGTGGCCACACAGCAAGTGAAGAGTTATAGCTCAACAGAATCAAGATTTCACTGTACATGGCAACGGCAAAATTATGTGATGATCAGTTCTGATGGATGAGGTTTTTCTCAACAATGAGACAATTCAGAACAGTTTCAATGATCTTGTGATGAAGAGAGCCTTTTACACCCAGAGAGAGAACTGTGGGAACTGAATGTAGATCACAACATAGCATTTTTATTTCTTTTGTTGTTGTTTGCTTGCATTTTATTTTTCTTTCTCATTTTTTCCTTTTTGAGATGATTCTTCTTGTGCAGCATGATAATTATATAAATATGTATGCTTACATTGGATTTACATATATTTTTACCATGTTTAACATATTTTGGATTACTTGCCATCTAGGAGAGAGGATAAGGGGGAGAAGGAAAAATTGGAACAGCAGGTTTTGCAAGGGTCAATGTTGAAAAATTATCCTTGCATATTTTGAAAATAAAAAGCTTCAATTAAAAAAGCATCATAGCTCAAATCCAGATTCTCAGAATTCAAATGCAATAAGTCAGATGTCTCTGGAACTATTACCTAGGTTCTAGATGAGAGAGTAATGCCCCAGTGGAGCCTGATTTCTTTTCAGTTAAGCCACTTCTATGACATTTTCTGTAGCATTCCACACCTTCCTTTAAGTTTCCTCTTGATGGAGCTCAACCCATGAGCAATCACAAAAGATTCAAGAGACATATGATAGGGAAAAATATTTTATAAAACTGGAAAGGGTGTGTATGGGGTGAGGGGGAGAGAGTTAGTCAGGCTATGCTTTATTGTTTGTTTCATTAACATCTGACTCTTTGTGACCCCATTTGGAATTTTCCTTGGCAAAGATACTGGAGTGGTTTACCATTTCTTTCTCAAGCTTATTTTATAGATGAGGAAAAGAGACAAATAGCTTACATGGCTTGCCGAGGGTCACAGTTAGTAAGTATTTTTAGGCTGGATTTGAATCACCCCCTCCTAATTCCAGACCCAGCCATCTGTACACCACACAACCTAGCCAGCCCTATGGTGTGTTAAAGAATTATATGTTATGTATTATGTGTTATATATGACATGTGCAAACATATATATGTATATAAAAATCTCAGAGTACTACTTTAAGTACAAATGTGAAAAACAGGCAATGTGAAAAATGTGAAAAAGTACAAATGTGAAAAACAGTTGCATAGTCTATGATCTGAAATTATGAAGAAAAATACTCCTGCTGAGATATTTGAGAATAAGATTGAGAATTTTCGTTTCTAATGATCTCATGAGTTTGATTCTGTATCCTTTTCCCACAAAACACACATGTGCACATACACACACACACACACACACACACACACACACACACATACATCTCCTCCCCTCATTTCTAGTAACAGAATAGAATCCAGAAGAAACAGGGTCTTCAGAGGCCTTTTTTCTTGTATTAACATTCTACAACATTATAGTAGCTTTCTCTGTAGACTGAAGGGAAATGAATGAGTCCCACAGACTCTTGGGTTCACTCTACCAGCAAACATCAGTCTACGCCTTGTCTGGGCCACACATGCCAAGTTTACTGAGAAAGATAGAGTTAAAACTTGATCTTGATCCTCATGTTTACTAGCCATCCAGAAAAGTTAGCACTGATTGGCTCCTTCCCACCAGAGTACAAAAACACATTTTATAGAATGTGTGTTACTAAGTAGAAGACTCTAAATAGAAGGATGAGAAAATGTAGATCCTGATGATCGTAACATAAATCCATAAGTATCATATGAGAATCAATCCAACGGAAATTTTCCTGTGAGAAACTACATTTCCATCTGAGAATATAACTGCATCTGAGTAAACTTTATAACCATAGAACATAAATAATATAGGTATAATAAGTGCCCTATGACCCTCAATCCCAATTAATATTAACTATCAAGATACTCTACACCAGAGGTATAAAACACATGGCCTACAATAATCCCCTGCATAGCCTAAAACAGATTAAAAAGCAATTGAGAAATATTCAACAAAATGAATAAAAATATAATAAGACCTAGAAAATAAATTATACTTTAAACTAGGTCAATATGCAGTATGCTGGGGTCCTTATGTATAGATTAGTGGCCTCTTTTTCTATTGGAATTTTTTTTACCACTGCTCTATACCTTGAAAACTGTAATCAGGTGAGAATACCTCTTAGACTGAGCCACTCAATCCATAAAAAGAATAATTTACAGATAAACAAGTCCAAGATGCTGCAATCTATCACTCAATCAAATCAAAGGTATAAACTATATGTGAATATATACTTAATCAACTGGGAAGGAGTGAAGATCCAATGTGGACACATAAGGAAGACTGTTGGGATTGGCAGAAAGAATATGGGCTTCTGTGTATAGAATAGGCAGCTCCTAACCAGGGAATGAAGTTTGAAGAGTATTTTGAAGAAGCAGACCCTCATACCTATAAGCAAATGGCAAGAAGAGGGAAAAGAAAATCCAGTGTCTGTCTGTCTATTTCTCTTTGTATGACCGTGTCTGTGCCTGTGTCTGTGCCGCCCTCCCCCTTCCTTCCTCTACATTGTCCAGAAGCTAAAACTATGAACTTCAAAATATTAGAAGATTTGGATTTTCCATGTACATTGGTACCAGTGCAGTAGAACAGCAGTCACTTACAGAAATATCTAACTCAGAGGCTGAGATATGCCAAAGACAAATTAGACACCCTGAAGAAAGGCAACTTAAGGATTCTATAATGACATGGAAACATAGAACCCAGCAGAGGACTCCATTCAGTGAAAAGGAACTTCATAAGGACTAAAACTTAAATGTAACAAAGAAATGCCAATAATTAGGAAATGGGAACTTGGCCATATGTCCTCCAAGTCCAATGTGTCTGATTTGGAGAAAATATTTGGATGCAATTGTCCTTATTATGGTAAAATAACTGATATCAATTGGTTAGTCAATATTGAGGAATATACCTTATGGGAGCTTTTAAGCAACACTTATAGATAACCATGTCCAGCTCCTAAGAATTATTATGTAGAATCCAAGAGGAAAAATGATCAGCTAATCTCTGATAATCCAGCCTGTCATTGCTATGGTTGGGGGAGTAAAACAAGAGGGGATGCTACCCAAGAATATGAAGCATTATCAAAGTTGCAAAGCCTTCCAATTAGAAAAAAGAAGCTTTCAGCTTTCAAAATCACAGCCATAACTCCTGTTATATCTGTGTTATTCTATACTTTGCAAAGCAGTTTTATATATGTTAACTCATTTAAATCTTCCTTCTACTGGTGGTACAAGCATTATCATCCTTTCCCCATTCCAAAAGGAATCAGGAAAAAAAAGGATAAGCAAATGTTCAGAATCACATAGTGAGTGACAATATTGGGATTGCAATCTAGGAAAAAGTATTTAGAGCTAAAAGGGATTTTACAGCACATCTTGTCCAACTTTCTCATTTTACGGACTAGAGATGCTTTGTGAGTTTTCCAAGAGTATACAAGTAGTAAAAAATAAAATTGGATCTGAACCAAGATATCTAGAATCCTAGTTAGGAAAAGTCCTCTACAACTTTCTACTTTATTACACTAAACCATTTTTGAATTGATTAATCTCTAAACAAATTATTTAGTATCAACTCTGCTAGAAAAATTGCTCCTAGAAGCACTGGTGAAGAAGAATTAGTTTCATAAAAGAAAGACTAGGGAGATGAAGACTTTAGTATGAATTGAACTAACTCATAGACATATATAAACATATACTTAACACACACATATATGTTTTGTGTATCTTTGTATTTATGCTGTATGCATACACACACAAAAAATTATTTCCCCATTAAAATGCAAAATCACATCTTACATATATAGTTTTGCTCTTTGTCCTTGAATTCCCAGTGCAGAGCATATGGTAGATGCTTAAAAATACTTGTTGACTGATTAATTTATTTTAACTAGGGTTTTTTATATAGCATAGGAATTTTATGTGGGTTTATATTCACATCATATCCACTAAGTTTTCTCCATATCATATCCACTAAGTGACAATTTTAAGAATTGATTGGAACTATTGAAAGAATACAGGGCTTTCCTCCAAACGTTTTCAGTTATTTTTAGACTCCTTCACAATATCAAAAGAGAGTTTGGAAATCCTCAGACAGATTCAATCTAAAATTACAGACTAACAACATATGTCACATTCCCTCACATAGGAAAAGAAAGAATGAGAATAGAACTGGACCTTATGTTAAGGCACTGGTGTTAAATTCAGGGGTGTGCTGGATACAGTCTGTCCTGCTTTGCAAGAGCCATTTGTTAAATTTTCAGTGTGAACATTTACCCCTAAGAAATTGGCAAATGCAAATGAGTTGTAGAAGGAAATAACAAATCACTCCAATATTTCAGCCAAGAAAATCCCAAATGGGGTCAGGAAGAGTTGGACATGACTGAAAATAACTGAACAACAACAACAACATAGCAACAAATCATAACTGAATTCATTGTTTTGTTGAATGTTTAGACTTACAAAAATGATAAAGAAAATATTAATAATGCATATTAAAGTTAAAAATTAGTCATGCATATATTTTAGGTCAGTTGTTAAACATTTACCAACATGTTATAGGTTGAGTTCCAGAGTTTTGCTATTTGCTTGCTGTGCCAACTCAAGTAGTGAGTCAGGTACTGATGAATAAAGTCTAAAATGAGAACTGTGAAATAGTTATATTATTTTAATTCAAACTGCATTATTTCTGCTGGGCTGGAATCAATAACCATATTTTACATAATTATAACTTCAAACAATGTAGATTCAAATACATACAACAACTTCAAAGGATTCATTATTTGTATTAATTTGAACCTATTCATATTTGATTGATCTGTGATCTCTATTACTTCCCCTCCCAAGATACAATTAATAACCCATCTCTGCCCTCTTACCCTTAGTAACTCACTCATAAATCCTCCCACAAATCTTCCACAAGGGATTCATCTAAATTTCTGGGCATCTTTCTCTTAGCGTTATTGTTAAAAGACACAAGAAATAGACTCCTCTTTCTGTACTATTACAGGCTATCTTCCATACTTAGAATTCATTCCCTCTTCACTTCCTCCTCATTTCCTTTAGAGTTCAGCTCAAACATCATCTCCTAAATGAGTGCTTTACCCATCCTCCTGGCTTCCTACCCTCTCAAAAAATATTCTGAATATGTTTTGTATATATTTATTGTATAGATGTTTTCTTAACTAAACATACATAAGTTCTTTGTAAGTAAAAATTATTTCATCCCAGCATCCTAGCATAATGTCTGGAATAGTGATGCCTAATTAACATTGAATGATTGACTATATGAATAGTAGTGAACTATTTAAGCTATCACCTTATTCCTCACTTCTCTCACATGATCTGTCACACGATCAACCCATCATCTTCTATGGTTCTATATCTCCTTGATGTTATCCTTTATATCACTTGTCTTATAAAGTTTTTGTTTGCAGTCTATCCATAAACTCTATGTATCTGTTTATTACCCTCTCAGTGACTCACAACTTTAATTCAGATTGTGATATTCTATGACTCATAATAATACAGTATGCCCAGATGAATATTGTTGATAAAAAGATGGCTTTTTGTTTCTGGAAGAAGACTGTAACCACTAAAAGTCCTGTGCAGTTTTCCAAAGGCAACCCTGTCCACTTTCTTTTCTTCCTGTTTAATTTTGAGCCCAGTTCATTTTTCGTGCACAGTAGCTGTCCAGGGCAGATGTGCTGATGGACCAACTTAATGGGCTGTCCAGCAAACTGCATGCTCTAGGCTGCATTTGTTCAAGTCAATTAATCTCTCCAGGCTTCATCTGCAAAATGATGGAGTTGGAGTTATTGTCTAAGGTCCTTTCCTATGTCTCTTAATTCTATAATACTATGTCTTTGTCTTTTTCCCAAATTAACTACTGAGAAATATACAACTAGATAATTCAAGAATAACTTCAATAAAAACAGTACTGGTGATTTCACTGTTATTTTTAGCTCTTTAAGATTTACAAAATAATTCACATCTTGGCATAAGTTGATAGTAGTGATTCTTGAATTTTGTAAGAATCTATGATATAATTCATGTGGGTGGTTCACACCTTACTTAACACTTTCATAGGTTGCTAAAGTTAAAAAAAAAAATCAGCCTCTGGTAGCTAATTCTTCTGGTAATAAGCCTTTGCAAACTAAGCTGAGCAGGTCCCCTGGAGACAAGCAAACAATCCATCTCCAAATGTGTGCTGGGAGATTTTCTGGTTTGGTAGAATCCCCCAGAGCCTGCATTCCTGGCTCACTCAGGATCATCATGCCAATGGTAAGACTTTTCTTCTTCTGAATCATAGAAGCAGGGTGGGTTAATTAAATAGTCACTGAACTTGAGGAGTAAAACAAACCTAGGTCCAAGTATTGACTCCTTTAAGGGAAGAGTTGGACCAGATGAAGGTAGATCTCTGAGGGCCCTTCAAGCTATAAAGTTACAAGCCTATAGTACTGAGAGTTCTTGGAATATCCCTGACATCACAGTTGCTCTTGCCATTAAAATAGAAAATGAAAATAAGACCTTCACTACTTTTTTCACAAGGCTGCTGTGAGGATTCTCAAGGTGCCCTATTATATAGGTGTCAGCTACATGAATACCAATGACCACTCCTTCATAAGGTAGAGCTGAGTGACATAGACCCTTATTACCCTTCTTTTCACTATTGCATAGTTTGGCATATCTTCAGGCATGTGCCCAGCAGAACATCAGGGAAGATTCAAAATATACAACAACAAATACCAGTGACTTCAGGATGGAGTCGCCTAACTCCATCCAGCCCAACCTCCATTGTAAGTTCTAAAGCCTCCAGGGTTTGGGGGTCTGGGAAAGTCAGAAAATTCATAGATAGCTTCCTGACTGTACACACTTTAATTTTTACCTCCTAATAATTCCTTTGAGGGTCCCACAAATAATACTTCATGCAAGTGCCCAGGGCCCTGAAAATTTTGAGTTTAGAGAGGAAATTCTAAGGCATATATGGACTTGATCAGCTTCAGTTCTGACCCGATTCTTCAAGATGACCTCTCCCAGAGACCTTGAAACTCATGGCCAGATTTGGAATGTGGACCAGAGTGTCCAACTTTCTAAGAAGCCTCTTGGCCAACAAGATTCTTTTGTTCAGGGAGCTGGTTTTCCCAGCAGAACAAAAGACTTTGCATAACAGCTACTTCCCAAGCACCCAGCATAAATCTAGTCCCACAAAGGAGGACTGCAATGTCATTCTGAACAGCCTGGTCACGAGCACAAGGAAAAAAATAATGCTGATGCATTCAAACGTGCTATTAGTGGTAAAGGCAAAGATGAACAAATGTTATCATCATGATACTTTTTGCAATTCAATCTCCACATTTCAAAGACAGAATGTAAATTCAGAAAAAATGCATAATACATATTCAGGAGAAAGTGTTTAGTAAATGGCAACAGTATATTTGGACTTACTCCTGAAAGTTATAAGGATACTTCTTTTCCCAGAAGAGCCAAGTTGTTAATATGCTGACAGCCAGACTTCCCCCAAAAAAGCACGGTTATACAGATCAGAAATTAAAAATAGCCAGAAGTCTAAACTTAGAATAGAATCTAGAAAACTGCCATATGGAACAGTGAGGTTGAATTAGAAAAGCAGGTTTTTTAAGAGCCCATTTCCAAAATGGATCATTTAATTCCTTGCCCAGAATCAAAATTTTATGTGGAACCCTCATTTCCCTGGTCTCCTCTGTCTAAAACCTTGCAATTTATCTATGACTCTTTTATTCATTACTTCTAATGACCAATCGGTTCCCTAGTCCTATCAGTTCAAATTTTCTAATATGTCTCATATCAGGGCCTTGTCCCCTTCCCACTACCACCAAGTTAGGACAGGCCATTGTTAGTACTTTCCTAGACTATTATAATACAATAAAATAATACTCTTCAAGTTTTCTAATCCTTATAGGTTAAAATATAAATTCCACAGCCCAGTATTTAAAGCTTTCCAATCTGACTCCATTCCAATTTTATTTCACATTGCTTTCCCATCATACACTCTATCTTCTACCCAAATGAAGTTATTAGCTTTTCCCTGAACTTCATTTGCTTCCCATTTCCATGAATTTGCATATTCTATTCTCTATGCCTAGAATGTCATTTCCTCCTCATCATCTCCTTGGGAAATTTTTGTGACTTGTTCTTCAATCATTTCAGTCATGTCCTACTCTTGATGACCCCATTTGGGGTTTTCTTGGCAAAGATAATGGAGTGATTTGTCATTTCTTTTCTAGTTCATTTAATAGATGAGGAACCTAGACAAAAAGGGTTAAGTCACTTGCCCAGGGTAACACAGTTTTTAAGTGTCTGAGGCCAGATTGGAGTTCAGGAAGATGAGTCTTCATGATTGTAAGTCAATCATTCCATCTCATTGCATTATTTACTTCTAATTTCAATTCTTAACTTAATTTTTTAATTTTATCTTTTTCCCCAAATTTATTTTATTTGAAGAAACAAAATAAGCAAAAAAAATAATAAAAATAGAAAAGCAATGCAAACCAAAATGAAACAAAACAAAAGAGAACATTATCATGTGACCAGCAGAACATCAGGGAAGATTCAAAATCTACAACAACAAATACCAATTTTTAAAAGTGTATATATATATTAGTAGAAAAAATATATTCATGAGTATCTTTCTTAACTTCCTTATAAATTGTTCTTTTATTCTCTGTTGCACACTTTATTCTTTTCCTGCCCTTTTATACCTCCCCCAACACCCCCAAGCCGGCTATAGTTAAGAAAGGATATATATATATATATATATATATATATATATATATATATATTATATATATATATATATATACACATATATATAGAAATGTAGATATACACATATACATACATACACACACACACACATATATATATATATATATACATACACACACTGGCATACAAACACATCCCAGATACACATACATCTTTCCTATTCCTGTTGATTCTTTAATTAAATTCTACTTCATAACTTAGTTTACTATTACTTAACCTCCCCCTACCCAGGGATCCCTCCCTTCTTTTCTTCCTTCACCCTTTGGTTCCCCATCTACCCATCCCGCCTTGGTCATTTTTTTTTAGATTTTGAAGGGTGTTATACTCTTTGTGGTATATTGCAACACTGCCTTTTAAATGCATTCCCAATATGAGTAGGTTTTCAGAACTACAAGCCCTTCTTCCCCCTCTAATGCCTCTATATCATTTATTCTTCTGTACCTCATTTATATAACATGATTACTATTTTAGCCTTTACTCTGCCAGTCTTTCTTTTGAGTTACTCTATTGTGATGTAAATCTTAAACATAAAAATATACATGTAAAAAACTATAAACAATTTGTCCATGTTTAAACAGTTTGTCTATGTTGAGTGCCATCTTTCTCTTACATGTTGAATTTTCTGTTAAGTTCGGGTTTGGCTTCTAGTAAGTCCTCGAAATCTGCAAGTTCCTTGAAGGTCCACATTTTTTCATTTTGGTGGACAAAAGGGCTAGTTCTTTTGACTGTCTATAGATATGACTCCAGGACTTGTGGTCTTTTATTGTAGCTGCTGATAAGTCTTACACAATTCTAATTGTAGCTCCAGCATATTTGAATTGTTTTTTTCTTGTTTCTTACAAAATTTTCACTTTGATCTGGGGGTTATGAAATTTGGCAATAATATTCCTATGTGTTTTCCACAAAGGCTCTCTTTGAGGTAGTGATCAGTGAATTTTTTTCTATTTCTACTCTCCCCTCAGGTTCTCTGTCTCTAGGAGAATTTTGTAAGATTATTTCATGTATTATTGTGTCAAGGTTCTCTTTTTTTGATCACAACTTTCTGGAAGTCCAATTATTCTTATTTTTCTTTTTTGGATCTATTCTGTAGGTATGTTGTGTTTTTTTTTAAATCAGATGTTTCACATTCTGTTCTATTTTCTCATTCTTTAATAATCTAATTTTGTTATTTCTTGGTCTCTCATAGCTTCACTGGATTCCCCTTGTCCAAGTCTAATTTTTAAAGAATTGTTTTCATCTTTGAGAGTCTGAACCTCCTTTTCTAATTGGTTAACTTTTTTCATAATCTTTTTTTCTTTTTTTTAAATAACTTTTTATTGACAGAACCCATGCCAGGGTTATTTTTTACAACATTATCCCTTGCACTCACTTCTGTTCCAATTTTTCCCCTCCCTTCCTCCACCTCCTCTCCCAGATGGCAAGCAGTCCTATACATGTGAAATAGGTTACAGTATATCCTAGATACTATATATGTGTGCAGAACCGAACAGTTCTCTTGTTGCACAGGGAAAATTGGATTCAGACGGTATAAATAACCCGGGAAGAAAAACAAAAATGCAAGCAGTTTACATTCATTTCCCAGTGTTCTTTCTTTGAGTGTGGCTGCTTCTGTTCATCCTTAATCAATTGAAACTGAGTTAGATCTCTTTGTCGAAGAAATCCACTTCCATCAGAATACATCTTCCTACAGTATCGTTGTTGAGGTATATAATGATCTCCTGGTTCTGCTCATTTCGCTTAGCATCAGTTCATGTAAGTCTCTCCAAGCCTCTCTCCTGCTGGTCATTTCTTACAGAACAATAATATTCCATAACATTCATATAACACAATTTACCCAGCCATTCTCCAATTGATGGGCATCCATTCATTTTCCAGTTTCTAGCTACTACAAACAGAGCTGCCACAAACATTTTGGCATATACAGGTCTCTTTCCCTTCTTTAGTATCTCTTCGGGGTATAAGCCCATTAGTAGCACTGCTGGATCAAAGAGTATGCACAGTTTGATAACTTTTTGAGCATAGTTCCAAATTGCTCTCCAGAATGGCTGGATGTATTCACAATTCCACCAACAATGTATCAGTGTCCCTTTTTCCCACATCCCCTCCAACATTCGCATTATCTTTCCTGTCATTCTAGCCAATCTGACCGGTGTGTAGTGGTATTTCAGAGTTGTCTCAATTTGCATTTCTTTGATTAATAATGATTTGGAGTATATTTTCATATGGATAGAAATTGTTTCCATTTCTTCATCTGAGAATTGTCTGTTCATATCCTTTGACCATTTGTCAATTGGAGAATGGCTTGATTTCTTATAAATTAGAGTCAATTTTCTATATACATAATCTTGTTTTTCTTAGATGGTTTTAATTTTTTTCTTAGTTGTTCTTCAATTTGATTTTTAAAATTCTTTTTTGAGTTCTTCTATAAATTCTTTCTGGGCAGAGAGCTATTTCACATTACTCTTTGGGGTAGAAACCTCTTTTTTTTAACTAACATGTTCCCTTCTGAACAAGAACCCCGGTCTTTCCCATTTCCATAATATGTTTCAATGGTAGAGTACTTTCTTCTTTGCTGTTTCATTTTTTATAAAAGGTATTATTAGTGTAAGCACCTCTAATTGTGAGGTTGGGGGATGAAATATTGACCAACTGTTCTGGAAAACAATTTGGAACTATAGCCAAAGAATCATAGTTTGTTTGTTTGTTTTTTAATTCAACTTTATTTTGTTTTCAGTTCCAAATTCTGCCTCTCCCCTTGTCCCTCCCGTGTCTAGTGAGAAGGCCAGAAAAACCAAAACCATTGTATATATGTTTATATAAGCAAAATAAATGTCCACATTATCTATTAGTTTTCCTCCAGAAAGTATGATTTTTTGAAATACAACATTGGAAAACCAAGCCTTGATAAAATTGCATAGAAATTCAAAAGGAACTATTTGACCATGTCTTAAACCCAAATTGCTTTGGCTATCTCTGATTTGACAAAAATAGGTCCTAGTCCAAATCTCACTTGGTCACTGTTTGGGTTTTGTTGGCACAGGGTAAATGTAAATAGCAATTATTTCTGTTCTGGCCAGAAATCCTAAAGGTCTTCCTCTCCCAGTTGGTTTGCTTATTTGTGTGTTTCTTTTTAGTAGGCAAACTAGTCCATCTTTTGTCTCTTATCTTCCCCAGCCTTAAATCACTGCATAGCTTAAATCAGACAAAATGAGACATGGAAAAGACATTAGTTTAAAAAATGTCAAGGTCATTTGGGGTCATTTCCAATTGTCCTGACCTGCGTGTTGGACTCAGATGACCCTAGAGAAGAAAATGAGGCTGATGACTTTGCACAGTTCTGTCTCACTTAAATCCAATTCACTTACTGTGGGATGTCCTAAATCAAAATTTTCCACTTTAGCCACTTTACAACAATGCCTTCTTTGTTCTTTCTAATATTAAGAACCATACTGCTTCTTTAAAAGTTCACCAGTTCTTAGTATTGAAGTCATAAAGATGCTACAGATTTGAGGAAAGGACCATATAACAAAATGATAACACTACATTCAATGACAAGTTCTATTTCTGAAATGAAAAGGATTGTATGACCAGAAAAGTCTCTGATATTGCTAGAACATGCTTTAAAAAAGACTTTAAAAAAGGCAACTTTCAGAGTGTACATATTCCGCCCTCAATTCACTCCTGACCTAAGTGCTAAAAAAACCCTTCTAGATGCATAGCAAGTGCTCTGGAGACCAGGCCTTCCCCATCATCACTTCCAAGGTACTTTGGATCTGGGCAGGTGTTTTTCACTGTTCTAGCTCCATGCTTCCATATTTCAACTCCTAAGTCAGCTCATTAGTTCTTGGCAAATAAAAGAAAGAAAATTTGACAGGTCATCATGAGATTATACCACAAGACCAAAACACAGGCACTCTTAAAAATTAGCAATTGAAGATCATTACATCCCATTTTTTCCAGCTTCTGGTTATTTTCAACCCCAGTTATCAAAAAACGCACTTAGATAATGATCTTCTTTGATGTTATTTTTTATATTTCTGCCTCAGATGTTATTCTTTTTCCATAAAGAGTTCAATGTCACACTGCATGTACGCTACTCGTTCCTCAAAAATAACTCACTCCAAAAACCTTAAGTAGAGCTTTCAATTATCCTTACATCTAAACCAGAATCCAACTGAAGTGTTTTAGCTGTATTTCCTATTCACATTGCCATTTTACCAAGTCCTAATCAGAATTTTTATCCTATCATTGAATCAAAGATAGAATAAAGACTTTTCTTTTTCTCTTTTGCCATCATTTCCTTAGGCAGCATGGATTCAGAGATTGAGAAATGGTTTTAGGGAAAGAAAGACTTTATTTCAAGTCCTGAGTCTAACTGACTCACATTGATTTTGTGACCAATGGAAAGTTACTTTACCTATGTAAAGCCATAAATAGACAACTCTAAGTTGCAGAGAAAGAGCTAACTTTCATTGGTAAAGGGAGTTTTTTCACAGAGAGTTCTCAACAGCAATGAAAGCACAGATTAAACCAATTATTCATATATATACACATATAGTTTCAATTTAAAACCTAAATCCAAATTATATATAATCTCTATATAATAATAACTAGCATTTACATAGCATTTTAAAGTATGAAACACTTTTAAAACTATTAATTCATTTTATCCTCATAATAACAACAAGAGGGTAATTGATATTAACCCCATTTTACAGATGAGAAATTGAAGCCAATAAGAATTACATGATTTTCCCAGGATCACACAGCTAAAAAGTGCATGAGGTTAAATTTGAACTCATGCCTTCCTGATTTCAGCTGTTGTACAACATCTGTTATAAAGGATGAAGTAAAACCTTGTTAGACCTTCCAAAACATTTTAAGTCAAGATATCTTGATACTTAATGACTTTGATGTAAATGTGAGCACAGAGGAGGACAGTTTAAAGTACTTAGGGAAAAAAAAAATTAGGCGATCAAGAAATAAAAAAAATAAGTCAGAGGCTTGCAGCCTCTTCAGATGATTCATGCCTATAATAAATTCTACAGTAACAGAGTTGAAAGGTGGTAAACTTGGAGAATACTTAGCAACATTTTTTAAAGCAAGATAGTGATTATATCTTTGCAGATGTGGGGAAGGAAGGAAGCAGGTTAACAGCATGTAATAGTATCATTGTAAATAGAATTAGATCTAGAAGAGATTTTGGAGATCATATAATCCAACCTCATCATTGTATAAGTTAGGAAACTGAGGTTGAAGGGGTAAGTAATTTCTCCAGGATCACTCAAATCATGTGGCTGATATATACTAATCCAATGTATTCACATTGAGACATTCTATGTAGAGTCCAAATACAAAGAGGATCATTAATCATGATGTTCTCCAAATACATTCATGGGTGACATTATAACTAACAATAATAAGCCCCTCCTCAACGAAATCTATAGACATACCAAAGAAATCAGTCTAGTTAGCCATAGTGGGAAAATAAAGTGAAACAAATGTAAAAACTGTCCAAGTTACAACAAAGTAGAATGGATATATCTCTGAGTCAATTCAGCCATAAAAAGGAAATTTTCAAAAGCTGTTTATTGTATCCATCTGTTGTTGTTATTGTTGTTTACTCTTCATTCTCAAAGAGGACCCTGACATTAGGGAGGTGGTACCTGGGCATACAAGTGAATTGGGTTTAAGTGAGGGAGGCTGGGCAAAGTCACCAGCTTCACTGGAAATGGGCTCCGGAGCCCATCCTGGGTCCAGTGGCCAGATACAAATCAGGTCAACTGGAGATAGCCCTGGTGTGTGTATGGAGAGAGAGAGAGAGAGAGAGAGAGAGAGAGAGAGAGAGAGAGAGAGAGAGAGAGAGAGAGAGAAGAGAGATAGAGAGGGCTCCTTAGTCCTTCTTTTCCACAATGTTCTTAATCTTAGTCATCTCAGCAGCTTCCGCAAATTCATTTTTAGGCAG
This sequence comes from Antechinus flavipes, assembly GCF_016432865.1. NCBI lineage: Eukaryota > Metazoa > Chordata > Mammalia > Dasyuromorphia > Dasyuridae > Antechinus > Antechinus flavipes. Next base: position 387,198,797 of record NC_067400.1, on the reverse strand, counting down.
ACAACTTTCAGAATGTACATATTCCACCCTCAATTCACTCCTGTCCTAAGCGTTGCACCTTTAACTGCATGCTGGGTATTTCCACTTTGATATTCCATAGGCATCTCAAACTCAGTATTCCAAAGCAAAATTGTCTTTTTCTAAAATCTCCTATTTCCTTCTAACTTCCCTATTTCTGTCCAGGGTACACCATCCTTCCAGTTATCCATCAATCAAATTCATTCTGAAACACCCTTCATGTCCAATCAATTTCCTCTACATATACCACAACCACCATAGTCCCAACCCTTATTCCCTGATACCTGACTGATATACCTAAAGCACAGATCTCAATGGTATCCAACTAGTGAATTAGAGGGAGGAAGATCGGATACTATTCAAGAAGCTGCAGAACATTTTCATTCAAGCTGTTTATTTAAACAAAAGATCATTTCTCAACACTAATAATCTCTTTCTGGTACTCTATGTGAATCACAGAACACCATAATCTCAAAAGAAGAAATATATTCAGTCATGAAAAGGGCAAAGGAAAGTTACATGATGAAAGTAGATAAGCTTCAACACATTGCCAACAATTGCAAATATGTAGAAAGTTGCATAAAACCATATTTGCAGATACGAGTGACTATAAAAGGAGATGGATTGGTCATGTAATGAAAATTGTGGCTAACAAATGGACATTTTAAGATCTGCACAAGTATGTACCCACAAAATAAAAGAATTAGAGGACTCCCAAGAAAGTTATATTAATACATTACAAAGGATTTAGGGAAGACAGAAATGACATTACACAGAATCAAAAGGAATGGAAAGATTAAGACCACTATCCTAATAAATTCTATAGAGAAGAAGTTGATCATCCCCACCAATAACAATGCTGATTCCCATTGATCTAGATGAAGGAGCAGCACCTTGAAGGGAAAATAAGAGCCAGATGAATCAAGTTTCTACCCTAGCCTCTACCACCACTTCTTCTAAGTAAGGTGAAAATAGTCCAGAACCCTGAGATCAAGAACCCCAGGAATTACATTGTACCTAAGACCTGTAGTTCTGCTTCCAACTGGCCCCCAAAGCCATCATCAAAGAGGGACATGCTCATGAAAAAAAGTCTCACCCTCCCTATGATATGAACATTAGTAGCCAGGGTTCAGAATCACTGATATTTAGTTTGTGCTAAGTTCTTCTTCCAGCCTCATAGCAGCAGACAATAAGGCATCCTTATCTACAGATGGAAGAAACATGAAAAAGTGTATGATATAGTGAAGAAATAGTTCAAAGACCGTGAACTCTGGAGTAAAAAGATCAGACTTTGGGTTCACATCGCAACTCTGAGGCTTCTTACTTATGTGTCCTTAGACCAATTACTTTTTGCTCTAGAATTCAGTGTCATTATCTGTAAAACAGGGGGGGGGAGGGTGAGGGGGGATGTAAAAAATAGCCTCTGAAATCATCCCAGCTTTAAATCAAACAAATATTTTTAAGTAACATGTGACCAGAATTTTTTTTGGTTGTTTATACAATACAATAACTTAGAAGATATCATCTTTTCCTTCAAGGAACCTAATTGTGGAGAACAAAACTAATATATCTGAATAGGTATTGTCATAGTTATAGAATAGGCATATATTAGTTAATATAGATTATAGTTAAGTGCTAAATAATGCTTTATTTTGTCTGTATACATACTGTTTCTAGTGCTGCAGATCATGACCTCTCTAAAACTTATTAAGCTTCAAGAGTTCTTTTTGCTAAACATTTTCACTCCGATTTAGTGATAACCCTTAATGAATTGGTCTAGAATTAGACCACTCATATCCACTGCTGGATTATAGTGGTGGGATATGCTAATCTTATACATCCATTGGCAGTGCCTAGTGGTTGACTGTCAAGAAACCTATATGGTTCTATTAATGGAAATTATGTGTGCTTTGCATATAGTAAACACTAATAAATGATTTTTCATTCATTTGTTTTGAGAATCAGGATTATCCTCACAACCAAAATAAAGTATCAAAGCAAAGATTTAGTAAAAGAGAGCTATGTGGAACTAATCATAAATGTAATTCCTTACAAAATGGAGAGAAAAGATAAGCTCATAGATATTTAGAACTAGAAGAGACTTCAGGATCATATTGGGTCCAAATCCTTTTTTTTCCTTTTACAAATAAAGAAATGAAGATCAAGGGAGTGAAATGAATTTTGCCAGTCGTTGAAATATAGGGTAGTGTCTAGATAGACAGAGAAGAGAAAAAGAAGTTATTTCAGTCAGAAGGGATAATAAACGGTGCAAGAGCCAAAATGAAAGGGGCCTAGTTCAAGGATCAGTCAAAAAATTATCTTGGTAAAAGTTTAAAGTTTATTTGGGAAATAATGGGAAAGAAATCAAGTTGGATATGGAGACTGAGATCAGATTATAAAAAGCCTTAAATGCCAGACAGAGGTGTTAGGAATCTAAACAGTACTTAAAAGATTACTATAGTAGCTCTAGAAACATTGGGATTTGGGGAGTGAAAAGATGTAAATTAGGTGAGAACTACTAAATTGGTTAGAGAATGCATTTGTATCATCAGTACCAATACCAATATCAATATGGAGAGGGCTTCTTAACCCTTCTCACAATATTCTCAATCTTAGTAAGCTCAGCAGCTCCCACAGATTTATTCTACTCAGACAACTTTTAGATTGTACATATTCAACCCTCAATTCACTCCTAACCTAAGTCCTGAACCTTTAACTGCCTGCTGGACATTCTCATCTTGATATTCCGTAGGCATCTCAGACTCAGTATATCTAAAACAAAATTATCATCTGAACTCAGGGGAAACCACTTTTGCCATGATTTATATAAATACATTACAATCTCACTCCCTGTGCTATACTATTCCAAGTTTTCTCTCAGAAATTCAACATTAAATATCAGCTTCATGCCGACTCAATATTGCCACTAGATTCTGATGTCTTCTTAAAAGGGCCAAGACCTCACTAAGAAAAGCATTTTGACCCCAAACAGCCATTAACCTTCAATTTTGCCATCAGTGAAATAAAAACTTGGAGTTAAAACCTAATAGCACAAATTCCCCCAATGAAATTAAATTATGAAATGAAAATGTTCAAGGAATGGGGTAATTTGTATAATTGCTTTTCCAGTCAATTAAATATTAATTTTTAAAATCCCCTTCTTTCAGCTTTAGCTAGTAAAAATTCTCCTACTGGTTAGGTATTAACTAACCCTGCCATAATATATATTCTGCAATTAATGTAATTTAATTTTGATGATTTATATATTCTGCATGACATCATAATTCTAGGTAACAAATCATTATATAATATTGAACTAGGACTAAGCTAAATCTTATATTGACCTTTTATATCAGATGCTATTTTTTAAAAAACTTGGAAGTCATCAAATCAGCTCTTCAATCCTTTAAGACTGTTTTCTCTAACAATAGGAGTACAGAAAAAATCTTTTTAATTAAAGTTACTGTGTTCAGTTAAATTTTCTTAACAGAATAGCATAGAGAAAAAAAATGGAATGACAATGTCAAGTTTAAAAAAAAGTAAAAGCCAGCAAATATTTTCATATGAACAAATTTTCTTTTAGGTCAAAAACTATTTTGCTTGTTTTCTTAATCTTTTCAATTAAGATGTCAAGGCATCTTAGGTGATTAATTTCCAAAAAGTATATATTTAGCACTAACTGCAAAGCACTGTTCTAGGTCCTGAAGAAATCATGGAAAAAATTACTTCATTCCTGTCTACAAATTTATGTGCTACTTACTGGGAGGTAGAGGATACAACATTTATACAAATATGTCAGGAAGAGATTGAAGTGCTGGTAAACTTCTAGAAAGTTAAAAATTATGACTAGAAAGCAGAAGTGGGGTATGAAACATCTTTGTACTAAGGTTCATGGGATTATAGATTTATGGTTCGTTTAACTGTTTCAGATATAGTGTATTATATTAAAGTTAAGTTTAAAATTGTTCAAAAGAGATTTGGTTCTTAAAAAAAAAAGATCTGTCAGAAAAAGAACAAGGGTAGGTTGAGATAAAGAAGAAAACTTGCTTAGAGCATCAAATGCTTTGTGTATAAAGATCTAAACTGTAGAGCAGGGATGAGATGCCAACAAGGCACATGAAAGACAGGCAGTAAAAAGAAAGGGACTTCCACTTCTGAAAGGCAGTATGCACATGTCATCTCCTCTTAGCCTGACTCAGATATAATCTGGGGAACAGGAGAATGCCAGAGCTCCTATACTCAGACAGATTCCTTTTCCATTTGAATCAGGTGGGGAATAAACATGGAAAACTTTCACAATTCATTCAGTGTGAAGAGTCACCATCTACAGAGAGAAAATTAAATACAGCAGTTTAGTTAATTAAAAAAGCTCACTTCCCGGCAAGCCTTGACACCATATAGATAAAGAAGAATAAGAGCTTCTGGAGCCAGAGGAGATGCTACAAAAATTATGGGATCCAGAGGAAATAATTCAAAACAATCTAAATAAAGAAGGCATGTTTGATATGAGACTGCATTTTAATTCTGAGAGGATATGAGATGTTTAGTCAAAGAAATGGTTAGAAAATAACGAGGCTCCTGGTCTACAATCTAAGTTCATTTTCTTAATTATTGATTTTAAATGATATGTCATTTCTTATAATCCATAAAGAGCCTTGTTTATATGAACCTATGGGATCTCATCATGTTCTCCAGGAACATAGATCACCCATCTATATCTTCTTTTTCTCTGACATTCTTGTCTGTTTCTATAAGCCTTCTCTTGATAGAAGTTTCATCCAAATAACATCCAGCCATTAGTTAACTTCTCTTGTGCAAACTACCTCCTTTTCTGTTCACACATTTATTTCTCTAAGAAAGGGTTCAGAGATTTCAGAAGCTCACCATAGGATTCTATTATACAGAAAAGGTTAAGAACTGTTCTATAGTGTCTATTCAAAAATCACTGTCTTGATGAATCAACTCTATGAATTGTCCATACAAATAAATATCATAGTCTGAACAACTGTCATTCAACAGCTGTTGTTTTTGCCTGTTTTATTTTGGCTTTATTAAAAAAAATAAACTAAGTAAACAGGCTGAACTCTTGAGTGATAAAGGTTCTCATCTGAAAGTGTCTGTAATTTCCCAGAGTCCCAGTATGTAATGTAATCATACTTATGTTTATCCACCAAAAAGGGAATCTAGATGACCTCATCACCTTTGAGGAATCCCACTTCCACTTAGACTCTATAAACTTTCTCCATAATAATGACAAATAGTTCTGGTGAACATGCATCTTGTTTTCTATGTCCCTTGAATGTTAATATCATAGTATCCTTGAACACAGCTCTCTACTATTATATCATTCAAGGAATCACATAAAATTTTAACACACAAGGATAATATCTTACTGAAGAAATTCTTTAAGGCAGCATTTTGTTCTATTGCACCATATATGTTTAAATAATCACCAAACAATAACTATGATAATATTTTATGTCCCTATGCCTTTCAATCAATTGTATTACTAGAAAAATATTATCACAGGATCATAGTTTTAAGACTGGAAATGAGCTTAAAGGCCACTTAGACCAATCAGACACATCTATAATTTTCTAGGTAAGAAAATAGGCTTGAAATATTAAATAATTTGCCATTGTCACAATGGAAGTTAAAGGGCAAAGCCAGCTTTCAAATCCAAGCCCCTTAATTCAAAATTCAACATTCTTTTCACTGCCCCAATCTTCCTTCTTTTTTTCCCACATTTTTTAAAATATATTTTATTTTATTTTATAATAACTTTATATTGACAGAATCCATGCCAGAGTAATTTTTACAACATTATCCCTTGCACTTGCTTCTGTTCCAATTTTTCCCCTCCCTCCCTCCACCCCCTCCCCTAGATGGCAAGCAGTCCTATATATGTTAGATATGTTGCAGTATATCCTAGATACAATATATGTTTGCAGAACCGAACAGTTCTCTTGATGCACAGGAAGAATTGGATTCAGAAGGTAAAAATAACCTGGGAAGAAAAACAAAAATGCAAATAGTTCACATTCATTTCCCAGTGTTCTTTCTTTGGGTGTAGCTGCTTCTGTCCATCATTTATCAATTGAAACTGAGTTAGGTCTCTTTGTCAAAGAAATCCACTTCCATTTGAATACATCCTCATACAATATTGTTGTTGAAGTGTATAATGATCTCCTGGTTCTGCTCATTTCACTTAGCATCAGTTCATGTAAGTCTCTCCAAGCCTCTCTGTATTCATCCTGCTGGTCATTTCTTACAGAACAATACTATTCCATAACATTCATATACTACAATTTACCCAGCCATTCTCCAACTGATGGGCATCCATTCAATTTCCAGTTTCTAGCCACTACAAACAGAGCTGCCACAAACATTTTGGCACATACAGGTCCCTTTCCCTTCTTCAGTATTTCTTTGGGACATAAGCCCAGAAGTAACACTGCTGGATCAGTTTGATAACTTTTTGGGCATAATTCCAGATTGCTCTCCAGAATGGTTGGATTCATTCACAACTCCACCAACAATGCATCAGTGCCCCAGTTTTCCCGCATCCCAATCTTCCTTCTTTGTGATAAACTTTAAAACATGATTTGTGAAAGAGTATCTAAAAGTCAATAAGCATTTATTAAGCTCCTATCATACCAAGAACTGTACCAACTAAAGAGGATTCCAAAAGAAACCAAAAACAATCCCAGTCCTGAAGAAAAATAACTAGCATACAAACTAGAAATACAGAAAATAAAATAAAGATAATTTTAGAAGAAAAGCACTAAAATTAAAGAGAAATGAAAAAAAATTTTCTTGCTAAAGATAGAATTTTAACTGATCATTGAATGGAGCCAGAGAAATCAAGAGACCCAGATGAAAAAGAAGAAAATTACTTTTTAATTTCTTCTTCATGGAGGCTCCTGAAACTTTTATAGATTATTTTCATGAAGAGTTTGTAGAAAGGAAAAGTTGGCAGTTTTTTTATATGGTCTGAAGAAGCTTTTGTTGAAAATAATAAAGTAAGGGATGTGAGAAATTTTCCCTCAAGTATTTATTATCTTCCCCTATTTGGGGAATCTTGAGAATCAATCCCTAATTGTTTCATTTTAAATAAAGACTTCTTCTCTAGGTTTTTAGTCTTGTCTGACTGCTCTTTTCATACTTTTTTAAGGTGCTATTTCTTCTGCCTTCTTATTAAGTGTTGTGATGTTAGAACTGAAACATGATTACTGTCTCAGATGAGAAAAAAAAAAAAAAAAGGTTGTTTTAAGAATCTTGACATACCTTTCCCATCTTTTTCGTCTCTTTGGAAGACAGAAAAAAAGAATACACATAAATAGAGATTGCCAATGTTTTCTATGTTTAACTTATATGCCAGCAAATATTTGATCTTCTTGCCAATCACAAAGTTATAGTAGGTGCGAGAAAACATTAGAATGTTAATGGCATTTATTCCTTTCATATCACAGAGGTTGGAGGCATGGCAGCCTGAAAAATCAACATAAAATATTTTTGGTCCTCAACTCATGTGAGAGAAGAAGAGTATTAAAAACCCTGCTTTGCTGCCTGTGCTTTGCCTCTCTTCATTAGACTATACTGGTGAAGATGATGCCCCTTTTGTGCAGGAACTGAATAAACTGCTTTCTGCTCTGGCTCTGAGAAACATTTATTTGAATTATTTTGGGTTAGTGATTGCTGTCTCACACATTCATGTCATTTGCAGCTTCTACTAAACATCCCACCAATTCCCATCCTATCCTAAACCAGGATATATCAAAACTGCAATGGGAAAATTCGCAATATGGAAGGGATAATTTGTAAAATCTCCCAGGAGAGGATAGCAATGAGGTACCACAATGGATAAAGCTGGCTGTGTAACTTTGAGCAAGTCATTTACCCATCTGTCTCACTTTCTTCAAACCTAAAAATCAGGATAATAGCACTTACTTCACAGGTTATTGTGGAGGATCAAATGTGATAGTGCTTTAAATTCTTAAAGCATGATGTAAATTACAACATATCATAGAAATAGTAAACAGTAAGTGGATAAAACCCCGGGTCTACAGCCAGGAAGACTCATTTTCATTAGCTCAAATCCAGCCTCAGACATTTACTAGCCGTGAGATCCTGAACAAATCATTTAAACCTGTTTGTGTCTCATCTATAAAATGAGTTGGAGAAGGAAATGGCAAATTATGCCAGTATCTTTGACAAGAAAACCCCAAATGGGTTCATGAACAATCAGGTATGATAAGCTAAAGAAAATTTTGTGTGTGTTTGGAGGAAGATGGGAAATAATTTGGGAGTAGAGGGAGAAACGAGATGCTTAGCCAGGAGATGAAAAGACTGAGGCATATTCAAATATTTGAAGAGCTGCACATGGAAGAAGTATTTCAGTTACTCAACAGGCCCCAAGATCAACAGGTGGAAGTGGCAAAGAGACAAGATCAGGCTTGGTGTAAAAAATAAAAAATAAAAATAAAAACTTCCTCAACAATTGATCTAGCTATTAAAAAATGTGCTACTTTGAGATGTAGTGGGTTCCCTCTTCTTGAAGGTCTTCAGGCAGTGACTAAGCAAGCAATTATCAACTATGTTATTGGGGATTCCTTTGCAGATATGGATTGGACTAGACTAGAAAGCTGCTGAGGCACCTTTCAACTTTAAAATTCTGTGTTTCTCTGAAAATGTGAATTATTGTAAAATGCATAATTATTTTATATGTTAAATTTTTTTAAGTTTGACAAATCAGACTATATTTTTTATCCTTTTTTAAAGTGCTATTTTTTTCTGCTTTCTTATTAAGTGTTGTAATGTTAGAACTGACACATGATTACTGTCTCATGAGAAAAAAAAAAAGGTTGTTTTAAGTATCTTGACATACCATTCCCATCTTTTTTGTCTGATAGAAAGTCTGATAGGAAGTTCTGGAAATATCCAAGTTCGCTGAATGTCTACATTTTTTCATTCAAAATTATAGATAATTTTTGCTGAATATAAAACCTAATTCTTTTGATTTTCTGTAGATATGACTCCAGGACCTGAGGTCTTTTATTGTAGATGCTGATAAATCTTATATAATTCTAATTGTATAAGCTCCAGAATATTTGGATTGTTTTTTCTTGTTTCTTACAAATTTTTCTCTTTGATCTGGGGCTTTTGAAATTTGGCGATAATATTCCTGTGTGTTTCCCACAAAGAATCATTTTGAGGTGGTGATCAGAGATTTTTTTCTACTTCTACTTTCCCTTAAGGTTCTATCTCTCCAGAACAATTTTCTAGGATTATTTCCTGCATGATTGTGTCAAGGTTCTTCTTCTTCTTCTTCTTTTTTTTTTTTTTGGTTACAACTTTCTGGCAGTCGAATTATTCTTATATTTTCTTTTCTTGATCTATTCTCCAGATATGTTGTTTTTCTTGTGAGTTGTTTTACTTTCTGTTCTATTTTCTCATTCTTTATAATCTGTTTTGCTACTTCTTGGTCTCTCATAGCTTCACTGGCTTCCCCTTGCCTGATTCTCTAATTTTCAAAGAATTATATTCATTTTTAAGACTCTGTACCTCCTTTTCCAATGATTAACTTTTTTTCATAATCTTCTTATTTTTCTTTGATGGTTTTAATTTTTTTCTTTAGTTTTTCCTCAATGTCTCTCATTTTATTTTTGAATTCTTTTTTGAGTTCTTCTATAAATTCTCTCTGAGCAGGGAGCCATTTCACATTACTCTTTGGGATACAAACTTTTGTTTTTTTGGGGGTTTTTTGTTTTGTTTTGTTTTTTTTACTAAAGAGTCCTCCTCTGAAGATGAATCCCAGTCTTCCCTTTCCCATAATATGTTTGAATAGTGGGATTCTTTCTTCTTTGCTGTTTTTTTTTTTTAATAAGAAGTATAAACACCTCTAATCATGGAGTGGGGGAATAAGGCCTCAAACTTCCCTTCAGCTCTGTCCTTAGACCAGGAACATCAAACCAAGAGCTCCACCCTTCTGCTAAAGCCCATAGCCAGCAGCACCCTTGCCTCACTACTTCTGCACTCTCCAAGTGCTGGTTCCTTCTTGTCCAAAGCCCTATCTCAGCAGCACAGTGGGGCCTCACATTCCAAATCAGGAGTTCACACAGTATTTTCCTGGACTCAAAACCCAATTTAACAAACTGTCCAGGAGGAGAAAGTCTCTGTAGTTCCTGCTGAGGCTCCAGCCACAACCAGCTAGCCCTGAGGGGGTCCTCACTTCATGTTTCAGTGGAGCTGACCCAGAGGTATTTACACTTCAGACAAATTAATCCCGCCCAAGGTCTTTCTTCAGATCACCTTGGGTTGTTCTGCCTCAAGTCTTCTTGCTTTTTCACAACTCTATGTTTGCCATGAGGCACAAATTTGTTCTATTTGTGGGGGAAATCAGAAGAGCTTAAAATTTACCAATCTACTCCACCCTCTTCCCAGAATCCTTCCTCCAATGTGCAATTATTTTAATGAGGTAGTCATTAAAAAACTGATCAGCAATGCCAGAAGAGATTCTTCCAACATCTTACAATTTTACATTGAATTTGTTTTGAAGGATATGATTTGACAGGTAGAAAACTAAATGAGCTTTCTAGCCCTCTGAGTTTTATATTGAAATCATTTTTGAAGCAGAATAAAAATGCAAATTTATATTAAAAATAAGATCAAAAATCACATATTCTTCTAAAGACATTTAAAGATGTCAAAGAAAATCACAAAACATTTCAGATACCCATTCCTCTATATCACACCCTTTTTCAGAGGGAATCGTCCAGTTCTTTCAGCAGGATAAAAGAAACTCTCTCAAATTAAATTCATGCTAAGGATTATATTAGCAATGCCAGACATCTGAAAGAAGCATTATATAGTAAATGCTTATGCTAACAATGTCATTGGGATGAGAAGGATTGTTATAGGAATTATAGATCAATTTGATTAGACTCAAGGCATTTAAAGCAGGTAACTAATTGTCCCATGTAATGAACCACATATGGTGACTGGTGGCTTTGTCCAAATCATCAGCAACTTATAACCATGTGTTCAGCCAAGCTTACTTATTTCTATCTCCTCATAGACATTTTTTGCATTACTCAAAAGGGGCAAGATTTAACAGTAAAGGTAAATACATAAAGGCAGTTGGCAAGGAGTCCAAGATTAAAAATTATAGCTCCATGCTTTACCATTTCTACAGATTTTCCTTAGTCATATCTATGTTCCCTAGGTTCAAATCTCCCCATAGCCACTTTTTAGTGATATATCCATGATCAAAACCCTTAACTTTTTTGAGTCTTTGTTTCCTCATCTGTAAAATGGAGGTACTATCCACAGCCCCTATTTTAGAATTGTTATCAAATTCAAATGAGATTATGTAAAATAGTTTGAAAACTTTAAAAATACCATATAAAGCAGCATCACCAAGATTATGAGATGATCAACTGTGATGGACTTGACTCTTTTTAACAATAAAGTGATTTAGGCTAATTCAAATCGAACTTATTTGTCTTATTTGTGAAGAGAGCTATCAGCATCCAGAAAGAGGACTATCGGGACTGAATGTGGATCACAACATAGTATTTTCACCATTTTTGTTGTTGTATGCTTGCTTTACTTTCTCATTTTTTTTTCCTTTTTGATTTGATTTTACTTGCGCAGCATGATAAATGTGGAAATTTGTTTAGAAGAATTGCATATATTTAAACAATATTGGATTACTTGTTTTGTAGGGGAATGAGATAGAGAGTAGAGAGGGAGAAAATTTGGAAAACAAAGTTTTGCAAGGGTGAATCTGGGAAAATATCTTTGCATGTATTTTGAAAATAAAAAGCATTATTTTTTAAAAAATTTAAATGCCTAGTAAAGTGACTATTATTCTGGTTATTTGTGATGAACACTGTGCTCCAACTTGACTTTGTCAAAGAATGTTTCATCCACCAAAAAATCTGCAAATTTTGGCTTTTAAAATGTTCTTTCATTACTTTTCAAAGCCTTTAAAAACCATTCAGAACCCTTAAGTTACTCAATATACATTTAAAATGGGAGAAATTTGTTTTCTTGCTCTGGCTTCAATTAGCAACCTTCACATTTAATATTTTATGCCAGTTACAATAAGTAAATCACCAGAAGCAGATATTGATTTCCAATAAGACAGTCATTAATTACCATAGCAATAATTCCATAATAGGAAATGACCATTATATGCAACTAACAGTGATATTGGTATTGAGGATGTATTAAACCTCCTTCAGAAAGATCAAAATGACAAACATATTCTCTAAGCCAAACAAGAACACAAATCTTTTGAGTGCCTATAGCAGCTAATTGCTGGAAATCCCAGAATAAGAATGGGCATTTGAAAAAAGTAGATGAACACAAAACAATGAGTGAATTGAATTCTGATGATTTAATTATTTACACACACACACACACACACACACACACACACACACACACACAATTTCTTCAACAAGAGTGCTGAGGTTCAGAAAATGTAAAGCTTTAGCTGAAAAATAGGTATATATTTTGAGGATTGGGACTATAAAATCCTCAAAGACAGAGATTACTTCATTTTAGCCTATCCATGGAAGTTTCCATACACAGTAGGGCTTAATAAATGTTTGTTGCATTTGGCAAAGAAAATCAGGGTGAGTGGTCCATGAAGCATCAGTATCATCCTTGAGATTCTTGCAAATATCACAAAGAATTCATGCAGTAAAAGTATTAAGAGAAATCAGGACCTTCAATTCAGTAAATATGTATTAAGTAATTACTATACTATATGCCAAAGCAATTAATGAAAAAGCCTTATTCTTAAAGATCTCAAGTTCTAGGAGGAAGGAAGGAAGGAATAGAGAAGAAACAACATTTACACATATAAGCAAATGGAAAATATATACAAAGGAACTCTCCAAAAGAAAGTAACCGAGTTGGTGAATGGTTTCAATACCATTTCATAAGAAAATAGGCAGGAGGAAGTGAATATACCTAGACTCTCCAAGGAGGCTAACCAAGATGTTGAGGGCTCAAGATCCTGCCATGTGAGGACAAATTAGAGGAATTAGGTACATATCCCTGGGACAGGAGATGGAGTGATATATGTCTTTAAAAATTTGAAGGGCTATCCTATAGAAGAGCTATTAGTTTGTTTTCCTTGTCCCCAGGATGTGGAACAAGGGGCAAGTGTTGCAAGCTAGAGTATTAACAATTGGCATTTAATAAGAGGCAGCTAGGTGGCACAGCAGATAAGGCCCTAATCCTAGATTCAGGAAGATTTGATTTCAAATCCATCTTTAGACACTACCCTGGACAAGTAACTTAATTTCTGTCTGCCTTGGTTTCCTCATTTGTAAAAAAAAAAAAATTGGAGATAATAATAACATATACCTCTCAAGCTTCTCAAAAAGTTTTAGCAAATCTTAAAATATCTATATTATAATCATTATGTACCTAACAAATCTGTTTCTTTTTCAGACTTTCTGACTATAGCTATATCTCATCCATATCCCATATATTATATATAATAATATATATATATATTATTAATGATATTGTTTCTGCTACTCTCAAATCACCCTGAAAAAATGATCATTTGATTACCTTTTGGACTCAAAATTATATGAAAATATAGTCAAGGAAAAGTCATCTCATTAACCCCAATTCAAGTCTTTGAAAAAGAGTGGTTTTTTTTCCTTCTAAACATTAGAAACAAATATTTGAGTATGGGGCATTATATAAGGTACCCCGATATCAAGAGAACAGCTAAGGAAGTCAATGCTGTCCAGCTTCTCACCCTGTGACCTCTCTCACTCTTTTGAAAACATGTCCATTGTTATCTAAAAACAAGAAACAGAATTTGGGGAAACAGAAACTAGAAGTTCAAATACCTTTGAAATTTCCAATCAGATGGTAGCAAACCAGGACATTTTCTTCTTCCTTCAAGCCCTACTCTGATTATTGGTGTATTTCCCATAGATTTCTTCCCACAGAAGAGGGAACTGAAAATTTCAGAGTCAAGTGTAAAATTAAAATTAGAAGGGTTCTGGATTGCAGCAAGACAGAAGGTGGCAAAAAACAAATGCTATTTTCAGATGATTTTCATTCCAAAGTCAGCACAGCACTGGGAAGAGGACTTGGCACATACCTTATGTATCGTTACCATGTAGTATCACAGAGTTAAAGCTGGAAGGAACCATGGAAGTCACCTAACAGAAATCCCTCTGATTACAGAGGAGGAAACTGAGACCCAGAGGTTAGATGACGTGCCCATAGTTCCAGAGATAATCAGTGCCAAATCCAGGATTCATACTCAGAACCTGTAACTCCAAATCTAGAATTCTTTCCACTAGAAGAGGCTATCCTTTAGCTACTATCAATAAACAGCCTTTTCTCTTTGAAGTTCTTACTTTCTGATAATATCACACTTTTCAAATCCTTGTTTTATATACTGCTGTCTGTCACTTTCCCTGCCATAGTCCTTAAGCACTTATAATATTCTTGTTCACCTTTTAGAACAACTAGCAGCAATCCACCTTAGCTGTTTTTGTGGATGACTCTTCATCAGCCTCAATATCATTTAAAACTATTCTACTTACAAAATCACAAACTCTGATTGCAATCTCTCATACTTGCCACCTCTTCCACATCATCACTCCTCATAAATCGATTCAATACTCTCATTTCAATTTCTGGCCTTTCCATTCTCAATTTTCTACCAGTCTATCAGATTTTTTCCCTTGACTCTATCATCCACCATGTCAAAAACCAAGACACTCTTGTCCCTTTAAATTTCTTCTGATGCTATCCTGATAACAGACCCCAACCCCACTTAATTCCTGAAATGTGCCTTCAAATAATTTAGACATCTGCTGGCACACTTTGGCAAAAGCAGATAAACTAATAAATTTATTGACTTCAATTCAACTAACACTGAGATGCCTTGAAGGCACAAGGCACTCTTCTACAGTTTGAGATATATAGTCAAAATCAAAACAACTTTTACCCTCAGGAGTTTGCATTATATTGGGTGGCTATGTGCACATGAGTAAGTAGCTACAAAGTATATATTTCAAGAGGGAGTAAATCTTAATAACTGGAGGTATCACGAAAGAATTCCTGTAAAAAGCAGCACCTGAACTATGTTTTGAAATAAACAAGAGATTTTGTGTCAGAGCTAAAAAGACAATGAGTTCCCCATGTGGGTGAATCATTTGTACAAAGACAGAAAGGCAGAATATAGTGGGGTTTAAATTTATTACAAAGCTAAAGACAATATCATTGTCTCAAGTTTGACTCTACATACAAGAAACAGGTTGGCAACGAGGTTGGAAATTATCTAAGATGCAGCTAGTAACACATTGAGTAGTGGTTCAAGAAAAGGAAAAAAAATTACAGCTCAATTTATGCCTAGACCTACAGCTGATTAATTCATTATTCTACAAATTCTACAAATAGGAAGTAAGGATATGAATAAATGAAAAAATTGAATTTCTAAGTTTGGGGCACACCATAGACTGGTTTGAGGTTTGGGAGGATTTTTGGTTAATGCAGTTAAATATATTATTTTTGTTGCTGTTGCTCATATAATGAGCAGAATAGACATCATATATATAGTCAATTCATGTTTGTGTTACTGACACCATGTTCATATGTCATGTTCATATGATTAGAGATCAATGCTTTAACTATAGTTTACATGGATGTTAGCAGAGCATTTAGATAAGTCTCTCATGTTATTCTTGTATCCAATGAAAATATTGTGCATTTGAAGATAGTATAGGCATTTTTTAAAGTATGTGGCTAGAGAGTGAGACCCAAAGTGTAGTAATGAAGGGTCCAATATCAGCTTAGAAGGACTACATGACCAGGAATGAATGATTCCTTAAAAAGTACTATTATTTAATCAAATATAATTCAATCAAAATATAATTCAATACTTTTCTCCTTCCTGTTACTGTGTTCATAGTGAATCCAAGGTACAGTCAATGACTTGGAAGGAGAGGGAAAAAAATAAGTAAAGTGAAAACAGAAATTTTATTATAACCATTCTACACACAAAATTTTATTAGGCAATAGTTAAGATTCTTATTATGATGATATATTTAATTCAATGCTACAAAACACCACTTTAAAGATTCACCACCAGCAAGGTATCTTTCATGTATTTGCCAAAAATCACGTAAGATTCTTTATTTTTTTCTTTTTTTTAATTGAAGCTTTTTATTTATAAAATATATGCATGGGTAACTTTTCAACATTGACACTTTCAAAACCTTGTGTCCAAATTTTCCCCTCCTTCTCCCCATCCTCACCAGTAGATGGTAGGTAATCCAATAAATGTTAAATATGTTAAAATATATCTTACATCCAATATATGTATACATATTTATATAGTTACCTTGCTGCACAAGAAACACCAGATCAAGAAAACAAAATAAAAGAAAACTACAACAAAATGACTGAAAATGCTGTGTTGTGATACACATTCAGTTTCCACAGTCCTCTCTTTGGGTATAGATGGCTCTCTTCATCACAAGATTATTGGAACTTATCTGAATCATCTCAATGTTGTAAAGAGCCACGTCCATCAGAATTGATCATCATATAATCTTCTTGTTGCCCCATACAATGATCTCCTGGTTCTACTCACTTCACTCAGTATTAGGTCATGTAAGTCTCCCCAGGCCTCTCTAAAATCATCCTGCTGATCTTTTCTTATAGAACAATAAACATAAGATTCTTTAGAGGGTGACACAATAGACAATGAATGGATTGTCTTTAGAAAATCACATAAGGCTTTTAATGACACCATCTTCCCCCAGAAATAACTATCCATCTTCTTAAAAATCCATATTCTTCCAATGATGGATAACATTAAATAAATAATTCCTGTAAATAATCATCTCTGAAGAATTAAAGTTGTGAGTGAATGGGTGGTATGTATGGTACTTCCTATAGAATAGACTACACAATGTTGCTAACTCAAAAAAGGCATATGCAGGAAAAGATAAAGATTGCATTAAAATTGTATAAAGAGTTGCATGGCCACAAAAAAAAAAATAGGCTGGTCATATTGCAAGAGCAAGATAACAAATTGGAAGACATATGTTCCATTATTATTGTAATGGGCTGAGGCTTGAGTTGATGCACTGAGGTCCCAAGCACATGAGGCTAAATAGTAATTGGACCATACTCTATTAACATATAAGCTTGGAGAAAGAATGGCCCCCACCCACTCTTTGTGCAAGTCCTGATGTGTTGTATAGGAAATGACGATTTTGGTGGGTGGAGGCAGGGGAGTGGAAAAGGAAGGGGAAGGAGAGACTTTTGGGATTGCCATTGCCACGGTTGGCTCAGCTCACATCTCTCTCTGTTAGCTGATTTGTTTCTCTTCTTCTTTTTGATTTTGTTGCTTTTGACAACTTTTTCTGTTTGTTAAGTGTCTGAGGCTGGATTTGAACTCAGGTCCTCTTGACTTCAAGGCTGGTGCTCTATCCACTGAGCCATCTCCAAAGAGAAACAAATCAGCTAACAGAGAGAGATGTGAGCTGAGCCAACCGTGGCAATGGCAATCCCAAAAGTCTCTCCTTCCCCTTCCTTTTCCACTCCCCTGCCTCCACCCACCAAAATCGTCATTTCCTATACAACACATCAGGACTTGCACAAAGAGTGGGTGGGGGCCATTCTTTCTCCAAGCTTATATGTTAATAGAGTATGGTCCAATTACTATTTAGCCTCATGTGCTTGGGACCTCAGTGCATCAACTCAAGCCTCAGCCCATTACATATTATTCGTAAAATTTCAAAGTTATAGTGGGAGGCACTATGAATCTCCTTTTGGAAGATTTACAAGTAAGGACAACAGAATAAGTAGTAGAAAAATCTCAATATTCACTATCATCATGAAGTATGTAGCCAGATGGGAGAATGGACAAAGTGGTGGGCATGGAAATGTCCAATATGGACATGGAATCAGGAATTCCTGAGTTTTAATCCTGCATCAGACACTTAGTAACAGTGTGAACTTCGGCAGATCATTTAATCTCTCTTATCCTTACTTTCTTCATCTGTATATTGAGAATAATAATAGTATCTTCCACATAGAATTGTTGTGGTGCTCAAATGAGATAGCATATATAAACTACTTTACAAAGTTTTATAAATGCTACAAATGCTAGTAACTTTATATTATTGATTTTATTATCCATTAAATTTTTGGTTCCAGAAGTTTCAGGGAAGAAAAAAAAATATCAAGTTTTCTCATCACCTTTGAATTATTATTAAATAAAGAGTCTTTTCATCTCTCTGGTCCAAATTGTCCATTAAGTATATTAATGTATCTGTAGGGAATCATGTAAGTGCTTTTCTTTATTTTAATTTTGACTAACTTTAAACTGATACCCCAAATTTTTATTCCCAGGAGGAAACATAGATTGATAACTTAAACTCCTTTCAATTCTACAGCAACCAGGCCATTTGAAATGTAAACTGTTTTGTATCATTCAACAAATGGAAATAAATATGCTGACTCTTTGCTAGTTAACAAAACTGTACTGTATATTTAGAAAGCACGAACAACTTAATATATCTAAAACATTGGAGAAGGAATAAACTTCATTGGCTAAGATTTGTTTGCTTGTTTAAAAACCTAAAATACAATCCACCTTGTAGCAAAACATGATTTCTTCTTTGATATGCGGTAGGGTAGTGAAGACATTCTAAGTATCTGAAAATGAGTCAGATGTTTATTAAATTATAACTTAACTGACTTATTGACCCATCTCACAGTTATTCTAAAGATAAAATAAGGTAAAATAGGTAAAACACTTAGCAACTTTAAAGCATTAAATAAATGCTAGCCTATGCAGAATAATGACCAGACTCTGGATCTGAAGTCAAAAGACAAGAGTTCAAACCCGCTATTTACTATCTATGAGACATTAGGCAAACTTTTCACTGTTCTAGAACTCATTCTTCTCATTTTTAAAATATTGATGTTAGAATAAGTTACTTCTAATGCCCCTTCTCACTATGATCTACAATATCAAATATGTTCCACTCAGTTTCCAGGACTATATTTCAAGAGAAACATTGACAAGTTAAAGCATATCCCTAACCAAGCAGCCAGAATGGCAAGGGAGATTGAACATTGCCCTATAAAGACTAGCTAAGAGAACTTGGGACTGTCTCTAAATTTCTGAAGCCATGTCATATGAATGAGAGATTAGACTCACTCTGTGGCTTTAGTGAGCAGTAGTAGTAAAAGCTGTACACCAAAATAACAATTAGGAAGGTTTTTGGCTCAATGCAAGGAAGAATTTCCCAGGATTTAAGAGCTTTACTGGAAAAAACTAAGTTCAAATATTCAAAATGTGCTTTCTCCATTTTGAGGAGTTTATCATAGCTAAAATTTGTAAAGGCAGTTAATCTTCATCTGATTATTTATAGGTTGAGAATAAAGGATGTGACTACCCTGAGATTTGCTTAAGGGGCACTTAGATGGCACAGTGGATAGAGTGCTGGCTCTAGAGTCGAGAATAATTGAGTTCAAATCTGACCTCAGATATAACACTTTCTAGCAGCGTGACCCTGGGCAAGTCACTTACCCCGAATTGTCTCACCAAAAAAAAATAAGAAGAACAAAAAGGAAAAGAGATTTCCTTGAAAACCAATTCCAGTCACTTTCTTTGAAGTCAAACAGACCTTAAAGTAAAAAATAGGGAATATCCATATAATCTTGGGGACATTTGTACGAATGAAGAAAACAAACTTTAAAATTTAATATTAAAGAGTACAATAAGAGATTCCCTATTTAGGTTTCTCAATCTAAACCTTTAAATTTACTTCCTTTCTGAATGAAAGTAGAATTCAACTAAAAGAAGGGAACATGATGGGGAAAAAATTTAGGTATAGGACCTGCCGTCAGTTCATGAAATTGTGTTTACATGATTCTAATAAGGCACATAGGTTTTGATTTTAATTGGATTAAAATCAGATTGTTTTTTTTTTCCCCCCAACACTGCTGATAAAACCAGAAGTGCCAAGGAATGTATTAAAATTTTCTTTGTTTTCTGAGAGGTTAAAAAAAATCTATAAAGCTTAGAATTCTACCCTTGTCTTCACCCCCACCCAATTTAGATTAGGTGGGTTATGCATGTACTTAAAAGGGAAAACATCTAATGTACAAATGGCATTTTTTTTATTTGAATTTTATTTTGTTATTCAACTATTGTAAAATTTTGTCCTTTGATTTTAAAATAATTTGTTTCATTTTACTATCCCCTACATTCCTCCCCCACTACTTTGGCTTTTTAAAATATTTTTTTCATTATTTTGTGCATGTTGGCAGATGATACCTTCTTTCTTTTGGGTTATGACTATGATAATTCTAGAGAAAGAAATCAGTTTTACTTTCTTGGACAGAGTAATTATTTGTGACTCATTGGATATAATGTGATCACCTGAAAAAATTCCACAATGGCTTTTTGAGTCTTATACAAAATAATAGTTCCTTCCTTTCTCCTCCCCCGATTATTTTGCCTAGTCTAAATTTAATCAGGAAGGAACCAGAGTCTAAAGTACAGTACATCTTATCTCTGATTGAACAGAACCATAAAAATCTTGGCACTAGTTATTTTACTCCATAGAGGAAGAGTCAAAATTCAGAGAGCCAATCCCTTTCATTTTGGAATACCAAAATTCTGGTGCTTTGTGGTCCTTTGAAACATTTAGTTTTTCTTTGGTACTCTGTTCTTTGTGATTTCTCCCAGAGCAAGAAATCTCATACTGTAAATGGTTCTTAATGGTTTACTTGTTTAATGATGCTTATTGTAGTGTTATGTACCCTTAAGCATTTAAGGCTTATTGAATGAATAAATGGATGAACAATGACTGAACACTTATATACACTTGAGGAAACCAGTTTGAAGTCACACATACCTATATCTTTTTATTTTTTTACCCATATCTTTTTAAAATGTGAAAGCACTTGACTTTCTCTGAAGGAAAGGAGAAAGTAACAGGTAAGAGAGCATAATCTATTGAGAGAAAAAATAAAGTAAGATGATAAAGTATTCAAAGGACTAAAAAATAAAGAAAAGGTAAGAAAACTTTTATAAGAAGATTCAAATATTAATATTGTTCCCAAAAAAAATCTTCACAAATTTGGGGAATAAAGATAGATTGATATAGCACTTATCTGATATTCAGTTCTCTGGAAATATCACACAATAAAATTTACAACTATATCTACTCATAGGAAAATCACTCTTTTTACTCTTACCATACAATTTTTAAAAACAAATTTAGATATTGAATTAAACTATCATCATAACATAGAAACAATTATAGAGTAAAAGAGGAATTAATACAGTAAAAAAATTGGTAATTAGAAATGTGACAAATACAGGAAAAGCAATAGAAAAATAACTATAAAAAACAGATTCAAGCCCTTAAAAAAAAGAAACAAATACAAACAAACAAACAAAAAAAAAAAAAAAAGGGAAGAGATAAAAATCCAATACATATCAGTAGCCCATAGGGGCATCATTGTATTATTTTCCAATATAATAACCTTAAAACATCAAGAAAAAGTTGAAATGTGTTGACATTCTGTTTAAAAAGGCAAGGAATTGATGCATAATGTATTTTGGAAAGACTGTCTTTCAAAATGGTCATTAAAAAAGAGTACTTGATACTTCAAATATTCAGAACATTTACTATCCAGAAAGGCTCATACAAAGAAAGCATTTTATACATTTTAAAAGAGCAAGATAACTATTACTTATTACCAAGACTGCAAACACTAATCATTCCCTTAGAGTTGAATTCTTAATTTTTGTGTCATGGACTTCTTTGGCATTCTGGTGAAGCTGAAGGTGTTCCCCACTCAAAATCATACTTTAATGTATAAAATAAAATATGTAGAATTACAAAGGAAACCAATTCTATTAAAATAGTTATCAAAAAAGCAGCTTCATGGACCACAGTTTATGAAACACCTATTTTAACATCTTGGCTAGTTAAGGTTTTATCATATAAATAGAGCTACATGGATTCAGTTAAAAATTTTTTATTGGGTGAATTCTACAGAGAATATTAAGTATGTCTAGATTTTTTAAATTAAATTATGCAGTGCTATTATTTGCACAATCATTTTGATATTTTTAAATTAAACCATTTGAATTTTTTAAATCTAAAATTTAAAAAAATATATCGTTTTGTAAATATTTCTGTTTTTTTTTTAATTGTAGTTTTGTTTTTTTCTTACAATTTGTGCTTTTTTTATAATTTTGTTCCCTCCTTAGGTAAATTCTAAGCTCTATAATTGCAGTTTGTATACAGGAGTTACTAATGCTTTCTAATGATGAAGTTCAAAGGATTGATTGACACAGAACTGTATGCAAGTTAGTTAAAGCTGTTAGACTAAGTGTTCAAGTTAGTCAAGACAATCCTCAGAGTTTACAGCCTAGGGTACTTGATAAAGCTGATGCAAACAGAAGTAAGCTTAGGGAAAAATTTTTTCTTTGCTGATACAACTTTATTACCAAAGTTGCAGCTTAATTGTGATTTCTCAAACTTGCCAGGATTTATTGAGTTCTTTGAGGTCATTAATTATTATCAAATTAAAGTAAATCCTGCTTATTTCCTTTACCTTAAAATTTTACCAACTTTTGAGAGTCTCTTGTAGTAAGGAAAAAAGCACTGGACTTAGAATGAAAATAACTAGTCTCTAGTCCCATCTCCGTTCCTTGACAAATGTTGAGCCAAATCATTCAGTCCCTCATGCCTCCCCTTCACTGGTTTATTCTGAGCATCAAGTGAAATAATGTATATTTAAAAAAAAAGTTTGCCATTTTAAAGCATTTAATAAATGCTTTAAAATTGGCTTATTTTTAGATAACAGGAAACCACCAGATTTATAAAAGCAATGAGTCCTGAAAATACAAAAATTTTGTAGAGTTTAGTAGGACAGATGATATGTTTGGAGTAATTTTTCAGACTAATCATAAAGGTCTTGAAAACACTTGAGGCAGTATTGCTGGACACAATTAAGTAGAAGATAGATGTGGTAATAAATATGTTAGAGAAGGAAATTAAAGGGGAAAAAGTAATAATATAAGAAAAGAAAAAAAAAATCACATGCCCAGAAAGACTCAATTCCCCAAAGGCTAGTTCATTAATTGAAAGATGCTATGACTCAACAGGAATATGAGTAACAGACAGAATTCTCTAATGGGTATTGTGATAAACACAGGCTAAGAACTCACATTTCATAACAATATAGTATCCTGTCCAAAATACCCCCAGGTTTCTTTCTTCCTTGGTAGAAAGTTACTAAATGACTCCCTCAATTGCCCACCTGCCCAAATTCAGCCATGATCTGAGAAGCCAAACTATCACCTAGCAACATTAATTTTATTTATGGAACAGAAAAAAGGTCCTTAAAGAAATCATTCCCAGAAGGGAAGGTTTGGGTAAAACACAGACCTGATGAGGTGTGGTTTGCTGGCATGACCTGCATTTTTATTGTGTTTCTATCTTGATGTGCTTTTCCCTTCAGAGTATATGTTTTGTTTGTGTTTTGTTAATTAATGGTCTTTTTTATCATATCACTCACTCCAATTGACTTTCCTGGAATATGCTGGCAAAACTAATCTGTAAAAAAGGCAGAAAAAAATACAATTCATCCTAGCTAGAGAAAAATAAATCCTGGCATAGGTAATTGAAATTTTTGGCCTAAAAAAGTTCCTGTTATAAAATATAAGTGTAGCTCATGGAGAAGTTTTTGAAAGGTGAACACAAGTCCCCACAATAGATTTATCTCTTCATCCATCACTGACATTTTTTCTTCCAACACTGGTGATTTTTATTCAATTTTGAAGTTCTATATATTTGTTGTGATTTCTAGAGAGATGACAACAATTTATTTGTAAGTCTGAAGGATGAGAAAATTAACTTTTCTGTGGTTGTGGTTATCTTTGATTCATGAAGCTGAATGTGTGGATGTATATATGTATGTATGTATGTATGTATTTTTTAAATCTGATGACATTTGGTTTAAGAAACTCCCAAGGAAGAGCTTCTATCAATACATACCAGTTTTTGTTTTTTTTTTTTGGCAACTTCTAGTCAGTGTGTCATGATTGGGATTTCTAGTATGTCATGATTGGGATTTGAACTCAGATCTTTTTGACTCTGAGTTCAGTACTCAATCTACTCTCCTAAGTTTCCTTTAACTTTGCCAATCATTTGTCAGCATTCTCTGTTTCTATATTTTGGTTTTCCATATTAGAATTGACTTTAACTATACTTAACAGTTCCAACTGTGATACTCCTTATATTAGCAACCATAAAGAACATAAATATCTATTTTTAGCAAATAAGTTTTTATTAAAAATCTGTAGATTGGTTCCTTTGGATGGAAAATAAAAATGTAATTGAAAGGGGGAACATATATTAATTTGATTTCCTTTTAGTTTTTATGCTTTTTTGGAAGCTGAATTTAAATTTTATATAAGAGTTATCTTGTCATTTTTCTATTGACAAGCAGAGTTAGGATCCTGACTAGTCTTGGAAAAGTACAAATGTTTAAAAAAATCTTTAAATTCTCAAAATATTACACCTGAATAATATTGTATTGTGCAAATCTTACACTGATGCTTTAAAAACAATCACAAAGTATCACCCACAACCCCTTCTTTTTTCATTTCCTCCAAAATGTCACACATCATGAACTTGATTGTAGCTTCTCTCAAATTTCATTAAGCTTATGCTAGAAAGTAGAATTAAGTTGTAACAATGGGCAGAATTCTGATTCTCTTGCTTTTTATAATCTAGTTCATGGTCTACTGATATCAGACAACTCAAAATTAAAAAAAAAAAAAAAAACAAGCATCAACATGATGAACAGAAGTTTTAAATACAGGATTTTGTAGGAGCTTTTCTAAGTTGTAGCACTAGTTCTATCCCATAACATGCAGCGGTACCTCCACTCAAAGAAAATGGAAGCCATTCCTCTGAGACAAAACCGTAGCAATTACATAAAGCACTTAAAGCATGAATGCTAAGTAATGAGTCATTTTAATTTGAGTATTATGCAGGGTCTAAAGTAATATGCTATCTAGGGTCATGGGAAAAGCTGCTATTTAATCTGACAGTCAAATGGAACATGGAATTCTTGCTGTTAGTGGCTTGCCATGAATATCTATTGAATACGGCATTTGCTTTTGCACAAATCTCCAGATGTTCTAAAGCTTTTGCACTGGTTTTATGTGAGGATTGTTAGGTATAAACGTTTTAGGTAGGGCATAACTAAATATTTTGAAACCCATAGTAAAAGAATTTGGATAGTAAGTCCCTCTCCCACCTTGGAAAAACTCTTAAATATCCTTTTGGGATTAGGGTGAATTTTATCAATTTGGCATGTCTGTCTGGTTTGTTAATAGAATTCAATGTTATTTCACTATCATTGAGAATACATTTGAGGGGAGATAGAGACTTGCAAAGCACCAATGCATTGTTATGAAAAAAAATACTTTTCACAAATATTATCTCATATGATTCCTCCTAATAACCCTGAGAGATAGGTGCTGTTTCTTAAACTTCATTTTGAGAAAACTGTGCCAAACAGAGGTTTTTGTAAAGAGAACTATATTGGTGTCAATAATGAAAAATACTATACCACTGTTTCCCAATCTTTTAGAATATAAGTTCCCTTTTTGATGTGAAAAAAAAAATTGGATTCTCCCTATCACTCACATAAGAGTGTGTTTTTGCACTGTATGGTTCTTCAATTTTTGCTGTTTAATTTCGAGGCACATAGAGAAGCAATGAGATAATGACTACTGAGCCATTTTGTCTTGCCATAGTGGCTGTCTCCATCAGATACTTTGTAGCACCATAAAAGTTCATATTGACCACAGAGGAGTCCAAAAGGGTTTCCAAATACTATATAAAATGTCTGAAAATTAATGATGGTAGCAACAGCATCAGAAGCATTTATATAGCTCTTAAGACTTACAAAGTGATTTACAAATATTGTATCATTGGAAACTCACCACAATCCTGGAAGTTGGTACTATTATTATCCCTATTTTACAGATGAGGAAACTGAAATAAACAGAAATTAAGTCTCTTGTTCAAAATCCCAGAGTTGGTAAGTATGTGAAGCTGTTTTTAAACTTCAGTCTTTCTAAGTCCAGGTCCAGGGCACTATGCTCAAGGCCATCTAGCTGTCTTTCAGTTTCTGAGACTCAAAGAATTATAAAAACCACAAAGATCTTACAAACTATCTAGCTAAACTAAATTATTATATAGAAGAAGACTGAGAGTTGTACAGATCAAATAAGTTGTGCTGACTCACATAGCTGACTAGTCTCTCAGCACTAAGACTTGACCTGAGATTTTTTCCCTCTAAGTCTTGTCAAATGATGGCCAAACTTCTCTTCATTTAGCTAGGCTGGTTTTTAGACTGCAAACCAGGTCTACCACCTAGAAGGAAAGGGAATAAGCATTTATATAGTGCCTACTGGACAGCTAAGTAACATACTGGATCTGAAGTCAGGAAGACTCAACTTTGTGATTCTAATTTGGTCTCAGAAACTCACTAGATCTGTGACTCTAGGGAAGTCATTTAATCCATTGATTTGCCTCCGTTTCCTCACCTGTAAAATGAGCTGGAAAAGGAAATGGCAAACAACTCCAGTATCTTTGCCAAGAAAACCCCAAATGGAGTCATGGAGAGCTGGACACGGAACTGGACAAGACTGAAAAATGAAACAACTATAATGTAAATCCTACTCTGTGCCAGATGTGTTTTTTTAAAACAAATATTGCATTTCATCTTCATAAAGACCCTATGAAGTAGGACTATTTTCATTCCATTTTACAGATATGGAAATGGAGTCAGAAGTTTTTGTAGAGAGATCTGCATTCCTATTAATTAGAAGAACCACTAGCTTCTAATCTTTGGAATATTAGTATCCCTTTATATTAGAAAAAATATATAGGCTTTTCCCACCATCCATACAAAACAATTGTGCTATTTGTATCCAAAAGCTACTATGATTGCAGTAATTTTTTAGAAAAATATATTTTTACTTTATTATCATTATAGAGCTACCCACATTTTTCCCCTGAGGCAATTGGGGTTAAATAACTTACCCAGTGTCACACAGCTAGGAAGTGTTAAGTGTCTGAGAATTGATTTGAACTCAGGTTCTCCTGACTTCAGGAGTGGTGCTCTACCCACTGCACCACCTAGCTTCCTTGACCTATCCATATTTTTCAAAATGGCAAGACCATATATGTATAAGATATCCTCACTATATGGAAGGTATATTTGTTATTAATGAATCCTTTAATGAGTGGCTTGTGCAGGACTGAAGTTTTCAGAAATTGGAAATCTGGTTAAAGTTTCTCCTTTCAGTCTGGTTCCACACCAAATGTGACTTGGTATTTTGATTTCAAACCTATATCATACATGTATGTTT
Organism: Antechinus flavipes; assembly: GCF_016432865.1. Lineage (NCBI taxonomy): Eukaryota > Metazoa > Chordata > Mammalia > Dasyuromorphia > Dasyuridae > Antechinus > Antechinus flavipes. The sequence continues at coordinate 387,171,292 of NC_067400.1, read as the reverse complement.
GTCCTCCTTTTGTACAGATGCCTATACCTAGATTTGGAAGATATTTCAGAAACCATTTAGTCTAATTCTTTTATTGGATAGATGAGAAAACTGAGACCTTTAAAAGTGAAGTGATTCCAAGACTCACAGTTTGGCAATCTTTATTTTTCTTACATATTCTATTGCTTTCCTAGCTGATTAAAATTAGATTATATTTTAGGTCTCATATCAATTTAAAGTCTATAATACTATCTATAAATTGGAGGCAGTTCTTTTCTGACTAGATGTCAAAAATGACATTTCAAGGGATATAAATGTGAAGCTTCATACATTTGGTATTATTATTGATAATAGCTATAAGTTCTCAACAACAATAGTAGCAATATATGTCCTGCTGGATCTTATTGCAACTTTCTGTACCTCAGTCAGTCTTTCAAACTTCATAAGCTTGAAATTTGAAGATTCTGAGTGTCCAGGTATCAGCATCACCTCAGAATTTAACAAGCAGTCAGGCCCCTGAGGGCTTCATATTCCTATCCCCTTCTTTCTGAAGATATGAACCAAAAATATCTTAAAAATGAATGTACTTGTATAACCTATATTAGATTGTTTACTAGTGTAAGGAGGGGGAAGGTAAAGAAAAGAGAAAAAATTAGAACTCAAAATCTTACAAAAGTGAAAGTTAAAAACCATCTTGACATATAAGTAGAAAAATAATATGCTATTAAAATAAATTTTTTTCAAAAGAGATAGGAATCCAGAGAGAAGGAATTTTCCAATTTGGTTGCACTTGGCAGGTTGGACCAATCACAAACCAAACAATGAAATTAGTGAATGTGGGAATGGAATTGAAGAAACAGGTAGTCTGAAATGATGTGAGCCTTAATTTTAGTTTTTGTATGTATGTGTGAAAGCATCTACTTTTCCTGAATTTTTCTTTCTCTGTGGTAGATTCATGGACTTGTTACTGCCTTACCCTGAGGGCAAAGTCTTAGAATCACCTGCTTTTGTAGTGACTGACTATACATTTTTATGAAAACTGATTTCACTAACTACTTCTACTTCATTTACCATGAGAATGGTTTTCTTCTCCTAGAACATAATCTAAGGACTTTGGATTAAAAAACAAGCCTTAAGCTCTTTATGGTAGTCATGATTTGTTTTTAGAAGAGTAAACCTTAAAAAATAATACATATTCATTCCATAGAACATTTTTATTTAGTTCTCCAATATTAAACACTGTGCTTGGGACACCATATTTAATAAATATATCTTCCTCCATCCATTCATTTACTCCTTCAGAACAGATCTAAAACAAGATATCATTTTTGTACAGTTTAAATATGTATCATCATCTAAATGTAAGAATATAGTCTACCAAATGGATATAATCTTAATGAGATAGAACAGGGTGTGTAGAATAGTCATTTTCTGTCTATGAAATGGTTTCTTTGGGGATTGTCTAAGGTTGCAATTTACAAAAACTCATTTTCAAATAGTATGACCCTAGAGAAGACTCATATGAAATCTTCAAAACTTTGCTTAATCACACCCTGCAATTTGTTTAAAAATGTAAATGTAAAAAGAACGTGCATATTTCATATTTTTCAGAAATTATTCTTTTAATAATCAAAATATCAAAGAAAAAATACAGATAACACTCTACTCACCTATTTATCCACACATACACATACTACATAATTCCATTCTATATGACTCACCTATATGATAAAGTCCAATCCAGTCAGTAGGGTCCACTTCCTCTTTAATGTCCCAGAAGATAATGAGGTTCTGGGCTTGGCCCAGGGTATATTCATACATGCTTGCAGTCAGGCTAGAGCGGCTTTCCGAAGTCACCAGATCAGTGTCACTATTAGCCCTCTGAAGGTTCATGTTCTCGGGCATGGAGCCCTGAGAGGCGAGACTCTGAAGGTTCTCCGGACTCAGTGTGTAGCGCATCTGGGGATTGCGCCTCCTCACAAAAAGCAGGTGCTCTCTGGCTGAGCTGGCCATACTGTCTACCTCTCTGAAATCAGCTTCCTAAGGATCTGCAAGAAACAGACAAACAGGAGGCATTAATGCTAGAATGCAAGCAATCAGATTTAAGCCTCCCGAAGATAAAGCTTTGCAGGAGTGTTTCTTACAACTGTGACCCTGGAATAATCTGCTGACACAATAAAGCCCGATGCTGTGTTATGAACTGCTGTTGTCTGAAAATAGCACCTCTAGTTTGCAGTTGCTACTATCTAAGTCAAGGAAGCACACTCATAGGTGATGATGGAGCCATTAAATCTTAGAGTTGGAAAAGACCAATCTCATTTTACAAATATTAAAAATCAGAGGGATTGAGTGATTTTTCCTAGATCATACAGCAAGTGAATGCTAGATTTGGCTTTTCCCTACTTTAGGGCTGCCCTTCACTCCTTTCTCCCTTTTTCTTGCCCTGCCCCCATTGTTAACAAGACAAATGTTAGGCTGTGACTTTGCTGCTAGTTTCAAAAGGTTTGAGACAGGCACATTTCTCCATTCAAGACCAATGTGCTCATCTCCTGCTATCTGTCCTCTTCCCCCTATCCTCACTGCCATAGTCTAGTCTTACTACAATCTCATAAGTATGCAACTAAATAATAACAATAAAACTGACATTGATATACTTTGAAATGTGTAAAGTGCTGTACAAACTGATTATCTCATTTGAATTTCACAAAAATGATGTGAGCAAAGTATCACAGGTATCATTATTCCCATTTTACATAAAAGGAAACTGAGGCTAATAAGTCAAGTGTCTATATGAACTAGTAAATGTCTAAGTTTCCTATAACCAGTATAGGGCACCTGGAGTTTTGTTCCTGGGCACCAACAAGGAAAATGGAGTTCTTCTTTCCTATGGCTACTATGAGTTTTATATTTTTCCAGGCTTTGGCCCTCCATGAGTACAGTTACCATGATACCCCTTCCCCAAGATTGCCTCTTCCCACACAAACTAACTCTGGGAGAATATTACTCTTTTCCCATAATTATTTTTGACCCAAGTGCAAGAAATACTATGACTCTGCTAGGAGATAGGATTCAAATATGCGTTTTTTCTAAGTCCAGCACTCTATCCATTAAGCAACATTGCCTTTATTCTAAAACAACAACCTCATGTTACCATATTTTCTTGGCAAAAATTTAATGTTCCTTCTATACACTCTCTATTATTACTAGCCTTTCAGATCCTAAAAGTACTGATTCTTAGTGATGGCCTCTTCATTTATCTACCCATTTTCATCACTTAGTTCTAAGTCATCTGAAAGGATGAAATCTTCAGATGATTAAAGAATTGAATTGAATTGTACTGAATAAAATCTTTGTAGATTTTCTCATTCCTCCTACTGTGGCCCTATTATATAATCATCTGTGGAAAATAAAGTATTTTATCACAGGTAGGTAGGCACATAGAAAAAACTCAATTAAATATTGTTGAAGTTAATGCAGGATATTAATTAAAATTAGCCTTTCTGATCCTATAAGTACTGATTTTTAGTGATGGCCTCTTCATTTATATACCCTATTTTCATCACCTAGTTCTAAGCCATCTGAAAGGATGAAATCTTCAGATGATTAAAGAATTGAATTGAATTTTACTAAATTAAATCTTTGTAGATTTTCTCATTTCTCCTACTGTGACCCTATTATACAATCATCTGTGGAAAATAAGGTATTTTATCACAGGTAGGTAGGCACATAGAAAAAATTCAATTAAAAATTGTTGAAGTTAATGCAGGATATTAATTAAAATTATACTAGACATTAGGTTAACACAGACTCTTTTAAAGCCTCAGTTAAAAAAAAAAAGACTTAAGGAAACCTGTTCACAGAAGTGAGTACAAAAACGGAAACCATACTTAAAAGTCTCTGGAGAGGCTATTAGCATATTTGTTCCTGTAAAATTTTATTTTGCTATTGTAATAAAAGAGGTTGAATAGTTCTTAACAATCTGAGATATACTTCAAAGAAAAAACTACAAGATAACAAAATGAAATCAATTATACACTTGACTAAAATTACAAATGTTCAAACCATTCTAAGGTCTGTAATTTAGAGCTAATATTAAATAGCCCAAAACAGATATGTAACTGTTCTGTGAGGTTTGACATTGTGCTTAGTGATGTGGCTGATACAGTCACTAGATAATGGTAGGCACCAAATGTTAGGGTTCAGTCATGTGAAAAATATTTAATGGTCATTCTCTTTGGCCAAAGGTAAATTTATTTGGGGGAAGAGTCACAAACAAAATAAGAGGTATAATAGATCCAGGAACTATAAATATGAAATAGGGTTGGGAGAGCAAATAAAAGACAAATTTCTTAGTGGAACTCCCAATTACCCAGGAGGAAGGAAACATCCCATAAGGCTTAGCTGGCAAGCTAAATTCTGAAAGGGATTTAGCACCCTAAAAAGAGTTAGCTATAAAAAAGGAAAAGCCCAGTAGGGTTAGGAGAGATACCACATAGCATGGGGGAGAGGTAAGAGGAAATACCTGGTAGGCAGACTGCCCCAAAGGAGGGAAGCAAGCATGGCATGGGTTGTAAGTAGATTTATAGGGAAATTTTAATCTCAGGGACATGACTGAAATTTCTGAGAGGGCATAGCAAGGTTAGACTGTCCACAACCTCCACAGAAGATGGATTTCTGGAGTTTGACATAACTAGATTTCTGAGGGGATGACCTCCTTAGAGGTGGAACCACAGAGTTAAACTGATCTCTATTACAACCTTCTCCCTGCCTGTCCTGGGGTTCAATTTTATCAGTTCTTCAGTTTAGAGAGAACTCTACCCACCACACCCATCATGCAGGACCTTATCACTGAACACACTGCCATTTCATAGTTTACTAGCATATTATTCACATCTTTTTTTCCTGGAAATGAACACCTATGGCAAATGCTTCTATGGTAGCTCCAGTGACACTTGCTGAAAACCTAGAAAAGAAAGCTTTTGCCACCAAAATTCTTAGCACAGTTAAATGGTTCATCAACAAAAACTATCAATATTTCATCCAGCCATTCTGGAGAACGATTTGGAACCATGCTCAAAAAGTTATCAAACTGTGCATACCCTTTGATCCAGTAGTATTTATACTGGGTTTATATCCCAAAGAGATTTTAAAGAAGGGAAAGGATCCTGTATGTGCAAGAATGTTTGTGGCAGCCCTCTTTGTAGTGGCCAGAAACTGGAAACTGAGTGGATGCCCATCAATTGGAGAATGGCTGAATAAATTGTGGTATATGAGTATTATGGAATATTATTGTTCAGTAATGAATGACCAACAGGATGATTTCAGAAAGGCCTGGAGAGACTTACATGAACTGATGCTGAGTGAAATGAGCTGGACCAGGAGATCATTATATACTTCAACAACAATACTATATGATGATCAATTCTGATGGACGTGGCTCTCTTCAACAATGAGATAAACCAAATCAGTTCCAATAGAGCAATAATGAACTGAACCAGCTAAGAGAACTCTGGGAGATGACTATGAACCATTACTTAGAATTGCCAATCTCTCTATTTTTGTCCGCCTGCATTTTTGATTTCCTTCACAGGCTAATAGTACACTATTTCAAAATCCAATTCTTTTTGTATAGCAAAATAACTTTTGGACATGTATACTTATATTGTATTACATATTTAACATGTATTGGTCAACCTGCCATCTGGGCGAAGGGCTGGGGGGAAGGAGGGGAAAAGTTGGAACAAAAGGTTTTACAATTGTCAATGCTGAAAAATTACCCATGCGTATAATTTGTAAATTAAAAAAAACAACCCTATCAGTATTTTATCAAAGGAAGTAACACACCATCTGCTTTGCGAATGAACCCATGCAGAATAATGATACCTTTCAATATAATTTGCATCTGAAATCTTCTACATGTTGTCTCCTTCATTAGAATGTGAGTGCCTCCAAAGAAAGAACTCTCTTAATTTTCTATTAGCATCCCAGCACTTAGTCAAGACTTTTGCACACTGTGGGCACTTCAATAAATAGTTTATTTCTTTTTTATTCATTCGTTGAAGCTTATCTTCTAATATAATCCTTTCATTTTTTAGATGGATATTTTTAGATGGGACTATGGAGATTAGAGAAAGGAATACCCAATGACATATCCAATATGTGCAGCTAGTTAGCAGCAAGTCTATTGATACCTAGTTTAATACCCTAGTCAATCAGACAGTTTCACACATAACTTGAAAGAGGCTGGAAAGAAATATGGGAGCTACAATGAAGCATAGAAGGTGGGAACATCGTTGTTCAATACTATAATACATAAAAGATTATAGGATCAAAAGTCAACTCATAGATAATTAAGCCCAATTTTCTTCATTTTATAGAAGGAAAACTGAGGCTTGGAAACATGAAACACCTTTTCTAAAGTCACACAAAAAATATGTAGCAGCTTTTCTTGGAACCTAAATCATCTCTCTTTCTATTATATCACATTGCCTACTTTTCCTTTTCTTTTCGTTTAACAGAAACTTAAATATTTATCATCTGGTATCAGATGATGTTAATATCCCTCCCCCCCCCCCCAACTGCTCTTTAAAATGCTTTTGCAAATCACTTTGCATATGTTATCTCAGTTGATCTTCACAATAATCCTATGAGGTAGGTGTTATTATTATCTCCATTTTATATATGAGAATGATTCAAACAAAAGGGAAGTGATTTGTCCAGAGTTGCAAAGGTAATAACTGTCTGAGATTATTCTGGAATTGACTTTAAGCATAGCACTCTAACCATCCAGGCTTGTGATTTGATTTTTACTTCTTTTTTTCCATGCTATTTACCAAAACTAGTATATTTTCCTCTCATTACATTGTACAATGAAACACAAATCTATTTTTTTGTTTGTTTTTATCAAAGCATCTGTACCCTTTAGAAAATTTTTGCTAGAGTTCATTGATGGTAGAAGAGGTCATATAATCTGCTTTGTTTTTAAAACTAAATTTTCCCTTTCAAAAATAACTCAAGGAATCCTTTCCACAGCAATACTCCAAGTGTTTCTGTGCCTCATTCCTAATGGGCAAAATTTTACCAGAAGTAGGCATCAACAGAAGAAGCTTTTTTTTTATATTTTCTCAAATTAAAATAGGTCTACAATAGATAGCTTTTTCATAGACATCTTCCTTGGCAACAACAATGAAATTCATGACTTTATTTCCAAAGGTTCAAATCCTACCTACAAAACACCATAGTATAAAAATTCAAAGCTGTAGCCAACAGATTTTGTCTAAAAGAAAAAGAAAACTATTAGATTACAAATATATCATTTTCATGCTTTTCTCTAAAGTAATTTTTATCAATCAAGAAGTGGATGCCATCTTATTGCATTTCATACTATTTCATCTGAAAAGCAAACATTATTTTTTTTATAAAAGAGTATTCCCTAAAATCACTACTAAATGACAGGAATTAGGATAGAACTAGAAATGCTCCCTGTGATTCCAGCCTCTCAGAAGAGATTCAGGTAGGTATCCATTCCCAAAGGTCCCTAAGTTCTTTAAACCATTTAGCTATGCTGGTTTTAAGTTTTGAGTAGTATATAATCAAAGTAGACTGACCAAATCATGTACAGAAAGGAAAGAAAAATAATTTTTTGAGATGAACTGAAGGAAGTTGAATCAAATTGAAAACTTAAAATAAGAAATAAGAAAGCAAGGAAATGACAATCATGGAGCACAGATATGGCACTGATAAACTAAACTAGATAATATCCAAGATAGATCTTCCAACTAGATCATACACTTTTATGATAGGTTCTGGAGATTATTAGCACATTTGCTACTACAAAAGAAATTTTTATAGAAGTAATTCTGTCCTTCAGAAAAAAGTTTATTAAAAATGCTGCTGATAAGAGAAACTGCAGGCAAATTTGTATTTGCCAAACCAAAATTGTCACTTTTATCATCACCTATAAAGTTCTTCCATCAACTTCTATTTGATACACTCTTCATTGATTCCCAATGGGTAAAATTTAACACACAGCTGCACTAGCTAGAAAAGGCTCATAAATATATATTTACTGCTAAGAGAAGGAATTTAATTCATTATAATATAGATAATCCTAATCCTTGGTTTTTTTTTTTCTTTTCTCTTTTTTTTTTCTTTCTAGTCACAGGTGATGCTATATTTATGCTCAAAGTAAAGCATAAATACAGAAAAATTATTTCTATGAAATAAGCCAGAAATTTTAGTTCACTGGGTTGAGTTTCCAATGTGGACAGAAATAAGTCCCCTTTTGCCCTTCTTCATAATCAAAATATTTAAGAAATGCAGATTATCCGGAAAATGTTTGATTACTCTTTGGAGAAGTACTATCTTTGTACCAAGTATCAACAAGGCCAAACTACATTAAAAATAAAAACATACATAAAAACTAAAAGTCAATTAGGACTTGAAAAATGCAAGGAAAATCCAAATGCAGAATTGTTAATCATTTTTAATCACTGTTAATTATTTTGAAAACTAAGCTCATCAGATTAAATGAAATTATCAACACTGATTCCAGAGGAGAGATGATTAAAAACACTTTTTTTGTTAAGAGGAAAAGAAGGATAGACTATGGCTGCTGAATGTGGCAGATAATGATAATCAGTGACTGGGTTAGTTACTTAAATGTTTCTCTACAAGAGAAATTTCTCTGGTCAAGGACTGAACACTGGGAAATATCTATGGTAAATTAAAAAACACACTTTTTTTAGAAAAAGATGTCAAATACAGAGAGGTCAAGATTAATTTTTAAGTTTCCCAAATTTAAAATTGGCTTATGAACAATATAATTGAAAAAAATATTCTCACAAAGTTTTTTTTTAAAGATTTATTACCTTTTTTTTTTACCTTGCTTCTCCATTATCCCAAACCAATACATTTTTTCTAAATTAATTTAATTGTTTTTTTTTATTTTTCTAACATTATTTTCTTTATTTAAGCAAGTAAGCCCCACTTGGTTACTTTCAAATGAGCTAATTTCTGCATATGACCTTACCAAACATAAAATGTCAAGAGATTCTGTATAAATAGAGTAAAGGAATAGACCAAAAAACTCAGAGCTAGAAGCAATCTTAGACCTTATCTATTTAATTAATGAATTGAATACCTATTCCAACATTTCTCATTTTACAAATTAAAAAATTGAGCTACAGAGAGGTCCAAAAATTTTTCAAAGCCACACAGTAAAAATGGCATTCCATATTATTGTTTCATAACAAATGATGAACAGGCTGATTTCAGAAAAGGCTGGATTTTAACATGAACTGATGCTAAGTGAAGCGAACAGAACCAGAACACTGTTCACAACAAGACTGTGTGATGATCAATTATGACAGACTTAGGTCTTGTCAGCAATTCAGTTATCTAAGGCAATTCCAATAAACTTTGGATGGGAAATGCTATCCGCATCCAAAGAGAGAGTTATGGAGAGACAGAATGAAGAAAGAAGCATACTATTTTCACATTTTTTTTCCTTCTGTCTTTTTTTTTATTTCTTGTGGTTTTTCCCTTTTGTTCTGATTTTTCTCTAATAATATGACATGAAAATATGTAAAAAGTGAATTGCATAATATAGCCTAAAATATTTTAAATAAAGTATCAAAACAAATAGCATTCTTTGAATTTCAAATCTAGATATCTTTAAATTATTTCACCCTTTCTCTTTATCTCATTCTTCATCTTTATTGTTTTGTACTAATTAAGTCACTTCGATACCCAGAATGAAATTCATTGATACAAGTATCTATTTTTCTTTTAAACATTGAGCTATACCATTAAAATGTTATTAAATTAAGGCTACAGTGTTTAACTACAAGTAATATGTTTAAATGTCATACAAGCTTAGAGAAAAAGCAAGCTAGGCAGTTGACATATATTCAATATGGTTTTGAATGTGAAGTTTCTTTTTGAAAGACACACTTTTACAAGAAAAGTATCACTTCATCTAAGAATAGAAAAAGTGTTTTAAGTTTTTAAACTTTTGGAGGGTTTGCTAGGGAAGCCCAAATCTGTGACATTGTCAGTATAAGAAGCTTTAAAGAGAAAATGGGGAACTGTTTGTAGGGAAGTTCCCTAGCTCAAGGCAAATCCTAAAACTGCAGCAATTTGTAGTCTGGGTATGGCCTCAGTCATAGAGAAGTTATGACTTGCCTAAGGCTACACAATTAGAGGAGGAACTTAAATTGAGGTCTTTCTTGTTGTCTCCATTAAAAGTGAAATAGAAAGAAAGACTAAGCATTAAATTTGTATTTTCACTGGTAAAAGGAACTTTCAGGTAAGGAAATTTTCATGCAGGTCAACAGCTTGTTCTGCAACTTTAATCTTAGCAAATTATCTGGAGCACAGGTAACAAACACTGGATAAGTGTGTGCAGTCCACAGTACTTCAGAGTGCAACTCAATCCAAATTAAAATGTAATTGAAAAATATTTTTTAAAATAAATTTTAAAACATAGATTATATTGCATTTTAAAACTATGTCAATATGCAGTTTATAGAGATGTTTATGTGTAATTTAGTGATCAACTCTTTGAGTCTGATATCAATGATTTAGAACATTGAGAATTTAAGAGATTTACTAAGATAGTCACATAATTAGAATGTGTGACATGGGATTCAAAACAAATATTGATGGTTAATTTTGAATGATTTAATTTTTAAAGATTTAAATTATGAAGCTTTTTTTTTCCTATCTTACTTTCCAAGAAGAAAAAAAAAAAAGAGGGAGAGGGAGCTAGACTGTGGGGGAGTGAGGAGAGGAAGACATAAGGAAGGAAAGAAGAAAGGAGGGAGGAAGGAAAAATAAATGAGGAATAGAAAGAGTAAGAAATATAAATCCCATTGATGAGAGGAGCCCCGAAACAGTCTCTCCTCTCTCTCTCTCTCTCTCTCTCTCTCTCTCTCTCTCTCTCTCTCTCTCTCTCTCTCTCTCTCTTTCTCTCTTTTTCATTCTTCATATTAGTCCATCTCTGTCATGAAGTGGACAGCATCTTTCTTCAATAGTATTCTGGAATCAAGGCTGATTATTTCATTGATCAGAGTTCTTAAATCTTTCATGTTTACAGATGTTATTACTATAAATTGTTCTTGATTTTGCTCATGCTACCCTGCCTTCATCTGTCTATATATGCCTCTGCAGGTCTTTTTGAAACTATCTCTTTCTGTGTTTTTTTATAACACAGTACAATTCCATTACATTCACACATCATAAGTTTGGTCATTCCTCAATTTATGGGAATCCTATCAGTTTACAATTCTAGTTCTTTGCCACTATAAAAAACAAAATGTACAAACATTGTTTATAATACAAACAAACAAAATAAATGTAAAATACATAAAAGTCCTTTTCCTATATCTTTTTTTCCCTTGAGGTAATCGGGATTAAGTGACTTGCCTAGGGTCACACAGCCATGAAGTATTAAGTGTCTGAGGCCTGATTTGAACTCAGGTCCTCCTGACTTCAAAGCTGGTACTCCATCCACAGCATCAACTAGCTTCTCCCCTTTTTAAATCTTTTATGTCTTTGGGGAACAGACCTAAAAGTCCATCATTTTTGGCTCACTTTTTTTCATTAACAAACATCATGTTTTTACTTCCTTTATACACACACAGACACACACACACACACACACACACACACACACACACAGAGATACACACATACACACAAGAAGTTGATAAGACAGACTTCTGCAATGCAAACGCCTTTGATCCAACCATAGAGCAGAATTGGAATGAAAAAGACAGAGCCTTTAAAATTTTGCATTATTTTATGGTGACCATTTTGAGCAGCTGATTTTCAATATGCCCCTTACAAGTTTTAAGGTAGAAGTGAGCATGTATAAACCATTAATATATTCCCTTAGCCTAGCATTTCAGAATGCCCAAAATTGAGTTCCAATCTTTATTTCTAGGTTTCTCTTGATGTTCTCTTCTATACAATCTACATTTAGGAAAATGAACCTACTCAGTGGTTCCTCAAATATATATTATTCCTCCTTAATTCTGCAAATGCCATTCACTGTCCGGAGATGTGCTGAAGCCAGCTCATACCAGCTCATGAGAATCAGTATATTAAATTTTCAGTGCAAATATTTACATCTTTGAAACTGGCTTGCTCTTTTGAGTTAATCTTCCATCTACTTTGTATATAACTTGTAGGAACATAGTTCTTTTCATATTGTCATTTTCATTAAAATGTAAGCTCCTTGAATGAAATGTCTATTTTAGTCTTTCTCAGTATCCCCAGTGCTTATCACTAAATACACATAAACTGATTGACTAAGATGTTGAAGAAAGTCTTTGCAGACTTGATCAAATTCTGATTTCTACAAGTAGATATGGTTAGCAAAACATTTCAGACAGATTAAAGTGGAAGTACTGATAAATGTTATATAAACTACTATAGTTTATAGTAAGGGGAACTAAGAGAGGTGAAATAACTTGTTTACAATTTATGGTCACATGGCTAGCAGGTAGGATTTGAATTCAAGTCTTTCTGACTCCAAGTTTAACTTTAATCACTGCACTACCTACCTGTCTAGGAAGAAACTAAAGGTTTTAGTTTGGGACAGGGTTTGAGGTGACATACAAGATTACCAATCAGTGAGAAACAGAATATAATTAGTGATTATTTCTATTGTAAGAACACAGGAAACACAGACTTAGAAATGAAAAGGAAATTAGAGATTACTAATTCCAACCCCTAATATTTTGAATAGAAACATTTAGACATAGATGACTTGCCAACAATTAACACCAAGAAAACACAGGTAACTATCAGCCAGCATCACACCATCCTTATCAGTTACAGGAAATGTCGAAGTTTTGAATGTTGTGGGTAAGTCCATTTACCTTGACAGTATCTTTCCAGATCTGTCCACATTGATAATGAGATAGACACATGAACTAAGGATTTGGGATATTCCCAATTCTAAATCCAAGCCTCTAGCCTCTAGCTATTACCCTCCATTCACAAGCTAATTCTATGCTATTGATTTGTACTATGTGGAAGACTGTGTGTTTGTTTGTTTGTGTGTGTGTGTGTGTGTGTGTGTGTGTGTGTGTATGTGTGTATGTGTGTGTGTGTTTTTATCTATAAAGAATCTCTCAGAACTAGGTTCAAATTTCTACAATGTACTAATTGAGTCAAGCTTTTGTATGTTTTGTGTTATTGACCCACTCATGACTTGTTATCACAATAAAGAAGATAGAAAAATAGAGTTGGGAAGACAGAAGGCAAAAAGAAATATTAAATGTGACGTTAAATCATTTGAGCTCTGTGGGTCTTCAGGTTTTTCATCTGTACAATGAGAGGTTGATGAATTGGTTGATGGAAATTCCCCAAAGGAATTTTAGTGACAAGTGAGCCTAAAATTCTAAGAACAAAATACAAGTCATGACTTAAAATGGCCAGCATTCTTAAAGTGATTCCAGTATGTGATAAAGTTTAAATTACAAGATAGAATGAAAAATTGTTTAAGTGATGGGGTTATTTTAGATTTTCTTGACATTAAAGGATATTCTAAAAGTATTTACTAATTTGATAGCTAATATTGCTTAAACAGTCTTGTTCAAAATATGAATTTTTAGATAAAGAAGGTATGGGACATGTGTAAAAATGCTTGTGGGCAACCCTTTTTGTAATGGCAAGAAACTAAAAACTGAATGGATGCCCATCAGTGGGGGAATGGCTGAATAAATTATGGTATGAATGTTATGGAATATTATTGTTCTGTAAGGAACGACCAGCAGGATGATTTCAGAGAGGCCTGGAGAGACTTATATGAACTGATGCTGAGTGAAACAAGCAGAACCAGGAGATCATTATACATGGCAACAAGATGACTATACAATGATCAATTCTGACGGATGTGGCTCTCTTCAATAATGAGACAATTCAAACCAGTTCCAATTGTTCAGTGAAGAGAGACATCTACACTGAAAAAGAGGATTGTGGGCTGAGTGTGGACCATAACACAGCATTCTCACTCTTCCTGTTGTTGTTTGATTGTATTTTGTTTTCTTTCCCAGTTTTTTTCCTTTCTTGATCTGATTTTTCTTGTGCAGCAAGATAACTGTATAAATATGTATGCACATATTGGATTTAGCATATATTTTAACATATTTAACATGTATTGGACTATCTGCCACCTAGGGAAGGGGGATGGAGGAAAGGAGGGGATAATTTGGAACAGAAGGCTTTGCAAAGGTCATTGTTGAAAAATTCCCATGCATATGTTTTATAAATAAAAAATAAAAAAAGAAGATGTGGGAAAAGGTATTGTTAAATTTAACAGTGAACTTGATTGAGTTAGGCAAAACACTTTGGAACACATACCCATGGCATGATGTCTCCCCTAGTGGTAACAGACTTAAATTACTAGTGCAGCTTTTTGAGAAGAGAACATCACCCTCTATACTATCCTTGCTGTCTTTCCACATCTTTTCTAATAAAAAAAAGCAAAAGTATTATCAAAATGTAAGATTATTTGGAGTTTTATAAGACTTTTTGTTATACATGTAAATTCCCTTTTTTTAAACATTTATTTATTAATTATGTTAGGAGAGAAAAATCAGAACAAAAGGGAAAACTATGAGGGAAAAATAAAACAGATGAAAAAGAGGGAAAAAGTGAATATAGCATATGTTGATTTACACTAAGTCTCCATAGTTGTTACTCTGGATGCGGATAGCATTTTCCATCCAAAGTTTATTGGGATTGCCTTGGATCACTGGACCACTGGGAAGAACCAAGAGTTTCATAGTTGACCATTGTACTATCTTATTGTTTTTATGTACAGTGTATTGCTGATTCTTCTTGTTTCCCTCAGCATCAGTTCATGTAAATTTTCCCAGACCTTTCTAACATCAGCTTGTTCATCATTTTTTATAGAAAAATAATATTCCATTATTTTCATATACCATAATTTATTCAGCCATTCCCCAACTGATGGGCATCTAATCCTTTTCCAAATCTATGCCGCCACAAAAAGAGCTGCTACAAACATTTTGCCACATAGGAGTCCTTTTCCCTCTTGTAACTAACTTAAATGATAGCTCTATTTCTATTAGTATTCCCAGACCTCGGCACACAGTAAGCACTTAATACATTTGTCTTCCTTTGTTTATTCAACCAACCAAACCAGTTAGTTACCTCAACTAAGCAAAATATAGGCAGATATAAATTACTTCAACCTTGGTCATCAGAACTTTTGTTTTTGGCATGGATTCAAAAATATTTTAAAATTTATTTTTCTTGGACATTTCCATTTGAATATCTTCTCTGTGTGTGTATATTTCAACATATAGTCATTTTCTCTCTTTTGGCAAAATATGCCTCCAATTTAATTCAACCAAAACAATTTAAACTAACCAAATGCTACTATATAAATATCCCAAAAACCACAGAAATAGAAAAATATAACATTTTGTGGTAAGGAAAAAATATGTTATAAGCAACTGTGGGACAATAAGCATTTGAAAAGATATCCTGCCAATTATTCTATTACTAAAACCACCAAGTAGGGAAAAGAAATTCAAGAAACAGTAAGATTATTTGTATATAGTATATAATTTAATGTGGCATGTGATATACACAAAGGTAAGGGGTGGTAGAAATACTATCAATATTTTAATTAATTTTTCAGACAATAGCTTCTGTATTGAACCACTTTAATTCAAAAGTGAATCCTGGGTCCAGTATTTTTAACTGGTTATATTGTCTTCTAAACATTATAAATGATCTGAAAAGAAAGAAGATTGACTTTCTCATCAGCTCCACTGGGGAAGCATCCAGAGTTATTTCTAGACACCAAAAGCATCCAGGACACAAACTAAGCCCTAATTACTCATCCCAAAAGGGATGAATATGGAGGTCACATAACATTTAACAATTTCTATTGTGTTACTTAAAAAGAGGCCAGCAACCAACACACCAGTCTAAGCCAAATATTGAGGAATTCACTGCCCTTATTTTTCTCATGACAAATGGGGGCAGATTCTTATTCTAAGATAGAAATAAAGCTGAAGAAATAAAAAATAGCATTAAAGCTTACATACTATTGAGTTTACTTTACATAGACTACTAGATCACAGATTTCTACATTTTCCTAAATAAATTGTTAAAAGATTAGCCCCAAAATATGGCTGACATTTCACTGTGGTGCATGAGTTTTCAAAAAAGCAGCAGGAGAATGCTCTTCACCAACATGGATGGCAACCCATATAATGGCTTAGTAGACACATCCTAGGGAAAATATATGATAAACACAAAAGTTAAATCATTTGCCCAAGATTTGATAGCTAGAAATAATCTAAGGTAAAATTTGAATCCAGATCTCCCTAACTACAAGTCTACTATTTCATTCTTTTTGCCATTCTGACTCTTTCATCTAAAGCAACATAGAAGAGAAAAAGTCCCTAAAGCTCTATAGAATGTAATCTATGTTCTGGCTGCTGAAATACAGGTTATTTTAAAGCCATTCAGATAAAAATAATCATATTATCCCTGAATGTAGCAATGTGGAGAAGAGGCAAAAATGGCACTCAATTATGACCAGATGGTGGACTACTTCCTATTCTCCTGAGACAATTTCTTATTAGACTGAGAGAAATCATTACAGAAACTTCATGCTTGAAAACACAATAAAAGTCAAACTAAGGAAAGTTAGCAGGGCCAGAAGTATCATTTCAATTACCTGATATGGAAATTGCCATCCCTCCAAGAAGCTGTCAGCATTTTAAAGATGATACCATGCATAGAAGCTTTCATTTTTCTTTTAATATTTCCGTATTCATTTAACAAATATTGATTGAGAAAGAAATTCACTGCCCTAGGCATTAAGGGGGCTATAGGAAAAGAGCTTAAAACTAAACACTGTATAATTACTATCCTGCATCTGCCACTTATTACCCCAGATGACCTTGGGAAGTCATTTACCCAGCCCTTCCCCAGAGCTGTCAAATTTGTATAAATTTGTATAAAATAATTTGTATAAAATGAAGAAGTTATAGTAAATTTTAAGTTAAGTTAAAGTAAATGGTCTTTAAGATTTTTCCTCTAGAATTATGATCAGTCCTATGAAGCACATCTCTTTTAGAAGAATCAAAGTTCTGCCTGTTGACTTTCATGGTTCACTTGGAACTATTTTTAGTTTGACTTTCCCTAGAAAATTCTCAATCAACACATGCTCAAATTAATTTCTATTTCTTCAGCCAAGAAATCTGTTTCAAAGAGAATCAAATAGCTAATGAGTAGGTGAGGAAAAGAGTTTAATATGTAAAGTTCTAAATCTTGTGAAATGATGACATAGTTGTAGGACACTAAAAATAAGAGTCTAGAAGGGAGAAGGAAAAAAACAAAGCAAAAAAGCACTGTGGATGATAATTCATTAAATTAACATCATTCTTTCTAAATCCATACAGATGCCATACAACTTTCAAACAGAAGGAAAGAGAGATTGTCTAATCCTTTCCCATCATCAAGATACAGTGGAAACAGCAAGGAATTTGAAGTATTAGCACTTGAATTAAAATCTCAAGTCAACCCTTTATTACCTATGTAACCTTGGAGCAGTCATTAATCTTTCTAAGACTAAAACATAAACTGAGAGGGAAATACCAGATAACCTCTGAAGTTCCTTATGCATCTAAAATTCTAGTTCTTAAATACAGTTAAAAAGTCTAAAATCCAAAGGGATTATTACTTACTCAGGATCACACAGCTAATTAAGGGCAAAGCTGGAATTAAGAACTAATGACAAACCCAGTGTTTGTACCATTCACTATTCTCTTCATTAGGGTGTTCTCATCAATATAAATGACTTTTCTGTTAAGACCCAGTTACTGCCACAAAGTCTGAAAAAGCCATGTATCATGGTATGCTATAATTGGGGGAAACTCCACAACGACTATTTGACAAAGATTGTACAATTATTCAAAGATAATGAGATATTTATTCATTTTCCTAAGAAAAAGCATAGTGAGACAAATAATAAATTAACAAAAAAAATTATTTTGTCTCTACTGTGCACATCACCCTGTGCTGGGCACTATGGGAGATGACAGAAGTATAAGACCTAGTTTTTTGTGAATAGAGCACCAGCCCTGAAGTCAGGAGGACCTGAGTTCAAATCTGGTCTCAGACACATAACACTTCCTAGCTGTGTGACAAGTTACTTAATCCCAATTGCCTTAGCAAAAAAAAAAACAAAAACAAAAACTAGTTTTTGCTTTCAAGGAGCAAATCTGAAACTTGATAACTATATGTAACAGGAACAGAAATGTAAAATAATATTTATTAAATGTTCACTTGGCTGGTTTAGATAATAAATGTGATGAAATATAGAAACAAGGGATGATCAAAGAGGACTGGAGTATTCAAAATAAGCAAAGAGCATTTGAACTGGGCCTGGGGAGGATTTGTTTAGGTGACAAGGAAGAAGATATTCCACACTAGTTCACAGTATGAACAATGATCTGGAGGCAGAAATGAGCATGACTTGCAGAATATAGCCAAAATATCATCTGGAAAATCGTGCAAATACATGGACAGATGGGAGGAGGGGAGGAGGAAAAGGGATAATGAGGTGAAGAGAGAAGAAAAACAGTGGAATCCATACCAATAGTCAGTTTAAAGGAAACTTGAAAACCAGACAAAAAAGTTTTCACATTATGACTTAGCAGGGAACAGCGGTCAATGAACATTTCTAAGTTGGGGAATAATATGATTAAAAACAATGTTTAAGTAAGTTTACAGTCTGACATAGGTATTTATAAATTCAGAGAGAATATAGATTCAGGGAGATCAGCTAAAAGTATATAGTACAAACCACTCTCTTCCACTCACCTTCTTGCTATTCATGAAAAAAAAAAGTTCTTCTCAAATCACTTGAACTGCTAGGTCAATTCTGGAAACATTAATATTTTTGAGACTGGCAATTACTGGTATATGCTTCCGTCAGGTCTGGCTACCAAGCATACTGATTAAAGAACCCAATGCACTTAGTATTTCCCAGAAACACAATTACATAGACAAGTTTCACTTTTATTAAGATCACAGGATCATAGACCAAGAGCTGAAAGAGATCTTAAAGGATATCCAGTCCAACTTCCTCATTTTAAAAATGAGGATACAGAGACATCGAGGTGTATTTAACCCTGTTTGCCTCAGTTCCTCATCTGTAAAATAAGCTGAGAAGGTAAAGGCAAAACCCCCAGAAAATCCCAAATGAGGTCACAAAGATTTAGACACCACTATATCAACGCAATGATGAAAACAAGTATAATAAGGATTCCTTCTTAATTAGTCGAAATTGAATAGTTAAGGAACTGCTGAGTTTTAGATCTCCGAGATAAATGAAAATGATATAGAACAACACCAAAAGCACCAATTCAAGTCAGATTATTCTTGTCCATTATTCAGTCTGTCAAGTCAAGAAGGTTGAGTACTCTTTGAACTCCACTATTTCAGAGATTAAAAAAAGAAAGCCTTCACCTAAGACCCTCCATTTCAAGATTAGGGCATTTTCACTGTCTGTCTCCCATGCCTGGAAGTCTCTCCTTCGTTATAACCACTTTTCTCCTGGTTTCTCTGGCTTACTTCAAGTCCCAGCAAAATCTAACTTTCTACAAGAAGCCTTTCCCAATCCTCTTTAATTTTTCTTCTGTTTGTACATAGTAGTTTTATTTCTCTAATTACTTTGTGAGCTTCTAAAGCAGGGGCTTTCTTTTGCTCTTCTTTGTATTCCCAGGACTTAGCATAATGCCCAACACATAGTGGGTGTTTAATAAATGTATGTTAGCTGATTAGATCATTAGAAAGGTTTAAGGGACAATAAAAATAAAATCTTTAAGGGAAAGTCTCTTTTCAACAAAACCAACCGAGATGGTTTATCAAGAAGCAGAGGTGACCTTGGGATCTCCCAAGGCTGAACTATCCAGTACCTGTGGCAGATCCTAACAAACTAAACAAGCTTTAAGTAGGAACCTGGAAACAGTCTTTGTGTTAATTAACCTAAAACCAACCTAGGTAAGTTTGGAGAAGTTCCTCTCCAGAAAACTGGCTAGTAGATAACAAGTAGTTTCAATAATACCAAATCATGAATGTCTTTTCCTGAGGACTATACGATTGTGAGCTTCACTGGTGGAAGAAGGAAGCAATAGCAATAAAGTCATGGATCCTTGAATTGCTGATATATGTGGGGAAGGCTCAGGAATTGGATTTACTAAAACTGGGTGTGTGGGGGGGAATAAGTCTATGGTACAATTTTAAAAAGGAAGCAATTATAGTGCATAATTTCCTTTTATTTTGGACGCCAGAGACTCAACACTGTGTCCCAGCAAATGTAACTAATTTCTGCTAGGTAGAATATCATCTATTTCAGAAGTTCCCGATCTAAGCCATACAAACCCCCAGCAGAATATGAGAAACTTAAGGAAGGCACAGAGAATATTTGATAAATAATAATGTCATGTACTGAAATATGCCCAAAGTAATAGTAGCACTGAAAAAAAAAAGTACACTGAAGAGAAAATCATGAAGAAGAATGAATAGAAAGAAGAAGAAGAAGAAGAAGAAGGAAAGGAGGAAAAGGAGAGTAGGAAGAATTTCTAGCTAAATTTCTGGCCAAAATCAATGAATGAGGTTTGGATATGAAATCTTTCTCATATTAAGCTAGAAAAGATTATTGATAAAAATACAAATAAATATACGAAAAATAGCTAATAACCAAAATCCTAACTGATTTCTAATCAATGAAGTTACTAAATGTTTATATATTCATGGAAGATTATATCTCATGCTTTCTAAGTGTGCTCATAAGGCTTTTA
Source organism: Antechinus flavipes (assembly GCF_016432865.1). Lineage (NCBI taxonomy): Eukaryota > Metazoa > Chordata > Mammalia > Dasyuromorphia > Dasyuridae > Antechinus > Antechinus flavipes. The sequence goes on along the minus strand of NC_067400.1, from coordinate 387,150,449 downwards.
TCTTTGTTTATATCAACTTATCTCTGTGAATCGGGATTTTCAACACAATCCATGAGGCTGACCATGATTTGCTGGCATCTCTTGCAAAAACCAAACCAAGAATAAAAACCACTGGTTAAGAAATAGAATGAAAAAGCATTTATTTTTGTGTTCTGATAAAATTTTTAAAACTTTATGAAACAAAAAATGTTGTATTTTTACAATTATAAAAATGTTATATGTAAAAAAGTTTTCATAAAAATTATTCTATTTCATTTCATGTTTATATATGCACAGTAAAATCTAAAATAAATTTCCTTTCATATTGAATGAGGACACAGGAAGATTTATTGAAAGCCAATGTGAATATGGAGGCTAAAAAAAGGTTGGAAATCCTAATTTATGTGAAGTGTTCTTTTGAGGATTATGGATCTTGTTCAGAAGGTTTTGTAGTATTTCAAAATTCCATACAATCAATATAATGCCATTTGCATACAAGAGTATCTGCAGGACACCACTATCTATTTCAAGATAAATTCTTTCATTTCACTTCAAAAGAGTCTCCATTACAGTGGCAACCAAGCATCTTTGTTGAATCTACTTCTTGTTTTATACCTTACTTGATATTAATTATCAGATCATTAAATAAATCTTCTCTATTGGTACAGCTAGATGACACATTGCACACAGGGCTGGACTTGGAGTCAGGAAAACCTGAGTTCAAATTCAGTCTCAGACACTCATTAGTTGTGTTATCCTGGTACTCCTGCCTGCCTAACTTTCTTTATTGGTAAAATTGAGATAATAGGAGCATCTAATTCTCAGGAGTATTGTGAGAAGAAAATATTTGTAAAGTATTTTTCAAATGTTAAAGTACTACATAAATGCTAGCAACTATTATTATTAGTAGTAATTATTGCATCATTCAAGAAATCTTATGTAATTTTAACCTACAAATGGGAAATGCCTTGTTGTAGTAGGGCATTTAAGGCAGCATCTTGCTTTATTGAATCAAATGCCTTTTTTTTGAACATGTATAATTTTTTTTAAAAAAATAATTATAACTTTTTATTGACAGAACCCATGCCTGGGTAATTTTTTACAACATTATCCCTTACACTCACTTCTGTTTTGATTTTTCCCCTCCCTACCTCCATCCCCTCCCCCAGATGGCAAGCAGTCCTATACATGTTAAATATGTTATAGTATATCCTAGATAACAATATATGTGTGCAGAACCGAACAGTTCTCTTGTTGCACAGGAAGAATTGGATTCAGAAGGTAAAAATAACCTGGGAAGAAAAACAAAAATGCGAACAGTTTACATTCATTTCCCAGTGTTTTTTCTTGGGGTGTAACTGCTTCTGTCCATCATTGATCAATGATTCTCTTTGTCAAAGAAATACACTTCCATCAGAATACATCCTCATATATTATCGTTGTTGCCGTGTATAATGATCTCCTGTTTCTGCTCATTTCACTCAGCATCAGTTCATGTAAGTTTCTCCAGGCTTTTCTGAAATCATCCTGCTGGTCATTTCTTACAGAACAATAATATTCCATAACATTCATATTCCACAATTTACCCAACCATTCTCCAATTGATGGGCATCCATTCATTTTCCAGTTTCTGGCCACTACAAACAGGGCTGCCACAAACATTTTTGCACATGTGGGTCCCTTTTCCTTCTTTAGTGTCTCTTTGGGATATAAGCCCAGTAGTAGCACTGCTGGATCAAAGGGTATGCACAGTTTGATAACTTTTGGGGCATAATTCCAGATTGCTCTCCAGAATGGTTGGTTTTGTTCACGACTCCACCAACAATGCATCAGTGTCCCAGTTTTCCTGCATCTCCTCCAACATTCATTATTATTTTTTCCTGTCATCTTAGCCAATCTGACAGGTGTATAGTAGAATCTCAGAGTTGTCTTAATTTGCATTCTCTGATCAATAGTGATTTGGAACACTTTCATATGAGTGGAAATAGTTTCAATTTCATCATCTAAAAACTGTCTGTTCATATCCTTTGACCATTTATCAATTGGAGAATGGCTTGCAAATGACTTCTTAAAACAAATAATAAGAAAAACAGGATTTTGCAATCTTTTGTACCTTTTAATTAGTTGCACAACTTCAGATATATTGTACTATGGGATATCATTTTGCAAAAGCCTGCCTCTTCCATTCTCATACCTTCATCAAGAATTCTTCCAATCAATATTATTCTTCTATAAGAAACAATCAGCAGGATGATTTTAGAGAGGCCTGAGGAGAGTTACATGAATTGATGCTAACTGAAATGAGCAGAACCAGGAGATCATCGTACAGGGCAACAATGAGATTATACACGATCAACAACAAGATTATATATGATCAATTCTGATGGACGTAGAATAAGATGATTCAGATAAGTTCCAATAATCTTGTGATGAAGAGAACCATCTCCATCCAGAGAGAGGACTGTGGGAACTGAGTATGGACTATAACATAGCATTTTCACTCTTTCTGTTGTTGTTTGCTTGCATTTTGTTTTCTTTCTCAGTTTTTTCTTCTTTCCTGATCCAATTTTTCTTCTGCAGCAAGATAACTGGACAAATATATATATACATATATTGGATTTAACATATATTTTAACATATTTAACATATATTGGATTACCTGCCATCTAGGGGAGAGGGTGAGAGGAAGGAGGGGAAAATTTGGAGCACAAAATTTTGCAAGACTCAATATTGAAAAATTACCCATGTATATGGTTTTGTAAATAAAAAGCTGTAATAAAAAAAAAAGAAAAAAGAATTTGTACAATCAGTAAATATTCTCATAAAGATTTTGAAGAGATGAAAAAGCAGGCAATTGGCAGAGTCCACTGAATTCATAGTTAGAGTACATGAAACTTAGACACTGCAAAAGGACAATGAGCTTGACCCAGTACTAAAGTAAAAATGGCCAAGATCATAGTTGAGAATTTCTAACCACAAGCTTCTCCATGAAACAAAATCACAGCTTACTAATATAATAATATTTTCACAGTGATGCTATGTTTTGTGAGTCCAAAAATATCACAGTGTCTACTAAGAATAAAAAACATGTCATCCAAAGAAAAATGTGAAGTATCTTGGTGAGAATTAATAAACTATACCAAGTAATCAGTGATGAATTAGACACCAAAAGTAGTATAAAAAAGATACATAATCAAAAAAAAGTAGATGAGTGAATCACAGAGCAAGAGTGAAGGATGACAGATAGAAAGCCCACATGCTGCATTTGTAGCCTCATAATATAAGGAGACCATATTAAGGATGGCTCCCAGCATTTTGAGTAGACCTCCCTCTGTAGAAAATATATGGGGAAACACACTCAAAAATAGTATAGGATGGGAAGGCATGGATCCATTGGCATCTTAACTGTGGGAAGAAATAACTGTATTGATGAGATC